>NC_136069.1:1246461168-1247072834 GCF_964261635.1 Lissotriton helveticus | reverse complement strand
GACAACTGGAGCTCGAGAAGCATACGGGACCGCTCCCGCCTAGCTTTCGAAGTCGGGGCACGACTTGTCGTGGTGGTTGGCCCCTAAACAGTAGAGACACCAGCGATGGGGGTCGATAACCGACATCAGTCGGTGACAGGCGCCACGCGGCTTGAAAATGGGCATCCCTACCGGCACCAGGAGTCGAAGTCTACTCAAAAAAGATAGTCAAAAAGACCAACAAGTTAGTCAAAAAGTGACTATGGGGGCTGCTCTTCTCGGATCTGCGCTTGCTGGTGCGGAAAAAAGAAGAACGGACGTCAGTGCGCGAGGGCGGCATCTAAGTACTCAGACGACGTCATTCCGGCAATCACGACGCAGCTGACAGACGCGGAGCCGCAGACGACGCCTACCGACGCGCAGGGGTACTGCTGACGAAAAATCTTTCCGGATCCAGTCTGACGCCTGGGGATATTCTAAGGTAAGGAATCTAACTAGTGTTTCTTTCAGATGTGTCTGGTAGACACACAGTCTAGCCAGATTCCGTAACTAAGAATATCCCCAGGCGTCAGACTGGACCCGGAAAACTTTTTCCCCAGCAGTACCTCTGCATGCTCCGGCTCCGTCCTGACGTCGTCCACGGAATTGACCTCAATAGAGCCATATAAGAACCCCCCCTCCCCTCCGGTGTGCTGATGTCAGTTTTCTACACTGAAACCTTTCCGCGCCACAACGCGGAGCCACAACAAAACTGCTAGGAACAGTGTGTTAAAAAAGAGCAAAAACCTTTGAAACAACAATGATAAGAAATCATAAAATGAGGAACAATATAACTGTAGTCTGATTAGACGTTATAATGATATATGGGGTAGATAATTCCTTTCACTAGGATTGCTCAAATCGCAAATCATAACAGTAAAACCATTAAATGGGTGGGTAAATGCGGATGCATTGCCACGTCTATGATTTAGTGAGAAAATCAAGTGTACTTAAGATATATGTTTTTCTGAAATCAAGTAAAAAACTTATAGCAAGAGGTTGGCCTTAGATGTAATACAGTTACACTATATATCAGGCCAAGTGATGTGGTAGTTTCCAAGTTTAGATAGCACATGAATTTAGCAATATGGGTACATTGCAACAGTAAACTCATATAAATACAAATACAGTTTACCGAATTGAATTTAACGGATGAGGAATGGAATTCAGTTTTTATTTACACTATTTAAAAGTTATTTGACACTGTTTTGCACTTTAAACACTATAAATTGTACATCACCATCCAAATGTAAAGGAGACCATCAGACAGTTATAAGATTGGTATGGCGGATTGACTAAAATAAGGTGATGAAAGCAGCTAGCATCTGAGGGCTATCAGTAATAGGGAGTGTTCCCAATAGGTTATAAACAATGATGAACCAGGAATGTATATAATGAAATGGTGAAACGCAAAGATTTTTATAGCAGGGATTTATCCCGAAATATCCTAGTAACAAATATTAATGAATCATCAATTAAACCAATGAATTGCATTGTAATTTACTGTCCCCCTGACTTATTATTTAGATATCCGCCTAAATAAAATGTATTGATGATTCATACATTGACAAATACTACGATTGGTTCAGTAGGAGAATTAAGATCTAGATGGCCTAGTATATTAAGTTTATGACTGTGAATAAACATATATTTGAACACTGGTTCAATAGTAGGCTTTGGCAGAATTTTGCACAAATGCGTGGTTTTGCACATGTTTTTCGGACTCAGCATTTAAGCCTTTATTATGTCTTATGAATAAGATGGAATTAAAAGTGGCATTATGCTTTCGGTCCGTGAAGTCAGATATGAATAACTGTATTTTACTGTTATTTATGTATTTATAAAATTCTATATTCAACTGCCCAATCGGTTTCAGTATATCCAGCCTATCTGATAACTAGGTTATGCTGTAATATATCGTCTATGTCTATGGATGGTCATGTCACATGATGCATTTTCAAACTTTGCACTGTCACTTTAAAAACTGCAACTTACCAGAGTCACATTGTCATGTGAACAAGCCTCTGAGGAGGCGAAACGTTATGGCGGTTTGCAACTGAATAAAGAAATGTGCACAGAAACTTTGGTCCGTGTCTGCGTTGCCGCGGTGGGAGATTGGATTCCCCCGTCGCTGCTGTGGAAGTGGTGATATATATATATATATATATACATACTTATATTTGACCTACAGCAAAGCCCCCTCTTTAAGGGACCATATAGTCCAAACCGACCCGGATCCCTTTACAAGAACCGAGTGGTGGCAAAGGAATAAGGGGTTCTATAACTGTAAAATCTGTAAAGCGTGTACTCATGGTGAAAACACCAAAACCTATAGGGATGGATTCACAGGGAAGGAACATGTAATAACCCAAGTACTAACGTGCAAGACAGAATACGCTATATATGTTTTGCGCTGTCCCTGTGGCCTGCAGTATGTGGGCAGTACCAGGAATGCTGTCCATAAACGCATTTTGCAACATTTGCGAGCGATTACGAATATGGACAGCACGTATCCTGTTGCGCGCCATTTCAAGGACCACCACCAAAGCAATAACAGTGGTCTTAAGTACTGGGTTATTGATTCTGTCATCAACACAAAAAGAGGCGGAGACAGGGAGACCAGGCTTAGAAAGCTTGAGACAAAATACATCCTCCTGCTCAATACTAAGGTGCCTCATGGGTTGAATGTGACTGAGGATCTCCACACATGCTTGCTCTAGTAGACTCAAGGTATTAGGACTGTGTGCTCTCCCCCACGTGGATAATGTCCACGGCACTCACCCGGCTGGGAGATGGCCGGGACGGATCCCGTGGGGGCTGCGAGCAGTCACAGCCCTTATGAACCATCACTGAAAGAATTAATGCTGCTATGTGAATACAATGCTTGTCCATTTATTATTATTTCTCACTGTGCACGTTTTTTTGCAGCCAGGTTAAGAACCATTGAATTATAATGAAATGTATAGGTTCTCTTCCATTAGGTTGTTTGTTTATTTGTACTTTTGGATTAGTTTGGGTTTTGGGTTTCAGGCCCTTTGTGGGTCTGATTTATTTATTTTAACTCGTTCCAGCACTTGAGAAAAATTATTTTTTAAAACATAGTAACAAGTTGCATTCACTCAGGAAGTTTTTAACATGGAATTGTTTGACTTTTGTAAATGAAAACTTACCCGCAAAGTATTAGAAGCCCTAATAAGACAGTATGCAATGAATATTGTAAGAAGAAATGTAATTACTTCTCCCCTCTTGAGTAATTGTTTTATTGGTAAACATATACTGTATATAAGTGAACTGGATCAGGAACTTGGTATTCTGTATTATGCGTATTTGCACTATGCTAATTTTGCACATATTGATGCACTTTTTGAAGCACTATTCGCACTTTAAAAAGAAAGCACGTAGCACTTTATAGGGATTGAACTATTGTACCGAGGCTCCTGAAGTAGGAGGCAAAATCGAAAACTATGTTTACAAATATGTATATACAATGATTAGGGGTTCAATATATATATATTTATTTGTAAATAGGGCTTTTAAAACGGGTTTGAACAATTGATATATGTATTTTACAATAATACCCCCCCCTTTTTTTCTAGTCATTCAAATTATTTAATCTATTGTTAACCTTATAAATAGGATATGGTTATGAATGTATTTTACATTTATTAAGAAACATATAAATGCAATACAATGTTGAATGCGATGCAAAGTATGTTTTCTATGTTTATTACGGAGTTTGCACAGGTGATTTTAGTTAACCACTCGCTTTCACTTTAAAAGGTGTACCTAACCAAGTAAACGCTGTCATGTGATCAAGGCTCCGCTGAGCCGAAACGTCGGTGACTCTTTCTGCTGAATAAAACCTTTTTATACACCTCGAGGTCCGTGTCCGGAGTCTGCTTGCTGTGTTGCACGAACGCGCGAGTTTGGAGACAAACGGTGTACAGGATATATATATATATATATATAGAAGGAAAAATGAAAAACAAGGGGGAACTCGAAGATAAAGGGAAGTCGCACAATAGGTACCAACGCCCCCGTTTGAAGCATAGCAGGACACAACAGTGTCAAAAACACCGAAAAGCGAAAACATCCTCCCAGACGGGGACAGAACCCTGGCCCCCGTGCGAGACAGGTGGGGACACTGACCACTACACTCACGAGGAAGAAGTGAGAAATACACAGACCGAGGTCGGTCACAAAAACGGTAGACACAGTCCCATACAGACACTGTATAATGACAACGAGTATCGTGAAGAAGAATACTTGCACCTTAACATACACAAAAGAAAGCAACAGTGCCTTTAGTTATGATTGGTAACTCGCAACCAGTGAAACACCTGAAGCGGAACACAGAACCGTGGAATAAGAGTGGCAGCTCTGAACCACTAGACCACAGTGAATCAGAAAACATCCGCAGAGGCCAGGAGTGGAAGGACCTGAACCCCTGCGCGCAGTAAGCAAAGGGACCGAAGTCCCTGCCAGGGAAGGGCATAAGTAAATAGGTTACAAGGTAACATGCAGCAGAAACGTAGCTGGTGGAAACTCCACTGCCCATAGGCAAAAGCCCCACAGGTCCTGAGCCATGATTGAAGATGTATAACTGCAAACACAACAATGATGGACAGAATGTGGATCAATGTCACACATTCACCCCAGTCCAAAGATCGGGGCCCAAATCCATCGTTTTTCCACTCCACACCACCCTGGGTTAGACAATGGCGATATGCAAATCAGCGCTGACCCTGTGCCCCATGGGAACAGTCCAGTCCGAACGAACAAGTTACTTACCTTCGGTAACGATATATCTGTAAGAAACAGTAGTTAGTATTAAATTCCTTACCTTAGAATATCCCCAGGCGTCAGTCTGGATCCGAAAACTTTTGCGTAGCAGTACCCCTGCGCGTCGGTAGGCGTCGTCTGCAGGCGTCCCCTGCCGCTCCGCGTCGTCGGCGTCGTGCGCCGTGATGACGTCGCTGGAGTATATAGACGCCGCCTCCGCGCGCTGACGTCAGTTCTTTGCACACAGCTTTTCCGCGCCAGAACACGCAGAGCCATGTGAGAACTAACACTGGTGCCATTTGAAACTAGGGCCCTGAAAGGGATGTCCTTAACCCTAGGTATCAGTTCGCAGAACGGGGAGGATGGGTGGGGCGGTAAGGAATCTAATACTAACTACTGTTTCTTACAGATATATCGTTACCGAAGGTAAGTAACTTGTTCATCTGAAAGAAACAGGTTAGTATTAGATTCCTTACCTTAGAATAGATACCCCAGCAATACCAACCCCGGTGGTGGGTCTGCGAACCAATACAAACCTACACCAGAAAGTCCTGGAGGACCGAACGGCCAAAGAAGCCATCCCTCCGGACTTGACTGTCCAGGCAGTAGTGCCTCGCAAAGGTGTGCAGCGAGGCCCACGTGGCCGCCTGGCAAATGTCCTGCAAAGGGACTCCCCGGCCCAGGGCAGTAGTAGCCGCCGTGGCCCGAGTGGAATGGGCCCTCAGCCCAACAGGAGGCTCCTTCCGAGCCAAAGAGTAGCAAGCTTTGATGCACAGGACGACCCACCGAGAGATGGTTCGTTTCTGCACCGCCCTTCCCTTCTTCTCACCCACGTAGCCAACAAACAGTTGGTCATCCACCCGGAACTGGCGTGTGCGATCCATGTAAAATGAAAGCGCACGTTTTGGGTCCAGACGATGGAGCCGCTCTTCATCCTTTGAAGGATGCGGAGGCGGGAAGAAGGAGGGTAAGGTGATGGACTGCCCAATGTGAAAAGCAGAGACTACCTTGGGCAGGAAAGAAGGTCTAGTCCTAAGAACCACCTTATCAGGATGAACAGACAAGAAAGGAGGTTTAACAGAAAGAGCCTGGAGCTCACTCACTCTCCTGGCAGAGGTGATGGCCACCAGGAAGTCCGTCTTTAAAGTGAGAAGACGGAGAGGACAGGAATGAAGGGGCTCAAAGGGAGCGCACATCAGGAAAGTCAAGACCAGGTTCAAGTCCCACTGAGGCATCACGAACGGAGTTGGAGGATACATGTGCGTGATGCCCTTCAAGAATCTTAACACAATAGGGGACTTGAATAAAGATGGCTGATCAGGTAGCCTCAAGAAGGCGGAAAGGGCAGAAAGATAGCCCTTGATAGTGCCCAGAGCAGAGCCCTGCTGGGCAAGGGAAAGGAGGAAGAGGAGAACCTCAGACAGAGGGGCAGAAAGGGGATCCACAGCCTTTGCTGTGCACCATGCCACAAATCTGTTCCACCGGCAGGCGTATACCGACTTCGTGGAGGGACGCCTGGCTGCCAGAATTACATCACAGACTTCAGGAGGCAAGTCAAATGGCCTCAACTGCCGCCGCTCAATCTCCAAGCATGGAGGTGGAGACTGGACAGGTTCGGGTGGAGGACCGTCCCCTGCTGCTGCGACAGAAGGTCCTCCTGAAGGGGCAGGCGGATCGAGGGACCGACTGTCATGCTGAGTAGCTCGGGATACCAGTATCTTCGAGCCCAGTCCGGAGCCACAAGGATAACTTGGGCCCGGTCGCGCCTGATCTTCTTCAGCACTCTGGGCAGAAGTGGTATAGGCGGAAAGGCGTACAACAGACCGCAACTCCACTCGCGCCGAAAGGCGTCGCCGAGCGAGTGCCGTCTTGGAAACTCCAACGCGCAGAACTGATGACATTGCGCGTTCTCTTCTGTGGCGAATAGATCTAACCAAGGATCTCCCCATTGCTGAAAGAGGCCTCTCGCCACGTCCGAGTTCAGACGCCATTCGTGATCCACCGAGCACCGACGGCTGAGTTCGTCCGCCCTGGCGTTCAGAGAACCTGCCAGGTGTTGAACCGTCAGAGTCACGCCCTGACGTTCCAGCCATTGCCAGAGACGCAGAGCATCCTGGCAAAGGGTCCACGACCCCACACCGCCCTGTTTGTTGCAGTACCACATGGCGGTGGTGTTGTCCGTGAACACCTGCACTACACTCCCGTTGACAAAGGGGAGGAATGCCTTCAGTGCTAGGCGAATCGCCCGCAGCTCCAACAGGTTGATATGGAGCCGGGACTCCGCCGGAGACCAGATGCCTCTGATCTCCGCCTCTCCCAAGTGGCCACCCCAGCCCTGGAGGGACGCGTCCGTCACAACCACGTGCTCCGGTTGGGGAAGGGAGAGGGATCTGCCTCTGACCCAATCGCGGTCCGTAAGCCACCACTGCAACTGTCTCGCAGTGCCCTCCGAGATCAGGACATGGTCGGATAGGTTGCCCTGATGCTGGGCCCACTGAAACTTCAGGTCCCACTGCAGAGCCCGCATCCGCCACCTGGCGTGATGCACCAGTAGGATGCAGGAGGCCATCAGCCCCAGAAGCCGCAGCGTCAACCTGACCGAAACCCGGGATAACGGCTGAAAGATGGGAATCAGAGCCTGAATATCCCGGACCCGCCGTTCCGGGGGATAAACCCGAAACTGCGCCGAGTCGAGAACCGCTCCGATGAAAAGGAGCTTTTGAGAGGGACACAGGTGTGATTTCGGCACATTGATGGAAAACCCCAGCTCGTGCAGGAGGTCTGCCGTCATCTGAAGGTGGTGGACGACTGTCTGGGGCGAGCCCGCCTTCAACAACCAGTCGTCGAGGTAGGGGAAGACTGAAACCCCTAACCGGCGCAGATGAGCTGCGACCACCGCCATCACTTTCGTGAACACCCGTGGGGCGCTGGTAAGGCCGAAGGGGAGCACGATAAACTGAAAGTGCTCGTGGCCTACCGTGAACCGCAGGTAACGCCGGTGGGCCGGCAGGACAGGGATGTGAAAATACGCATCCTGCAAGTCCAACGCTACCATCCAGTCTTGTGGGTCTAGAGCAGCCAAGACCTGAGCCAAAGTCAACATCTTGAACTTCTCCTTCCGGAGGAAGCCGTTGACGTTCCGTAGGTCCAAGATAGGACGCAGGCCTCCTTTGTCCTTCTTGGGCACCAGAAAGTAGTGGGAGTAGCAACCACACCCTACTTCTGGCCCAGGAACGCGCTCGATGGCCCCCTTGGCCAAGAGGGCCGTAACTTCCTCCTGCAGAAGTGTCAAGTGGTCCCCCGACACACGGTGGTTCTGCGGTGGCATGGCTGGAGGAGTGGACTCGAAGGGGAGGGCGTAGCCCCTTCGAACGAGCTGCAGCACCCACCTGTCCGATGTTATCGCGCGCCAGCGTGAGTGGTGATGGCGAACCCTGCCACCCACTGGCGTCACGTGAGCCCGAAAGCTCGGACTAGGAAGGCTTGGATGCAGCAGCGGGGGGAGGCGTGGACTGACCTCGCCGCTGGCCTCTACCGCCACCACGGCGGAAACCACGGCCGCCACCGCGCTGGGGAGCGTTCTGCGGCGCGTGGCTGGCAGCACGTGTGGGACCGCCCCTCCCTTGGCCACGAAAGGGGCGAAACGAACCCGTCTGCTGGCGCTGGGTCGAAAGACCCAAGGACTTGGCCGTGACCCTGGAGTCCTTGAAGCGCTCCAGCGCGTGGTCCGCTTTGTCACCAAACAGGCGACTGCCATCAAATGGCATGTCCATGAGTGTATTTTGGACGTCTGGCGAGAAGTTGGCAGATCTCAGCCAAGCATGGCGACGAATCGCCACCGTCGTGGACATAGCCCGTCCCAGCGAGTCGGTCGTGTCCAGACCACAACGGATCGAGTACCGCGCCGCATCCCGGCCTTCAACGAAGGCCCGGGTGAGCTTGTCCCGCACTTCCTGGGGGCATTGCAGCAAACACTCCTCGACCGTATCCCACAGGGAGTGGGTGTAGCGGCCCAAGAGGCACGCGGTATTACAAGACCGCAGTCCAGCGCTCAAAGAGGAAAAGACCTTTTTACCAAATTGGTCATACCGCTTTGATTCCCGATCCGGGCGGAGCCGACGGGAACGCGGACTGCGAAGTGGAGGCCTGGATCACCAGACTCTCCGGGGAGGGATGGGTGGATAGGAAGGCAGGGTCGTCCGAGCACGGACGGTGACGCCTGGCAACGTTCCGGTCAACCGGTGCACCGGAAGCGGGCCTGGACCAGGTGCCCAAAAGGACATCCGTCAGGGCCTCATTAAACGGCAGCAGAGGCTCCTGGGGGCATGACTGCGGTTTAAACACTTCGGTCAGAATGTTCGGCTTGACCTTCGCGACAGGGAGCTCAAGGCTCAAGGCCTTGGCAGCCCTCATCAGGACCACCGAATAGGCAGCACCTGCCTCAGACGCCACAGGGGTCGGGGAGACAAACCCAGGGTTGGGCGACTCGTCCAGACCACTGGCATCACCCAGATCACCTACCCAGTCCACATCATACTGGCAGGCACGGGATAAAGGGTCCTCAGACCCCTCCCAACCCTCTCCATACTCGTCCTCATCGCCGTATTCTGGATCGACGATATAGACCTCGGGGTCAATGGGCCCCATCGGCGCCGGATCCGGCGTCGGACGACGCCGGTCCGACTCCGCGTCAGGAGTCAGAGGGGGAATGGGGGTGGCGCCGCGTGGCGTCGGCGCCGGGGACCCGACGCCGGCCGGAACCGACGGCGGAGTCGCTGCACCGCGCGGAGGCGGTACCACGGGTTGGCCCAAAGGAACCGACGCCGGAGAGGCCGGTAGACCAGCCGGCGACGAACCTGAGGGGCCCAGCGGCGCCGAGGCCGGAGCCACCGGCGGCGTCGAGGCAGGAGCACCCGAACCGCTCGGGCCCCCAGACGGGACCGACGGGCCCGCAGGCGCCGTAGGCCCCGCCGGAGGAGACCTCGCCCTCATAGCGATGAGGAAGGCCTCGATCTCCTCACGCGACGCGCCTTCCCCAGGGACCGACGGGTATGGGGCAGACGGCGTCGGCAACCCACGCGGGGCCGCGGGGGTGGGGCCACCCGAGCCCCCGGCCGCATCACGCGGGCGTCGGGGGGAGTCAGGGGTACGATGACGACGCCCCGACTTCTTACGCTTACCTGACGAACCGGAGGAATGGTGGCGACTCCCGGAGCGCTCATGGCGGCTCCGCGATCGTTCCTTCGACCGCTCCCTCGACCTCCGACCGGACCGGGACCGCTCTCGACGCGGGGCCGACACACGGAGCTCGAGAAGCTTGCGGGACCGCTCCCGCCTAGCTTTACCAGTCAAGGCCCGACAGTCGACGCAGGACTCCACGTCGTGGTCCGCGCCCAGACACCGGAGGCAGAGTCGATGGTGGTCGGTGACCGACATCAGGCGGTCGCACTCGTCGCAACCCTTGAAACCGGGCATCCTACCGGCACCGTAGAAGATTAAGTAGTTAACAATAAACTTGGTCAAAAGACCGGAGTACTGCTCTTCGGATCTGCGCTAACTGGCGCGGAAAAAAGAAGAACTGACGTCAGCGCGCGGAGGCGGCGTCTATATACTCCAGCGACGTCATCACGGCGCACGACGCCGACGACGCGGAGCCGCAGGGGACGCCTGCAGACGACGCCTACCGACGCAGATCCAGACTGACGCCTGGGGATATTCTAAGGTAAGGAATCTAATACTAACCTGTTTCTTTCAGATTACAAAAGCCATGTCCTTCCCAGAACGGAAACAAGCATCCGAGGACCGGCCCGGTTTCGAGGTAACACCTCTCTTCGCTTTTGTAGTTCGGACTGGACTGTTCCCATGGGGCACAGGGTCAGCGCTGATTTGCATATCGCCATTGTCTAACCCAGGGTGGTGTGGAGTGGAAAAACGATGGATTTGGGCCCAGATCTTTGGACTGGGGTGAATGTGTGACATTGATCCACATTCTGTCCATCATTGTTGTGTTTGCAGTTACCGCTCTAAGTGTACTGGGGATGCTCAGACGTGAGTCCCAGGCACTCCACACCACTGGAATCAAGCTAGCCGGGCTGAAGAGAGGTGTTACCTCGAAACCGGGCCGGTCCTCGGATGCTTGTTTCCGTTCTGGGAAGGACATGGCTTTTGTAGTTCGGACTGGACTGTTCCGATGGGGCACAGGGTCAGCGCTGATTTGCATATCGCCATTGTCTAACCCAGGGTGGTGTGGAGTGGAAAAACGATGGATTTGGGCCCAGATCTTTGGACTGGGGTGAATGTGTGACATTGATCCACATTCTGTCCATCATTGTTGTGTTTGCAGTTACCGCTCTAAGTGTACTGGGGATGCTCAGACGTGAGTCCCAGGCACTCCACACCACTGGAATCAAGCTAGCCGGGCTGAAGAGAGGTGTTACTTCGAAACCGGGCCGGTCCTCGGATGCTTGTTTCCGTTCTGGGAAGGACATGGCTTTTGTAGTTCGGACTGGACTGTTCCCATGGGGCACAGGGTCAGCGCTGATTTGCATATCGCCATTGTCTAACCCAGGGTGGTGTGGAGTGGAAAAACGATGGATTTGGGCCCAGATCTTTGGACTGGGGTGAATGTGTGACATTGATCCACATTCTGTCCATCACTGTTTTGTTTGCAGTTACCGCTCTAAGTGTACTGGGGATGCTCAGACGTGAGTCCCAGGCACTCCACACCACTGGAATCAAGCTAGCCGGGCTGAAGAGAGGTGTTACCTCGAAACCGGGCCGGTCCTCGGATGCTTGTTTCCGTTCTGGGAAGGACATGGCTTTTGTAGTTCGGACTGGACTGTTCCCATGGGGCACAGGGTCAGCGCTGATTTGCATATCGCCATTGTCTAACCCAGGGTGGTGTGGAGTGGAAAAACGATGGATTTGGGCCCAGATCTTTGGACTGGGGTGAATGTGTGACATTGATCCACATTCTGTCCATCACTTACCAACACCAAGAATTGAGAGTAGAACGCAGCCAAGACACGGGCGGAAAGTACACCGCCGGCACCATGCGACAGCAACCATAGCCTATGTGTACACACATAGTGTGTTTCCACAGAGACAGGAAAGAGCTAAGGACCAACCGTAGACTACAACACCAAACCCCCAGGAGAGAACTGCACCAACCTCACGGGTCTCACTAGAGGGGTTGTCCTACAACAGCAGGAAGAACGTTGACAAAAGAGAAGTAGCCGACGAAAACCGTTGAAACTTCCCGTGCCAGGAAGAGCAGCTACACAATAGCCAACAAGTACCCCACATAGGGTATGGCCCATCCCTATAAAAGCAAGGGACACCTCTTTGAGCCGAGCTCATATACTGAGGGCTAAAAAGAAGCTGCAACAAAAGAAGGACAAGACGGCGAAAAGCCGCACATTCTGTCTGGGTAATAACGTCTTGAACACAGAGACAGAGCACCGGAAAAAACAGTGACAAAACTGCAACTAAAAGCCAAAGTCCACAACAAGGACTACAAACCATGGAACTCATGGAAACCCTGACATGAGACGTTGAACCGCCGAGTCAGCCTGTCTGTCGAACAGGGTGACCCCATCAAAGGGCAAATCCCTAAGACGCTCCTGGACACTGGCAAGGAAACAGCCATCGCGCAGCCAGGCATGGCGGCGTAGAGCAACTGACCAAGCCATAGCTCGACCCACCGAATCAGTGGTGTCCATGGTCAACCGAATGGAAAATTGCGCCATTTCTCGGCCATCACGAATCAACCGTTCCAGGTCAGCCCTAGGACCCCGGAAGAGAGGGAAGGAGGCGCTCGACCATGTTCCAAAGGGCAGAAGTAGCCCATGCAAACACGCAAGACGTGTTCAGGGATCTAAGGCCTGCACTGGTGGATGCAAATACATGGTGGCCATACGACTATAAGCATCTAGATTCCCAAGTGGGAGGGAGTAACGGAGGAGAGGCAGAAGACAGCGAAACTGAAGCCGCCTGAATCACCAGCCCCTGAGCCCTAGGGTGGAGGGACAAACAGACAGGGTCTTCTGGAGCCGGGCGATGTCAATGTGCAATAGAACAATCCACCGGGTCCCTGAAGAAGGCCTCGACCAAGTCCTTCGAAGAGCGTCGTACAACGACTTGCCAAAAGGCAACAAGGGCTCCCCTTCCATGGTGCCCTGATGGAGTAAATCCAGTAAGGGATCAGAGGGCAGAGAGACTGAGGGTGGCTGCACTTGTAAAATGTCTGTAGCCCTCTGAACCGCCCTTGCAAAAGCCGCACTAGCCACCTTGGCCATTCGAGGTGGCGACAACAGGTCATCCGTGGGGGACGGCATGAGGCTAATCCTGCCACCTAAACGTGAGCCTGAGGACATTCAAGGCCCTGCCAGTGCACGATGTCCCGCCCAGAGGACAGCAAAACAACCCTGGGGATGGCAAACTCACAGGGGCCTCCTCAGATTCGGCCTCCACATAATGATGAACGGACAGGGATGGTACCGGCGTCGATCAGCATTGAGACGGCATTGTCTCGACTTCAATGAAACCAGAAGGAGCCTCATCTGTCCGGCGTCGACCGAGGTGGGAACCCCCGGAGAGAAACGGAGTCGAGGACTGCGCCTCAGCCGGCATCGGCGCAGGGAGCCTCACAGGGCTGTGCGGAGACAAAATGGAAGGCTTGGACGTGCGAGTAGGATGCCCCTCCAGGCTGTGTCCCGACGTCGCAGCGACTCCGGGACCGGAGTCAGGGTGCTCGACTGGTGTCGAGGGCGGACCCGCCGGGGAAGCCCCGATCTGAGCCCCTACCCCCTCTATGGGGCCCGAAGACGTGCCAGGGAGAGGGGGTGACCCAAAGATGGCAAGTAAGGCCTAGAGACCTCCATCTGGGCGCGACTCGCCCTAGATCCAGGTAATGGTGGGTAAGTGAGGGTCGACTCCTGAGGGCCCGTGTCTGGTGGAGACCGGGAGCATCGGGCCCTGCCGTTGTGTGAGATTGGTGACCTCCTTGACTTCTTTTTATTGTGCTTACTTGCAGCAGGAGAGCGACATCCACAGGAATGACTCCACGACCTGTCCCGAACCGACCCCCCCGCACGAGAAGGAGACCAGCGGCGTCAGGACCCCGAACGGGACATCCGGGTGGACAGCAACTTCATGTGCCATTTCTGCAGGGACTTCGGCTTCAACCGGCAGCAGGCGTCACACTCCTCGGAGTCGTGATGCTCTCCCAAGAACCACATAGAGATCGCTTGTGGATCCATCGCCGACATCTGCCACGAACAGGATTCACACGCTTAGAAGCCCGAAGGCATCACACTTTGTTCCCAGACGCCAAAAGGCATAGAGAAAGCCTGAAAAACAAAAACAGGCCAGAGGGAACTGCTTCTCCGGATCGGCGTTGGGACGCGGAAAACAAGAAAACTGACGCCAGCACGCCGGGGGGTTTCATATGGCTCCATTGACGTCACTTCCATGGACGACGTCAGGACGGAGCAGGGTGATCCCCCCCCCCCCCTCCCCTTGCCGTGCAGAGGTACAGCTGGGGATAAGGTTTTCTGGATCTAGTCTGACGCCTGGGGATATTCTAACTTAGACTTTATCTAGCCACAGATTCCTCACTTTAGAGCTATCCCCAGGCGTTAAAATAGATCCGGAAATGTTTTGTGAGCAGTACCACTATGCGCCAGTAGATGGTGTCGTTTGCGCCGAAAGTGATGTGGGTGGTGCCAATATATGCGCCACCCCAGCACGCAGATGGCAGTTACTTTTCACGACTGCCACACCAGGAGTGCGGAGCAACAAAGAACACTGGTGTGGAAGACTTAGACTCTGAAAGGGGAACAACCCTGTCCCTAGAAATCTGTTTGCAGATCGGGGATGATGAGTGGGTCGGTAAGCAATCTGTGACTAGGTTGAGTCTCAACCAGATAAGGCATTACCAAAAGTAAGCAATTTGTTCATCTGATAGAGACTTCTAGCCGCAGATTCCTTACCTTAAAAAAGATACCCAAGCAATACCTGCCCGGAGGTGGGATAGTGAAACAGTTTATACCAGAAAATTCTGCAGGACCTAACGGGCAAAGTGCCTGTCACAACTAGACAGACTGTCTAGGCAGTAGTGTTTTGTGAATGTGTGCAGCAAAGCCCACATTCATGCCTGTCGGACGTCCAGGACAGGGACTCCGCAAGCTAACGCAGTGGTAGCAGCTTTGGCTCTGGTGGAATGAGCATGCAAGCCCTCTAGGGTTGGTTTATGGCCTATGCATAGCAAATTTTGATGCAGAGTACGATCCATCGTGAGATGGTACATTTCTGCACAGCCTTCCCTGTCTTGGCCCGACATATCAGATGAAGAGTTGATCGTCTACTCAGAACTCTTTGGTATGATCAAGGTAGAATGACAATGCTCTTTTTAGGTCCAAGTGGTCTCTTCCTCTTTAGTAGGATGCGGTTGGGCGTAAAAAGAGTGGTAGACTGGCCTACATGGAATAGAGTTACCACATTCGCCATTTAGCATGTTAGAGTCCAGAAGACCAGCTTGTCTCAATAGAACAAGACACACGGAGGGTTAGCGGACAGTGCCTAAAACTCACTTACTCTCCTGGCAGATGTTATTGCCACAAGGAATACTGTCTTGATGGTGAGGAGTCTGTGTGGGCAAGTGTGTAGCAGCTCAAAGGGAGAGCACAGTAGGAATGTCAGAACCAGGTTGAGGTACCATTGAATCATAAAAAAGGGCATCATTGGAAACATGTTAAAAGCCCTTTCAAAAAGCTATTTACAATAGGTGACTTGAACAGGGATGGCTAGAATGGCAACCAAAAAAAAGGCAGAGATGGCAGAAAGGTAACCTTTGATGGCACCCAAAGCAGAGCCCTGCTAGGCCAAGGAATGAGTAAACAAGAGAACTTGTAAAAGAGGTGCAAATAAGGATCAACGTTGTTCTTTGTACACCATGTCATAGACTTGTCCCAAAGGCAGGTGTATACCGACTAGGTGGATGGACACCTGACTACCAGAATAGCGTTGCAGACTTCGGGAGGAAGGTCAAAAGCTGTCAACTGCCTCCACTCAGTCTCCACACATGAAGGCAGACCATTTTCAGATTTGGTTGCAGCACTCTGCCCTGTTTCTTTAGCAGGAGTATCGCCTGAAGAGGCAGCCTGATCAGAAGACTGATGCTCATGCTTAGGAATTCTGGGTATCAAATTCTCCGTCCCCAATCCGGAAATCCAAGGATGACTTGGGTCCATCGTTCCTGATCTTCTTAGGAACACTGGGCGGGAGTGGTATTGGTGGAAAGGCATACAGGAGGCTGGAGAGCCATTCAAGATGAAAAGAGTCTCAAGATTGAGAGCTCCTTTTTGAAACTCCAGCGTGCAAAACTGCTGAAATTACGTAAATTGTCAAGATAGGGAAAGACTTGACCCCCTGACCTCTGCAGATGTGCTGCAACCATCACCAATTCGAACATCTGAGGGGCGCTGGTAAGACTAAGGGGTATATTTACAAGCCCCTATCACCACCACACGTCACTTTTTCTGACGTTGTGGTGGCGATAGGGGCTTGGCTTAACACTGCCTTGTAAATAAGGCACCCTTTCATGTAATGCCACCGCAACACCCATTGATTTTGACGCTGCCCCATATTTACAAGGGTGGCATAAATATGGGGCAGTACCAAAATTAAGACCGGGGTAAACTTGGTCCTACCCTGGCGCAATGAGTTCTTGATGTTTCCATGTGCGCTGCATTGCGCAGTAGACATAGAAACAGCCAAAGGCCATTGATTGTTTATGTGCAGGAAGGTGTCCCTTCCTGCACAAGACAGAGGAGGAAGAAGAAGAAGCCTAGAGGGCCCAATGAAATGAGGGAAAGGAAGGCAAGCCCCCTCCAGATGGAAGGCAACAGGCCAGCCAGAACGGCGCCTACAGTCATAAGCTGCCAGAAGCAATAAGAACAGCCCGGCACCCCAGGAAGACCGGAAAGGCTACGCCTGACAAGGGAGCACACAGAATCATCCCGGCCCTCAGGACAGGAGCAGGAAAGTGAGGATATGCCCGGACACACCACTAAGAGGGGCCGCGCATACGACCTCAAGAAGCAAAAGCAACATACAGAAAAGCCATGAAGAACCAGCACCTGAAGGCGACCAGAACTCCCTAGCACAGCTTAGCTATATAACAGCTACCACTACCCCACATAGGGTACGTTAAGTCCCAAGACATGGGAACCCTCTTTGGAAGAACTTCTGCAGCAGAAGAAAAAACAAAAAGGGCCACGGGGAAAAACACCCCCGCAGAAGGCTTGACAAGCAGCCCAAGCAAGCAGAACGCCTAATCTCAGAGCCAAGTCTGCGCAACAACTCCAGCAAAACACATACACACATAGGCACAAAGGGCCGTCCAGCAGCCAACAATGCCAAAGTCCCAGGGAAGGACTCAATGGCCAGAAAACATACTCCACAGTCTGAACAAGTGGCCTAAGAAGGCCCAGAACCAGCCCAACTTAGCAGTCACTGTGGAGGGGAAGGAGGAGGAGGAGGATAAGGCGGATGAGGAGGAGGACGGAGGCCTGCCAGGAAGCTTTGGTTGGCGGAGTCAGCCGGGGCATGGAACAACAGGCTACCGTCAAACAGATCAATGAGCCTCTCCCGAATATTTTCAGGGAACACGCAGTCTCAACAGTGGCGGCAGGGAGGGTAAAGCGGTCCGCAAAAGTGGACTTGAGGCAGAGGGGTGGAGGGAAAGACATGCCGGGTCACGCGGCGCCGAAGGTGTTGAGGCACCGGATCCCCTGAGGCGGGGCGCCTCCAGGATCCAGTAAGGGAAGAAAGAAGCGAACCCTTAATGGGAACCCTGGTGGAGAACCTCCAAGATATGGTCTGCCGGAAAATGAGCAACCGGGTCATCCATGGGCAGAATGGCTACAGCCGCGGACACTGCGTGAGCGAAGGTCACACCCGCCTCCGTAGGGCCCAGCGGTGGAGAAAGCAGCTCCTCTGTGGGCGACGGCTGTAAACCAAGGCGGCCGTCCCCGAAGCCAAGCGGGGCAGGCAAAGGCACGACCTGGAAGTCAGAAGGGACCGAAGAGTGGGGGACCTGTCGCTCCTCCTGCGAGCACCCTGGCCTCGGGAATGGTGGGGAGCCACCCTTCGATGACGCCGGCGAAAAAGCCACCACGCGGCGACCTGTCTCCGGGGAGGATGACACCAGTATGTACCCAACCTCCGGAGAAGAGCGCGTCCGTAGACGAAACCGCGACTCGACGCCTGTCTGGTGCCGTAGAGTCCAGCGCCTGAGGCAGGACGGCAACGCCATCCGGCGCCGAAGGAGACGCAGGATAGGGCTCCTCGAAGCCACACCACGCCGGGGACCAGATCCGAAGCAGCCAAGGGGGGAGCCGGAATGGCGCAGACTCTACCTCCGCCTGCATGGAGGAACGAGAGGGACCAGGGGAGTGACACGAAGTCCTCCGCCAGCCTCGGCCCAACATGTGATGGAGGTGGCCGGGCGATCAATGCGGCGCCGTGAGGGCTGACTCAACCTCCGACCCGCCCTCCGACGAGGCAGCCGCCTTCGTGGAGGGACAAGAAAGGCCCGGAGGAGGACGAGGGGTCCCCATCCAGCCTCGACCCAGAGACTCGGATGAGGAGGGTCCACCGACCCCTGTGGCGCCGCCCGGTCCAGCTGCTGCCGGCACCGTGGCGGCGTCGCCTCGGCCTTAGACAGGACCACCTTGTCCAAGGACCAAGAGGGGCTCGGGGATGCGACCCGAGCCCTGGCGACCTCCTGCGACACCACAGGGACTCCCGCAGGAGTTTGCTGCGAGGCAGAGGCGACGTGGTCTGAAGGAGAGACCCCCAAAGGACCGCACCCCAACAGCACCACATCCTCGAAGTCTGGAGGCGAACCAGTCGGTGCTGGAGCCGCCGGCAATGCCCCAAAGGGCCCCACGCAATGCAAGGGATCCGCTGATGCCCCAGAAGGGGAAGGAGACGTCAGCAAGGCCTGCAAGGCCGCCGCATATGTCTCCATCTGGACTCTCGACGCCCCTTCACCGGGAAACGCTGGATAGGAGGACAACACACGGGCCGCATCACCCGTGGAGAACCCACGCCCCCAGCAGGCCGAACACCAGCCCCCGGGGACAATCTGCAACACTTACCCACCGGGAGCAACGCTCTTGCGAAATCGGAGAGGGAGGCTGACGATGGCTGCATCTGAAATCTTCTACCGAGACTGAACGAGGGGATGAAGCCGACCTTGAGAGACGCGCCACGAGTAGTTTCATCCGGCACTCCCGCCGCGGCTTCAACTGTTGGCACGCCTCACAATCAGTGGTGCCGTGATCTTCCCCTAAACACCACATACAAATGAGGTGAGGGTCAGTCGCCAACATAAGACGCCCACATGATGTGCAAGTCTTGAAGCCCGAAGGCATTCGCACACTGTTCACCAAAAAGCGCACAATTGAGGGAGAAAAAAGAGGCCCAAACAGGCCCGAACAGAGACGGGCTCCGCGTTGCACGCGTAAAAGGAAAAAAACTGATGTTGGCGCGCCGGGTTGGGGCTTATGTGACCTCGCTGACGTCACGTGCGCGGACGACGCCTGGACGGAGTCGCGTGGTGCCGCCCCTCCCCCGGGCCGCAAGGATGCTGTGGCATAAAGTTTTCCGGATCCAGTCTCTCGCCTTGGGATAATTCTACGTGAAGGAATCTGCGGCTAGTAGTCTCTATCAGATAAATGATTTTGCTAGGCGTCCCATTTTAAGTCTGAACACTTTGGCCCTGCTTGGCAGTGCACTGCAAAGAATGATGTTTAAGGTCCTAACAGCAGTTGCAATTAGACCATTGTTCATCAGAGTAGTTTTCCCTGCTGCCTATTTGCCCAGATTAAGCATATGTGTACAATAATCTTCAATATGAGCAGGCAGGAGGTATGTACATTGATCAAGAGAATATAGAGCTAGTGATGACAGCTAGCCATGATGGCACCGGCCTGATCTACACGTCATAATTTGAGATATTTGACCTTCTAGACTATGTGCAAAGAATGAGGACTTGCATCTGGGATGGCACCACTCAATTGTTTTGAAGAGTGCCCAAGATAAAAAAGATATATCCTAAGATGTCTGGATGTGCTGTCCAGAGACTTGAAGCCTGCAGCCTCCAAGTTGGACGACTTCTACAACTTATGCTCCCAATTGATCACCTGGTAATCCATCTGGAGAAAATTACTCATCAGGAAACAATGGAATGGCACAAAGTGAGAAAGAAGGAGGAATATAAAGAAGGGATAAAATAGACAAAGGGAGAAATCAGGAATGAAAAAAACTGCAAGAGTAAGACAGATGAAAAGTGTGACAGAAAGAATGGAGAAATAAGAATGCGGTGGAATCAAGACTGGGCAGCCTTAGAATTCAGCAACAGCTGCATTCTGCTGTAGGCTCCAGTGAAAACCTTCTTTTAAAACAAAGTAAAAATAGGTTGGCATGTCTTTGTGAAGCAAGTGATCCAATGGAGTATCTGTAACCAGGCCAAAGAAGAGGAATAACGGCAAATGAAGACCCAGCATGCCTGGTCTAGTTTATCCTAGATAGACCTGTACTGACATGGGCAATTCAAAGTGAAGTGGTACCAGCTGTAGGATTGAGGGTGAACTGAAGGCAACTGAGGGCACATATCTTGCTTTATGTTTAATCAGTCAAAAGCAAAAGATGACCAAGGCCAAGAGAAAAAAACAGAGTACGCTGGTGAAACTGCTGCCTAGTCCCACTGACCTTGCGTGTTCTGATTTGTTCTTGCTCTGCAAAATGTTCCAAGGAGACGCAAGCTGACAAAGAACATTAATCCTGCCATTCTTAGTCTGCTCAAGGAGAGAGGCAGGTAGGGCTACTTCTTTCTGAAGTTATGACTGGGAGTTGAGAGTTTGAAAACACACACAGAATGTTGCAGCCACCTATCCGAAGGGGGTAGACTTTGTAGGATCCAAAGCCACCTCATTCTGAAGGGCAATACAGCTGTCAGAAAATTTCAGGCTAGACTAGGGTTCATAATACACCAATATTAAACCCACACTGCAACCCACAAAAGAGCACATACAATTTATGTTGTTGTGGCTGGGACACAAAACATTATGGTATGAAGTACCTGCTTACCATAAACAAAAGACTACATCAAGTTGTTTAATCGGCTAGAAAATAAAACAGCCTGGTCGAAGGAGTGTGGAGTATGGAGGGAGGGTCAAACAGTTGCAGTTCAGTAGGCTATCCCCAAAAGCTGAATTGCAGAAGAAGCCTCAGGACAAAAAAATCATCAATGCTTTAGAAGCCAACTAAAAACGATACTGTCTAAGGAGCATAAAGATAAATGATGACAGTCAGACTCACAAATATGGTACCCAGCGGAATTAAGCAGCTTTCAAAATAATGTATGCATGGCTAACACAACTCACTTAACTAAATCTCAGAACTCATCTTAAAAAAAATGCATTTAAATTCTTGTCATCACATATACTATGAATACACGCTAGGCGGATATTGTCCTATTGTAGACAATTGGCAATAGGTATGTAGGTATGCCGCAGCACATTTCTTGTAGCGTTTCCCATATGTTGTGCATGCGGTCAGAATATAACTGTATACGCTGCCCAAACTAAAGAAGAGCATAGAAACAAGCATTGGCATAGCCAATAGGTCTCGCATTTGGGAACTTATATGTGTCTAGCCATGCAACAGTTGGTGTTGTTGCACAAAGGATATTCTGCTGCATCTAAACTTACTCGGCCAGGTGTCCCCACAGAAGTCTTGACTTACCTCAAAATGCTGTATGAGAAAATGCATAATAACCACTCATGTGTGGCTGCTAAACATCCTTGGAATATCAACTCTACTTAAGGCAGAAAGGTTAATGGATTTTAGAACCCTCCCTCCCCCAACTGAATTGTCTCTAGGTGCTTGAATATCGGATATTACTGCGATCTGCAAAGGGGTATATTTGTATGTGTGTTTTTTTTGCGTTATTTTAATGCCGGAGACCTGCACACTGATCAAGCAAGCATAGTTTCAGACCACGCCCTGTGTAGAAGGTACCTCTAGAATGCATGACGTGCATGCCTCGTGACAGAGACCCCTCCTGGAGTCGTGTGTTTTTTCTGAACTTCAGCTGTCCGCGAGAAGCGTGGGGTGTCGGGGAGCGCTTGTTGAACGGGCTCGTGCACGGATATCCTGCTGTTGATTTCCTGTAGGTACTTAATCAGTACAGCTGGGATGCACACGTGCAAAACTGTACATGTGGGGATGGCTGGTGTTATATAATTGTTAGAGCACCAGCCCTTTCCATGTGCGCAATCGGCAGAAGAAATCTACTCCACGGACATGCCCCTTGTTGCACATGTGGCGTCCCCTCTCACTACATAACCAGTGTTTTAAATGGAACCCTAGACGTGCCGGTACTCACTCTGTGGAGTACCTGTTTGTCCCTGAAAAGTGCCGGTACTCTACCACTTAAATGCATTGCTAAGTGCTGAGAAGTGCAGGTACTCAGTAGCGGACATTGCCTGCCCATTTAAAGCACCGTACGTAACTAAAATGTATTGGCTCGGTTTGCATACATGGCAAAGGCTGGTGCTGCTTCTGTGCAAGGTAACTGCTAGGGTGAACGGACACGCTGCTGTTGCACAAGTTAAAGGGCTGGTACTACATCAGTGAAAGGCAGGGGCTCAGATGGACGCACGCCGCTGCACTGCACGCTTGGAAAGGGCGGATGACGCACCAATAAATGTTAGGGGCTCTGGTAAACACAGGGGGCATTGCACGTGTGAATAAGACTGGCACTGTGCTTAGTGCTCACCCCAGGATTTGACATAAACTGTTTTTCTTCCAGTTAGTTTGAGTGCTCTCAAACAACTCAAACGCTCTGCTCTCATAAAATCCCGTGATGGCTCGTAAACTGTGCCAGCTGGGTTTAACAAGCGCGTTCCTCGTGCTACAAGGAGTCAGCAGGGGGAGGGGCGAGAGGAGGGGGCGATTGAAAGCGTTTCACTTGCGAGAGGGAGCAGCGCCAGGAGCGATAATTGCTTCCATATGGCGCCGCGCGCTCCCGCAAGTAAATCGCCACACGTGCACGCGTTGCCATTGAAGGCAATGGAACGCGTGCAGGTGTTTGGCTGAAAAGCCGTACCGATAGCAAAATGTCATTTTGCCTAATCAGCGCATGCGAGACCTAAAAATGGCTAGAACCAAAGCACTAATGAGGGTCACAATACTAGGAGCAAAATAAGCAGTTTATAGTCTACACTTATCTAAGAATAAAAGGTACCAGGGGATAAAACATAACTGCATGGGAGAAAGAAGCATGGTGATACAAAGCAAATGATGTATTAACCACATCAGTGCTAAGGCAATTCATCCTTGGTGCTGATCTTCTTGAAATCCCATTGTTCATGACGAGCTGAGCTCGTCATGAGCACAGGAGCAGTGTACTGCATGACGAGCTGAGCTCGTCATGAGCATGGAAGGGGTTAAAAGTACAGAGCTATGAAATCAAAAGCTTTTCAAAAGCAGTTTCCGGTCCCACCACTAGATGTCAGGATATACTACAAATAGAGAGTATAGACTCAAGACATAGCTACTCTCACTACCATCATAAAATATTTATTTGTTTGACATGAACAACCATAAAAGAATACAAAAGACAAATATAAAATCACCTCAGTCAAACATTCCCACATGAAAATGACAGTCAACAAAACAGAAAGCCCCGGTCAGCCAGAAATGTACAAGAACTAATCAGGTCTTGATTTCCTAGACAACAACGCTGCTCGTAAAAACATAAAACAGCAAACATAACAAATGTATTGCGCAGCATCTACAGGTAAACCAAAGCCGGCCTTACTTGAGAAACATTCAGGGACTTTAGCAGAGGGACTAAAAATAGCTTCCTGGGCCTACTAAAATAGCAGCAAAATATAATGAAGTGTAGGGTATCCTGCGGAGATCTATTGTCTCAACCGCAGGGCAACCTACAATCGGGCAAAGCCCAGTCAGCTGGAGAAGCCAAAAGATGGTGCAGCGAGTTGAACCTGAAACTGGCCAACAGGAGCCTTATGGCTTTTGGCGAATTTGGGCTAGATGCAGCTCCATAACCTGAACAGTCTTATAGAGCATGTGTCCCTGCACCAAGAGTTTCTGCAGCCCACGCTGCTCTCTATCCAGCAGGGCTTGTTCCAAGAACAACCTCTTGACAAAGAATTAGGATCCGCTACTCTTACCAACCTACTTGACAATTGACAGTTCAATAAATAATTTCAGTAGCTAAACCAGGCTATTAATATACTCACCAAGAAAACGAAACATGTTCATATGAAGGGAAGACTTGGCTGCTGGATTTAGCAGGTAGCAGTCTCTGTTAGCTCCCGATTCATCTCTTCCATTCGGGGTTACGATCAGCAGGGGAGTGAGGCCATTCTGAAGCTCTTCACACATCTCTGCAATGGACTCGCTGTATCCACCCCCACAGTCGTCAACAGACTCACCTAATGAAAGTGAAAACCACAAGAGTTTAGTTACTTCACAACACAATTATCTGGTCGGAAACCTCCAGTGCATGTTTTTCTCACCTCAGTTTTTCTATTAAATTATAACAGCAAAATGATATGCAGAGTCCACTGTGCAAACAATAGCAAGATTTAATGTAATCCGCATTTGGGATTACCTACATTTTCAGGCACGCTGAAGCTTTTGTTTTCCGCTTAGGGTTTGTCAGCTCTCACTTCTGCCTTTGCCACACAATTATTTAATTACTGAAAACATTACTGGAAATAGTCATGCACCATCAGGCAAGGAAATAATGGATGGGGAGTGATTTGCTTCTAATCCTCCATCATGTTCAGTGAGTGTATAACTAAAGAATATCTTTGAGCATGTGCAGGATTATGGAATGCATTTTTTAAGAGAGATTTATGTCTACAAATGTTTCTTTAACAAAAAGGTACCTTAAGGGCAAATGTTTCCTTTCTTAATATACTTGGGATGTGCATGTTTCCCGTGTGGCACAGCCATGTTTCCTGTCCGAAACAGTCAACAGTTTTTGGGATATCTGGTCCAAACATCATGCTAATCTAGTGTGTGCATGAAGGCCTAGGCCTGCCACTTTTCATGAGTGCAGTCCTGGATACGGAGGAGTGCACTAAATGATCGCTCTTTAATGCCAGTGGGCTACCATCCCGGTCACGGATATTAGCATGTCCAGCGGTGGTGACAGCACACAGTGTTTCAGTGATAATATAGTTGCGACAAGACCTTATTTGCATCACATGAGTGATGTAACACAAAAATTGATGAGATGAATGCTTGCAATCGTCTGACCATTGCAATCACTCAGGGTAGCATTCCAAACGCACAAGTTACTTACCTTCGGTAACGATATATCTGTAAGAAACAGTAGTGATAGATTTCTTACCTTAGAATTATCCACAGGCGTCGGACTTGATCCAGAAAGTTTTCGTCAGAAGTACCCCTGAGTGTCGGTAGGCGTCGTCGTACGGCTCCGCGTGCGTCGTTGGCGCCGGGATGATGTCAATGGAGCTACTTAGACACGCTAATGTCAGTTTTGTATACAACTTTCCGCGCCAGCAACGCAGAGCCATGCAAGAAACTGTCCACTGGTGCCATGAACCTAGAGCTCTGAAAGGGATGACTTTAACCCTAGAAATCAGTTCCCAGAACGGGGAGGATGGGTGGGGCAGTAAGGAATCTATCACTACTAATGTTTCGTTACACAAGTAGTAGCTTGTGCATCTGAAAGAGACACGTTAATGATAGATTACTTACCTTAGAATAGATACCCCAGCAATACCAACCCCGGTGGTGGGTCTGCGAACAAGATTACACCAGAAAGTCAGGGAGAGCAGAACGGACAAAGAAGCTGTCTCTACGCACTTGACTGTCTAGGCAGTAATGCTGGGTAAACGTGTGCAGCGAGGCCCACGTAGCTGCCTGACAAATGTCCTGCCAGGGAACGCCGCGTTCCAAGGCAGTAGTGGCTGCAGTCGCCCTGATAGAATGGGCACACAGCCCCACAGGAGGCTACTTCTTAGCTAACGAGTAACATGGTTTGATGCGCAGAACGACCCACCCAGCGATGGTCCGTTTGTGCACGGCCCGACCTTTTTTGGCGCCCACGTAGCCAACAAAGAGCTGGTCATCCACCCGGAACTGTTGTGTGTGCTTCAGATAGAACGAGAGCGCACGTTTTGGGTCCAGACGGTGGAGCCTCTTCTTCTTTTAAAGGATGCAGAGGCGGAAAGAAGGTGGTCAAAGTGATGGTCTGCCCGATGTGGAAGTGCATGACAACCTTTGGCAAGAAAGAGCCTGGAGCTCACTCACTCTTCTGGCAGAGGTGATAGCTACCAGGAAAGCAGTCTTGAGAGTAAGACGACGCAAAGGACAGTTGTGAAGGGACTCAAAGGGAGCGCACCTCAGATATGTCAAGACAAGGCTTAAGTCCCATTGAGGCATGATGAACGGCACGGGAGAAAATGTGTACGTAATGCCTTTCAGAAAACGGTTAACAATAGAGGACTTAAAAAGAGAAGGCTGGTCTGGAAGCCGTAGAAAGGCGGAGATAGCTGAAAGATAACATTTGATAGTGCCCAGAGCCGAGCCTTGCTGGGCCAAAGATAGAAGGAACAGAAGGACTTCGGAAAGAGGGGCAGAAAGGGGATCCACAGACTGAGCTATGCACCATGCCATAAACTTGTTCCACCTGCAGGCGTATACCGATTTAGTGGAGGGACGCCTGGCTGCAAGAATGATATTATTGACTTCGGAAGGATGATCGAAAGCTGTCAACTGTGGCCATCAATCTCCACGCATGGAGATGGAGGATTGATAGGTTCGGATGGAGGACCGTTCCCCTACTGCTACGACAGAACATCCTCCCGAGAGGCAGTTGGATTGGAGGATCGATTGCCATGTTGAGTAGCTCGGTATACCAGTATCTTCGTGCCCAATTCGGAGCCACAAGAATGACTTGGGGCCCGGTCGTGCCGAATCTTCTTCAGCACTCTGGGCAGAAGTGATATAGGCAAAAAGGTGTATAGTAGACCGCAACTCCACTCGTGACAAAAAGCGTCGCCTAGCGAGTGCCGCCTTCGAAATTCCAGCACGCAGAACTGATGGCATTGCGCGTTCTCTTCGGTGGCAAATAGATCTAACCAAGGCTCTCCCCACTGCTGCAAGAGACCTTGCGCCATGTCAGAGTTCAGATGTTATTCGTGATCCATCATGCACCGGCGGCTGATTTCGTACGCCCTGGTGTTGCCAGGTGTTGAACCACCAAGGAAATGCCCTGATGTTATAGCCATGTCCAGAGGGGCAGAGACTCATGACATAGGGTCCACGACCCCACCCCGTCCTGTTTGTTGCAGTACCACATGGCGGTGGTTTTGTCTGTGAACACCTGCACTACTCTCCCCACAACAGAGGAAAGGAATGCCTTCCGTGCAAGTCGGATCGCATGAAGCTCCAGAAGGTTGATATGGAGCCGAGACTCCACCGGAGACCAGAGGCCTCTGATCTCCACCTCTCCCATGTGGCTGCCGCATCCCAGAAGGGAAGCGTCCGTCACAACTGTGTGTTCCGGTTGGGGTGTAGGGAGAGGGGTCTGCTATTGACCCAATCGTGATTCGTGAGCCATCACTGCAAGTGTCGTGCAGTGCCCTCCAAGATCTGGACGTGATCGGACAGGTTGCCTTGATGCTGTGTCCACTGGAACTTCAGGTCCCACTGCAGAGCTGCACCGAGCCCAGAACCGCTCAGATGAAGAGGAGCTTCTGAGAGGGAATCCGGGGCGACTTCGGCATGTTGATGGAAAACCCCAGCAAATGCAGGAGGTCGGCCGTAGTCTGGAGGTGGGAGACGACTGCCTGGGGTGAGCCCGCCTTCAACAACCAGTCGTCGAGATAGGGGAAGACGGGAACCCCTGATCTGCGCAGATGAGCTGCGACCACCTCCATCACTTTTGTGAACACCCGAGGGGCGCTGGTAAGGCCGAAGGGGAGCACGGTAAACTGAAAATGCCCGTGGCCTACCGTGTACTGCGGGTAACGCCGGTGTGCCGGCAGGATGGGATGCGGAAATATGCGTCCTGCAAGTCTAACGCTACAATCCAGTCTCCAGAGTCGAGCGCAGACAAGACCTGAGCTAGCATCAACATCTTGAACTTCTCCTTCTGGAGGAAGCGGTTGACGTTCCTGAGGTCCAAGATAGGACGCAGGCCCTTGTCCTTCTTGGGGACCAGAAAGTAGTGGGAATAACGACCACGACCTACTTCTGGCCCAGGAACGCACTCGATGGCCCCCTTGGCCAAGAGGGCTCTGAGTTCATGCTGAAGAAGCACAAGATTGTCCCCCGACATGTGGTGGTACTGAGGTGGCATGGCTGGAGGGGTAGTCTCGAAGGGGAGGGAGTAGCCCCTTCGGACAATTCGCAGCACCATGTTGTCCGAGGTGATGTTGCGCCAGTGGGAGATTATGGTGTATTTTGCCGCCCACTGGCGTTTGATGGGCCTAAAATTCCGGACTAGTAAGGCTTTGCAGTGGATGCTGCGAGGGTGGAGGGGGACTGACCCGCCCGCTGGCCCCCTGAACCGGCTCGACGGTTCCCACGTCCGGGCCGCGCTGATGTTCTTGCTGCACCGACCTGTGGCTCTGGAGCGAACGTGGTGGGGCACCCCTTCCGTGGCTACGAAAGGCAGAAGGCAGAGGAGGCCAAGTGGCCGACAGGTCGAAGGACTTGGCCGTAGCCCGGGAGTCCTTAAAGCGCTCCAACGCAAGATCTGCCTTATGGCCAAAAAGGCGAATGCCATTAAAGGGCATGTCCATCACAGTGTTTTGGACATCCCCATAGAAGCCAATTGTCCTCAGCCGGGCGTGGTGCCTAAGCGCCACCGTCGTGGAGATCGCCCTGCCCAGCGAGTCGGCGGTGTCAAGCCCACAACGTATGGTGAACTTAGCTGCGTCTCTCCCAGCAGCAAAAGTTTGGGAGAGTACTGTCTGGCCTCCTCCGGACTGTTAGGCCGCACCTACGCAACCGTGTCCCACACAGAGTGGGAATAAGGGCCGAAGAGGCATGC
This sequence comes from Lissotriton helveticus, assembly GCF_964261635.1. Taxonomy (NCBI): domain Eukaryota; kingdom Metazoa; phylum Chordata; class Amphibia; order Caudata; family Salamandridae; genus Lissotriton; species Lissotriton helveticus. Next base: position 1,247,043,898 of record NC_136069.1, on the reverse strand, counting down.
AGTGTTCACCGACCGCAGCTCTAAGCTGGTTGCCAAGCTGCTCCAGCTTCTTGGATTCCCTATCCGGGGGGCGGAAGGGAACGCATTCTGGAAACCAGAGGCTTGGACAACCAAGCTCTCAGGCTTTTGGTGTTGAGAGAGAAAAAGGGGGTCGCCCGGAGCCGGGCGAAAGCGTCGGGCCACGTTCCTCGCCATGGCCTGGCAGTCTGGGCACGACTTGGAGTTGTGGTCGTGCCCCAGGCAGTAGAGACACACGCAGTGTGGGTCCGTCACCGACATCATGTGGTGAGTCCCCACACTTCTTGAAGCCGGGCAGCCCTACGACACCAGGAGTCGATCAACTTGAGAAAATGAGAAAAAAGCCTCGAAAAAACTCAGTCAAAAAGTATAGCTCTTCCCGGATCTGCGCTTGCTGTCGCGGAATAAGTAGCTCCAGCGACGCCATCTCAGCGCCAACGTCGCACGCGGAGACCCACTATGACGCCTACCAACGCGCAGGGGTACTGCTAACAAAAACTGGGGGAAATTCTAGGGTAAGGAATCGATCACTACGTGTTTCTTTCAGATCATTGATCTTTTGCTCACCCATGCCACCTCAGTTTGTACCCAGCCAGAACTGACAAATCAGGTACTCCCTAAACCAGAGCAAAAGCAACCACGGACCAGTTTTGCCCTAGTTATGGGCTCATCAGTCGGTTACAGCTTGGTTCCAGTGATACAGTCAGCAACAAGCACTGACAGTAGCTGGGACCTGATTCGGGATCATTAAGGGACTAAGGAAGTTTTTCGATCTACTTCCTCTGGCAGCTAGTGGTCGCCCTTGTGACATCAAGGATAGACTATTGTAACAGCCTATACGCAGGGACAAACAAAGCTGTTACTTATAAACTCCAGATGGTGCAACATGCAGCGACCAGGCTGGTGCTGAAATGGCCGAGGAGATCATTAGCATCGGCAGCATTAAAAACTTTGCACTGGCTACCGATAATCAAACGGGTCCTTTTTAAGATCCTGCTTATCACTTTTAGAGCCGTTCACTCCCAAGGGCCGAAATATCTACGGGAAAATTTCTCTAGGTACCGACCTCCACGTACCTTGAGGTCCTCAAATGCTAACCTACTGGCGGTTCCAGCTTTTAGACTTCGCACGAGAGGATGTAAATCACTACCAGTCTTAGGCTCAAAAGCCTGGAACAATCTTCCCCCTCAACTCTGGGTATTGGAGCGGGAATCCGAATTTCGGAAGGCTCTGAAAACCTGGGTTTTTAATTTACAGGATACCTGCGCTAGAGCACTAGTGTGACAGCGGGACTAACTACCACAAGCAGCCTGACCATGTGATAGATCTTGGTCAATAGTGGGCGCCTAGATGCTCCTTGGAGCGACAGTCGCGCGGTATAAATGCAATATTACATTACATTTGAACCCACGGCTGGGCATAACCATGTCACTGAGGGCGGAACATGAAACACACAAAAGGTGATGGGAGGAATGCTTGCAATTTGTCTGACCACTGGCAATCGCTCGGGGTAGCATCCTAACCTATTGTTTTTTTTGCTCACCATGCTGCCTCAGTTGTACCCAGCCACATGCATATCAGTTTTGACCCTGCTCCTCATGCAAACAGCTCGAACTGTCAAGCCAGGTTATCCCTGAACCAGAACACAAGCAACTAAGGACCGCTTTGGCCATAGATATGGGCTCATTAGCTGGGTACAGCTTGGTTTCAGTGATACAGTGAGGCGCGGAGCCACTTCTGGCCCACTCATGTATCGTTCTGATGCTACAAGCTAGACCCAGCTCCTTGTACTAACAGCCCAGCCTATGTATGTATTTATGTATTCTGCATGATGCACACATTATGTGTGTTTGAGTGAACCAAAGCAAAGGGTGGGTTCCGTTTTGGAAATCCCTTACCTGTTCATGTGAACACGATGGAGGTGAGGTTACTTTCTCTGACAGTGGCATTGTACTGCTGACACCCTGAGAATGGATTTATTTATTTTATTTGTTTGCAGAGTTTTATAGAGCGCGAACAAGATCCTTACGGATATCAGAGTGCTTTACACACAAATGGGATACAAGAAACAGAGGAATAGGCATTAAACAAGTCAATTAGTTCAAAGATGAGCACAGGTTTAAACAAAAGAGTCGAGGTGAGGTAGAAATGGTGCATAGGTCATCAGGCTGGACATAGTCACGTGAGGAAAAGTAATGAGTCACGAGAATTCTTTAGTCTATATTCGGATGAGTTTAGCTAAGAGGAGTGAACTTACTTCTTCTTTAGGCTAAATTCAGGTGAGTTTAGCTAGGAGGAGTGATTTTACTTCTCTTTTGAAGGATGCCATGGATGAGAGAAGTCTGATTTCTGGAGGGAGGGCATTCCAAATCCTGGGCGCCATCCCTGAGAAGGAGCGCTTATATGTTTTTTTCTTGTGGAATCTTTGCGGTTTCAGAAGGAGGTTTTCTGCGCTTCTTGTGCTTCTTGAGCCACCCGAGATTGTCAGTTTTCGGGCGAGGTAAATAGGTGAGTTGTGGTGTATGGCCTTGTGTGTCATGCATGCGATTTTCAGGTGAATTCTTGCTTCGTATGGCAGCCAGTTCAGGGATTTTAGGTCGGGGGTGATGTGAGAGTGTTTTATTGATCCGGTGATGAGTCTCGCTGCAGCATTAATGGAGGCTCTTAGGGGTGCTGTTGTCGCTGTAGGGAGGTCACAGAGGGCGATACTGCCATAATCTATTTGAGGGAGAACTAGGGCTTGGACTGCAGTCCTAAAGTCATTGGCTGGGAGGAAGGGTTTCAGTTTCCTCTATGTGTTGATTTGGAAGTTAGCTCCCTTTGTTGCAATACTGATATGATGCTGCATATTGAGATTGCAGTTGAGGGTTATGCCTAAAGATTTCGCTGAGTCCACGATGGTAGGCTGCACGTTGAATGCAGTGAGATGAGTCAGCCAAGCTTGAGTGATGTGGACTTTGGTGGGGGGAGCTATTAGGAGAAATTCTGTTAGAGCATTGCGTTTGAGATGATTCTCTGCCAACCAGGTCTGTGTGTTCATAAGCGTTGTGTGGAGTAGTTTAATGTCCTCAACGGTGTGTATTTTAAGGTAGAGCTGGGTATCATCTGCATACATGTGAAATTGCACATTGGATGCTTGCAGTAGTGCGGTGAGTGGTTCCATGGCTAGGTTGAACAAAGTTGGGGACAGGGAGGATCCTTGAGGGACACCTAGTGATACCAGAACGGGTGTGGACATGGTATTGTTAATCTTAAATTTCTGGGACCGATTATGTAGAAAGGAGGTGAACCACTTAAGTACTGTCCCCGATAGACCCATTCTGAGACTCAGCAGATCGAGTAAGTTCTCGTGTTTGACGGTATGAAGTGCTGATGAGAGGTCGAGCAGGATAAGGAGGCAGGTATCGTTCTGATCATGAATTTGAAGCGCATCATCAATTATGTGTGTCATGGCTGACTCCGTACTGTGGCCTGATCGGAAGCCTGATTGGTGTGGGTTGAGAAGGTCGAAGTGCTCGATGTGTTTTGTCAGTTGGATGTGTACACATTTTTCCAACAGTTTGGCCAGGGTAGGGATATTGGAGATAGGGCGATAGTTGTTCAGATCGGTGGGGTCTGCTGTGGGTTTCATCAGTATGCGCGATACTTGACCCACTTTGAGGGAGTCCAGGATACAGCCTTGTTGAAGTGAGCTATTAATGGTTTTGGTCCAGAGCGGGAGGAGCAGTGGGATGAAGTCATTTACCGCGTTTGCGGGTAGAGGATCAGTGTGGTGATTGGAGGGCTTCAGTGTGCTAAGAATCTTGCCTATGGAGTCTCCCGAGTAAATTTCGAAGGAGGACCATGTAGCATTGTTTTTTAGATCGAGGGGTGTTTTGCTATGGGGGCTAGAGTATAGGCTGAGATCCGTGAGGAGGTCTTTCTTGATATTGTCTGTGTTTAGATTAAAGAAAGTGGAGAAATCTTCACAGGGCAGTAGTGTGCTGGCATTGTTTTGAGGTCGTTGGGGTTCGGGTTCATCCTTGGATTGAGTTTTGATAAGCTCGAACAGTTTTTTTGGTCGGTTTCTCGCTTGGTCAAGCTGGTGGCTGAAGAAATCAGCTTTAGTGCGTTTTATTTTTCTGAAGTAAGCGTTTCTTTTTTCCTTTAGAGATTTTAGGTGCATAGTTGAAGGGACTGCTCTCCAATTGCGTTCCACCAATCTCATAGCTCGTCTGTCTTCGTTAAGCAGCCCGTCGAACCATGGTTTAGAGTTTTTAGATGAAACTCTATTTAATTGAAGGGGGGCAACCTCGTTGATAATGGTGGTCATCGATTTGAGGTAGTGGTCGGTGAGAACCTGTACATCAGAGGCACCGAAAGGGGGTAGGAGAAGATTGTAGCTGGGAGAGGTTAAAGAGTTGGGATTGAGTTTCTTCAGGTCTCTTTTCCAAATCTTTGGTTTGGAGGGTTGAGCCGGGTTAGATTTTACATTTTCATTGATGAAGAATGAGATAATGTGGTGGTCAGACCAGTCACAGGGTTGGATTGATTCGAGTTGAGTGGAGTCTCCTTTGGAAATGATGAGATCCAGGATAGAGCCTTTATCGTGAGTAGGGCTGTTGCAGATTTGGGTGAGGTCAAGAGCGTTGAGGAGGTTTTTGAGACTAATGACCACAGAGTCGTTGTGATCGTTCCAGTGGAGGTTGAGATCGCCCAGGAATATTTGTGTATGTTGCCGTCCAGAATTCGTTGTGATCATGTCCATGAGGTGTTCAGTGAAGGTGAGGTTGTCACCTGGTGGGTGATAGATTATATGTAGGGAGCATACAGGATTGCCATCGCTGTTGATGTCGAGGCAAAGGTGTTCACAGGAGGAGAAAATAGGGGATGTGGTTCTAATTACTGAGAGGCTGCTCTGGTGAATATATGGGATTCCACCCTCTGTCTTGCCACTCCTATCCAATCTGATGATGCAGTAGTTGGGGGGTACTAGAATGTCGATGAGTGGTGAGGAAGATTCAGTTTACCAGGTTTCGGTGAGTATCATCAAGTCTAGGTCGCGTGCGATAATAAGGTCGGCAATGTCTGATGCGTGTTTAGGGGCCGATCTACAGTTCAGGAGAGCACATTTAAGCCGAGGAGTGACAAGGGAGGAGGAGGGGTCTAGAGTGAGTGTGACTTTTTAAAGATTATTACCAACAATACCTCTGTCGTTTTGTGTGGAAGACCTGTGAGGGTAGGGGTGGATAGTAGGGATGGGAAGGTGTGTGGGGGCTGTTTGGGTCGTGCGAGCGGGATCGTAAGAGTGCAGGAGGGAGCGTATGTCGAACGCCGAGAGTGGGTTGATGCTTCGCAGAGGACGAGTGGCAGAATTGCGGGCGGGAATTGAGGTCCACTAAGGAGGACAGTGTTTATGTTGAAGTGGAGGACCGGTGGTGGGCTTGTGGGTAGGGAGGGTCTTGTGGGGTGTGGGGTGCTTGGGTGGATTTGAGATCAACTCTTTGAAGGTATGCAGTTCGTCTTTAATATGGAGAAGAGTGGACATGATCTTGTCCAGAGTTGTATTGGGAATGGTAGTGGAGTTGTAATGAGGTGTGAGTGGAGAGTTATTGGCTAGGTTTGGTGTGAGGTCTGGAGAAGGCGAGGGAGGAGAAGGGGGGGTGATGAGTAGGGTGCTGGGCATACCCTTGGCATGGATGAGTGGGTAGGTGGAGTGATTGGTGGAGGGAGGAGGGGTGTGATAATTGTGTCCAGGCATGTAGAATCCCCTGGTGTAAGAGTTGGCGTAAACTTATGAGAGTGAGTAGCGTGTGTGAGTAGGAGCGTTGTAGCGCCACCTAACTGGGAAGAGATTATGTTTGGTAGTGGGAGGGGTGTGGGAGGAGTAGTGGGGGGGGGTATGCTCCAGAGGCAGAGTAAGGGGGGGTGGGGTATGTTCTAGAGGCGGGTTGGAGGGTGGTGGCACGCTCATTGAGTGCTCGTGGTGGGGGGAGCTTTTACACGTCACCTGGTGAGCACACAGGTGTTGATTGGGGTGGGAGGGTTCTGAGTTCGAGGTGGCCGAGTGGGATAAGGAAGGAGTGGGGGAAAAGAGAGTTAAGGTGGGAGAGCTGTTAGAGGGGAAGAGGAGACATAAACAATGAAGTGGGTAAAGAGGAAACAGACCTATCCTTAGTAGTTAAATAAGATCCTTTTGATGCAAAGAGCTGTTGATTAGTCTTCATGAGTACAGGCATTTGATATAGGCTGAGACTGCAGTGTCCGATATTCGTGAAGAGTCTTTTAGAAAGGCCAGGCTTTTGTCTCCCTTACTGATCACTTTTAGGCTTGACCATTGATAACCAGGTGCAGAATATTCACACCTCTTTGTGCCTCTGTTACTCCTACCTGATGACAATCCAGCTTTGAGAAATACAACTTTAGTCAAAGACTTAATCTGAAAGTCAGTCTGAGAAGAACGCATGAAAGGAGAACTGACCAAACCAATTCTGATCTATTGTCTGCTGTGCCTGTATAAAAGGGGGAGCTGTTGACCCACTTGTTCTACCAGTTTCAAGTTCTCTCTGACCAAGGAGGGAGTGCTACACAGAGTACCAAGATGACTGCTGCGCAACCACAGCTCGTGTCTGTTTAAAAGTCACCTACTAAAAGGTGAGGGGACGTCACCTGGAGTCTGATCTAAAGGAAGAACTGTCTCCTTGTTTTGGAATGCCTGGAGGTAACCATCTTGAGAGAAGAGGGAAGGAGCAAACCAACCATACAGGAGAATCTGATTGCCAGTGTGGACAAGAACAGTTGACAATGGAGCTAAGGACCTATACCCAAGAGAGTCCACAGAGCATGACTAATGTGCTCCTGTCCCGGAGTCTGTCACACGAGTTGAAGCAGAGGATCTGTGGCACTGCCAAAGTGTTCCTGAACAGTCCCCTGCCATTGCTGCACTTTCCCAAGTGGCTTGTACTACTGCTGAATTTACTGTTTCCAAGCCTGTGGCACTTGCCCTAGTGTGAAAAAACAAAGAAAGTCCACTCTAATTTGAAAACAATACTATCCTTACAAAAGTGACTAAACCAAAAAGAACTATTGGGTTTCCTAAATAGGAAAAACAATAGCTCAAGACGAGCTCAAGACGTAAGGCCTTGGCCGCCCTCGTCAACACCACACTATAAGCAGCCCCCTCCTCCATAGCCACGGTAGGAGGGGAGACAAAACCAGTGTTGGGCGAAGTGTCCAGACCACTGGCGTCCCCTAGCTCCGCTACCCAGTCCTGATGAGACGGGCACTCTAGTGCCAGAGGGTCCTCAGACCCCTCCCAGTCCCCCTCATCCTCAATCTCTTGGTCGTCAGGGTAAAAGGATGGAGCCAGTTCGTAGAAGTATTGCTCCTCTCTCGGCGTCTAAGGCGGCGCCGATCCGACGCAGGGGGTGGGACTGGGGACGACGACGTCCGGAGACGGCGTCGTGGGCGACACCCTAAGGGTAGGTGCCAGCGGAGGGGTCGTAAGGTCAACCGGCGACGACCCGGATCCAGGCCTGAATCCTCCGGAGTCCTGCGGCGTCGGGACTGGAGTCGTCGACGGAGCCGGGGCCAAAGCACCAGACGGCACCGGGGCCGGAGCTGCCAGCCCGCTAGGACCTCCAGTCGGAACCACGGGACCCGAAGGCACCGTAGCTGGCTCCGGCAGAGCAGAGAGGCTCCTCGTGGGCACAAGTAAAACCTCTATCTCCTCCAGCGTCGCGTTTAGCCCAGGGACCGGCGGGTATGGAGCTGGAGGCAGCGCCAGCGGCTCCGGCGGAGACGCGTGGGCAGTGTCGCCCGAACCCCCGGCCGCATTGCGCGAGCGTCGGGGGGAGTCAGAAGAGCGAGGTCGTCTCCTCGACTTCTTGTGCCTCTTACCTGTGGACTTGGGAGCCCGACGAATGGTGTTGACTCGTCGAGCTGCGACGACTATGGCCCCGCGAACGGTCCCTCGACCTCCTCCTGGACCGGGACCGTGAGCGGCGCGGGCCGACTGCCGGATCTCGAGGCGCTTTCGGGACCGCTCCCGCCTAGCCTTCGACGTCAAGGCCCGGCAGTCTGAGCACGACTTGTCATCATGGTCGGCTCCCAGGCAATATAGGCACCGACGGTGGGGGTCGGTAACTGACATCAGTCGGATACAATCGACGCAGGGTTTGAACTCGGGCATGCCTACCGGCACCGAGAACTTAACAAGATCAAAAATGATCTAAAAAGTTAGTCAAAAAGTGACTAAGGAGTACTGCTCTTCCCGGATCTGCACTAGCTGGCGCGGAAAAAAGAAGAGCTGACGTCAGCGCGCGAAGGCTGCGTCCAAGCACTCCGACGTCATCCCGGCGCCAACGACGAAGACGACGGACGCGGAGCCGCAGACGACGCCTACCGACGCGCAGGGGTACTGCTACGCAAAACTTTCTGGATCCAGCCTGACGCCTGGGGATATTCTAAGGTAAGGAATCTAACTAACTAGTTTCTTTCAGATCTTGAAAACTGCGTCACAGTTCGTCTAATGCTGAAAGAGAGAAGAGCGTGAGTGAAGATGGAGAGAGTCTGAAGGAGAGAGTGAGGGGAGGTGAAGCAGCAGCAGGGAATAAGGGAGTAGCATCCTCACCCATAGAACTGCAGTCCTGTGACAGAGACTGAGTTTTGCAGTGTGTAGTATTATGTTTTTCAGTGTATTTAAATGCTACTCTTTTTTAAAGATTAAAACTGGGATCGACAATCAAATTGTTATGCTGTTGGGAGTTTCTAGAGTATTGCGTTTGTTGTACTCTCTCCCATACTAACGTCTATGAGAGGCCTGCCACCTCTTGTCATCGTTGCCACTGAGAGTCTAGTGCTGCAGCGGTTTAACAAAGCTCGGTTTGCAGAGCCAAGGGACAGGCTGCTGGACATCAGAGGCAAACAACCTCAGCCCCCATAGCTGATTCCCAGTAGCTCCTGCTTACCCTATGCCCCCCCCTTAAAAGGGGTCTGACAATACTCAAGCAGGTTTGAATCTAAAGCTTAAACACCTTGTGCTGAACCCCCTTCTAAATTCACCTTTTTAAAAGAGAAAATACAGAACAGGATTGGGGACAGGTAAATGGAGCTACGCCCTTACTGATGGGGAATTTGACACTGTTACTATAAGGGAGAGGAATGCTTCAATGTGCCACACTCAAATGTAGAGTTTGGGAAAGTCTGGTCATTTTCACATTACCAGTAAGAGAGAAGATCTTAATAACTAATGTCCTAACCACTCACCTGTTTAATCGGTCAAGAGGGCAGCTTGCCTATCAATTCAATACATATAGCTGTAAGGCTGTAACCTAAACTATAATTAATTATCCCTTCTCTATTATGGGATCTTCATTTATATTAATGAATACGTTATTTCCTTTGGTAAAGTCTTATCTAGCTGCAGATTCCTTACCTTGGAATTGTCCCCAGGCGCCTGACTGGATCCAGAATTGTTTTTGTGAGCAGCAGCCCAGCGTACCGGTAGTGCAAATGGTTGGTGTTCTCCGTCAACACCCGAGACAAATCAACCACAGGACCTAATGTGATGAAGATGCTACAAAGGACTGGCGTAAGTACTGCTCCACTGAACACAAATCAACGAGCTGCAAGAACCAGCTGCGGTGGTGGTGAACAGACTTCCCTGACTTGGTGTAGAGACACAAGCAAGATCTAAGGAGGCTGTGCTAATTCATACTGAATCACCAACATGTGAGAAAGGACGGCACCTGTGGCGAGATGCCAGAGTGCCTGAAAGCTGGAGCCTATTGAAATGAGCAGAGGGCCAGTGATACAAGATCTTGGAAGTGGCAGAGGATGAGCTAAGGGGAAGGTAATTTTAAAAGCTACTGTAAAGAAAATAAAGGTATCCGATTCCCGGGCCCTTGTATAAAATATTAGTCACTCTGTATGGAATATCGACCTTCGTGTTAAAGGTGGTTTCCCCTTCAAAGTGTAGGAAGTTGTTTTATTACAAGGGCTACACAGGAAATATAATTACGTCTGGGCATTAGCTGCACAGTCTCTTTTAATACACAGTTTATCACTAGTGAGCCTATACAGGGTCACAGTACTTTCTAAAGTTTTCCGCACTGCAACACTAGGTCCACACATGGAACAGGCATTGTGGAATCTTAACCCCTTCGGTGCTCATGACGAGCTCAGCTCGTCATGGCATATACCTCTCAGGTGCTCATGACGAGCTGAGCTCGTCATGACCACACCCGTTTTTATTACGGCCCAGCACTGCAGGGGAATCGCTCCAGCAGCCATGAGGTTAAAGGGCAAACTGCTTGATTACATTGGGCTTTGTAAGGAAATGGGGTATATTATATGGTGTGGTTGTGCGAACTCACCATGGAATACACTACTAACCCCTTTAGGACAAGTCCGATTTCGTAAGTCAAACCTTTAGCTCAACCCTGGGTAGCTGAGGCTCTGAGCTGTCAGGCTTACACAAAGGAACAAGTGTAAAGCTTTTAAACAGCACAAAAACAATTGAAGAAAGAAACGAGACACACGAGAAATCCAACACCAATTTATAAAAACAGGTTAGATTTTTATGTATTTTGGATACCAAAATGACTTAACTTCAAACAATCATGGGCAAATTTAAGTTTGACACTTAGAAACTTAATCAAGAAAAACATGAGCAAGTTGTAATGTGGTTACTTAAAGAGTTACTTCAGGTGACTAACTCAGGCAGGGAGCCAGTCGGGAGAACCAGCAAGGTCCACAGAAACAGTTACCTCAACAAGAAAGGCAATCTCCAGTACAGTTCCAGCGTCAGTGGCTACTTGCCACTGATGTCTATGGAGTGGTCCTGATGCAAGAGATACCAGATGCTGAAGATGCTCAAGGATGCTAAAGATGCTGTGCAGTCGACAGGAGTCTTCCTGTGCTACACCTTGGTCCACGATCTTAGTGAGGCAATCCTGACCACAGGGGTTAACATCCCTCAAAGTCCTTTTGAGAGTGGCTGAAGACTAGTCGTCACTGGGCTACCAGTCGCCATTGGGCTACCAGTCGCCTCGTGCAGCGGTTCACTTCTTTTGCCAGTAACTCGCCTTCTGGGTGATCAGGATGCACTCAGAAGGCTGCCCTGGGTTCAGCAGACTTGGGGGGGGGGGGCGACTTCTGAGTGTCGGCTCCAGTTTCCTTGGGCTGCACCGTGGCAAGAGGCAGCGATCAAGGAATCTGGGGTGCCAATCACTCCAGCAGGTTTTTAAAGCTTTTGTGGTCCAGTGTTACGAACTTGAGGTTAGCCAACTGACCCTTGGAGTCTCTTTTTTTGGATGGGCTCAGTGTCGACTTCTCCACAAGCAGGACACAGCAGGCACATCCCTTTCTTTTGCTAGCCTCATCCTTTACTTTGATACCCACCAGGTCCAGTCCACGTCGGCGCAGCCTCCCTTGACCGGGTCCTTGGTGCAGCAAGGAAGTCCCTTGTTCGATCCTCTTCTCCTTTCCGAGATCTGGGTACCAGGGGTGCCCTTTGTATGGGCAGAAAGTGCCTTTACAGGAGGTTGAGGTCACTAGCCAATGGGTTATCAGTATCTCTCCTGCCTTATGACAATTTCCTGTGAAGTGTGGCATTTAGCTATTCCAGAAGACTCTATTCTGCCCACTCTCAAGATGGCAGAACCCCTCTCTCGTCTGGACAGCTTAGTAGCCCAACCTAGAGGTGTGGATACCAAATGGCTACTTGTCCACAGAAAAAAACGGTTTGCAACTGGTTTACCTCTCCCTCTTCCCGGTGCCAGGCTGTCTCCCTTCATTATAGGGCAGCCCCTTCCATGTAAACTTACTACTTACCCTTCAAATGTGGCTTCCCGTTTGAAGCTTGCCTTTTGGGCTAACAACCCAATTGGCTTCCTGCCTGAAGGAGGCACCACCTCATCCAGTGACAGGCCTCTATTATTACCTTTCCTGGGAGTCGTTCACACATCTCCCCAGGAGGGCAGTAGGCGATCTCATGGTCAGCCCCAGCAAATGGCCACTGGATGACTTGGGCAACCATAGACAAGTTGAATGTGGCAACAAATTACATTAACTGTGACTTAAGCATTAATTTAGGTTTAACGTAACGCATTGTCTGATACCTTGATGTACCAACTTAGGTAGTCCCATTCAGACATTAGTAACCCTGTACTTGCCAATGGGTTGATCAATCTTTCTTGCAGTAAAAACAACCACTACAAGTTTTTACTGCTAGAACATACTAAACACATCTTCTACTTTACTAATGAGCTACACCCTGCCTTAGAACTCGATAAGCCTGCAATAGGGGTGACTTACACACATTAGAAAGGGAGTTTGGGCAGAGTTGAGTTTGCAGTTTAAGACTGCCCTTCCAGTCTACAACATCAGACTAGGAGCCTACTCACGGTGACACAACAACTGTTGCAGTCCCTGAGGGGAGACACTAACTTAAAATCCCTGGTACAATATACTAGGGACGTAAACGTAAATTTGGCTATGCCAATCGGATATAAGCCAACCACACACATACCTTTTAGTGTTTCAGAGCACATGTGCCTAGTAGTTAAATATGAGAAAAAGTATAGGTGAAACCCGCAAAATGCCTATTTCCTCACAGTCTTACTACAAAGCATTGTTTGTTAAAAGGACTCAAACTGTGGCACTGATGATGCCTTTTAAACTGGAGCTGGAAACCACAGACAAAGACCATGCTCAAAGATCCCAAAGTCATTTGCCAAATGATTTCTGAACCAGTTCAGGGACATTCTCATGGTCCAGAGAGGGGATTTTCTTCTTAAATTTTTCCTCAGAGAAATGTTTTCAAGAACACTGATATTTGCTCACACATCCTCTGAGAGTACTGGTCCCCCAGAGTATGGAGTGAGCATGTTCTCACGGCTCCATGACTCTTTGGGGTAAACTAGCAAGAACTATGATTTCTTTACTTTGGGGTGGTGGGCCTGCAAAGTCATAAACGAAAAGGCACTTTGTTTTGGCCATCATACTGAACACAAATGGCACATTAAGTGGGCACAGAATCATGGGTGGCATTCTTTGAAATCACCCTTTTGCATTTATTGCAACATTTAAAACCGGACTATATTTTAATCATAATGAGAAACAGTCAAAAACAAACAAGATAAACCAAATAGAATTGAAATTTGCATAATATTTGTAACAGATTGGAACGACTTCCAGGGCATTTGGGTAACTTAACCAGATTATAGGAAAGAGAATTGAGGGAATAGAGTGAAGCAGCAGCGTTTCTGTCCTCTGACGTGTTTACACATCTGGTCAGCATCCCATGCCACCCTTGTGCTGTGACTAATTTACTTATGTTTGCACACCACCTGAGCCACGTGACTCAGTTCAGGCTCCACATATTGTGACACAGAGCTGTACAAAAGTGCCACCCATAATAACAGATATATTTTTAATCTTCATTCCTTTCCATGTCCAAAGAAGTGGAGCGTGGCATGACAGTTTTAATTGTAGCTTGCAGTGTGCTACATCTAACATAGACCTTTATTAAATCTTGAAAGTCCACACCCCATACAGTGGGGAAGAATCTGCAGTTAGAAAGAGTATCCACCAGAAAGAGCATTATCAACGATAAGAAACATATTTTTAGATGGATACTAGTAACTGCATAATCCTCAGCTTGTGAATTAATACCAGAGCAATGGCCCTTCCAAGGAGGTTGGTCTGAGGAGTGAATTTCACACTAGGAAGTGCTGCAGAACAATGTGGACTAAATTGCCCTTTCTGTGCACGAGTGAATTGATGCAGTAGTAGTGCCTGGTGAAAGTATGGACAAATGCCTGTATGACTGCTTGGCAGATGTCCAAAACTGGAAAGCCCAAGCTAGGGTAAAAGTTGCGGCTTTTGCTCTGGTGGAATGAGCACTAAGGTCCTCTGCAGGAGCCTGTGGCCAACTCGTAGCACCGAATAATGCAAAGGACAAGCCACCAGCACAAGGTTCTCTGTCTTTCCTTTCTTCGAATCAGCCAATCTAACACACAGCTGATCATCAACATGTTACTCTTTGGTCCTATCAATGTAGAACTGAAGAGCACGTCCACCATGATAATGCCCCAGGTCAATTATAAAAATAGAGCCAATATCACTTTTCATCTCTTTTTACAGTTCAGGTGCTGGAAGAAAGCATGTATACACAAAGGTTCCTATTGAGCCAAAGACTCTCTCGAGAAATCTGCAAGGTAATGCCTCCCATGCATCTACCATATCCCATGTGCAAGCAATGGAAATTTAAAGCCCCACCACACCCCAAAAAACATACTGCACATATGGTTTCTTTATGAAGAGAGACAAAAAAAAGCATGATGCAGCTATACACGGTACATATTCATATGTGGCTGCAATACTGATACATGGGTTTCTTCATTAACAAATTATAAATTCAAGATCATAACCATTTAAGACTCAAAAAGGTTCATTTTTGTGTACTGTATTAATGGCACCTATATACAGCAACTGAGAAACACAATCATCTCCATTTTCTTTTTTATCTTATAGCAAGCATTGCTAAAAAACATAACCGAAATGCAAAGTCAATCATATCAGGTTAGCATCTGACTTGCGTTTTCTTCACCGTGAGCTTTAACATCCAGAAAAACATAGTAGACATACTGATCAATGGCAGTGAAGTAAGCACACTGAAAGTCACATGCCCCTTTTGAACAAGAAAATATTTTAGAATAATTCTTACCAACAAACTTGACTTTCCAGACACGATGAGGCAGGAGAAGGCTATCTGGGCTGAAAGAACTCATCTTTGCACACATCTGGCCAAAAACTGACTTTGTACCATCTGGCCCAGCTAACCCTCCTTTACTCCTGGAGCGCTTTACCTGGAAAAATAATCATACAAATAAAAATGTGGCTATAATTAAGAAGAAAACATCAAATAACTAATAGCCCTATCAGGCTACACCATTAATAGTCACACAATGTTACAGTACTGGGCTTGTAATGATCTTCCTAATCCACTCTTGGACCTCAGTGAGGTGTCCTGTTAAGTGATTCATCTAGAAGGAATATGCTACTTACCAGTATGCATCTGTTCTTGGCATGTAGAGCTGCAGATTTGTATACTTTTGCATAGATCGCCATCTGGTGTTGGGTTTGGATGTTTGCACTTTGTTATTGTAGAAGTCTTTGTAGTCACGAGACAGGTGACTCCTCCTTTGGTTAGTAGTGCGCATGGGCATCGACTCCATCTCCAGATTGTTTTCGCCATAAAGGGTGATGATGGAGTTAGTAAGAAATAGAAAAAGATGTCCATGTGTAATGTATCTAAGTAAGATAGTACTGCAACACATATAGGTATCCGGGGAGGTGAGTGGGCATATACGAATCTACAGCTCTACATGCCAAGAACAGATGCATACTGGTAAGTAGCACTTTCCATTTGAGGCATATGATCTGTAGATCGTATACTTTTGCAAAGACTATATAGCAGTCCTGTTTAGCGGTGGCTACCCGTATGTGTTGCAGTAGTTTGAAAAAGTGTTCTTAGATCAGCCTGGCCCACACTAGCTTGTTGTTTTGCCTGCACATCTACACAGTAGTGTTTTGTGAAAGTGTGCGGTGTAGACCATGTTGCGGCTTTGCAAATGTCATCCATGGGGATGTTTCCTAAGACTGCCATGGATGCCCCTAGCTTGCATGTGGAATGCGCCCTAGGGGGAACGAATAATGTACGCTTTGCTTTTTGGTAACATATTTGGAAGCATTTAACAATCCACCTGGCAATTCCAGCTTTTGATATAGGATTGCCCTTATATGGTGGTGAGAAAGCTAAAAAAAGTTGTTTCGTTTTCCTGAAAGTTTTTGTCCTTTTAACGTAGTAAAGAATAGCTCTTTTGACGTAAAGAGTATGAAGAGCCCGTTCTGCTACTGTCTCTGGTTGAGGAAAAGAGACTGGGAGCCCAACAGACTGGTTAAGTTGAAAAGCTGAAACTACTTTAGGTAAGAATTTAGGGTTTGTCCTAAGAACCACTTTGTTGTGATGTATTTGCAAAAATGGTTCTTGTATGGTTAATGCCTGGAGTTCACCCCCTCTTCTAAGAGATGTGATTGCCACAAGGAAAGCTACTTTCCATGTGAGGAAATATAACTCACATTTATGTAAAAGTTCAAATGGGGACCCATGAGCCTAGTAAGGACAATGTTTAGATTCCATACTGGAGAGGGTGGAACTCTGGGAGGAATATAGGAGTTACTTACCTTTGGTAACGATGTATCTGGTAGAGACGATTCTAGCCGCAGATTCCTTAAAATAGAATTATCCCCAGGCGCGAGACTGGATCCGGAAAACTCTTCACCACAGCATCCCTGCGCCAGGGGAGGGGCTACACCACGCAACTACATCCGTTTTCTTTGGAGAACTTTTCCTCGCCACAACGAGGAACCATCAGACAAAACTGTGGGAGTATGGGAACAGTGTGCGAAAGAGCAGAAAAATTGGAAAAGGATTGGTGACAAGCAACACCATACGGAGCAGTGTCAACACTCAGTACCCAAAGGCAGGGAAAGAAGAAAGAGCAGAGCCCTGAGCAGCCATCCTACCAGTATGTAGACAGCCCCCCCCCCCCCCCCCGGCAATTTTATATTCAGAATCGTGCCGGAGTGAGCATTGCTACACTACAAGATATCTCGCCTGGTTCTAAGATGTCCTGCTCTCCCTCTAGGACATGTACTCTTTTGAACTTTCCCTCAACCGTTGAGACCCTGCCTTTTGACCGATGCCCGTGGCGCTACCTGTTAGCGGAAGACGAGACAGGCTGTGGATACCCCTCGGCCATCACCTACACAGTCATACATTGGGCAGACGTTCCTTCGTCTCTCGGTCGTATCTCCCTCCTACCCCATCACCCTACCCCTTCCCCTCTACGCTCCTTTCTTCTTGCCTTGTATCACTTTAATGTTTTTCTGTTGAGACCTAGCTATTTGACCGATGCCCGGTGGAGCTACCGGATACCTGAAGAGGAGATGGGCTGCGGATTCCCCTCAGCCGTCACCTACCCAGTCGGACCTTGAGCAGACTTTTCCTTCGTCTCACCTTTGTATCTATACCCTACCCCTTTCTCCCCTACCCCCTTAGCCTTCTCACTCCATTTTCCTTTTCTTCTATGCTCCTTAATATGTTTTTACTGGTATCATTGATAATATGTAACTGATGTAAGTTTGCAACTATGTGGAACCTTATGTAAAGCGCTCTGATACCTTCGAGTCTAGCCAGCGCTATATAAAACTCTTTAAATAAAAAAATGAAATAAATAAAGTATAGATGAACAAGTTACTTACCTTCGGTAACGATATATCTGTAAGAAACAGTAGTTAGTATTAGATTCCTTACCTTAGAATATCCCCAGGCGTCAGTCTGGATCCGGAAACTTTTGCGTAGCAGTACCCCTGCGCGTCGGTAGGCGTCGTCTGCAGGCGTCCCCTGCGGCTCCGCGTCGTCGGCGTCGTGCGCCGTGATGACGTCGCTGGAGTATATAGACGCCGCCTCCGCGCGCTGACGTCAGTTCTTTGCACACAGCTTTTCCGCGCCAGAACACGCAGAGCCATGTGAGAACCAACACTGGTGCCATTTGAAACTAGGGCCCTGAAAGGGATGTCCCTAACCCTAGGTATCAGTTCGCAGAACGGGGAGGATGGGCGGGGCGGTAAGGAATCTAATACTAACTACTGTTTCTTACAGATATATCGTTACCGAAGGTAAGTAACTTGTTCATCTGAAAGAAACAGGTTAGTATTAGATTCCTTACCTTAGAATAGATACCCCAGCAATACCAACCCCGGTGGTGGGTCTGCGAACCAATACAACCTACACCAGAAAGTCCTGGAGGACCGAACGGCCAAAGAAGCCATCCCTCCGGACTTGACTGTCCAGGCAGTAGTGCCTCGCAAAGGTGTGCAGCGAGGCCCACGTGGCCGCCTGGCAAATGTCCTGCAAAGGGACTCCCCGGCCCAGGGCAGTAGTAGCCGCCGTGGCCCGAGTGGAATGGGCCCTCAGCCCAACAGGAGGCTCCTTCCGAGCCAAAGAGTAGCATGCTTTGATGCACAGGACGACCCACCGAGAGATGGTCCGTTTCTGTACCGCCCTTCCCTTCTTCTCACCCACGTAGCCAACAAACAGTTGGTCATCCACCCGGAACTGGCGTGTGCGATCCATATAGAATGAAAGCGCACGTTTTGGGTCCAGACGATGGAGCCGCTCTTCATCCTTTGAAGGATGCGGAGGCGGGAAGAAGGAGGGCAAGGTGATGGACTGCCCAATGTGAAAAGCAGAGACTACCTTGGGCAGGAAAGAAGGTCTGGTCCGAAGAACCACCTTATCAGGATGAACAGACAAGAAAGGAGGTTGAACAGAAAGAGCCTGGAGCTCACTCACTCTCCTGGCAGAGGTGATGGCTACCAGGAAGGCCGTCTTTAAGGTGAGAAGACGGAGAGGACAGGAATGAAGGGGCTCAAAGGGAGCGCACATCAGGAAAGTCAAAACCAGGTTCAAGTCCCACTGAGGCATCACGAACGGAGCTGGAGGATACATGTGCGTGATGCCCTTTAAGAATCTTAACACAATAGGGGACTTGAACAAAGATGGCTGATCAGGTAGCCTCAAGAAGGCGGAAAGGGCAGAAAGATAGCCCTTGATAGTGCCCAGAGCAGAGCCCTGCTGGGCAAGGGAAAGGAGGAAGAGGAGAACCTCAGATAGAGGGGCAGAAAGGGGATCCACAGCCTTTGCTGTGCACCATGCCACAAATCTGTTCCACCGGCAGGCGTATACCGACTTTGTGGAGGGACGCCTGGCTGCCAGAATGACATCACAGACTTCAGGAGGCAAGTCAAACGGCCTCAACTGTCGCCGCTCAATCTCCACGCATGGAGGTGGAGACTGGACAGGTTCGGGTGGAGGACCGTCCCCTGCTGCTGCGACAGAAGGTCCTCCTGAAGGGGCAGGCGGATCGAGGGACCGACTGTCATGCTGAGTAGCTCGGGATACCAGTACCTTCGAGCCCAGTCCGGAGCCACAAGGATAACTTGGGCCCGGTCGCGCCTGATCTTCTTCAGCACTCTGGGCAGAAGTGGTATAGGCGGAAAGGCGTACAACAGACCGCAACTCCACTCGCGCCGAAAGGCGTCGCCGAGCGAGTGCCGTCTTGGAAACTCCAACGCGCAGAACTGATGACATTGCGCGTTCTCTTCTGTGGCGAATAGATCTAACCAAGGCTCTCCCCATTGCTGAAAGAGGCCTCTCGCCACATCCGAGTTCAGACGCCATTCGTGATCCACCGAGCACCGACGGCTGAGTTCGTCCGCCCTGGCGTTCAGAGAACCTGCCAGGTGTTGAACCGTCAGAGTCACGCCCTGACGTTCCAGCCATTGCCAGAGGCGCAGAGCCTCTTGGCAAAGGGTCCACGACCCCACACCGCCCTGTTTGTTGCAGTACCACATGGCGGTGGTGTTGTCCGTGAACACCTGCACTACACTCCCGTTGACAAAGGGGAGGAATGCCTTCAGTGCCAGGCGAATCGCCCGCAGCTCCAACATGTTGATATGGAGCCGGGACTCCGCCGGAGACCAGAGGCCTCTGATCTCCGCCTCTCCCAAGTGGCCACCCCAGCCTTGGAGGGACGCGTCCGTCACAACCACGTGCTCCGGCTGGGGAAGGGAGAGGGATCTGCCCCTGACCCAATCGCGGTCTGTAAGCCACCACTGCAACTGTCTCGCAGTGCCCTCCGAGATCAGGACATGGTCGGATAGGTTGCCCTGATGCTGGGCCCACTGAAACTTCAGGTCCCACTGCAGAGCCCGCATCCGCCATCTGGCGTGATGCACCAGAAGGATGCAGGAGGCCATCAGCCCCAGAAGCCGCAGCGTCAACCTGACCGAAACCCGGGATAACGGCTGAAAGATGGGAATCAGAGCCTGAATATCCCGGACCCGCCGTTCCGGGGGATAAACCCGAAACTGCGCCGAGTCGAGAACCGCTCCGATGAAAAGGAGCTTTTGAGAGGGACACAGGTGTGATTTCGGCACATTGATGGAAAACCCCAACTCGTGCAGGAGGTCTGCCGTCATCTGAAGGTGGTGGACGACTGTCTGGGGCGAGCCCGCCTTCAACAGCCAGTCGTCGAGGTAGGGGAAGACTGAAACCCCTAACCGGCGCAGATGAGCTGCGACCACCGCCATCACTTTCGTGAACACCCGTGGGGCGCTGGTAAGGCCGAATGGGAGCACGATAAACTGAAAATGCTCGTGGCCTACCGTGAACCGCAGGTAACGCCGGTGGGCCGGCAGGACGGGGATGTGAAAGTACGCATCCTGCAAGTCCAACGCTACCATCCAGTCGTGTGGGTCTAGAGCAGCCAAGACCTGAGCCAAAGTCAACATCTTGAACTTCTCCTTCCGGAGGAAGCCGTTGACGTTCCGTAGATCCAAGATAGGACGCAGGCCTCCCTTGTCCTTCTTGGGTACCAGAAAGTAGTGGGAGTAGCAACCACACCCTACTTCTGGCCCAGGAACGCGCTCGATGGCCCCCTTGGCCAAGAGGGCCGTAACTTCCTCCTGCAGAAGTGTCAAGTGGTCCCCCGACACACGGTGGTTCTGCGGTGGCATGGCTGGAGGAGTGGACTCGAAGGGGAGGGCATAGCCCCTTCGGACAAGCTGCAGCACCCACCTGTCCGATGTTATCGCGCGCCAGCGGGAGTGGTGATGGCGAACCCTGCCACCCACTGGCGTCACGTGAGCCCGAAAGCTCGGACTAGGAAGGCTTGGATGCCGCAGCGGAGGGAGGCGTGGACTGACCACGACGCTGGCCTCTACCGCCACCACGGCGGAAACCACGGGCGCCACCGCGCTGGGGAGCGCTCTGCGCCGCGTGGCTGGCAGCACGTGTGGGACCTCCTCTCCCTTGGCCACGAAAGGGCCGAAACGAACCCGTCTGCTGGCGCTGGGTCTGGGTCGAGAGACCCAAGGACTTGGCCGTGACCCTGGAGTCCTTGAAGCGCTCCAGCGCGTGGTCCGCTTTGTCACCAAATAGGCGACTGCCATCAAATGGCATGTCCATAAGCGTATTTTGGACGTCTGGTGAGAAGTTGGCAGATCTCAGCCAGGCATGGCGACGAATCGCCACCGTAGTGGACATGGCCCGTCCCAGTGAGTCCGTGGTGTCCAGACCACAACGGATCGAGTACCGCGCCGCATCCCGGCCTTCAACAAAGGCCCGGGTGAGCTTGTCCCGCACTTCCTGGGGGCATTGCGGCAAACACTCCTCGACCGTATCCCACAGGGAGTGGGTGTAGCGGCCCAAGAGGCACGCGGTGTTACAAGACCGCAGCCCAGCACTCAAAGAGGAAAACACTTTCTTTCCGAATTGGTCGTACCTCTTTGATTCCCGGTCGGGCGGAGCCGACGGAAATGCGGACTGCGAAGTGGAGGCCTGGATCACCAGACTCTCCGGGGAGGGATGGGTGGACAGGAAGGCAGGGTCGTCCGCGCAGGGACGGTGACGCCTGGCAACGTTCCGGTCAACCGGCGCACCAGAGGCGGGCCTGGACCAGGTGCCCAGAAGGACATCCGTCAGGGCCTCATTAAACGGCAGCAGAGGCTCCTGGGGGCATGACTGCGGTTTAAAAACTTCCGTCAGGATATTCGGTTTGACCTTCGCGACGGGGAGCTCAAGGTGTAAGGCCTTGGCAGCCCTCATCAGGACCACCGAATAGGCAGCACCCGCCTCGGACGCCACAGGGGACGGAGAGACAAACCCAGGGTTGGGCGACTCGTCCAGGCCACTGGCATCACCCAGATCACCTACCCAGTCCACATCGTACTGGCAGGCACGGGATAGAGGGTCCTCAGACCCCTCCCAACCCTCTCCATACTCCTCCTCGTCATACCCATATTCTGGGTCGACGATATAGACATCGGGGTCAACAGGCCCCATCGGCGTCGGGTCCGGCGTCGGCCGACGCCGGTCCGGCTCCGAGTCCGGAGTCGGGGAGGAAAGGGGGGTGGCGCCGCGCGGCGTCGGTGCCGGGGACCCGACGCCGGCCGGAGCCGACGGCGGAGTCGCTGCACCACGCGGGGGCGGTACCATGGGCTGGCCCACAGGAACCGACGCCGGAGAGGCCGGGAGACCAGCCGGCGACGAACCAGAGGGAACCAGCGGCGCCGGGGCCGGAGCCACCGGCGGCGCCGGGGCAGGAGCACCCGAACCGCTCGGGCCCCCAGACGGGACCGACGGGCCCGCAGGCGCCGAAGGCCCCGCCGGAGAAGACCTCGCCCTCATAGCAATGAGGAAGGCCTCGATCTCCTCACGCGACGCGCCTTCCCCAGGGACCGACAGGTGTGGGGCAGACGGCGTCGGCGACCCATGCGGGACCGCGGGGGTGGGGTCACCCGAGCCCCCGGCCGCAGCACGCGGGCGTCGGGGGGAGTCGGGGGTGCGATGGCGACGCCCCGACTTCTTGTGCTTACCTGACGAGCCGGAGGAATGGTGGCGACTCCCGGAGCGCCCATGGCGGCTCCGCGACCGCTCCCTCGACCGCTCCCTCGACCTCCGACCGGACCGGGACCGCTCTCGACGCGGGGCCGACAACCGGAGTTCGAGAAGCTTGCGGGACCGCTCCCGCCTAGCTTTTCCCACCGTAAAGAAGTTAACAAAAAACTTGGTCAAAAGACCGGAGTACTGCTCTTCGGATCTGCGCTAACAGGCGCGGAAAAAAGAAGAACTGACGTCAGCGCGCGGAGGCGGCGTCTATATACTCCAGCGACGTCATCACGGCGCACGACGCCGACGACGCGGAGCCGCAGGGGACGCCTGCAGACGACGCCTACCGACGCGCAGGGGTACTGCTACGCAAAAGTTTCCGGATCCAGACTGACGCCTGGGGATATTCTAAGGTAAGGAATCTAATACTAACCTGTTTCTTTCAGATGTGTATGCCAGATTACATCTTTGTAGATGCAGGAGTTAACAAATAATGTTTTGAATTGAAGCATCTAGTGGATTGATTGTGTTACTGCAGTAAATCACAAATCTTTTCCATTTAGCTGCATAGCATTCTCTAGTGGTAGGACGTCTAGCCTCTTTAATGACGTTCATGCAGTGTGGTGGGAGATTGAGCTTACAGTACATCTGGGCAGTCTAAATTTTTGTGACTGTTACTGACTACTTTTTAATGTTGGAAGAGTGGGTAACACCAGAAGAAATATAATTTCCAGTACCCCTTCATCCAATTTTATGACACCTTTTATTTTATTTTTTACACACCTTTTTGTGTACTGCGACATCAGTCCCCCCTTTGTGCCAACATCCTCATAATTGAGTAGCAAGACCTGTCTGACCGGTTGAGGGCTCTCTTACCCTCTGGCCCCTCTCCGTGAAAGTAAAGTGGCACCCCTAGTGGTGGTCTTGAAGGAATCCCAAATGATAAAGGGCAGTTCCGTGTGGTGACTGATGGGCATCCTTGCCTGACCACTATGTGGGTCTGTCAAAGGGATGACCGTAGATAGATATACACATGGCAGGGACATCTAGGATTTCCTGTTAGTTTACACCTTGCGTACACATTCGCTTTTTCTTGTTAGACCCTCTGATATTTTTTGTGTTGTTCGGGAGATTGAGGTAACCAAACTCTAAGACTTCAGGAGCCAGATCGCTATGTTCAGTTGAGCTGGATCTGGATGACTTATCTCTCCTTGGTTCAGTGTGAGAAGCTTTGGGGAAGGTGCAACTTTTGGTGTGGACCTACTGAGAGTTCCAGCAGTGTTGTGAACCATGGTTGTCGGGCCCATGTTGGAGCAACCATGATCATTGAGAGACTGTTGTTTGATCTTGCGCACCAGTAACGGAATGAGCGGGAGAGGCGGAAAAACGTACGCAAATCTGACTGACCAGTTCATTCATATCGCATTGCCTATGGACAGTGGGTGTGGATACCTGGAGGCGAAGCTTGGCATTTTGTGCTTAAATGTGTGGCAAACAGATCTATGTCTGGGTAGCCCCACATTTGAAAAAATGGATGAAGAACTTGCGGATGAAGATCCCATTCGTGAATCTGCTGTTGTTGATGACTGAGCACAACGCAATGTGATTGTGTATCCCAGGTAGATGTTCTGCTAAGAGGTATAATTTTTGAGGAATGGCCCATCTTCATATGCTTTGTGCTAGGCGTGAAAGCTGCAGAGTGTATCCCCCCCTGTTTTTATACATAGTACACTGCTGTCATGTTGTCCGTACGGACGAGGACAGCTTTGCCTACGAGGTGTATCTGAAATTATTTTAGAGCGAGAAATATGGCCAGTAACTCCAGGTGATTGATGTGGAGGAGTTTCTGTTGAAGGGTCCACATACCCTGAATGATATGGTTTAAGAGATGTGCTCCCCAGCCGGTGAGCGATGCGTCCGCTGTTGGCACTATTTGTGGAACTGGGTCTAAGAACGTCCGCCCTTTGAAAAGATTTTGTGTGTTCCACCACTGCAGAGAGCGATGTGTGCGGCTGTCCACCAACACCAGATCTGTAAGTTGACCTTGAGCTTGGTTCCACTGATGTGCTAGATATTCCTATAATGGACGCATCTGGAGTCGTGCATAAGGAACGATTAGGATGCACAAGGCCATCATCTCTACTAGCTGCATGAGTAGAGTGTTGGTAGTGAGTGTTGTGGTAGAAATGTTGTTATGATAGCTTGCATAATGACTATCCTGGTCGGATTGGGGTATGCAAGGGCTTTGTAAGTATCTATTGTTGCACCTAGATACTGATGGGTGTAGGACGGTTGGAGATGTGACTTGGTGAGGGTTATTGTGAATCTCAAGTTGTGCAGCAGCTGGATTGTGTTGGGTGTTTGTTGTACGCAGTCGCTGCGTGACTTGGCTTTTATGAGCCAGTCTTTCAGTTAAGGAAACAATGGATGTGTTCTTTTCAAGTGGGCTGCTACCACTGCAAAACATTTTGTGAAGACTCTGGGTGCTGTTGTCACTCCGAATGGAAGGACTTTGAACTGGTAATGTTGACCGTCCACTACGAACAATAGGCATTTCCTGTGAGCAGGGTGAATAGGAATGTGGAAGTAGGCGTCCTTGAGATCTAGAATGGCAAGGAAATCGCCTTTTTGGTGCAGTGGATGGACCTATTGGAGAGTGACCATGAGGAAGTGGTTGAATTGTGTGTACAGGTTTAATAGTCTGAGGTCTAATATTGGCCTGAGGGTGCCGTCCTTTTTTGGAATGAGGAAATAAAGGGAGTAAACCCCTGTAACTTGATGATGTAGGGGAACTGGTTCTATTGCATGTTTTTGCAACAGGGAGAGAACCTCCTGCTTTAGAAGCATGAGGTGTTCTGTGGACATTGGACATTGTCTGGGAGGTATGTGAGGGGGGTAGAAGTGAGTTCCAGGCAGTAACTGTTGGACATGTCCCTTTTTGCAGCGTCTTCCCTGAGCATCATGGCCTTGTAAAATTTATAGAAACAAGTCCCTAGCCCCAATCTGGCTACATTTTATGGGGAAGTCAGGGAGATGACTCATCTGGTGAAGGATGGGGAATTTTACTTGCCATTTGGTAGCCGGTTCTGTATTATATGGAAACGACTGAAGGGATGTAACATGCCCGCACAAATGATTTGCTTGCAACTGTTTCACTGAGGGAGTTACACCCAAGGCAGGTGAAATCGATGCCCGGAAAAATATTGACTATGAACTGTTATGGGTCTTTTCAGACCCGACGATGATGCGTCTGTTAAAAATGTCTTTGCTCATTCTGATAGTCTACCAGATGTTGGGAGGAGGTAAAAGTGGAACTGGGAGGAGGAAAAGGTGGAACTGGGAGGAGGTTGGGTGGGTATTACTATGACAGAGATCCAACAATAGTAAAAACTGTTCCGGGTAGACTATCCCAATCATCCTCTGTGAATTGTTATTGTATTTGATCTGTGCTGAAATATTAATAAAAAAATGAAGTTTAAAAAAAAACTTTGACCATATGTCTGTGTGAGAAAGTGCCATCTTTCTTGCCTTGGTATGCCCCCACTTTTTTCTGTAATGCTGATGTGCTTTGACTGAGAGTGCCCTGGGTCCCTGCCAATCAGGTACCCAGGTCCTGTGTGCCTTCCCTAAAAAGAAAAGCTATGCTGAAACAAAATACCCAATTGACATCTCTGGCCACCTGTCAGCCCCTAGTAAATGGTACCCTAGGTACCAAGGGCATGGTGACA
Organism: Lissotriton helveticus; assembly: GCF_964261635.1. Taxonomy (NCBI): domain Eukaryota; kingdom Metazoa; phylum Chordata; class Amphibia; order Caudata; family Salamandridae; genus Lissotriton; species Lissotriton helveticus. Next base: position 1,247,017,651 of record NC_136069.1, on the reverse strand, counting down.
AGAGAAGACCCCTGAGGGCTGCAGCACTTATTGTGCAACCCTCAGGGGCCCTGTACCCTGGCACCCACACACTGCCTTTGCAGGCTGAGTGCCTAAGTACAGAACTAAACCAAGAGTCGACATGGCACACATCCCTGTGTGCCATGCCCACAGAACCCACTGCCCTGGCATACTTCAGTCACCCCTCTAGCCGGGTTGCCCTATGCCAAGAGGTGAGGGCACAGGTGCATGAGCCCTGTTCCCCTACAGTACCCAGGGCCATTCCTAGGCACTGTAAGTGCAGTGATGCCATTTAAGAGTATATGGTGCTTGTCATTATGAACTCCACAGCACCATAATGGCCACACTGAAGACTGACAAGTTTGGTACCAAACTTCTCAGCACATTAAACCCGCACTGATGCCAGTGTGGGATTTAATGTAAGATGCACGAGAGGGCATCTTAGAGATGCCCTCCAAAACCCGAACCTACAATCCACGTCTGGGCTGAGTGGCTGCAGAGGCTGCCACACAGCAGACATGTTGCTGGACCTCTGGGTGAAGAGCCCCCCGCTCTCCTGGGCCTGCAACAATGCACATCCTGGGCGAGGTGCTATGTCTCCTCCCCCAGCATGGACAGGGGGAAGCTTCAAAGGCATACCGCCTCTGAGAGCTTCTCCAGACCATTTGCTGTACCCAGCAACTGGCCCTCCACCCGCTCTACCCCCACTCCTGCGGGAAGACTGGTGGAAAAAACTACGTCAGGAAGGAGGGTGTGCCAACCTTTGCCAACTCCACCCCTCAGGTGGAGGAGGCGATCTGAAGCACGACCCCGGACTCCGGCCATCTTGTAAATGGGGAGCCCTGCCCAATCCCAGCTAGGCTCCTGCCCCCCTCCCACAGGAGAGGAGCAGGCTAGGGGGTGCCCTCACCCCAGGACAGGGACCCATTGGTCCCTGCCCTTGCCCTACCTGTAACGCCCCTAAATTTGATATTTAGGGACTCCCTGAACCTTCTTTCCTCGGATCCCGATATCAAAAGAAGAAAGAAGATCAAGAGGAAGAAGACCCACCGCGCAGCTGCGAACAACAGGACAATAACCACTGACTTGGCCCCAGCCCTACCGGCCTGCTGATCCTGGAACCTGCTTCTGCTGGCGATCTCCGTGGACAGCAACCTTGGGACACCCAGAGCACCTGCCTGCCTTGACCCTCTCGAAGATTGGGACTCCCATCAGCAGAGGCTCTGCTGCAACAACCCACCTGATGCTCACCAGGAAGCTCCGGACCAGCCCACTCTGCACCAGCCGAGCCCGGGCCAACCCGAACAAAGACCACGAGGACGTCCCCCAGGCGACTGGGACCCGAAGTCCAGTGCCCAAAGACCCTCCTCGACGAACCAGCCGACGCCTGCAGACTCAGAACCAGGGGCCATCCCAACCGCGACCAGCCGAGGGTAAGCTTTTCCGACACCCAAAGACGCCCCTGCACCCTACAGCCCCCTGTGCCTCCCTTTGGGGTACCTACCTGTGCTCCAAGATCCCAACTTACCTCTCGAAGTGCTGGTCGCCCCTGGAGAGTCACCGTCCCCGAGCCTGCAGCCTTTGTTCCTTTTTCAAGATCCACATTGGATAACATTGAGCGCGCGCCCGACTGCTCAAAAGCACCCTGCACCCAGCCGCCCGAGTGCCGCTGGCTGTGACCTCTTTGCCCTATCCTACTTCCCCCCTTGCCCTGAGCAAGTGACCAGGAGCCCAGCTCCCAGAGCTGCGTGGCCTGCTAGCCAGCAGCCACCAACCGAAAGCCCCATTTCCCTCATTGGATAACATTGGGCCTACCTACCTCGGCACCCGGCCGCCCCTGTGCCGCTGGGACTGAACTAACTGTACTCACCTGACCCTAGGGGACCCCTAAGTCTATGCCCAGAACCCTAACTTCACCAACCAAGTACTCACCTGGAAACCGGTAATTTAATTACCTGCCATTGGATAACATTGACCCATTTTGACTCGAACATTTTCAAAGTGTGAAGTTTTGAACACTGAAAATATTCCTATAAAATCAGCCAAAGTCCGAATTCGAAAATACTCACCTGTGATCAGGAGAGTAGCCAGTACTGTACCTTTCAGCCCAGTACTGAACCGCAAAAGTAATCCCTAGTGAGTTTAGTAGTAACCTGTATTTTCTCCATAGGAACCCATTGTCTGCTTTTCTATGAAATTTCTTCTAAGTGCCTACTTTTGAAAACTGCAAATATTCTTTAAAAATGGTACGAAATACTGAAACGCAATTACCTACCGGGTTTGAGTTAAGCCCCCAGTGCTGGCCCAAGGAGACTAGTGCTGGGTTACCAAAGTAACGCAATAGTACTTTACCTGTAACCTGAACTTCCTCCTATTGAATAACATTGTCAGAATTACCTCAAAAAGTTTCTAAGTGTGAACTTTTAAAACAGCTTTATATTCAGGATAATTCATCACAGTAACTAAAACGTTTTTGCTAATCTGGTTTCAGCTTACACCCCAGGACTGAATCTGAGATCTAGTCTTGGAACTACCAAAGTAATCCATAAAGTAATCCACTGTACTTTCCTGTGAAAAACCCATTGAGCTCAATGCTAGAGTGTGTTTCAGAACTGTGTTGCTTATTAGCTATCCTGTAATTGTTGTGTGTACAAATGTATTGCTCCTCTGCAAAGTATTTACATGAGAGTACTCGTAACTTGAAAAGTATATTTTTATAACTGTTAGTTCTAAAAATAAAACCACTATATCTGAGGATATAACAACAATTGGCCTGGAGTTCAGTTCTTGAGTGTGTGAAACCTTTTGCTGACTGAGTGTGTGCAACAAATGCTTTACACTGTCCTCTGGTACTGCCTTACTGCTCGACCAAGCTACCCCTTTGGAGAGTAAGGTCAGTTCTGACTTTAACCTCTGTTATACCTTTGGGGTTTGTGGACTCTATACACAGCCTTATTGTCCAGTATATATAGAGCCACTTTCTCACAGTCTATCACAGATAATTGTACTGATCTCATCCACCGCAGTGATTAACGCAGATCAGGGTGAAAGCAGAGTTGTCAGACAGCCGAAGCGTCAGATTTTAATTAAGAACATGAATTCCCTTGACAACAGCTTCTTCTACAAATTAGCTAGTGCAATAAAAAGTGCAAATTGGGTGGTTATTACTTCTGTCAGACGAGTCTCTGCTTTTGATTTGACAGGGGACTCTACCCATATCTTCTAAACGTCTAGTGAACTACAATCGCGAGGCAGAGGTTAATCATGGCTGTCAATACTGGAAGCTTGTCCTTTCAACAAGCCGAAAGAAGCAGATCATCAGGAGAATCTCCTTCATTTATTGGCAATAGCGGCTTCTCATGTGTCTTCCACTCAGGTGAGATCCAAGTCACTTCCAAAAGAGCTCGTCTGAGATCGAGGGCTTGGGCGTCATCTTGGAAGAAGTAGAGAGCGGGCTCATCCATCATAGGATGCCCAAGACGCAGGCATCGGAATAGACAAAGGTGCAGTCCACTGGAGGAGTTACTTAAAAAGCTTGACAGGCAGTTTCTCTCCAATGGTGCAGTTTCAATGAGGAGGACTCCAGACTAGAATCTGGAGGAGGACAGTATTCGATGAGGAATGTGCAATAAAGTTTATGGCTGTCATGGAAGGGGCCATAGAGGTTTGGATCAAAACTGTGCAGTGGTATGGAGGTTGTCTCAACGAAATACTAAAGCTACACCAAAGTGTGTTACCATCGATCTACTAGTCTGTTTTATTGTTAGCAAGTACCTAACACATCTTTTTGATGTGCTGGTTTCAAGCGAATGACACCCTCTAAGAAGACAAAAAAACTTTATACGCTGAGGCACACTGTTTTTTAAAACGGCCTGCCTTGCCTGAGGCGTTTTCAAAAAAAGTTAAACACATCAACGTCAATAAAGGGGGGGGAAAGGCTTTCTAACAACTGCTTCTTTCATTCGTGCGACTGCATGTGATGCCTGAAATTGGAGGCACATCTCATTTATCAACTACAGTTTCATACCTGGCAGGCAATTTGGATAGCTCTCAAAATCATGTGAGGAACAGCGAGGTTAAACTGTGTATTGTTGCCTTGCTGCGCTATAAACACAAAAGCTTTCTAGAAGCTGACAGCAGGAGATGGATTATTAAGATTATTCCATGTTATAGACATAGTATATAATGTGTCGACTGGAAATTACCTGAATTCTGTTGAGCTCCACAACTGGTCCATGTTGACGATCTCGCACCATGGTTGCCTGCACAACTTTTCGGAAAGCTGCCTCCTGGTGAAAAAAAGATAAGTTAATGAGCATATTTATTAACTGATATACAGTACACTTTCAACAACTTTGATTTTAATAGGGGAGTCCCAAGGGGGGGGAAACATCTATCCCTTCGCAAGCATATCTGTTTAGGTTTTTAAGGTCCTCAGTGCTAGATAAATACACACACAGGTGGCATCTTCGGTCACCATTTATTACACCCTGTGTGTTGAGCATTATTATCTTGTCTGCTTAATTTGTCTTCTTTTTCACTGCGATGGTAGTAGGGAAAGCTACATCAGCCAAAGATGGCAAAGGGCAACATTACATCCATAGCTTTGTCCCATTACAGACTAAAGTTCCTGAAACATTGCACCTTTTCTCCGATTCCCAACATGGGCCTCAGATTAGGAGCAACGTATCTATTCGCTGCTAGACTCTAGCACTGGGACAGATTATGTGCCTAAATGTAAGAAATGAGTAGGTATAATTACTATTCTTGCTGCTATATAGTGATAGAGGCAGTTTGTGTAGCAGTGCCTGGTCTCCCAAGAAAGGATCAAAATAAACGAAAGTCCACTGACTGAGGGTGGGCAGCATGTGAGTTTCTGTATAATGACCTTGGGATACAAAAATCGCGGGGCAATTGAATAATAACACCAATAACAAAGGAAAAAAATAACAAACGGTTCAGGTAAATAAAAAAAACTATTGAAAATAAATGTAAAATTAAGGGGAAAGTATACCTGAAAGGAAGGACATATATATTTTAATAAAAAAATAAAAATTAAAAATAAAATAAGACAAAAGGTACGGTAAAGTAGGGGAGCCCACCCTGTCCCAATACAAAACAAGCATTTGCAATGCAATAGGTCTCACAATTGCGAGATTTTGAGCTATTGGCATTGTAAATGACAATGCCTTTTATTTGTGTTTAAAAACCCTGCAATAATAAAAGGCATTGTCATTTACAATACCAATAGGTCAAAGTTTCTAAAATTCAAGACCTATTGGATTGCAAATGCTTGTTCACAAGCTCCCAATGCTGTGCCTTCACGTTAACAGAGGCTACGCCCCTTTCTTTAGATGAGCCGTGTCTTAAGAAAGGTCTGCGGCCGCTATTAAAGTTAAAGCGCGGTATGGGGCGCTTTTACCAATTTCAGGGTGCATTAGGATCAGCCACAGAATTGACTCCTCAGCAGAGGCCGCAGAGCGAGATCGAGGGGCACCTTGACGTCCTCAGACCTTCTCGGGGGGAGAGAGGGCTGAGGACCTCGTAAGCTTCATCTTGGAGTTCGATTTATCCAAAGACTTTGACAGTGATAAGCTGTCACAGGAATGGGTCTGTGTTCTCAACTTTCAGTGGGAGTGCCCTTATGTGACTACCTGCAGTGTTCAGCGACATACAACTTGGTTTTGCGTTCCCAGATTGCCTCTGGGTGCATCCGGGCACAAGCCTCTCATGAATTGAAGCCATGGCCTAAACACCAGAGACACACCTTGTGGGGTTTGATCAAACACATCTGTCGGCAACATTCCCTACAAGGCTTAAACCATGTAGTTGTAGGAAGGGACCCCATTCCCTTGTACAATGGAAAGAATTTTAGAGAAAAAAACTTGTCAAACAACGAGAAAAAGTTAGCAGGTAACTACGGATATGCGTATGGAGGAACGAAAGAAAAGGAACTGATGCCAACGTTCTAGCATGACACCTGTATGCTCCAGCCATCACTGTTATTATTTTTTTTTTAAATGTATTACACATAGTATAAGATCGGCTGAAGCAAAATGTGCAAAAAGATTTTGTTTAGATAAAACAAATGCTGCCAAAATATATATATTTTAGTAATATGCAATCAGACTATAGCTTGTGCTATTTTTTTAATAAGGTTCCACTAAAAGGACTTGGAACATAATTCAGGTGATAGCACCCTTACTTTACCTCTCAAAAAGAATAAATCTTTGTCACCACTAAACTTCAAGTGACTCCATCAATTAAAGCCGATAGCAGCTCCAAAGCGGCCTTTACGTCTGCATTTCTTACAGGTAGCAAGCACCTTGAGGAGAAGGCTTCTTTCTTTGATAGCTCTACGACCCTCTCCTCTCTTCACAGCACAAGAAACTACTCCTTGTGCTTTCAGCAGGAGGCACCTCAAGGTCGACATTAACCGTCCACGAACGGTTGTTTTTAAACAAAAAGTGCTGGAACTGTTTTTGGAGGAATAAAAAAACGTATGAACGCGTTGCTGTATTATATTGCAACATTTATATAGAACTTACTACCCCTATGTGGAGCACTGAAGCTCTTGCCTACATGGGTAGCATGCTACACCGCATAGGGTGTATGGTTGGAAGTGTGTTTGCCTTGTTTTGGAACATATAGGGGAAGATTTTCCATTTTGTGGGTTATCGCTTTCAGAAAGGCCTTGAAGACTTGGCTTTTCTCACAGGACTAGGAGGAACCATGACCATCTCCTAGATGCGTTTCTAACAGCTCTGCAGCTACATCCGTTGTCTATAGCGTCAAGACGCTCACTGGCAGGAGTTGCGCTTTATAAATTACATTCATTCATGAACAACGAGGTGCGGTTATACTGTTATGTGGCAGTGCTGAGCAGTGCGATAGATGACGAAGTGTGAGAGGGGTGCGAGGATATGGTTGCACTTGACTGTCTATACTCTGTGTAACGTTATGGCTCTAAGCGTTTCCCAAAGATCCCGCCCAGTTCGACCTCAGCATAAATGAAAAGCTGAGTATGTATTTGGTGGTTATTTCTCCAAGTTTCCCTGTGACCAGTGCTTTGAATGGGCCTGTGCTTACTGGGCGTTTCCCAATTCGGAGTTGCTACTGAAGAGTTCAGATGTACTCATCGGAACCCCTCAGGGCGGCCATAGCCTGCCGGGGCCGGGGGGAGCCTGCCGGGGTCGGAGACCCCCCCCCCCCCCCATCCCCCCATCATGCTGTGATTGACAGCAAGGTGTAATTAGGCGAGGTGCACTCCTTTGCCACACAAAAGGAGTGAAATCTGAAGAGCGCGGCTGTTTGTGGCGTTCGCCAGCGAGAATGTAAATAAAATATAAACATATCCGATGTATCATATGCTCTGCCTCAGTGTCCGAGTGCGCGCGTCTGTACTCTGTGCCTGCCTGCACGTGTGAGGTGAGAGCGTTTTTGTATGCCCAGTGTCAGCTCTGTGAAGATGGCCCCAGCGCCACCACGCGGCCCGCACGCGTAGCAGCAGCCCTTCAGACTCCAACCAATCACGGTGATAGAGCGGAGGCGCCGGTCGGAAAGGGAGGTGAGGGGAGAAGGTTGAAGGCGCGTGCCAACTGCGACCCTTGCGCCACTCTCCTGGGAATGAGCTGTTGCAATACAGATCAGGACTCACGGGTGCAGGAGTGGCCATTTACTTCGGGAGAGGAGTATGAAGCTTTCACAGAAGAACGAGAAACATCGAGAAGGAAAGCAGCTGAGCGAGAGGAGAGTGTAGCTGTAGTAGAAAAGTGAGCTTGCGGGTGAGACAGAGGGTACACGACATGTGCATGTACCCTGGCAAAGGTTGGTTGGCCGCTGGAATAAAACGCGCCAATGGGCCCGGCCCCTGTGTAGCCATAAGCCTCACGTTGCTGCCTTGCCTGCCTGCAGAACTGCATGCCAGGCACTTCTGCTATTGGTGCTTTGTTTTTTGTTGTTGTAGTTGCAGCCTCAGTAGGCCTCCATTGTAACTGCAGTTGTGTACCATAGTAGAAAGAAGCCAGCAGTGTGCTCTTTGAGGTCACACCGCACTAGACATGGCAAGCACATACGCATATGCTGCCTGCTCTGATCAATTTGTGTAAAGGGTCAAGCTAGGGAGTCCTAGGTCTCGGGGGAAATCCCACCCTATTATTCCAATGCCGTCGCATTCGTGACAGTGCTTCATGTGACAGAGCAGGCCAGGAGTGGTGATGGAATGAATGGACTATACCCTGTGCTTTAAATGAGCCGGCACTGTCTGATACTGAGTACTGGCACTTTTTTTTAATCTTGCGAGGGAGAGTACCGACACTTCAGAAACAAGCAGGGATTTTGGTGCAGAGTACCTGCACTTCTTTTCTTCCATTTCAAGCACTACCTATACCCCATTCTGTAAGGAGGCAAACCTTCAGGGACGGCCCGGTCCCTTCAGATGGACCCCATTCAGTCCAAGGCAAATAAAGATATGTGGTACGCGCAGGGCTTTAAGTGGGCCGGATCTAAATGGTGCAGAGCACCGGCAGTTTTTTAAAGGAGGCCTCGAAACGGGTCTCTATCGGGATCTGTTTTGTAGCCTGGCACAGGCGGTCCCTTTTATTCCGGACTGCAGTGACAGCAAGAACATCACACACTTCTCCCTTCTCCCTAGTGGAGAAGTTAAGGCATGACGTCATGCCAGGTGAGCATTGTAGGGGAAGGGAAATCCTTTAAAGAGAGTCATTTTCTCTCTGGAGTTCCCTTATCTGTTTTAAACTCAAGAGCGGTACAAAAGGGGGTGGTGATGGACGGAGCATCTGAACCAATCAAACACTCACACCCAGTCAACAAATCTGGGTTTAATCTATCAGCGCTCTTTAGCCCACTCTGCCATCCCAGTTCAGACATGGCCATATGCAAATCAGTCTGACACTGTGCCTCATGGGAACAGTCCAGCCCGAACTGCCAAGCCATGCCTTGCCTGGACCGGAAACAAGCTTCCGAGGACCAATTTCTGGCATTTCAGCCGTCTTCAGCCCGCCTTGCTTGAATCCAGTGGCAAAGTGAGCAAGGGACTCGCGTCTGAGCATACCCTGCCAACGTATGGCGAACAAAGTGGTACAAAAGGGGGTGGTGATGGACTTAGCATTTGAACCAATCAAACACTCACACCCAGTCAACAGATCTGGGTTTAATTCATCACCGTTCTTTAGCCCACTCTGCCACCCCAGTTCAGACATGGCCATATGCAAATCAGTCTGACCCTGTGCCTCATGGGAAAAGTCCAGCCCGAACTGCCAAGCCATGTCTTCCCTGGACCGGAAACAAGCTTCCAAGGACCAGTTTCTGGCATTTCAGCAGTCTTCAGTTCGGGCTGGACTGTTCCCGTCAGACTGATTTGCATATGGCCATGTCTGAACTGGGGTGGCAGAGTGGGCTAAAGAACGGTGATGGATCAAACCCAGATCTGTTGACTGGGTGTGAGTGTTTGATTGGTTCAGATGCTACGTCCATCACCACCCCCTTTTGTACCGCTTAAACTCAAGAGGAGCAACATGGTGTCACCAGGGCTTGAAGTGGAAGCTTTTTCAATATTATATGCAAGCCATAGTTGCTGCTTATTTATCCTATGCAACTAACATCCATTGACAATAGACAAAGACAATAGTCCTGACTTCTTGTAGGTATGATGTTACTTGTTATATTATATATATCTGGATGCAATGACAGAAACAGCAAAATACAAGTCGGGCGGTACACTATGCTAAGCACAGATTTTTCACTTACATGTTTTAAGGCACGCCCTTAAATCGCCCTGGCCACGCCCTTTTGACCTCCCCTCTCCCCTCCCCCCCCATTTTTTTTAATCCCGCTTAAAGCCCAGAGTACGCGATGACTCCGGGTCCCCGCTTAACATTTTGGCAGGTTGGGGGGGTTTGCAGTTTGTATTATGCCACTGACCGCGGCATGATCAACGGTCTGGCCTATGGTAAATGCACATTCTTCGGTGAGGAGAATGAAAGCAATTTTGGCATTATTAAACTAAATAGATTTTGGAACACAGCAGACTCTGGTAAAGAAGCTAATAAACAGGATTTATAGAAAATGCTGACTCTCCGAAAGCGAAACAATCCAGAAATAGAAGATGGCCTTTAAGGAGAAAAAACACACACACAATATAAATGAACCGGTGAGTGCCTAAAGACGGCGCTTAGAACGCGCCAACACTTTCATCTATTCCCCTGTAACCGGTCAACCTATTTTCAAACAGCTCCAAGACTTCCAATTAAAGCTCCCTTTGGCACATGATGAAAGGCAGGATTACGAGGCCGCCCTGTGTCATGATGCGGATGCACACGGCTTCACTCCAGCAGTTCTTCATGTTACCTCCAGCTACAGTGAACCCAGTGCCTCTGTCACACGAATGCGAGGAAATGCCTTGTGCAACTGCATGCCAATCTGTGCACACAAGCGAAACACTGGATTGAAGAAGAGCAAAAGACGTGCTTGCAGTGCATCTCCATCAGTTACCAGCAAGCGGGCTCTCTATTTAATCAAGCACTTGCAAAGCCAAAGATTTAGTTTCAATGTGCATTCAGAGCTAATACATTGCGATGGGAGTGAGACACACCAGAGGCAGCCAGTAGGAGCATTTAGAAAGTGCTAAAGCCAGGGGCGGTGCATTGCAATGTAAAAAAATAAAATAATAATGCAACATCATCATTTTATTTGTTCCTGCTGCGCCAGCTTGGCGGGGCTGCTCACAGATCAGGGGGAGGAGTGGTGGCACTCTGTAAGTGACCATGAATTTTGGCCGGCCAGTCATGCGCACTTTGCATGTTCTCGACACAGGATCCATTACAGCCTGGGCGGAGAACAAGCCCAGGCTCCCAGTCCCCATCTGAGCGCCGAACCACGGTGCCCAGACCAATCACAACGCTGCATTGCAGTATTGTGATTGGCTTTGGGAAGATTTGGGTGCTACCTGTTCCCAGCCTGACGGGGTAGACGGCGTAGGAGAGACGCAGCGAGAAGGTAAGCTTGTCTTTATTTTAATTTTTTACACCATCTCCCGGCCACCACTGACTATAGCTGTAAAGTAGTCCCTCAGGCCGATCAATGCAAGCACTGGACTGGAGGCGGAACAATGCAAACTAAACAGCGAGCCGCATTTGGTGAGAGATGACTCCACTGGTCTGTGCCAAGACACAGAAGCCAAAGTTTCTCACCCATTGCAGAAAAAAAGGATGGCTGAAGAAAGTCAAATGTTTAAGCGGGTAGATGCAAAACCCATTCTTTGTATATTGTTAGAAATAGGTCATTTGACAACTGTATTCTAGGCTTTTAAATTCAGACCTACAAATATTATGTAACTAGATTTTGAAACAAAGAACTAGTGCACTTGATTTTTCAGTTTCTTGTTCGTTCTCTTTCTCCGACTCCCACTCACCACATCCACAAACAGTTGGTAGCAAGTTGAGGAAAGACCAAGGGTTTATACTACACAGAAGAGCACAGCAAACGTCCTTCTTTTCCTCTAGAGTGCTCTTGCCTCATAAACCCCCGGGTAGAAACTGTAGAGAGACTCATCTACAGCTCCATTATCCATGTAAAGATATACATTAGATAGCTTTAAATTCATTAAACAAAATACAAATTAAGAGATTTTCACATTTTGCCAAGTCCCGCAATAACCGCAGGAAGCCCTTGACATATTTGTGCAAAGCTTTTGTCCCCAAAAAAGAAATGAAGGCCTAAGTACCCAGGAGGTCCACTCATTCATCTAAACTTAGATAAGCCATTTTACTAGACACAGATGAGACTACTGACAACGATGGAGATGGAGCTGTCCATAATTGACAGAGTGTAAGCAGCTCCCATTAAAGCAGCTTTTGCAAATGTTTACAGTTTATTTTATGTGCATAGTTAATTAAAACCGTTGCAATACAAAATTAGTTTCAATTAAAAAAACAAATATACATATAAAAGAATTCACAATTCATATATCTTATATTTATAATTCTTTAAATCTATGTTGTGATCAAACAAGTGTAAATCAAGCTTCTCAACCAAGTTATTTTTGAATTTGCACATATCAGTTGAAGGTACTTAGTTCCAGTCCATACTTCCCTTCCCTACTAATGTTGGAAATCAGTAAAAATGCAAAGAGGTACTATAAACTTCAATAAAGTGCTTTAGTGCCAAGACAGAGTAAATGGTAGGGAGCATCCTCTGCAAATCATCATATTAGGCTTTCACATGTTCCAGACATCTAAAATAGTTAGGAGTTATTATGCTACAATTTTCTGTCCGCATAGCCTCAGGACCTTTACTAGACAGCAGTTTGGTCGTGGGTCGTTAGGTGCAACATACTTAATTCCAGTCCATATTTCCTTTCAATACTTATGCCAAAGTTCAGAGAAGTGCTTTGGATTTGTATAAAGTGTATTAGTGGCAAGAATAGAGTAAATAGTGGGGAGCATCCACTTCGAACCTCCGTATTGGACTTACGGCTTGTTCTAAACGACTAAAGATAATTAGTGACTACTGTGCTGGCATTTTCTTTTTGCATGACCTCAGGAACTTTACTAAACAGCAGTTCAGTTGTGGATCGTCTGGTGCAAAGCATGCCAGCACTGCTTGTCTCCTGGCGCGTACCCTTCGCTGATTGAAGTGGCATTTTAGTAGTTGTTCTCGTTCTTGTGAGAGTTATTTACACAGACATAGCAAGTGCAGCAGGTCTTCTGGTGCTGAGCCACATAAGCGGCAGGTAGAGCCCACTTTTTCCTTTTGCCAAGGTGAAAGGTGCTGTATAAATGGTAGCAAACCAAGCCTGTACTTCAAAAACTTGATTTTTGTGGTTTTAGCATAGCCCAGATCAAAGTAATTTTTAGCGGCAGGCGCCGTATAGGTATTCAAAGTCATTCATCCATGTGCCCTTTTCGAGAGAGATGCCTTATCTCAACAAATGAGAGATGTTTGACAGTCTTCCAGATCAGCTTTTTAAACGTTGTGGTAGTTGTAGGTGTTTCCCAGAGCTGATTCCGCTCTATATTATGCAGGCTGCACTTCAGATATTTGGCAGCGGGTGAGGAAATTTGTTGTTGTAACTCCTTCCATAGATGTTCGTTTAAAGTTCCTTGAGCGATTTTCCGCACTTTCTCCCAGGTGGTAATATATGCCCCTTGTCTTGCTAAAGATTGTTTCTGTATGCCAAACTCTAGCCTGATTTGTGCAGGCGAGGTGTATTTGGGCAGATCAAAGTTGACCCTAAAATCAGCTGTTACTGTAGTATCAATTATTTAAGCATCTCTTTCTCTCTGTGCCCCGCAGCCATAGGTAATTGTTGGCAGAATTTTAGAGCGGGCAACCTATACCAAGGGCAATATCGATGGGCCGTTATGTTTGATGTTTAATGCTTTTAAAGAGATTGCCAGAGTAAGACCTTTATGCCTGATGCTGTTTTTTTGCTTTATCTATTTTCACGCCAAGCTATTTATATTCCAAAGTCTCCTCAATTCGGGTATTTCCCCAGAACCAAGCTGCGTATTTTTTTCTCTTTTGCTGACCCTCATAGTTCTTGTTTTTTCTGAACTAATCGTAAGACCATTTGCTTTGGAATAGTCCTGCGTCACATTTAAAAGGTGTTATAAGCCTACTTGCGTTTGCCATGTCTTCTATATGCTGACGACATAGTTCTAATTAGCCAATGTTAGGCCATCTAGTTTTGGGGCGTGTGAGGTACAATTGTTTAGAAGCGGTACAAGGTCTGCTAAAAACAAATTAAATAATGTGGGTGCAAAAACACATCCTTGTTTAACCGCATGCATGCGGGCGGAATTCCGCTCGCACGCTGAGATATTCAAAAGCGCATGTTACGTGACGAGCTGGGCTCGTCATCAGCGTGCGAGGAGGCTACCTGATGACGAGCCCAGCTCGTCATCAGCGTGGAAGGGGTTAAGCCTTTTTTTCCGTTGGTATCGTCTTAACAGGAGTGACCCATCACCAAGCTTTATCTGAACCCATATGTCCGTGTGCAAATTGATCAGCAGATTTAATAGGGGCTGTGGCAACCCCCAGCTGTGCAATTTGGACCATAGGCTGTTACGATTTACTTGGTCGAAAGCTGCCTTATCTATACTACTATTATAAAGAGAGAGCTGAAACCTTTGAGGCGGGTAAACTCAAGAAGTACAGCACCAATCACAACACCCAATACACCATTGTAAAGGGTAGTTGCAGCAGATGGACATAGGCTATACAGCTGGCCACCATATACATTAGAAAGGTCCAAGAACCTTAGGGGTAAAGTAGTCCCTTGTGGGCATTGGCGTGGGCGTGTCAAACTCAACTTGGGCGTTGGCGTGGGTGTTTCGTGGGCATGGTCGTGGTCGTGTCAAACTACACTTCACATTATTAGTTTATGGGCGTGCACCGTTCTCAGAGGGGCGTGGCAGAACAGCATTGTCAGAGGGGCGTGACACAAATAAAAAAAAATGGCTGCGTACTTCACTAGCGTGCCTTTCAGAAGCAATGTGCAAGCCCATTCACGCTCCAACTTCAAAACAAGCTGCGCCGCATCAGGCGCCGTTAATCATATATAGTGCGAACCAACCTTTGTGGGCATAAGCGTTAGCATTGTCACAGGGAAAAACCAAAATGATAATAAAAAGGGGCACGGCTTGCGCCAGCAATGTGCGCGCACATTCACGCTCCACCTTGCCGTTCTCATGACGCGACATTACTGATATATAGTGCGCCGCTAACTTTTTAGGCATGAGCGTTGTCATAGGGGGTTGCACTACAATTAAGTAAAAAAATGGGGCGCGGCTTGCGGAAACATTCACGCTCCATCTTGCCGTTCTGATCACTTCTCACATGTACCTCTCGAAACAACAAGCTGCGACGCATTCACGGATTCTTCACATACTGCCTACAATTTACACTAACAAAATAAACCGTCACTCATTTTGTTACGTTACATTTCTCACAAGTGGAGGCAGGAAGAAAAATAATAAAGGCCTGCACAAGCGCAACATTCACTGACCGCGACTTTCACGCTCCAACGGCTCCAGGGGACACTGAAGACAGGCAGCATACAATACGATTAAAGACACTTCACAATTTACTTGGACTCCCGGGCTCAGGCGGGGCCTTAAAACAGCCCTCGCAAGCACGGGATCACACAGGGCACTCTCAGCGTACACACGTTAACGTGAAAGACAACGCGCGGGGCCTCAAACCAGCCCTCGCAAGCACGGAATCACACCGGACACTGCTTAAAGCTGAGGACGCGCACACAAGGAAGGAGATGCAAATACGGGCCACCTAACAAGCCATATATAAACAACGCACTTACTAACACTGCATGCCGAACCAGAAAAACACCTTCCAAAAACATTACAAAGTGAAGGGGCACGGTCACATTAACATCAAACACAACGCACTTGCACACACAAAAGCTTAAAAACGTAAAGCTGAGGACGCACACAGAACTAAGGAGATGCAAATACGGGACAGCTAAGGAGGCACATATAAAAAACGCTGTGAAACATTACACACATAACATTTCATCCCCGGACAACGTTGGGACGGGCTGCTAGTAATCTATAAAGCATAGTTGTAGGGGTATCTTTGCGGATTCAGCCTTATCCATTAGCATTGACATCGATAGTATACTCGTTGTTGTCCCAACTGATTTTGCAAAGGCAGACTGATTTAGTGGGATTATGAATTTCTCATTGGCTCATGCCTGCAGCTCCTGTAGTAGCATTCCAAGAAATAATTTTTCCTCATTATTAATTAGGGCCGCCAGCCAATAGTTTTGTGGTAGTGTCTTTTCGCCCATTTTAAAAATTGGTGAAATAATCGATCCTCCTCTGGAGCACGGCAATACGTTCGACATCCTTATTTCTGTGAAAAGTGGTTCCAGCACTGCAGCCCATGCATTTGCCTCTTGTTTGTACCGTACTGATGGCATTCCGTTTGGACCTGGGGCCCCTTCTCTTTCCCCCTTCCCTATTTGTCGCTTGATGCGCTTATTTAGCTCCTTAGAGGGTCCTCTGATGGTAGGTCTCCCTCTAGTATCCCAAATACTGTTTGGCTACTTACAGCCCAGGCAATGTTGGTTGTTACGCCTTCTGAGACAGTTTGCGTTCTTTGACCCCTAGCCATAAGCTCAGTATCTTGGTGGAAGTGGGACCTGAGATAGGTTACCCAGGTTTCTTCTGAAATATTGTAAAAGATTTCCTCAAGGCCAGGACGGATAACGCTTTATAGTTCTCCAGAATCTTGCACTATTGCTCTGTTTTGTAGTTTTGACCAGAGATCGTCCTCCGCAGATCTTTTAGCGTCCCTTTTTTGTTTCCTCAGCAGCATCTTTTGCTTCCGTAGTAGTTGTAAAATGTAAAGAACCAATGCAAAAAGCAGATTACGTTAACACCAGAAGAGGTGAAACAGAAAGCTGAAGAACTAAAATTAGCATGGTTATTGCTGGGGCAGCATGCTCTGCACCAAGTCAAGCACGTGCCACCCCCCCCGGGATGTTTTGGGCACTGGGGACACCAACCCCTGGTGCTCAGCCAAGCACTGAAAAAGAGAGGGGAGCTACCCTGTCCCGGAGCCATTAATGACTCTGGGGATCCCCATTTCCACAGGGCAGGCTCAGCTATGCCCCAGGGAGCCGACCCCTGGGAATTAGCAGTTTCCCTGCCCACACTGGTGCGGGGGCAGGGAAAGTTGTTTGCGCTCACTTGATGGGAACAATTTGAAGCTCCCACCAAGCGAGGGCAAACACTGAGTCTACCCTCAGTGGGCAGGAGCACCAAAAATTGCTCCCGCCAGCTGGGAGCGGACTTTTTCATCTGTCTCTCTGTCCACTGTGAAGTAGGCAGGGGCATATAAAAAAACTGCTCCTGCCCGAGCGGAGAAGCATTTTTAGCTGCTCCCCGCAGGCGGGAGCAATACTGGTTCCCGCTGGAGGCGAGGAGCCAGTGGGGGCATTGGGGGCTCCCCCTGCAGTTTCCAACATTGATGAAGTGGGTGCCTTGGGTGGGATCCAGGGCACCCACTCTTTATTAGCCAGGCTCCATGTGATGGGGTTGCCAGGGTAAAAATCGGCCCAGGAGGGGTGCAGCGCGGCCCGCTCTCACATTGGCTCCTCTTCCCGTGCCTATGTTGGCCCCGGGGACCCCATCCCCGGGCCAACATTGGCCCTGGGAGGGGGGCTGCCCCGGGAGATTGGGTCACAGGGGCCTTTCTCCCATAATTTGAACGTGGGCCTGTGGCCAACTCCCCGCCATGCACGGCCTGTGGAGGTTGAATTGACATGTGATAATGAAATATTACTTAACGGGAAAAAAACCCAAGAAATTCCACCTCAAAAAACCAAAGGTTACAGGGGCGTTATAGTTAGGTTTGTATTTTACACACGCAAACCATAGGCATTCAGCAGTTATACTTATCTCAAGTAACTACTACTTCTGCCCTAAGGTAACTATAACTCACGTCATTGTTATACACTTGTAATTACCCCACATACTGCAACACTCATAACGTCTTCTATGAATTCATTAAAAGTATCTCTGCAAGATTTGCTGTTAAATTATTGATGGGAAAACTAGATGGCGGGGTGGCAAATTTTAGGCTGGTTGAAAGAACGAACACGGTTTTGATGGGCTGTACAAAATGTGCCAAAGAAAATGGGTGTGTCATTGAGGAGGCTGTCAGATCCATGCTGGGTTTCTATTACACCACTCACCACTCATTTATGAAGATGAAGGTATTCCCATTTGAGTTTTGAAGTGGATGTAAGCCAACATCAGTTTTTTTACCTGCTTTGAAGTCAAAATGGCTTTATAAGGACACATCCTTGACACCCCACTCCCCCACCCCCCCGGCCTTTCTTAATACCCCAAATGCACCCTCCCACTGATGCTCTTCTGCTTTGCTACACAGCTCCGTTTGGTTTTCTTTAAGGGATATAAAGAGGAAGGGTGGGGTGGAAGTGCTTTGAGTAGTTTTATACTGTACCATTTATTTTGTCTCAAAAACGTTTTCTTCATCTTGTTGTTGACTTAGCTTTAAGATTCAGGTAATTTTTCTTACCCATATTGCTTTATTTTCATGTTCCCTCCCCCTTCCCTCCCCTATCTTCCCCCACCACCATTTGTATATCAATTATAGATTGTATTGAGGTTTATACTGTATAATATTATTTTTCTTTGCGATTCTCTCTTATATGATGTTTCTTCCTATGTTTGCTATCACTTTTTCTTCAATAAACTTTAAACTGAAGAAAAAAAAACGTTTCCTTCATGTATCATGGTGCTACGCGGCTCGTTCGCAAATTGAAGCATATGCTTAAGCACCATTCTTCAGACTAAGTGTTGATCTGCATATGGTGAAACATTATTTTGTTTTTATGTCTAAAACTTCGATAAAAAGAGTTCAACAAAAAAACTGGCTTGGTAGCGAGATGTT
Organism: Lissotriton helveticus; assembly: GCF_964261635.1. NCBI lineage: Eukaryota > Metazoa > Chordata > Amphibia > Caudata > Salamandridae > Lissotriton > Lissotriton helveticus. The sequence continues at coordinate 1,246,999,189 of NC_136069.1, read as the reverse complement.
GGAATCCGGGTTGGATGTTGATGTCCGGACAAGTGTTTTCGATTCTCAAGATTGAGAATCTTCTTTGCAAGACGATTTTCTACAAAAGACGAACAGACGGTCAGTGAAGCAGTAACATCGCACTCTGTATGTTGAGCAGGGAAAATTAAACCAATCAGTAAAGATCACCGCTATGCATACACAATTGCGTACCTTTCAAACCTAGTTGAGCGTGCACTACTTGGAAACAGCACCAATCTTGCATCATGCCTGTCAACTATACACCACGTTTTGAATGTGTGCTACCTATGGAGTGTATTTGATAAAAAAAGTGATAAATACAACTTTAAAAAACAACAACTATACACCACTTGTTTCTATGAACAGTAGGGCTTGTATAGGTTTTCACCCTACCGTTAAATGTTTTCCTGCTGTTCTCTGCTTGTTTTGTGGGGCAGTGTGCTTGTTTACCAACTACAAACCAGCTCCTCAGGAAGCAAAATTTACATTCGCAAACCAACACAAACCGCACTGCTTCTATAAACATCTTTCAATGATGATACTACCAAGGCTGCCACCTTATCTGATCAGCATTATTTACTAAAGTAATGCATGGTAAAATAAGCGAGGCATCCCAATGGCCAGGAATACTTCTCCATTGGTTCCAGGAGGCAGTGATCTGAAGCAGAACCCGTTGCCAAATATATGTATATAGGTAGGTGAAGAGAAACGCTAATTCTTAATAAAAGCCACCGCAGATCTAGTCATCAGCAAGTCCCAGAAACCAACTGACTCCAAACGAATTTACAGAGCCAACATTCTAAAACATAACAAGATATGTCATGAAATCATTTTTCTGTTTTACAGTGTTAACCAGATGCCTATAACAAACCTCTTGCCAGGGCATTCAATGTACAGCACTGCCTCAGGAGTAGAGTAGGCCTTGCATTATAATTATATAACGTCGGCACAGGCACACCTCAGAATCAACAATCCGAATTTGGATAAATACTGTCCCTTATGATAACAAAATTACACCTAATGTGTCAAATCTGATTGAAGGCCAGTGGCCTGTCTCTTCAAGGCATTCTTCCAAGTCAAACATGGGAATGCAACGGCAAACAGTTCAAAGATATGACAGGTACCCCACAAAAAATTCACTGTTTAAAATTTGGATAAATACCTTTCCTTGAGATATCAGAATTCCACGCAATGTGTCAAACCCAATTGAAGGCCCCTGGCCTGTCTCGTCAAGCCGTCCTTCCAAGTCGAACATGGGAATGCAGGGGCAAAATAGTTCTGAGATATGATGAAGCAGCAATAATCTATTTCTCAAGCCAATAATTGGGATTTCCTGTAGATGATTATACTCCATTGGGATCTGTTAAAGAAAAGGATTATTAGCCAAATCCAATGGTATAAAATACAAATAAAAATTCACTAACATGTTAATTTAAAACTAAGATATATTAGCAGGTGCAAAAACCATCCAGTGTAAATATACCTTGTACCATGTATTGGATGTTTTTTGCTCCAGTTTATACCTATACCGTAAAACTCTTTCTGTCAGTTTTGTATGTTTTTTTCAAATTTTTCTTTTACATTTACCACTGGTCCTTCTCATCAGGCTCCACATGGTGGTAAGCTGCTTGTCTAAAAATGGAGGGAAAACAACTTGCACTCCACTTCTAGCAGGCACTATCATTAAAACAGGCATACATTCTATCAGCCTTTTCTTATAATGCTTAGGTCTAAGTGACCCCATTAATGTCTATGCGAAAACAAGACTGTAAATCCTGGTCCACTAAATGTTACCTATTTTAGTCCTATTTGCTACTTGTCTGGTACATCTGTATACTAGATAGGACTATGGATTATACAGCAGTTTTTTTATTGACCAGTGGGACTTGAACAAGGGCTTTCTATGAGACAACCAACAAATGAAAAGATAAAGCATCACTATGGAATTAACACACTAGTATATACTTACAAAACAAGCATTTGCAATGCAATAGGTCTCGTATTAGGAAAGTTTGAGCTATTGGTATTGTAAATGACAACTTTTTTATTTAGGTTTTGTTTTTGAAAATAGCGAAATTAATAGCTTTGTCATTTACCATGCCAATAGTTATAACTTTCGCAAATGTGACACCTATAGCATTTGTAATGCAATATGTGTTGTATTTACGTGACTTACATGTATTGATATTACAAATAACAATGTTTTTTAATTAATACTTAAATAAAAGTCTGATGCCTGATGCTTGCGGATGTCTGACGCTTGCGGATGTCTGACGCTTGCGGATGTCTGACGCCTGCGGATGTCTGACGCCTGCGGATGTCTGACGCCTGCGGATGTCTGACGCTTGCGGATGTCTGACGCCTGCGGATGTCTGACGCCTGCGGATGTCTGCGGATGTCTGACGCTTGCGGATGTCTGACGCTTGCGGATGTCTGCCGCTTGCGGATGTCTGCCGCTTGCGGATGTCTGACGCTTGCGGATGTCTGACGCTTGTGGATGCCGGACGCTTGTGGATGTCTGTTGCTTGTGGATGTCTGTTGCTTGTGGATGTCTGTTGCTTGTGGATGTCTGTTGCTTGTGGATGTCTGTTGCTTGTGGATGTCTGTTGCTTGTGGATGTGTGACACTTGTGGATGTCTGACGCTTGTGGATGTCTGACGTTTGTGCATGCCTGACGCTTGTGCATGCCTGATGCCTTTGGATGTCTGATGCTTGTGGATGCCTGACGTTTGTGGATGTCTGATGCCTGATGTTTGTGGATGTCTGTTGCTTGTGGATGTTTGATGCATGTGGATGCTTGATGCTTTTGGATGCCTGACGCTTGTGGATGTCTGATGCTTGTGGATGTCTGATGCTTGTGGATGCTTGATGCTTTTGGATGCCTGACGCTTGTGCATGCCTGACGCTTGTGCATGCCTGACGCTTGTGGATGTCTGACGCTTGTGGATGTCTGATGCTTGTGGATGTCTGATGTTTGTGGATGCCTGACGCTTGCGGATGCCTGACGCTTGCGGATGTCTGACGCTTGTGGATGTCTGACGCTTGTGGATGTCTGACGCTTGTGGATGTCTGACGCTTGTGGATGTCTGACGCTTGTGGATGTCTGACGCTTGTGGATGTCTGACGCTTGTGGATGTCTGACGCTTGTGGATGTCTGACACTTGCGGATGTCTGACGCTTGCGGATGTCTGATGCTTGGTGATGTCTGACGCTTGGTGATGTCTGACGCTTGGCGATGTCTGGCGCTTGTGGATGTCTGCTGCTTGCGGATGGGCAGGACACTTGTTGAAAGAAATACAGTGAAAAGCGTGCAATAGAAACACGCCAGTATAATATGAGCTCTCCCTCCACCAATCAGCATAGTTGACAATCCGTTGACTTTCCGATGAGGGGGGAGGAGGGGGGTTAGTCATGAGTATAAGAGAGAGAGATCCCTTTAAGCTGAAAGCAAATGGACAGTTTTAAGAGGGAGATAAAAGGTTCGAAAAGAGGGTGACCCATTAATGTCTGTGCCTGTGGATGCATTTTGTCAGGATGGTGTATATGTGATGAAAGAAGATGGCAAAGGCACAAAAAAAAAACCGAGCCTAACAGGGGCAGAAAAAACGCGGCCGCGAAATGAAATCCCTTTGAAGTCAAGCTGCTGAATGATAGGGAATCTGAAAGGCCTCTAGGAACCTGTAAAACAAGCTCTTGGCATTGCTGTGGGGAGGGGGGGAGGAGAAATGCGAGTCACGGCCGCCAGGCCATGAAGTGTGAAGCAGTGGGTGGGAAAGAAGATCCCTTTGAAGCTGCTGGGCAGAAATGCGAGCTCACGGCCTGGCGGCCGTGAAGTGTGAAGCAGTGGGCGGGGAGGCAGGAGCAAATGGTATGGGGAGCCTTTGAAGAGCAAGCCAGAAACACCAGGGGGGCGGAGAAGCAGATTGCCTAGGAGGCAGGCAGAAGGCTCGGGCTCGTGCATGTGCACATGCACTCGTGGAAAACCTCTTTTTGGTAGACCTTAGTTTAAGTCTTGGTTTCACTGCTATAAACTCGTCCTATTCCATTCCTGCGGAATGGGAATAGGCCGAGACCTAAAAAACAATGTGGTGCCAATGGAGACGGAGTGCAGGAACATTTGGGTTGGGGATTTGTCTATTCAAGTTGCATTAGTCTGAGTTTCTATATTATATTTCTAGTAGAATTACTATGTAGTTTGGTTATCTGAATGGCAAGGTAACTGTGCCAGTTCTCCCAAACATAAAACCCAAAACAGATATAAAAAAAAAAAAAGTTAACCTCGGTAGTGCTCTTTCTGGTGGATACTCCCCCAGGCGCCAAGAGCTTTCCCAGCAATTGCTTCTGTGTGTGCCACTATAAGATTCCGCAGTAACACAGCAACATTGCACAGCTCATGTAAGTGACTGGGCAGGTCTATAAATCCGCACCAACGCTAGACGCTGGCATCAGTTTTATTATCAGCTCTATCATCCTTAAGATGCGGATCAGCCGTAATAGAGTGCAAACCTTAAAGCATGCAAAGAGTGTAACCATAATAAAAACTTACAGTACAAGCTGGTCTGAAGTAACTGCAAGCCAGGCGGGAAGTTAAAAACAAATTCTACTCTCAACCGGCTTTGCATGACCATAAGAGGCAGTTTTGGCTGCCGTTGCAGCTATCCTTGCTGGTGACTAAGGCTTCTGCCACCATATCCTCTAGGAAATGAAGGGGCCGAATAGGATGTTGCAAGGGATGCCTTTGACAATTAGCAAGATCCCGAGAGTATCCTTTGAATTTTCAGGATTGATGGTGGAATTGACAGGTTGGGGTTAGGAAGCCTAAGGAGTGTGCCATACCTTGGCAGTCTTTGAAGAGCTCCAGTACAGTATCAGCTTTGTCCACAAAAAGCCTGGAGCCATCAAATGGCCCATTTGTAAGGAACACCTGCACATCTCAACAAAAAACCTGTGGCGTGCGTACAGGCGTGATGCTTATGTACAACACTTTTGCCCATGGCAGGACTTAACCTCTACCGCGCTAGCGGGTTTTCCCGCTGTGCGCTGAAATTTGAAAATCGCGCGTAACGTGACAAAGTCAGCTCGTCATGCGCGTAGCGCAGGTAACGCCCATGACGAGCTGGCTTTGTCATCAGCGCTGAAGGGGTTAAATAATCTGCACTATCAAGAAGCGGCCATAGCACATAAAAAGCCATGTCTAATCTTTCTTGAATAGTTTGATCAGAAGCATTTCTTATTTCTTCAAGAATGGCAGGATATTGCTGTCCATATCCTAGAGGGACACACAAATATAGAAGGGACCTTAAAGCCAGACTGGAAGATGAGAAGACATGTTCCCCAAAAAGGTTTATGCACTTTGATTCCCTATCTGGCAGAGCAGTGGGGAATTAATTGGGGTTGAACTAGCTGGTGGAAGCCTGAATCATCAATATCTCAGCAGTCAGGAGTTGGGCCAGAAAGGCTATGTCCACAGCAGCAGGCCTAGCAACATGGTGACATACTGGGGGAGTCAAGCAGGGTTTGGATTAGGTCGCCACCAATGTCTTTGTGAAAGCTTTGTTAAAGGGCGGCATGGGTTCTCCATCAACAGGTTGCCTTAGTCTTTACTGCGAGTCAACAAGAGATATCCCAGCACTCAAACAGAATCCCAAAAAGTATAGTCAATCCATAAAGTAAAAATGCATGTAGATACTTTAATTCAAAAGTTTATTGTAGAGAAAAACCAGGTTTTGTAACCTTCTGTAAATTCGCTATTGAATAACAGCAACACATGTTTCGTCATAAAGTGACTTCTTCAAGGTTGTAAATTATGTTGAACTATAAAATCAAGCCGTTGGGACCCTCTCCAAATAGGAAGAATCGCCGGGCAGGACCCTTGATGGCTGTTTGACTAAAGGGATACCCCAGTGTAAGGTGAGGTCCCACATGGAGTACAACCTCCCCCAAAATGGGATGGGGTGATTTAACGGAAAGTTAAAGTCCAAGTAAAACCAAGGAGCAGCTATCTGCCCTTATTCAAAATAGTATAGGGAAACTCTTACTATTCCTTCTCCCAGGGGGTAACCAATCCCACCCTGAAGAAAGTCCAGCACCCTTCATGGGCACAAGCGGACTGAAACATGTTGGCAATAGGGTCTTAGGACCATAATATCCCTTTTGACCCGAATTTTCCTTTTTTAATGTCCCTGGCAGATCCAAGAATAAAGGGAAACTGGGATCTGACGGTGGATTTTTAAATCTTTATCCCCCTGGCCAAAAACATCTCACGAAGTGCTCCCTGAAATATGGTCGAGCCCACCCTGACTTCTAGGCGTCAGGGTGTCCCGATGATGAAGCTTGACACCACTAGGGTGTGTGGGGGAATATAAAACAAAAGGATGTGCCTGCTTTCCCACTTCATAGTGGGTTAATTTTCATAGCTTCACATGGGATTCTCCACCAGTGTTAGTTCAGGAATTGTCCTAAAAACGTAACTAGTACCAACAGTTAAGTAACCAGGGGAGTACTTTTTGTGAAACAGAACTATAAAATCAGTCATTTTGTTAAAAAAAAGGAGACCAACTTTCATTATGTATAAGTGCCCAAAGAAGAAGCTACTAGACCCTATTTGAAAAGACAAAATTGCGAGGATGCTGGATGAAGACCTCATTCCATCAGTATTGCACAATGTGACATCCTGAAGTGCTCAGCAAGGAAAAGTCCAATTGAACATGCAGCCGTCAGAATACACCTTGTGAAGAAAAGTGAAGAGTAGTGATAATAGTAAATCAAGAGAACCAGAGAAAGAGTGAGTATATAGACGAAAAGTAATCCTGCATCAGACTCGGTAATGCCGTGAACAGCAATTATCACCACTGACAAGTTAGATTAGGCGGTTAATATTGGAACAGAAGGAGATTATGTACTGACCTTACAGTAATAAGGTACTCTGGTATTTATGAAAAGTTCCCAAAAGGGTGGTCTCATGATAAGATGATACATTGAGAAATCGATATGCAGGTGTGGAAACTTGGAATCCTGATGCACAAGTTACTACTTGTGTAACGCTATATCTGTAAGAGACATTAGTTAGTATTAGATTCCTTACCTTAGAATATCCCCAGGCGTCAGACTGGATCCGGAAATGTTTGCGTAGCAGTACCCTTGCGCGTCGGTAGGCGTCGTCTGCGGCTCCGCGTCCGTCGTCGGCACCGTGATGACGTCGTCGGAGTACTTAGACGCCGCCTCCGCGTGCTGACGTCAGTTCTTAGACACAGCTTTTCCGCGCCAGAAACGCAGAGCCATGTTAAAAACCAACACTGGTGCAATTGAAACTAGGGCCCTGAAAGGGGGTAACCCTAACCCTAGATATTGCTTCGCAGAACGGGGAGGATGGGTGAGTCGGTAAGGAATCTAATACTAACTAATGTCTCTTACAGATATATCGTTACACAAGTAGTAACCTGTGCATCTGAAAGAGACACGTTAGTATTAGATTCCTTACCTTAGAATAGATACCCCAGCAATACCAATCCCGGTGGCGGGTCTGCGAACCAATAATCACACCAGAAAGTCCTGGAGGACGGAACAGCCAAAGAAGCCATCCCTCCGGACTTGGCTGTCCAGGCAGTAGTGTCTTGCAAACGTGTGCAGCGATGCCCACGTAGCTGCCGGACAGATGTCTTGTAAGGGCACACCCCTGCCCAGGGCAGTGGTAGCCGCCGTCGCTCGGGTAGAATGAGCCCGCAATCCAACAGGGGGCTCCTTCCTAGCCAAGGAGTAGCATGCCTGGATACACAGGATGATCCACCGGGAGATGGTCCTCTTGTGCACCGCTTTCCTCTTCTTAGCGCCCACGTAACCAACAAAGAGTTGGTCATCCACCCGGAACTGGCGTGTGCGATCTAAGTAGAATGAGAGCGCACGTTTTGGGTCCAGACGGTGGAGCCGCTCTTCCTCTTTAGAGGGATGCGGTGGCGGGAAGAAGGTTGGCAGGGTGATAGACTGCCGGATGTGGAAGGCCGTGACAACCTTGGGCAGGAAAGAAGGTTTGGTACGCAGCACCACTTTGTCCGGATGGACAGAAAGGAAAGGTGGAGTACAAGAAAGGGCCTGGAGCTCACTCACTCTCCTGGCAGAGGTGATGGCAACCAGGAAAGCAGTCTTCAAAGTCAGAAGGCGAAGAGGACAGTTGTGAAGCGGCTCAAAGGGAGCGCACATCAGAAACGTAAGAACCAGGTTCAAGTCCCACTGAGGCATCACAAACGGAACAGGAGGAAACGTGTGTGTGATGCCCTTAAGAAATCTATTTACAATAGGGGACTTGAACAAAGAAGGTTGATCAGGCAGCCTTAGAAAGGCTGAAAGGGCAGAAAGGTAGCCCTTGATAGTGCCCAGAGCAGAGCCCTGCTGGGCAAGAGAAAGAAGGAAGAGAAGGACCTCAGAAAGAGGGGCATTGAGGGGATCCACAGCCTTTGCTGTGCACCATGCCACAAATCTGTTCCACCTGCAGGCGTATACCGACTTCGTGGAGGGACGCCTGGCTGCCAGAATGATGTTACAAACTTCAGGAGGCAAGTCAAATGGCCTCAACTGTCGCCGCTCAATCTCCAAGCATGGAGGTGGAGACTGGACAGGTTCGGGTGGAGGACCGTCCGCTGCTGCTGCGACAGAAGGTCCTCCTGAAGAGGCAGACGAACCGGGGGATCGACTGACGGACTGAGTAGCTCTGGATACCAGTACCTTCTCGCCCAGTCCGGAGCCACAAGGATGACTTGGGCCCGGTCGCGCTTGATCTTCTTCAGCACTCTGGGCAGAAGTGGTATAGGCGGAAAGGCATACAACAGACCGCAACTCCACTCGCGACGAAAAGCGTCTCCGAGCGAGTGGCGCCTTGGAAATTCCAACGCGCAGAACTCATGACATTGCGCGTTCTCTGTGGTGGCGAATAGATCTAACCAAGGCTCTCCCCATCGCTGAAAGAGGCCTTGCGCCACGTCCGAGTTCAGACGCCATTCGTGATCCATCATGCACCGACGGCTGAGCTCGTCCGCCCTGGCGTTCAGAGAACCTGCCAGGTGTTGAGCCACCAGGGTCACGCCCTGGCGTTCCAGCCATTGCCAAAGGCGAAGAGCCTCTTGACAAAGGGTCCACGACCCCACCCCGCCTTGTTTGTTGCAGTACCACATGGCGGTGGTGTTGTCCGTGAACACCTGCACTACACTCCCCCGGACAGAGGGGAGAAATGCCTTCAGTGCCAGACGAATCGCCCGGAGCTCCAACAGGTTGATGTGGAGCCGGGCCTCCGCCGGAGACCAGAGGCCTCTGATCTCCGCCTCTCCCATGTGGCCTCCCCAGCCCTGGAGGGACGCGTCCGTCACAACTACGTGCTCCGGTTGGGGAAGGGAGAGGGATCTGCCGCTGACCCAATCGCGGTCCGTAAGCCACCACTGCAGCTGTCTCGCAGTGCCCTCCGAGATCAGGACGTGGTCGGACAGGTTGCCCTGATGCTGGGCCCACTGAAACTTCAGGTCCCACTGCAGAGCCCGCATCCGCCACCTGGCGTGATGCACCAGTAGGATGCAGGAGGCCATCAGCCCCAGCGTCAACCTGACCGAAACCCGGGTTAACGGCTGAAAGATGGGAATCAGAGCCTGAATATCCCGGACCCGCTGTTCGGGTGGATAACCCCGAAACCGCGCCGAGTCCAGAACCGCTCCGATGAAGAGGAGCTTCTGAGAGGGGCACAGGTGTGACTTCGGCACATTGATGGAGAACCCCAGCTGGTGCAGGAGGTCTGCCGTTGTCTGGAGGTGGCTGACGACTGTTTGGGGCGAGCCCGCCTTTAACAACCAGTCGTCGAGGTAGGGGAAGACTGAAACCCCTAACCTGCGCAGATGAGCTGCGACCACCGCCATCACCTTTGTGAACACCAGTGGGGCGCTGGTAAGGCCGAAGGTGAGCACGGTAAACTGAAAGTGCTCGTGGCCAACCATGACCGCAGGTAGCGCCGGTGGGCAGGCAGGACGGGGATATGAAAATAAGCGTCCTGCAAGTCCAACGCTACCATCCAGTCTCCTGGGTCCAGGGCAGCCAGGACCTGAGCCAGTGTCGTCATCTTGAACTTCTCCTTCCGGAGGAAGCCGTTGACGTTCCTTAGGTCCAAGATAGGGCGTAGGCCCCCTTTGCCCTTCTTGGGTACCAGAAAGTAGTGGGAGTAGCAACCACACCCTACTTCTGGCCCAGGAACGCGCTCGATGGCCCCCTTGGCCAAGAGGGCCGTAACTTCCTCCTGCAGAAGTCGCAAATGATCCCCCGATACACAGTGGTTCTGCGGTGGCATGGCTGGACGAGTCGCCTCGAAGGGGAGGGAGTAGCCCCTTCGGACGATTTGCAGCACCCCCCTGTCCGATGTGACAGTGCGCCAGTGGAGGTGGTGATGGCGAACCCTGCCCCCCACTGGCGTCACATGGGCCTGAAAGCACGGACTAGGAGGGTTTTGAGGCGGATGCTGCGGGGGAAGGTGTGGACTGACCTCGACAACCCGGACGGCGGTTCCCACGGCCGCCACCGTGTTGGGTATTGCCCTGCGGAGCGTGGCTGGCAGCGCGTGTGGGCGCACCCTTTCCGTGGCCACGAAAGGAGTGAAAAGCAGCCGATTGCTGGCGCGGGCCCGAGAGGCCCAAGGACTTGGCCGTAGCCCTGGAGTCCTTAAAGCGCTCAAGCGCATGGTCTGCTTTGTCGCCAAAGAGGCGACGGCCATCGAACGGCATGTCCATGAGTGTGTTCTGGACATCTGCCGAAAAGTTGGCGGACCTCAGCCAGGCGTGGCGTCTGACCGCCACCGTCGTTGCCATCGCTCTGCCTAGCGAGTCGGTGGTATCCAGCCCACACCTGATGGAATATTTGGCTGCATCCCGGCCCTCCACAAGGGCTTGGCCGAGTTTGGCCCGTACCTCCAACGGACACTCAGGCAGCACCTCCGCGACCTTATCCCACACAGAGTGGGTGTAACGTCCCAAGAGGCAGGCGGTGTTGGAAGACCGCAGGCCCAGACTAAGGGATGAGAAGATCTTCTTCCCATACTGGTCGTACCTCTTGGATTCCCTGTCCGGCGGGGCCGACGGGAACGCGGTCTGGGAATTGGAGGCCTGGATGACCAGGCTCTCGGGGGTAGGGTGGGTGGACAGGAAACATGGGTCGCCCGGGGCTGGGCGGTGGCGTCTGGCCACGTTCCTATCTACGGGCGAACCCGTAGCGGGCTTGGACCAAGTGCCCAGTAGAACGTCGGTCAAGGCCTCATTAAAGGGCAGCAGAGGCTCGGCCGAGCTTGACTGCGGTTTAAGGACCTCAGTGAGGAGATTAGTCCTCACGGCCGCGACGGGGAGCTCAAGGCCCAAGGCCTTGGCAGCCTTCATCAGCACCACACTGTAGGTTGCCCCCTCCTCCGTTGCCACGGTAGGAGGGGAGACAAAACCAGTGTCTGGAGAGGTGTCCAGGCCATTGGCCTCCCCAAGGTCTCCTGTCCAGTCCTCATGAGACTGACACTCTCTGGTCAGAGGGTCCTCAGACCCCTCCCAGTCCTCTTCAGCACCCATCTCCTGAAACTCAGGGTCTTCAACTAATGGGGCCTGTTCATAGAAGTTAAATTCTCCAAACGACGTCTGGAGCGGCGCCCATCGGGGCCGCCCCGACGCCGGAACAGAAACGAAGGTAGAACCGGTGACGGCGCCGCCCGAGGACGGCGCCGCCCGAGGACGGCGCAGGAGGCGACACCTGAGGGTCCGACACCGGGGAGGTCGTAAGGTCCACCGGCGACGAACCAGATCCCAAAGGAGGTCCAGCGGTGTCCCGCGGCGCCGGGCCCGAAGGCGCCGGTGGCACCGGAACAACTGAACCCCTCGGCGCCGGCGACGTCGGGATAGCGGGAACCTGCGGCGCCGGGCCCGAAGGCGTCGGCCGTGTCGGGGCCGTAGCACCCGACGGCGTCGGGCCGAACCCCCCGACCCGCTAGGGTTCCCAGACGGGTCCGCTGGGCCCGAAGGCGCCGCGGAGCCCGTCGGAGGAGAGAGATTCCTCATGGCCATGAGGAAGCGCTCAATCTCCTCCTGCGTCGCGTGAAGCCCAGGGACCGTAGGGTATCGGGCTGGACGCAGCACCTGCGACTCCGTCGGAGCCGCGTGGGTGGTGTCACCCGAACCCCCGGCCGCATCGCGCGAGCGTCGGGGGGAGTCCGCAGAGCGATGACGCCGCTTGGACTTCTTGCGCCTCTTACCTGACGACGACTTCGACCCGGAGGAGTGCGGCCTACTCTCGGAGCTGTGGAGGCTCCGAGCCCGCGCACTGTCCCTCGACCTCCCATGGGACCGAGACCTCTCGCGGCGCGGGACCGACTGCCGGAGTTTGAGTCGCCTGCGGGACCGCTCCCGCCTGGCTTTCGAAGAGAGGGCCCGGCAGTCGGAGCAGGCCTTGTCGTCGTGATCGACGCCGAGACAAGTTAAACACCGTCGGTGAGGATCCGTGACCGACATCAGACGGTCGCAATCCTCACAGTGCTTAAAGCCGGGCATCCCTACGGCACCGTTGGAGTCGAAGACTCGAGAAACGATCAAAAGTGATCAAAAAAGGGTTAGCCAAAAATGACTAGGGTTACTGCTTTTTCCAGATCTGCGCTTGCTGGCGCGGAAAAAAGAAGAACTGACGTCAGCACGCGGAGGCGGCGTCTAAGTACTCCGACGACGTCATCACGGCGCCCACGACGGACGCGGAGCCGCAGACGACGCCTACCGACGCGCAAGGGTACTGCTACGCAAAAATTTCCGGATCCAGTCTGACGCCTGGGGATATTCTAAGGTAAGGAATCTAATACTAATGTGTCTCTTTCCGATTGCCACATACCACTGGGATACACCAGTCCAAGACTGGACTAATAGCACTAGGTCAACAGTCTGAGTGCTGCAAAAGTCCAGAGTGTAGAGTAGGCAGGAGGGGGTTAGTAGTAGCCACCAGAAGGTCACAATACACAGCCGTGAGTATCCACCACAAGTCTGGTGTGTCCTCTCATCACCAAGCCAGGCTCCTCAGTTGCACTGCATCACCCGAGGCATCTAGTACCTGTCACCTGTGTAGTAGAGGTCAGTTAATAGGAGCCACAAGTCACATCAGCATGCCCATCAGAACCAACAAGTGCATACGCACCCAAGTATTCCTCAATGGCTGCACCTCTTCATGGTGACAGGCACACAGCCACCTCAGGCCCAAACAGGGAAAGCATTCCCTTGCCAGCTTTGCCAGCAATATTATGCCAACAAAGTTGCAGAACCCACCAGCCACAGTTTAGCCGCTTTTTTTTGTTTTATCACACCATCATGTGAGTTTCTTGTCACAGTGAAGCAGAAATACTTCACGACTGATGCACTCCAGGTGATCACTGGGTGATACAATGCTTTCATTCCAATTAAATTTATGCATGCCTCTAACAAAACAGTGCGGCTGCTAATTTTGTTTCCTCTTTTCAGATCCTGCCTCTTTCTCTGGTCTATTTTTGAAAGAAAAATCATGTTTTCTTTGGTTTCTTTTCACTTCCAATAAACAAATGGTCGATGTTTGTAAAAGGTTGCTTTAACATGCACACTAACCAAATCATGTGAAAAAAAGCCACAAAGTTAGTGAAAACAATCTCTTCTGTAGAAATCCATCAAAGAGGGCAAGAACACGGAGGAGGGTTTCTTCACACAAATGTATGGTTAAATAAAAAAAAAGAATAAAAGGGGTAAATCAACTGAATCAGCAGAGAAATGCTCTTGGGTAGGGTTTTCAATAGTACATTAATATGTACATGTTGAACAAGTTACTTACCTTTGGTAATGCTCTTTCTGGAAGGGACTCTATTGAACTGCAGATTCATTAGCTTTTAAATATTCCCCAGGCGTCAGAATGGATCCGAAAGCTTTTCAGCAGTGCCTCTCCGCGCAGGTAGATTGTGAGGTGCGGCTCCGCACTGATGCTGTTCTGCTCAGGAAATAACATGCAAAGCCTATAAAGGTGTCACTTCCAGGTGCTGTCAGTTCTTTCTTTCAAATGCCACCAGACGCGGATCTGACCTCCATCTCGTCTCTTTGAGACTCCTATTACTAATTAAAAGTGTAAATCAGTGTGGAAGGGAAATGTCACCTCACAAAATGACTCATTTTAAATCTTGTATGGGATGCCGCAAACAAATATCTGTGAAAGACCCTCATCAGGTTTGCCTGTGATGCCTGGGGTCACGTTACCACTTTAAATCCTGCAGCAATCGTGCGTCTAAGGAATAGAAAGCCATCAGAGACTGCAAGATGAAACTCTACATCACAAAGCACTTGAAGACTGTGAAAAGACCAATCAAGTAAAAATTTCAATCCTGGTCCAGATCAAGATCCAGAAGTAACAGGAGTTGTTCCAGAGGCCACTCCACACCTTGATGAAAGATGTCAAGGTCAAGAAAAAAATAAAAGAAATCTAAGCAGGACTCAGCCCCTTCATGCCCCTCTTACTCTCCTGGGATGGCATGGGGGCGGCACAATACTTCCCAATCTCACTCCCAAAGTCAGCAAACATCAAAGCCTAACCCACACTTTGTTCCGGCCAACCTGAATTCCTGGGGGAGTCCGCCCTGAAAAACCAGATCAAACAGTTATGCAATGCATGGTTGGACTCTTCGGATCTTTGGCACTCCTTTGGGCCCCATGGAACGAGAGGCCCTCTATGTTGAATACCACCGGACGGTTTGCCCTTGGTTTTGGTTGACCTTCTGAGCCAAACACGTGACAACCTTCAGTTCTGACTCTACCTCCGGCGCCAAGGTCCTGGAACTTTGTTGCTGATGCCAGAAGGCGTGATGGTGTTCCACTCGAAAAAGCAACGTTCCCACACTGCTTTTTTAGGACTCACACTAAGGTCCTCACTACACTCACTGGTCCTGAAGAAACGCCTTGGATCCACATGGACCACCAGAGCGTGAAACAGGTCGAACTGACCTAGCATCAACCAGACTATGGTTATGCTCCATTAACGAGACAGTCATGCTTCCTCAACCGTCACAGACTGCTACGTTTTTATTGACCTTTTTTAATTTACCCAAGCGATCCCCCCAATAAACTCACCTCAGGATACCCTTTAGGTAATTTTAAACTCACACTTACACTACATGGCTCCACACACCATCACAGCTTTTACTTTAAAAAGATCTCTGCCAAAGAGCCCTCTCGTGGGGCCCGTGGAGTCTTGCAGCGCTGGCCCCACGAGGAACAAAAAGCCAGATGATGAAGCATGACACCCATATGGGTATGTGAGGGCACCACTTCCTAATTAGGAAGATCCCCTCCACATTATCTCTCATCCATCCACTTTCTCACTAGTAATCCTATTCTCCTCTCTCTTCATTCGGAACAAGTACCCAATCCATGTGATTAGACTCACTTGTCTGACCTCGAACCAGGAGACTGGTTGGTAGTGTTGGACCTGCAGGACATCTATTTCGATATACCCATCCTGTGGGTCCACCGGTGCTAAATGTGGTTAGTGGTGGGACAGAAGCATTTTCAGTTTGCTGTTCTCCCCTTTGATCTCAGTGTTCACAAAAGTGATGCCACTTTGTGGTAGCACACAATCGAAGGTCAGGGGTGCCAGTTTTCCCCTACCTCAAAGACTAGCTGTTAAACGCGGGCTCGCTCCAGGCAGTCGTCAACCACTTCCAGGCTACTGGGAACCTCCTGTACTCTTTAGAGTTCAATATCAACGTGCCAAAGTCACACCTGACCCAGCTCATTCACTCCCCTTCAGTGGAGCCAATCTGGACATGGTTCAGTTTTGAGCCTTTCCCCCAGGTGAGTTCAGAACATTCAGGCTATGATCCTGATCTTTCAGCCTTGCTCTTTGATTTCAGTGAGGTCGACTCAAGGCAGCTAGGACTGAATGGCCTTCTGCATCCTGATGGTCAAGCACTTCAGGTGGCATATGCAGATTCTGCAGAGGGATCTGAAGTCTCTGTGGACCCAGCATCAAGTAGACCTCTTTGACTACATTGAGATCTGGGAATAGACAGCAAACAATCTGCACTTGTGGTTATCGGCTGCGATTGGGTCAGCGGCAGGACCTTTTCCCCTCCCTACCCAGAACTGACAGCAATGACTGATGCATCACTTTTGGGGTTGGGTGGCCAGCTGGAAGAGGTAGAGATCGGAGGCCTTGTGCTCTGGCGGAGTCTCTGCTTCAGATCAACTTTCTGGAGCCACTTGACCTTGGAAGCCTTCCTTCTATTTATCAATGGGAGGCTAGTACAGATGTTCATGTTCAACTCCACATCCATGTGGTACTACAACAGGTGGGGTGGCTTCATGGACCGTGTGCTAGGAGGCCGTGCGCTCCTAGAAATGGTTGGACCGCTAAGGAATTTCCTGGTGGTGAACCACCTGGCAGGATCCCTGAATGCCAGGGCAAACGAGCTCAGCCACCTCACAGCCGCCGAACATCTTCACTTCCAGATACACACCGACCCCAAGACCACACTCAGAGGCACCCTCAGCTACAGACCCCCAGGACCCCGCACTCAATTCAGCGAAGACATCGCAGACTTCATCAGCCCACACGCCCTCCCCTCCGCTGACTACATCCTCCTAGGGGACCTCAACTTTCACCTGGAGAACAACAACAACACCACCACCCTGCTGGCCAACCTGGCCAACCTCGGACTCAAGCAACTGGTGAACACCCCCACCCACTACGCCGGACACACGCTTGACCCAGTCTTCTCCTCCAGCAAGTACATCTCCTTCAGCCACTCCACCGGACTCCACTGGACAGACCACAGCTGCGTCCACTTGTACTTCAGAAGGACCACGACTCACCACCACCCGCAACAGGTTCCTCGCAGGAGCTGGAACCAGATCACCACCGACCAGCTCACCACATCCCTGAACCAGAACCCTCCAGCCAGTTCAACGGACCCCAACCAAGCAGCCAACAACCTCACACAGTGGATCACCAACTGCGCTGACGACCTCGCACCCCTGGAAAACCATCCCAGCAGGCCCGGAAGCAAGAAAGCCTCCTGGTTCAACGACGACCTCAAGAACTCCAAGAAGAACTGCCGTACCCACGAGAAAGCCTGGCGAAAAAACCCGACTACAGAGAACATGACCGCCCTCAATCACGCCACGCGCAAACACCACCAGCTGATCCACACCACCAAGAAGTCAGCATTCAAGGATCGACTAGACAACAACGCACACAACAGCAAGGAACTCTTCAGCATCGTCAAAGAGCTCTCCAACCCCAGCACCGGAAACAACAACATCACTCCATCACAAGACCTCTGCGACTCACTCGCCTCGTTCTTCCACAGCAAGATCGCAGACATACACAACAGCTTCGGAGAACAGACCTCGCACCCAACCACAGAACCAACGCCCCCCACCCTCCGCGCCTGGACCCCGGTCAGCACCGAAGACACCATCCACACGATGAACACCATCCACTCCGGATCGCCAACCGACCCATGCCCCCACCACGTCTTCAACAAGGCCGGCTCCGTCATCGCACCCCAACTCCGAGACATCATCAACTGCTCCTTCAACACAGCCACCTTCCCGGAGAGTTGGAAGCATGCCGAACTCAGGCCCTCCTGAAGAAACCATCAGCAGACCCCACCGACCTCAAGAACTACCGCCCCATCTCGCTCCTACCGTTTCCTGCCAAAGTCATTGAGAAGACCGTCAACAGACAGCTTGCCGCCTTCCTAGAGGCGAACGGATCCCTCGACCACTCGAAGTCCGGCTTCCGAGCCCACCACAGCACCGAGACCGCCCTCATCGCAGCCACTGACGACATCCGAGCCCTGCTCGACAACGGGGAAACAGCGGCACTCATCCTCCTGGACCTCTCCGCAGCGTTCGACACTGTCTGCCACCACACCCTAGTACAACGCCTCAGCAACGTCGGAATCCAAGAGAAGGCACTGGAGTGGATCATCTCGTTCCTCGCCGGATGAACCCAGAGAGTACGCCTCCCCCCGTTCAGATCCGAGGCCACCGAAGTCCTCTGTGGCGTACCACAAGGATCATCACTCAGCCCCTCCCTCTTCCACGTCTACATGAGCCCCCTCGCGGCCATCGCACGCCAACCCAACCTCAACATCATCTCCTACGCCGACGACACCCAGCTGATCCTCTCCCTCACCAACGACCCCACCACCGCCAGAACCAACCTACACGAAGGGATGAAAGACGTAGCCGAGTGGATGAAGAACAGCCGCCTGAAACTGAACTCAGACAAGACGGAAGTCCTCATCCTGGGATCATCACCCTCTGCCTGGGACGACTCCTGGTGGCCCCCGGCCCTGGCCAGCGCACCCAAACCAACGGACCACGCACGCAACCTGGGATTCATCCTGGACTCCTCCCTCTCGATGACCAGACAAGTCAACGCCGTCTCATCATCATGCTTTAACATCCTACGCATGCTCCGAAAGATCTTCCGTTGGATCCCCATCGAAACCAGGAAGACGGTCACCCAGGCACTCGTCACCAGCTTTTCAGGTGAGGAATCTGCCATTATAATTCCCTACAGAAAACATTATATTTTTTATGTGGATCTATGTTTTTTTTTAACTTTAAAATAAACTTCTTGACTCTGATCATGGCAGAAACTAATCTACGTACCTGCTACCTGGACAGGTGACCAATACTTTGTCATCCGCTGAAGGTGGCTACTGACCTTGATGCATATTCCAAAGCAGTATCCAACCTCAGACTTCAAGAGTACGTAACAGGTCTGGGTTTCAGAAACACCCAACATGAGACATTAATATTGAAATCAAATATTTTCATTCACATACTTGTGCGTGACACCTGAGGAACATAATTTGGCATTCCGTGAACCATCTGAACCCATCGGAACTGCATGAAAGTACAAGTTACTAACCTTCGGGAACGATGTATCTGGTAGAGACGATTCTAGCCGCAGATTCCTTAACGTAGAATTATCCCCAGGCGTGAGACTGGACCCGGAAATCTTTCTTGCCCAGCATCTCTGCGCGCCGGGGGTGGGGCGGTACCACGCGACTCCGCCCGACGTCCTCCGCAGGCGTGACGTCAGCGAGGTCACATAAGCCCCACCCCGGCGCATTTTGCTTCGGAGAACTTTTCCGCGCCACAAGGCGGAGCCATCGCAACAAAACTGAAGAGAGCATGGGAACAGTGTACAAAAAAGTCAGAGACAAAATAGAGAGAAACAAAAGGTGAGAAACACCATCAGGTGGCACCAGAAGGCGACAACAGCAGGCCAAAGCAGGAAAGGAGCAGAGCACCACTCTGAGGCACAACGTGTGCAAGCCCAGGCGAGAGTTCCAGGCGGCAGTAAAGTACCAGAAGGCCAGAGCAGTGAAGCCATAGCTAGAAAAGCGCAAAGTACCACTCCGTGGAACCCCCTTGCAAGCCAAGGCGGGAGCCATCCTGGAGGCACAAGCATGTGAAAGCGCTATGACAGAAAGAGAGAGAGAGAGAGAGAGAGAAAAAGCCTGCCACTACAACCACAAGGGGGAGGGACACAAGCCCAGAACAGAGGAGCAACAGTAATCCATCACCCGACTACACTGCCAAGGATAGCCATACCTCCTGAAGGGAGGATTAGGTCAAGGACTGGTAAGCCATCCACAGACTACAGTGCCATCGAAAAGGAACAGGAGCCTAAGGACAGGTAAAAGAACGCCCAACAAGAAGACCAGGTTGGGATCAGAAACTCCAACAACAGAGGGAAAAAAACAAAAGTGGGCCCTCACGCTGGAGAGAAACCAGCTGGAGAACGCCTGACCGGAAGAAAATGAAGAGGACACCCACAGAAGACAAGGCACCCAAAGGGGGGCAACCGCAGAAACCCAAGCAGAGGGTCCTCGCAGAACGGGGAGGAAGGGTGGGTCATAAAGGAATCTGCGGCTAGAATTGTCTCTACCAGATACATCGTTATCGAAGGTAAGTAACTTGTACATCTGATAGACTACTAGCCGCAGATTCCTTAACGTAGAATAGATACCCTAGCCATACCCAAAAGGGAGGAGGGCCTGCGAGAGAGCCTTCCCAACAAGAGAGACAAAGGGCCCCAGGAAGGGACCCACCACAGGTACAAGAAGAGAAGGCCAGGATATCCTAAGCTCCACCAAGGGAGAACTGCCCAACATCCCGCAGGGGCAGATAGGCAGATAGCGCCTGACAGCCTCAAGGAACACAAGGACCACTTGAACTCCTAGGGAGGAGAGGTAGAACCGGAGGCAGGGCCCAACTTAAGAAAATCCGAACACACCCCAGCCTCAAGCATCGGACGAGACAGGGACCGCTGCACAGTTAAAAGTGCAGACAGAAGAAGATAGGCACAATGGTGTATAAGAACAAAAGGCCTGCACTGGTATGCACAGCCTGCAGCAGACAACACCACGGAACGGTGCACCCAGGACAAGCCAGACGCCAGCCAAAGGTAGAGGCCAGGAAAGACCAAGCAGGCCCAGGACACGCCCCAAGGGAGGGGCCAGCACACACAGGTGGAAGTGGAACCAGGCAGAGCTACAACGCAAGGCCACAGACAGCAGGCCAGACCAGGCCAGCGACACAGCAATCCAGGAGAAGGACGGACCGGGACGTAACGCAAGCCACTTCAAAACCAACAGCAAGAGGATCGCACCTGCGACATACCGTGACGCCACGGAGAGCAGAGGCCCGAGGGACGACCACACCTCCCCAACACATGATAGAGCTATATAATAGCTACCAGTACCCCACATAGGGCATGTTACGTCCCAAGAAAATTGAAACCCTCTTAGGATAAAGCTTCAGCAGCAGAGGACAATCAGAAAGACCTGCGGAGGAACCACAGACGGCTTGCCAATCAGCCAACAAGAATACACAGAAGGCCAAATCTCAGGGCCAACACGGCTTACCAACAGCCAAACCACAAAACAAAAAAGGGGCCAGGACCAGAAGCCAACAGCACCAAAGTCCTAACAAAAGGACGTGAAGGCACATCAACCACACAGAACTCACAACAGGGGTACTCGCTACAAGGCCCCAGAAAACAACGGAAAAACACCTCCCAAAAACCAGACCAACTTACAGGTAACTGAGGGGGAGAAGGAGGAGGAGGAGGACGAAGCACCGCAAGAAACCTTTGAATGGCAGAGTCCGCAGGGGCGTGGAACAAAAGAGTGCCATCAAAGGGAAGGTCCACCAGCCGTTCCCTAACATTCTCTGGGAACACACTATCCCCGTAGCCAGGAAAGTTGACGAAGGGCCACAGAAGCCGTGGTACGACGAAGCACCTCTGAAATGTCCAGAGCGGAGCGAAGAAAAAATGCCGCCAGCTCCCGGCCATCCAACACATGGTGCCGCAGAACAACACAGGCACCCTCCTGAGAAGCGGCAGACATAAGGGGGACCACCAAATCCCACAAGCAAGAAGTGGCCCTAGCCAATACCCAAAGAGTGTTAAGGGCCCGCAAAGCTGCACTGGTGGAGGCGAAGATATTGCGCCCCCAGGAATCTAACCAGCGGGCCTCCCGTGACGGAAGAGACAACACCAATGGCAGGGAGGGTAAAGGCAGTCTGTAAAAGAGGTCCCCTGGTAGAGGGGTCGAGGGAAAGACAGACAGGATCATGCAGCACAGGGCGGTGCAGAAGTCGTTGAGTCACCGGGTCCCCCGTAGCGGGCCATCCCTAAGCCCCCAAAAGAGAAGTGTGGAAAGAAGCCTCGAAGGGAAGAAGCAGCTCCCGACCACCAGAGCCCTGATAGAGCACCTACAGAAGATGATCTGTGGGGAAACGGGCAGCTGGATCGCTGATGCGCAAGATTCCTGCAGCCGTGGAAACAGCCCGAGCAAAGGCAGCACCCTCCTCCGTAGTGCCCCGCGGTGGTGAAAGCAGTTCCTCTGTGGGCTACGGCTGCAAGCTAAGGCGGCCGTCCCCCAGTCCAACCGGAGGAAGGAAAGTCCAAGCCCGGGAAAGGGCACTGAGGAATGGGGAACCTGAGGTGCCTACGGCAAAGACTGTGGCCGCGGCGACCTGTTTCCGGAGAAGATGAAACCAACAACCGCCAAACCTCTGGAGAAGAGGAGGCGGGCGAAGATGAATCGCCGGCCCGGCGCCGTAGTCCGCGACCGGTCAACATCGGCCGGCGCAGAAAAAGACGCCGGAACGACCTCTGCCACAACGCGCAGCGCAGGAGACAGAGGCTGGGTCGGAGCCGAGGCAGCTAAGGAACGGCGCAGAAAAGGCATCGACTCGACCTCCGACGAGGCAGCCGCCTGCATGGAGGGACAAGGGGGACCGGGGACACAGCCCGACCCCTGTCTGGCCCCTGCGGCGCCGCCAGGGCCAGCAGTCGCCGGTGCCTGAGCGGCGTCATCTCGGCCTTGGACAAGGCCACCGCCTGCCCAGAGGACAGAGGGGGACTCGAGGACACGCCCGAACCCCGGCAACATCCCGCAACACTACAGGGACCCCAGCGGGGGTTTGCGGTGAGGCAGAGGCGCCATGGTCTGAAGGAGGGAACCCCGAAGGGCCACACCCCGATGTAACCACATCCTCCAAATCTGGAGCCGAACCTGCCGGAGCCGCCAGCGATGTCTCAGAAGTCCTCGCACACGGCAAAGGATCCGCAGACGTCCCAGGATGAGGAGGAGAAGAAGAAGGAAGAGCCAACGAGGCCTGCAAGACCGCTGCATAGGCCTCCATTTGGGCTCTAGTCGACCCCGCGCCGGGAAACAGCAGATAGGGTGTCGACGCGCGGGCCGAACCACCCGTGGAGAACCCACGCCCCCAACAGGCCAGGGACCGGCCCTCGAGGACAGTCTACGACACTTTCCAACAGGTGAGCGACGCTCTTGCGGCCTGGGAGAAGGACGATGTCTGAGACGGAGGTTCTTGAAGCCATCTGCAGGGGACGGACGCAGAGACGCCGCCAACCTGGACATGCGTGCCGAAAGGAGTTTCATCCGGCGCTCCCGCAGGGACTTCAGTTTCATTTGCTGACACGCCTCACAGTCTGTGGAGTCGTGGTGCTCTCCCAAACACCACATGCAGATGGGGTGAGGATCCGTCGCCGACATCTGGCGCGCGCAAGACGAGCACGTCTTGAAGCCTGAAGGCATTCGCACACTGTTCCCAAGAAAAACACTCAAAAGCAGAAAAAGGGAGGCCTGAAACAGGCCAGGAACACGATCCGGGTCAGCGTTGCACGCGGAAAAGAAGAAAACTGACTTCCGCGGGCCGAGGTGGAGCTTATGTGACCTCGCTTACGTCACGCCCACGGAGGACGTCGGGGAGGAGTCGCCTGGAGATAATTCTACTTTAAGGAATCTGCGGCTAGTAGTCTCTATCAGATACTACAATCAATGGATGCGTTCAGTTAAGACTATCCATAAATTGAGGACATTTGAGCCCCTTTACAAAATGCATTGCCTAATTCCAAGTGCATTGTAATCTGCGAATGGAACCATTTTTAAGAATAGATCAAAAGATAGTGATTTTTTACAATCTTACCTGTGAAGGAAGTTTTCCCGCATTGGCTGGTTTGCTGGTAGACCAAGCTAGTGTGTGTGCTGAACCACAGGCCACTCGGTTGATCTTTTTACCCTGAAGAGCAGCAACCAGTCGTGGCCTCTGGATAGCGTTTGTAGTTCCATCCCCTAGTTGCCCTTCATCATTATCTCCCCACGTGTATACCTCCCCTAAGAAAGAAAAATATCATTTTTTAGATCTCCTCTTTCAAAAGTAAGTGGAAAAAGTTATGTAACCAAAGGCCAATACATTAATACAACCTAGTGCGACCAAACCACCCTGTTCCACAAGTGTCAAAAACACATATTTCCAAACAGTTAAAAAAAACTTTGCACTGGCCAACATGTTTTCATAATTTGTATGACAGTCTACGTCATGTTACATAATGTTTTGAAAAGGTAACTGCAGCCACCCTTCTTTGAATGGATTCTAGGCTATAGTAAACAGAATGACTACTTTGAACATTGTGTGCGCATTATAAACACACACTAATCATGCAGCCTTTATGTCGGCGGCTTTATTATCCTATAGAAGAATATACACTGGTTTACATGAGAAGCTAACAGATAAGCTGATGAGAACTGAATTAACACATGGCAATTTGTATACGGGGGGAAAAGAAATGTGCAGTCTTTGTAAACAATAAAGTACAGCACATCTGATAATGCCAAGGAACAAGCTCCTGAGAGATGAAAGTTGAATCTCCGGTCAAAGTTTGGAAATCTAGGGAAGAAGAGATCTTTGACACATGTGCATTGGCAGGTTCTAAGTTTTGATTGAAAGATGAAAAGGCTACCTAATCAATACATCAATGTAATGTGGCATTTGTAAGGCATATTACCAATCAATGTGTAAGACTTGAGGAATGAGGCAGAATTTTGTCTCGCAATTTTAAAACCTGATTAGGGAGGAGGGAAAAGGCATTTAAACTTTTCCACAGATTTACTAGGAAAATTATAAAAGATTTTAAACTTGGTCGACCTTTGCTCAGTGCAGTAAAAGTGTTGGTGAAAATGACGGGCAATAAATGTGTACACTGATTTTAACGTTCTCAGTAACCATCACACAAGTGAAAGGACATTTTAAATCAAGCTAAAACTGTTCTAGGACTGAGTCTATGTAATACATGCTGCTGGGAACTTGGCCATAATGTTGAAGACTGTTATACATGAAAGTAAAGAGCAAGGTGCACAATCGAATATAAAAAAACATTAACTCATCCATTGACAATCTGCAATCATAATTTAATATGTTACATTTGCTGCCACCCTTTCTTGAAGTAACGTGTGGGGAAAGTTTATAGTTAAGTCATGTACATCATCATCTTGAGAAAAGAAATTCTGAGAAAACCTCAAGCAAACATGGGTCAACAGTATAAAATGCTACACTGCTGTGAGTTACAATGAAAGGTACAATAAAAAACTGAGTTGAATAATAAAGTTAGGTTTATCAGTGCACTAAACTGAATAAAATGATATCGGACAAATAAAAAGTGGTGGGTGGTAAACTGAAGGCATCATACATTCTAAACACTATATATTCCTGAAAGTATATCATTCGGTGGACAAAATCCCTATTCATAAAATTATAGTTGTATTAAAGGTGACTGCCGGAGTAAAGAAAAACTATCCGCATCAGGTTTATGGGTAACCGAACTTGTTTAAAAAAAAAATCCTTGTGATTGCTTTTGATTTTAAAGCTTTAGAGGGATTTAATTAAAGATGCACATAACAAAACATATAATGTCATCTAGATAAAGGTTTCTCAAAATCCAAATGGGCCTTGAACCAGAGTATGTTGTGAGTGTGAGGTTGAAAAAATTAGACTGTAAAAAGTGAAGTAAAGTTTGATCTGGAAACGTTATCGTTTTATTTTGCTTGACAGTATATTTTTTCCCCAAACTAATACCCTTGGTTTTAGATCCTTTCAGAAAAAAAATTCCGCAATGTCTGACAAAAAAGAAGGAAAGGGAGGCAAAAAGATGAACTATCGAACACAGTCAAGTTATTTACCATCTTCAGTGCAGCAAACACAGTGCAAGGATCCAGTGGCGATGGCTATCACTTTCTTTCCCTGGAGCCCCTGGACTTGTCGAGGACGTCGGACATGGTCATCAGATCCATGGCCTAATCGATGGTAATCTCCTTTGCCCCTACAAATACAAAACAAACGTTATAATTCTTGTAGTACAGCATGAGTATTTCACAACCACATATTTTTACCTTTAAGTAGCCTTGCAAAATTAAAAAAACAGATTTTACTTAACGTGGACATTTCTGCCAGCTTCCAATCAATGTTGAAGAAAAGTTTGTGTCTTAAATTCTGTTTTCTGGAAATATGAGTGGTGGGGCTCATGTATTTTTTACTTGTGCATAATCCACATCAATAGGAGCACCAGATATATTTGCGCATTAATGCTCTTTTAAAGAATTTGGAGCAGAATGCAGGTTTTCATCCCGTTTATTGTGAAATCGGATGTATGCCCAATCATGGCAATGCAATCTGAATGGCAGTGGCACATCACTGTGTATGTTAAATGAGAGTGTTGGGACAGGAGTGTCCCCTGCTCTAAGGGATTCAACTGTATGCGATATCTGTTGTTCTGAGCTCTTGTGACCCAGTTCAAGAGCTAATCCAGAGTGAGCACTGCCCGCGTCCCCTCCAGCTGACATGCACCTGCTGTCTATGTCCTGAGTTTATAATCAAAAGAGAATGAACCTTGTATCTTGAAAAAGCCAGGGTTTATAAGTGTTGTACAAAGGCCCTCATACACTAAAAACCCATGGGCAGCGGTATATCTTGGTTCTCCGCTTGAGAAGGTTAGGTGATTGGTTTTATCATTGGGTCCCTTTCCGCCTGAGTTTCCCATTCTCCAGGCAGTCAACCTTCCTCCACCTGGTGGGAGGCCACCTGGTTCTTTGACGGTTGTGATTTCAATAGTGTTAGCGGAAAAAAGTGATAAACTAAAAATAGCTCCTATCCTGTACTCTTGTTTTATTCGACAGGATGGGGTAGGATTAAAAACAGTGTGTGGTGCTCTGGTGGATGTGTGAATGGTCCACCGCACCTATATAATGATGCGGGAGCTCTCTAGAATACTTTCCGCATATCCTTGTTGTAGCTTCTTACCGCGACCCGGAAGTTACACATATATATGTCCTGCGTTGTCAACATTAAGCAGTGGTGACAACAAACCATTTTTCAAATCCTACCGATGAATAGACCCTTTTTCTGAGTGCAAAGGACAGGGCACCTATGAAGAGACCCACTTGTGTAAAGGTCTGCTTGTATGAGACAGCTAGAACCTTATGCTGACATCCGAATGCATGTTGAGTGTGCGTGTTGTGCAAAGCATGCATGGTAGCAGGACTCTGTGTGGATATGAGTGTGAGATTGCCGAAAGCAGCAGGATACATTATGGATATCCCTGGGATTACTGGGCACAAGAGTGAGGCTGTGGCAAAACTCCCACAAATAACAAGCGACTTACCTTCGGTAATGCCCTTTCCAGTGGGTATTCCAACAGCAGATTCCTCATTGCCTCCAAACCTCACCGGTTCCTGATGGAATGCACCTTTCAATGACTCAGTACCGAGATCCAATGGAAATGCCGGAAATGCTGACATTTGGACAGCCCCAATGAAGTTAATTCTGTCCCTAGAGCTCAGGTGCTCATTGTTTGAAAACTTCAAGGAGATCAAGAGCCCAACTCTCATCTGGAGGCGGTGTGTGACTGACTGCTGCAAGCTCACCATAAGCAGCCAGTCACTGAGGTAAGGTAATACATATATGCCCAACCAAAGATGAGCACAGCAATTTGGAAGTGTTCTATCCCCACTGTTAACTGCAGGTATCGTTTGTGGGGCTGCAGGACAGTATATGTAATTCACATTCTGTAAGACCAGGGACATCATCCAGTCACCTGGGTGATCCTTCTTGTACCTCTTTGAGTCCAGCATCAGTGTGATGCAGCCTTTAACAACCAGCAGGAGATTTGACTTCTTGCATCATGGTAGAGGCATGGTCTGGTAAAATTAACTCCAGTGTGGTGAAAACAGGAGGTGGGGATGAATGAAAGGCAGGGCGCATCCCCTTTCAACATTTTGAAAAGCCTATCGGTCTGAAATTATGGATTTCCAGTCAGGGAGTAAATATTGTATCCTGCCTCCAACTGGCTGGTTGTTGCCTGGGAGGGTAAATCAAAGCAGCTTGGGAACGGCTGCAGCAGGGAAGGATGATATGGAGGATTGTTGTCCCTGCTGGTTTGAACAGCTGTGGTAGCCACCACAGCTTCTGCCCCACAGGAGCAGTGTTTGCTGCTGCAACAGCTGGGAAGGATGAAGCTGGCAGTAAGCTACACCTCTGGAATACCCACTAATCTTTCTATATTGCTGGTGGAATGGTCTGACTAAAACGCTGTGGCGCGACTATCTTACAGTCGCTCGAGAATCGCATAGTTTAGATCCGTCGAAGGCATGTCCATAAGGGAAACTTGGACATCCCTTGAAAACCCAGTTAATCACACCCAGGCATGTTTGTTTATGCACTCCAGTTGTGCCAATAGCACAACCTATGCATTTGGTGGTGTTCAAGCCTGCACATAAATACTTTGTTGCATTCGGACATCTAGGTTGGATAGGGCCAGTGAAGCCCTTCTGTACTTTGGGAAAACTGACAAGATCTCGATAGCCATGTCTCAAAAGGCATGGGTGTACCCACCCAGAAGGCACACCACATTCAAAGATTGTAAATGTAGACTAGCTACGGAAAAGGTTCTCTTGATAAAGGACACCTCTTCCCTGTAACACAGTCTGTAATAATTTTAGAGTCATTGGAGAACCAAGAAAATTAGGAGTGGGGCCTAGGACGTGCACTGAGGAGGAGAAGCATGTTAGACCCTGCAGGTGTTGATTAATCAAAGAAGAGGGCCGGGTGGCAAGCATCAGAGAGGGCAGCCTTGAAGAGCGGTCGGTTTGCAGGACAGTAACTAGAATTGATCTGAGTTTGCCTGAAGGTCTTTCAGCTTCCCAAGTGTTTCTACATTATATCAGCATGAACCAAACCAGCTCAATGACCCCCATGGAGCGTGCCCATGGCAGTAAGTTCCAACAAGGGTACAACATACATGTGCTGACTTTACGTTCTAAGCACTGGGACCCGCACCACAGACCAAAGGATAGAAGCCAACCTCTGGGAGTGGCGGACCAGCCTGATTGGAGACAACTTCCAAACAGTCCAATGCCCCTGCACCAGGCCCTAAGTGAAGACAAGGTGGCAGGAACACCTGGCTGAGTCCCTGCACTGCAAGAATGTCTCCTTGTTTATTGCGGCAGGGGCCAAGACACTTGTGCTTACGCCTGCACATTGCCTGAACTGAACAAAGACTGTGAGCTTTACTACGTATTTATGCGAGAAAAACCCTTTCCAATAAGCTTGCGTAAAGATAACTGTTAAAGACAACTGTCTAGGGAAAGACATATGGATAAACTTAAGTGGCATAAATACCATGGAAGCAGCTAATCTGCACACACACTGAGCCTTAAACTAAGTTTTAGTCTAGTCTGCTAATTTCTGTGTAGATATCCCATATAGCACCCATAAAACAAAGTTGTGGTGAGTAACCTAATTTGTGTGCTGTATCTCATTTTCATCTAATTAATTGCATCTCTTGACTAAAAGAAGGAGATCACTGGGCTGGAAAATTGATTCTTGTGCCTGCTGTTTGACTAGTTGTGTTCTGGGTCTGTACCCCTTTGAGTAAATCCCAGAGAAGCCTTTGACTGCTCACCCTCACAACCCTGGGAGTCAAGTGCAGAAAAAGTGTGCTTGGCCCAGTTTTCACTATTACAGTAGGGCAGACAAAAGGGCACACAGAAGCAGAAAACCCAGCAACTACGTTGTGGCACAGTAGCCCCTGCTTGTCTTGTGCCTACCCCAAAAAGGGTGAAAGACCCAGACCTTATATAAAATGAGTTAGGTCACCTGTTACTTCACTATTATGAGGTAATCACACTAATCAAACAAAGCTTGGCTCCAACAATAAATCATAAAAAAAATCTCTCTCCTAAAACTGGCCTTGAAGAATCTTATGCTTAAGAGGTTTCTCTTCCGGATTTGATTAACGTGGTCAAGTTGGTGGATGCCCAGCCTGTTATCTCCGAAGAAACTGAAAATTTACCTGATCCTCCCATTTTTAAATCATATTACTAGTATGAAGAAGATAAACAAAAGTTAATACGTTTATCTTGGCCGTAAATTTTGCCTATTTACTTTTTAATTATTTTTTTGAATTCATATTCAATCACAAAAAGAACACATAATCTACTAAACAGAACGTCACATTATTACAAAAAAAGTTCAACAATACATTTAAACTAAACATTAATGTGTCACAAAACAATTATATGAATACAATACACAACAATTAATTTGTCACAAAACAGTATGAATACAATACACAACAATTAGTTTGTCACAAAACAGTTAATATATATATGATCAATTTCATATAGTTGTAAACAGATTAAACAACTAAAAGCACTCCTAAACTTAGAGGATAGATAATTCCAATACTCTAAGTGTTCGAGAACTTAATTGCCACTTATGTCATAGCCGACGCGTTTCGAGTTCTGGTTTTATGAATTACCGGACTCTCATCAGGGCTGGATAAATCCTTTCTTAAAAGGCGACTGTTTATGACAAAAAACAAAATACGTTTATTTAGAAAGCTTCCCAACTGTCTTTTAAATGCTCATTTTATCGTTGACTAAGGCCTATCCACATACCGGTGTGGTGCCAAAATCGGTTTGTGGTCTTCGAATTATGTTTCCATGCAGTGGCTGCCACTCTGCAACAAAATATCGAATTCTGAATGATATTATGTACCAAATGTCTTTTACATTGCATTTGGTGGTTTTATAAACGGAAATTTACCTTATTAATGGTGCATTTATCGAAGCCACTTATATCCAATATTGTTCAGATCAGGGCAGGCAGGAGCCGCTCTGCAACAAAATATCGGTTTTCTTAGTGATACTGTGTGTATATGTCTTTTGCATTACATTTACCGATCGTCAGAAAGAAAATTACCTTGTTAGTAGTGTGGTTGTAGAATCCACGTATGTTCAAAAATGTTCGGGTCAGGGCACTCTAGGGTCTTTAAATCTGAAAAAAGCGGGCAATGGCATATAGCCGTGTATTATCGGGGGAACTGTTATCCACACACTCACAAAAGCTACTTACTCGTGAGTCGATCAGGGTTTAAGAAGAATTATTTGATTTGCCATTCCGATCGTGGTTTGTTTTCAAGCTGCGAGGGACAAAAGGAGGTTTTTTTAGAAAAGGGAAACAGAGAAAATCCCGCTTACTAAACGAGCAGTATTGCACTGCACTATACCGATTATAAAAGCGGCTCACCTTTTGAAGGGCTTTATGATTATTTCAAGTTCTCTCTCATTCCGCGTTGGAGGAAAGACGAACCCGGAACAGCTTCCAGATGAATTACAGGGTCATGTCGCCACGTGACCGCGATTAAAACCAATCGCGTGAAAGAGCCTCCCTATGTTTTAAAAAGTGCATTATGGGAGTTGTATTTCCAGATCGGAAATTTGGATAAACAGATTGAATAATTATTATGTTGATCCTAGTTCTAAATTCAGTATACTTATTGATTTGTGTGTGGAGCGCATCAGGATCTGCGTGCCAGAATTAACAGATTAGTGTCCTTTTATGAATAAAAAACGACCCATTGGAATACCATACTACAAGTGGGTTACACTCTATTTAGCTCACTCATGCAATTGAGTCCTCTGTTTATACTATCAAATTTCATGATTAAATAGGCTTCTTTGCGTAACAGGGCACTTTCAATGCATGGGGACCGATGTTTTGGGTCAATCACTGCCAAAATGGTCCATTGGAACTCATTCTCGCTGTGATTAGTAGACAAGAAATGTTCGACCATGGGAGCAGTCAGAACTTTTCTCCTGATCCTCGACCTCAGTTGTGTTATTCTCATGTTGACCTGTTGGCATGTTTTGCCAATATATATTTTGTTGCATGGGCGTACCACTGCCCCTTTTTTTCAGCCTGGTATCTCCAGCACAGTGGCTCAGATACCATCAGGTTCCTCTAGCTCTGATTTGCATGGGAACAAGTTCCAGAGATGGCCACGAACCCATTACACATTAGTAAACTTACAAAAGGAGCAAGAATCTGGATTATTTCCAAATGCCTAGGACTTTTCGATCCAACATTAGTGTCATACCAAAATTAGGCAAAAAATCTTATTACCAACACTGTTCATGCCTCTCCAACCTGGACATAGCACTCTCCTAGAGAAGATACAATAGAGGACATTGTGGCTGATCAGGAAGAAGTTCCTTCCCAAAAGAATGGATTAGGCATGAATTCCAATATTTCGGCATTAATATCATCTAGAACCAAGAATTGCCCATTCTACAAGAACAATCTAGATAGGGCCTTAGACAGATTGAAAATGGTGAAAAAAATTATGAAACTGCCAATTGAAATAATTACTCCATCTCTCTCCTGAACATGGTTGCGTTGTTCAGATTTTTAAACCTCTCAGAATGTCCCTATGCGACTGCCGGCACTATTCGCGCCTATTTTTAAAACTTTCTGTTTTAAATTGATATGGGTAGGCATTCAGCCAGAAGTGAAATGGGAGATTTTAATACGGCCGTATGAACACCCATTGGCTAAGCTAACAGAGAAAACCATTTTAAAGGTGACCACTGATATACTGACTTTGCCAATGCTTGTTTTCCTTGACGCATCCTTATCACAACTCGGGTGTGCCAGGGACACCAATATTAATGCAATGCTGCAGGTGCACATCCTACAATGGCCACTGTGTAATCCTATATTTGCAATTGACCCAGGCGCACCTATGAGTTGTGATGCCCCAGTGTTTTTTTTATGTATCTGTGTAAAATAGGCGACAGGCATTTTAGAGTGGAAATGTAAAATATGTATATTTTTTTAAAGAGTGGGTGCGCATAAATCAGAAGTAAGTGGCCCAGTGGCACTTTGCTAACACTAGACCACGAAAACAACACGGACAGGGATGGTGATGCGCAGGGACGAGACTGAGAATAGCAAGAGAACCCAACAGAAGAGTGACAGTTTGGGAAGGAGGCGGCACAATAAAGAGAGGCAGAGCTTCTTGAATGTTCACATCTGCAAAATGCCATCGGTCGATACCAACACCAATGGACAGCCCTGTGTAGCAATGTCTAAAGCCACCTAAATCACACTAGCCCAGGAGAGTGTCCAAAATCCCCCTTCTGGATAGGTAAAAGTGTGAATGTTGTGTGGTATGTGATGACAGCAGCTCTCATCATAGAGCTAAAGCTGCCTGTAAACAAATCCTAAAGTAGAGGTTTGTCAGCTTTGGGTTTCGAACAATATTTCCCTGAGGCCCTAATACTCCCATGTGTCATTCGTGACTAGTTAAATGCTACCTTAAGTGATTGCCAGTGGTTAGATTAATTGCAAGTATTTCTCCCATTACCTTGTGAGTGTTTGATGTAACTCCATGTGGCCAACGGTATGCTCAAACTTGGGTACTGTGCCACTGGAACCAAGCTGCACACGAATGAAGAGCCCCAATGAGGGTAAAAACCTGACTTGGGTTGCTTGTGTTCTGGTTGAGGGAGTTCCTGGCTTCATAGTTCGGGCTGGACGGTTCCTATTGGAGCAGGGTCAAGACTGATTTGCATAAGGCTGGGTCCAAACTGATGTGGCATGGTGCGTAAAAGAACCATGGGTTGGAATGCCAGCTCGAGCGACTGCCAGTAGTTAGACTAATTCGAAGCATTCCTTCCATCACCCCTCTAACGAGAAACAACTACAGACATAAATTATTGCAATTTACATCTACACAAACTATACAACAATCCAAGCAAATTAAAAAAAATATACCTCTATGTGTCAGTGACAAATGGTGACTACAAAGCGGAGGTTGATTTCTTGCACCTGTCTTGGTTTTACCAAAAGAATGACTGGCACATGCCTCAACGTAGGCTTTTGCGATTCCTTAATTGCGATTATTAAGGATAAGCAATTAAGGAATCGCAAAAGCCTATGCATGTAGGAATCACTATAAAAAGAGCGATTCCTACAATTTGTTATGTTATGTTATGTATGGGTCTTGTATAGCGCAACGGCTACTCCAAAGGAGTGTCCCGGCGCTTTTGTGCTCCAGACCCAGAAAAGAGACTAAAAAACATAACAACAGAAAAGCTAAAACATAGGATGTAGATAATAGAGCTCTAATCAGAGAATAACCAAGTCTTGAGACCCTTCCTAAAGGCCAGCAGATTGGATGTAGACCGTAGGGACAAGGGTAGGGAATTCCACAACTGAGGGGCCAAAAATCTAAAAATTTACGAGTAGCAATTAAGGAATGCCGTCCCATTCATTCCTATGGGCCTTCAGGCCCATAGGAATGAATTGGAGATTGCATGAGTAATTTCCGAGTACCAGTAGGCACTCGCAAATTGCTCATGCAATTTCAAGGGTGCAAGGGGGTCAAAATGACACACTGTTGCACCCCTGAAATTGATCTGTGCACATATGTTGCACACACACACACACACACACATGCCCTAAGGGCATGTGTGTGCGCTACATGAAACTTTGAAAAATGCAAAAAAGTGCATTTTTCAAAGTTTTTGCAAATTAATTTGCACTCCCTATTAGCGAAATCGCACATTTGTTTACTTTAATGCATTGCATTTAAGGAATCTCAATTTTGGATTCCTTAAAGGCAATCGCAATTTAAGAAATCGCAATTTAGAGATTCCTTAAATTACGATTTTTGCATTTGGGATGATGCATCCCAAATGCAAAAACACTGGTCGCAAAGGGGCTGTTCATAGAATCTGCCCGTTTGCGTCCCGTTTTTGCTTTGATGCATGTGGGCCTAGGACGTTTTGACAGAAATCAGGTATGTGATTGAATAAATCATGGATATCCTCTTCCAAAGCAAGTCACTGATTATGGTGGCATGTTTGAAACTATTGCTATGTAAGGCAACATGAAAGGAATGGTTCTGGACGCATGCTACATCATGCCTATATAAGACCTTCAGAGTAACATTTATTCCAAACGCCAAAGTGGTACAAAAGCAGGAGCGACGCTTAAGACAAAAAGTGCAAGTGATAGCTTACCAGGTGTAAACAGCTCCTGATTTTGTAAGGGCTACGGAAAACTGGGATCCACATTCTACTTTGGTCACCCCAAGACCTGTGAGAGAATCAATCTGAAAAAACAAGATGAGTGTTACAGAAGAAATTCTAGTTGAACACCAAAAAAGCAAAGCTCCATGTAGAACCAGAAAGAGAGTAGTAGATTCAAAACTGAAGCCAGGATATGTTGTCTTGACTTTCAATTAAAATGTAAGTGCTCCAACAAGTCCCAACCTTTTGAGCTTGGTTAAGCATCAGGCCATGTGACTCACTTTGTGAAGTCAATTTCACCTTAAACATTATGATACCTGCATATATAATATATTCATGGTGTGCTTGTGGATGTACACTAAAATGTTGAATCATGAACCCCTGGAAAAATAACCTTGTCTAAACAACAAAGCAAATGTTTAAGCCACTGACATGGTTATATTTTGAGAAAAAAAGCCACATGTGTAAATGATGAGGCAGGGCTCTCTCAATTGCGTAGTGAGACTTTTCATTTCAGCGGGTGTAAAACTATGGTACAAGTAGAAAATGCAAAACTAATTCTAGTAAATCTGTACCATTAGCTATGTGCCCCACTGAATGAGAACAAGATAGCACCTTGTTGTAAGACTCAAAACTTTGCTCCTGGAGTTTTAAAACCTATATGATCATGGGACAGACTGTTCTTCACAACAATACAACCCCCATCAACATTCACATTCAAAATATATCTCATCCTTTCACTTAAATAACAAGAGGCAACTTGAGGTACAGTTAGGAATCAAGCTTGTCCCAGGAATGGAAGGAAACGGATCAGTTGGCCTTAAAGGAGTGTCTGTCCCTGTTTTTACATTAGGTACTCTGCTATTCAAACCATTAGAAACATTACCAAAAACAAGAGATTTAGTCAAGAGGCTGAGCTACTGATCTGGATGCCCGACGACACTTCGGCTCTATTTGCGGCTTCACAGCACTGAATAAAGAGTTCTACAATTCAATAGTTTTACATTTTATGTCAAAATTGACTTTTATCAAATCTTGACCAAATCCTAAAAGTAGGTAAATCAAACATCATCTGACAAAAAATGCACAAATTCATTTTGTCGTCATTTAATAAAACAAAATCATCAATCAAACGTTTAGTGAAAAAGTTAAGTCTGGACACAGATTTCCCACATAGAACCGAGGAAGAAAGGAAAAGAATTGAATGAATGAAAAAAAAAAGAAGCAGGGCCCAGCAGTACGAAAAGCAGAACATGACAGAAGTATGTTCCCATCTACGGTCTCGTGAAAATTATACCCAATAGAGATTACGCTATGCAACAGCTCAAAAGAGGCAATATATTGTCAATAGAAGAAAACATTACACTAACGTACGAGTTACTTACCTTCGGTAACAATGTATCTGGTAGAGACAATTCTAGCCGCAGGTTCCTTCATCCCTGCGCGCCGGGGGGAGGGGGGTTTAGCATCACGCGACTCCGCCCAGGCAATGTCCGCATACGTGACGTCAGCGAGGTCACATAAGTCCCACCCCGGCGCGCCTACGTCAGTTTTTTTCAGAGAACCTTTCCGCGCCACAACGCGGAGCCATCAGACAAAACTGTGAGAGTATAGGAACAGGGTGCGAAAGAACAGAAAAAAGGAATGGTGAGAAACAACACCATAAAGAGCAGTGCCAGGCACTGCAGTACCCAAAGGCAGGGAAAGAATAAAGAACAGAGCCCAGCCCTGATCAGCAACCCTGCCAGTACAAAGATAGCCCCCCTGGAGACAAAGGACATTTGTAAAAATGTCATGAGAACATGTGGCAGGAATACAACCCCAACAAAAAACAACGAAGGGCAACCAGTACATGACAGACAAGGAACAACAAAACTCCAAAACAGCCCCATCGCAGAGTGTGACAACCCCCACAAGGAACAAAGGGCAGAGGCACAGCCAAAAGACTCCACCCTAGAGGATAGCAGAGGGTCCAGAACCCTAGTAATAAAGCGGGGAGGGAGGGAAGGGGCGGGGTGGAAGGTAGGCCCCATCCTGGAGCAACCAGAGCATAAGGGCACAGAAGCACTCACAAACC
This sequence comes from Lissotriton helveticus, assembly GCF_964261635.1. Taxonomy (NCBI): domain Eukaryota; kingdom Metazoa; phylum Chordata; class Amphibia; order Caudata; family Salamandridae; genus Lissotriton; species Lissotriton helveticus. The sequence goes on along the minus strand of NC_136069.1, from coordinate 1,246,962,356 downwards.
TATCCTCCAATGTGCCAAAAGGGGAGGAAAGGAACAATTAAACAAGACGAACATTCTGTCAGAAAGAGGGAAAGAATGTACCCATAGAAGACACAGCCACCCACAGGGAGGCAAGTGCAAAAGACCAAGCCAAGAGTCCTTGCAGAACGGGGAGGAAAGACGGGCGGTGAAGGAATCTGCAGCTAGAATCGTCTCTACCAGATACATCGTTACCGAAGGTAAGTAACTCGTACATCTGATAGAGACTACTAGCCACAGATAGAATAGATACCTTAGCCATACCCAAGGGGAAGGAGGGTCTGAGAGAGGACGCCACCCGCCTGGTCATAACAGAGGGTCCCACAGGGACCGAGACCCAAGACAGGACGAGGAGAGCCATCCCCCCAGGCAAGGGGAACCCCCGCCAGCAGAAAGACCACCAACCCCAAAGGGGATGCGGAAAAAAGAAAGAAGAGGTAGCCTGTCCTTCACCCAGAAAAGGAAGCATGGCAAGGTGAAAGGAGGCCAAGCACTCGACGCCCATACAAGGCAACAAACAACCGCCCAAGGTCAAGGCCAGGAAGAGGAGCACCAAAGGAGAAGAGTAACCTAGAGACCCCAGGGAGAAGAGGCAGAGCAAAGGCAATCCCAGACAGAACGGTACCGCCAGCAATAAACAGGCGGAAGCCAAAAAGGGTAACTCAAGGTCAACCAGGAAGAACCGTCCAACGGCCCGCAGGGACGGACTGCGCCCACAAAAGGGACAAGACGTCAGGGACCAACTCCTCCCACAGGGAGAAGAGGTAGAACCGGGAGCAAGGCCCACTGGAAGAAGCGGACAAGGCAGGATGACAGTCCCACTAAAGCCCCAAGGCGGCACAACGGTGCAGAGAAAACAATAGGTGGGCACCGGCAAGGTCCGCCAGATGCCGAGGACACCACGAGCAGGAAGGAGAAGAAGAGTCCGGACACGCCCCATGGAGGAGACCGCATACACAGGCCAAAAAGAAGTGGGACCGGACAGGACCATGACACCAGGCCACGGACAGCAGGCCAGACCAGGCAAAACAGCGCAGCGACCCCAGAGAAGAACACCCTGGGGCGGAATTCAAGCTAGTCCAAGGCATCAGCAAGAGGATTGCATCTGCAATATACCATAACGCCACGGAGAGCAGAAGCCCGCAGGCGACCACAGCTCCCCAGCACACAACAGGGCTATATAACAGCCACCATTACCCCACATAGGGCAGGTCACGTCCCAAGACATGGGAACCTCTTAGGAAAAAAGTTCTGCAGCAGAGGACAACAGAAAAGACCTGCGGCAAAAACCCTGCACAAGGCTTATCAAGCAGCCAGAGAGGAAAAACACAGAAGGCCCAATCTTTGGGCCAGCATGGTGTAGAAAACTTAAAGCAAAAACAGAACCACAGGCCCAACAAGGAGGACTCGAGTGGCCATGAAGCACACAGAACAGACAACCAGGGCGACCCTGCCCCATTGGAAGAACACCTCCAAGAACCAGGTCACCGGGGGGGGGGGGGGGGGGGGGGGGGAGGAGGAGGAGGAAGATGGAGGAGGAAGGAGGAAGGAGGAGGAAGGAGGAGGAAGGAGGGAGGAAGGAGGGAGGAAGGCAGGAGGGAGGAAGGAGGAGGAGGAGGCCCCGCCAGGAACCTCTGGATGGCCGAGTCCGCAAGGGCATGGAACAAAAGAGCACCATCGAAAGTAAGGTCCACCAACCGTTCTCAAACGTTTTCCAGGAACACATTGTCCCTAAGCCAGGCATGGCGACGAAGGGCAACCGAAGAAGCCATGGCACGACCCAGCACCTCTGAGATGTCCAAAGCAGAGCGAAGAATAAACGCCGCCAGCTCCCGGCCATCTAACACATGGTGTCTCAAATCAACACAGACACCCTCCCTCTTGTGAAGCGGTAGACATAATGGACTCCGCCGAGTCCCACAAACAAGAAGTGGCCCGAGCCAAAACACACAGCGTTTTAAGGGCCCGCAGAGCCGCACTGGTCGAGGCGTTTGCGCCCCCAGGAGTCCAGCCAGCGGGCCTCGTGTCGTGGTGTTCCCCCAAACACCACATGCAGATGGTTGGTTGAAGGTTTTATTAAATTAGCACAGTTAATTAAAACCATTGCTATAGAGTGTCATCATAGCGCAGTTACCACGTTAAAAGCAAAAACAAAAAAACCATCAAGGTTTAAGTTCATATACATATAACTAAACAGACAATCTTGTAGTTACCATTATAATCACATAATAGGATTCCAAAGACAAGAATAAAATAGATTAGTACAGGAATACTAGGACAGGGGACGAAAAAAGTCTGTGATAAGTTTTTTTTGGGGGGGACTGGAAGAGCAGGGGCCAAAGAGGGTAAAAAGTGATTGTCCAGGAGTCTCACATATTTTCCAGTCCTTACAAGCACTTGAGTGTCTAAGGAAGTAAAGCAAAGGGCCGATGCCTCCCAACATGTTCTGATGCCCCATTTTAAATATAAGGGTTTTAAAAGAAGTCTTCTGGGAAAGTCAAGGGCGGGACAACAGCACAGAAGATGCAACCACGATTCGGACCTGTAGTTGCACAGTCTGCAGGCCCCCTCCTCACTTGTTGGAGCCCATCGATTGAAGGCAGTGGAGCGCAGACCTAAGAGACGCATGAACATTATGTTCTTCCGGGCCACTGCATGCAGATTTTCCAGGAGGTAAGCTTGAGGTACCCCAGGGAGGTATGAGATATTCAAAGGAAGCAGATGTTTTTAGAACCTGGGTGTCCACCCGGTGGGAAATTTGTCTGACCTGCTTATTGATAACCTGTTTCCAGACTGTGTATGGAATAGTGTCTGCGGTTAGTAATGAGTTATCGATGTCCAGCATTCTTAAAGCCTTTATGATTTGATGCTTCCACGGATTACCGGGGCTGGCAAGAGTTTCTTTTAACCGGGCATTTAGGGTGTTGTCTGCGGCTTTTAGTGTCCTTATAAAGTATTTCAGGGTATCAGCCTCACAGAAAATAGATTGTCTTTGAAGGCCCAGCTTCAGTCGTAGTCTTGCCCTGTGGATGAAATTCGGAAGATGGAAGATTTTTTTATTAATGAAAACTTGGGCGTGAACTAGACTGGCCGAGCATGCACCGGGGAAGGCCTGATGCCCATAGTTTAAGGCGGGGAGAAGAGTGGCTTTAATCACCTTCAGAATGGGTTCTGCAGAAGGACTACTCAGGAACTGGTTAAGTCGGATCAAAGAGTATGTTATTGCTCCAGCTCTCTTTTTCAAGGCGGCTAGGTGAGCTGATGGTCTAGAGGACTCGCTAAACCAGACCCCCAGGTAATTGTATTTTGATGTTGTTTTGATCTTTGCGGGCCCAATGTTCCACCTTAAACTTTTCTTGTTCTTACAACAGCCGAATATCAAAACCTTTGTTTTTTCCTGGTTGATTTTTAGAGCGTTAGCAGTATGATATTTGTGGAGCGTGCTTAAAGCTCGTTGAAGATTGCAAAAAACACAGTTGATGGACAGAATGTAGAACAATGTCATACATTCATCCCAGTACAAGGATCTGGGCCTAAATCCATCGTTTTTTTGCACTCCACACCACCCTGGGTCAGACACTGGCTATATGCAAATCAGCTCTGACCCTGTGCCTCATGGGAACAGTCCAGTCCGAACTACCAAGCCATGTCTTTCCCAGACCGGAATCAAGCCCAGAGCTCGTTGAAGGCCAGATTTTGCCTGGTTTATTATAACAATATCGTCGGCATATTGCAAAATGTGCAGGTTCGTTTTTGCGAGGTCCAGTTTTGGCGGAAGGAGATTGCTTTTCTCCAGGAATCTTCCCAGGTCGGCGGTGTAAAGGTGGAACAAGAGGGGGGCAAGAAAGCAACCTTGCTTTAGGCCGTCTGAGGTTGGAATTTTTGCAGAGACTGTCGTTGGGCCAGTTCTAACTCATACCCATGTGTTCTTATGCAAGGAGATAAGGGCACCTAGCAGACTCTGAGGGATCCCCCACTTGTCTAATTTACTCCATAAGGTGTTGCGAGGCACTTTATCAAAGGCACTGCTATAGTCTATAAAGCAGCAATAAAGAGGGAGATGATTTTTTTGTGCTGCTTGTTGACTCAGGATCGCTATAGTAGTGATGTTGTCTATTGTGGAGGCCGAGGATCAAAACCCAGTTTGAAAGTATGGTAGAATGTTGTTTTCTACTACCCATTTTTCTAGTGACCTGTGAAGACACCGGGCATACACCTTGGCCTCAAGGTCTAATAGGGCAATGAGTCAAAAATTAGCTGGAAGAGAGAGATCTCCTTTCTTAAATATTGGGCAGAAGATCAAGCCTGTCCATGAGTCTGGTAACCGATAGGTAGTAAATGCTTCTTCCACCGCACATTTGAATACCACAGATGGAAGGCCATTGGGCCCGGGAGCGCCATCATTTTTCATGGCTTTCAAATACTTGGAGACCTCGGCGGGAGTAGTCAGCTCCTGGGTTTCTATCTGCATAGTATCGACACAATCTCTAAATTCGCCCACCACAGGGTCCACGGTGTCACAGCAGTATTGTTGAATCACAATCTGGGTCCAATCTTCTTCACGGACCGAGTTCCCTCTGTTCTTATTGGAGGAACGAAGCTTGTTTATGTGGTTCCAAAATTGGGTCAGGTTTTTTCCCTTTAACAGGGCAAATGCACTAGTTACTTACCTTCGGTAACGATATATCTGTAAGAAACAGTAGTTAGTGTTAGATTCCTTACCTTAGAATATCCCCAGCCGTCAGACTGGATCCGGAAAGATTTGCGTAGCAGTACCCCTGCGCGTCGGTTGGCGTCTTCTGCGGCTCCGCGTCCGTCGTCGGCACCGGTATGACGTCGTCAGAGTACTTAGACGCCACCCTCGCGCGCTGACTTCAGTTCTTAAACACAGCTTTTCCGCGCCAGGAACGCAGAGCCATGATAAAAACCAACACTGGTGCCATGAAACTAGGGCCCCCTCAAAGGGAAGAACCTAAACCCTAGATATCGGTTCGCCGAACGGGGAGGATGGGTGGGGCGGTAAGGAATCTAACACTAACTACTGTTTCTTACAGCTATATCGTTACCGAAGGTAAGTAACTTGTGCATCTGAAAGAAACAGGTTAGTGTTAGATTCCTTACCTTAGAATAGATACCCCAGCAATACCAACCCCGGTGGTGGGTCTGCGAACCAATGATCACACCAGAAAGTCCTGGAGAACAGAACAGCCGAAAAAGCCAACTCTTCGGACTTGGCTGTCCAGGCAGTAGTGTCTAGCGAACGTGTTCAGCGAGGCCCACGTAGCTACCTGACAAATGTCCTGCTAGGGGACTCCCCGACCTAAGGCAGTAGTAGCCGCCGTGGCCCGAATTGAATGGGCCCTCAGCCCAACATCAGGCTCCTTTTTAGCCAAAGAGTAGCATACCTTGATGCACAACACGACCCACCGAGAGATGGTCCGTTTGTGCACCGCCCGCCACTTCTTAGCGCCCACGTAACCAACAAAGAGCTGGCCGTCCACCCGGAACTGGCGTGTGCGGTCCAGATAGAATGAGAGCGCACGTTTTGGGTCCAGACGGTGGAGCTTCTCTTCCTCTTTCAAGGGATGCGGAGGCGGAAATAAGGTGGGCAAGGTGATGGACTGCCCGATGTGGAAGGCTGTGACTACCGTAGGCAGGAAAGAGGGACACGTTCTCAAGACAACTTTGTCCGGATGGACAGAAAGGAATGGAGGTTTGGAAGTAAGAGCCTGGAGCTCAGTCACTCTCCTGGCAGAGGTGATGGCAACCAGGAAGGCAGTCTTAAGAGTGAGAAGACAAAGAGGGCATTAGTGAAGTGGCTCGAAAGGAGCGCACATCAAATAAGTAAGAACAATGTTCAAGTCCCATAGAGGCATCACGAAAGGAACAGGAGGAAACATGTGAGTGATGCCCTTCAAGAATCTATTTACAACAGGGGACTTGAAAAGAGAAGGCTGATCAGGTAGCCTTAAAAACACTGAAATGGCAGAGAGGTAGTCCTTGATAGTGCCCAGAGCAGAGCCCTGCTGGGCAAGAGAAAGAAGAAAGAGGAGAACCTCTGAAAGGGGGGCAGAAAGGGGATCCACAGCCTTAGCTGTGCACCATGCCACAAATTTGTTCCACCTGCAGGCGTATACCGATTTTGTGGAGGGACGCCTGGCTGCCAGAATCACATCACAGACCTCAGGAGGCAAGTCAAATGGCCTCAACTGTCGCCGCTCAATCTCCACGCGTGGAGGTGGAGACTAGACATGTTCGGGTGGAGGACCGTCCCCCTGCTGCTGCGACAGAAGGTCCTCCTGAAGAGGCAGACATATCGAGGGATCGACTGACATGCTGAGTAGCTCGGGATACCAGTATCTTCGTATCCAGTCCGGAGCCACAAGGATTACTTGGGCCCGGTCGCGCCTGATCTTCTTCAGCACTCTGGGCAGAAGTGGTATAGGCAGAAAGGCGTACAATACACCGCAGCTCCACTCGCGACGAAAAGCGTCTCCGAGCGAGTGCCACCTTTGAAATGCCAACGCGCAGAACTGATGACATTGCGCGTTCTCTTTGGTGGCGAATAGATCTTACCAAGGCTCTCCCCATCGCTGAAAGAGACCTAGCGCCATGTTCCAGTTCAGACGCCATTCGTGATCCATCATGCACCGGCGGCTGAGTTTGTCAGCCCTGGTGTCAGGGAACCCCCCAGGTGTTGAACCACCAGGGTGATGCCCTGGGGTTCCAGCCATTGCCAGAGGTGCAGAGCCTACTAACAAAGGGTCCACGACCCCACCCGCCCTGTTTGTTGGAGTGCCACATGGCGGTGGTGTTGTCCGTGAACACCTGCACAACACTTCCCCGGACAGAGGGAAGGAATGCCTTCAGTGCAAGTCGGATCGCTCGCAGCTCCAGATGGTTGATATGGAGCCGGGACTCCGCCAGAGACCAGAGGCCTCTGATCTCCGCCTCTCCCATGTGCCCCCCCCAGCCCAGGAGGGACGCATTCGTCACTACTACGTGCTCCGGTTGGGGTAGGGAGAGGGATCTGCCGTTGACACAATCGCGGTCCGTGAGCCACCACTGCAACTGTCTCACAGTGCCCTCCGAGATCAGGACGTGGCCGGACAGGTTGCCCTGAAGCTGGGCCCATTGAAACTTTAGGTCCCACTGCAGAGCACGTATCCGCCACCTGGCATGATGCACCAGAAGGATGCAGGAGGCCATCAGCCCCAGAAGCCGCAGCGTCAACCTGACCGAGACTCGGGATAAAGGCTGAAAGATCGGAATCAGAGCCTGAATATCCTGAACCTGCTGTTCGGGAGGATAAACCCGGCACTGCGCAGAGTCCAGAACCGTTCCGATGAAGAGGAGCTTCTGAGAGGGACACAGGTGTGCCTTCGGTACATTGATGGAGAAACCCAGCAGGTGCAAGAGGTCGGGCGCTGGTAAGGCCGAAGGGGAGTAAAGTAAACTGAAAGTGCTCGCGGCCTACCGTGAACAGCAGGTAACGCCGGTGGGCCGGCAGGACGGGGATGTGAAAATATGCGTCCTGCAAGTCCAACGCTTCCATCCAGTCTTCTGGGTGTAGGGCAGCTAAGACCTGAGCCAAAGTCAACATCTTTAACTTCTCCTTCCGGAGGAAGCCGTTGACATTTCGCAGGTCCAAGATAGGGCGTAGGCCCCCTTTGCCCTTCTTGGGAACCAGAAAGTAGTGGGAGTAACAACCACACCCTACTTCTGGCCCAGGAACGCGCTTGATGGCCCCCTTGGCCAAGAGGGCCGTAACTTCCTCTTGCAGAAGTTGCAAGTGATCCCCTGACACGCGGTGGTACTGCGGTGGCATGGCTGGAAGGGTCGCCTCAAACGGGAGGGAGTAGCCCCTTCGGACGATTTGCAGCACCCACCTGTCCGATGTGATGGAGTGCCAGTGGAGGTGATGGTGAAACCCTGCCCCCCACTGGCGTCGAATGGGCCTGAAAGCTCGGACTAGGAAGGCTTTGAGGCGGATGCTGCAGGGGTGGATGTGGACTGGCCTCTCCGCTGTCCCCTGGCACCGCCACGGCGGTTACCACGTCCGCCGCCGCGCTGGATGTTAGTCTGCGGCCCGTGGCTGGCAGGACATGAGGGGGCGCCCCTTCCTTGGCCACGAAAGGAGCGAATGGAAGAAGTCTACAGGCGCTGGCCCGACAGGTCCAAGGACTTGGACGTAGCCCTGGAGTCCTTAAAACGCTCAAGCGCACTGTCTGCCTTGTCGCCAAAGAGGCGACGGCCATCAAACGGCATGTCCATGAGGGAATTCTGAACATCAGCCAAAAAGTTGGCGGACCTCAGCCAGGTGTGGCGGTGAACCGCCACCATTGTGAAAATCACCCTGCCCAGCGAGTCCGTGGTATCCAGCCCACATCGGATAGAATACCGTGCTGCATCCCGCCCTTCCGCAAGTGCTTGAACGAGTTTGACCCGGGCCTCCTCCGGGCAAGCTGGCAGCACGTCCGCGACCGTGTCCCACAGAGAGTGGGTATAACGGCCCAAAAGGCAAGTGGTGTTGATAGACCGCAACCCCAAACTAAGTGAGGAGAACAGCTTCTTACCGAACTGCTCATACCTTTTGGATTCCCGATCAGGTGGTGCAGTCGGGAATGCGGTCTGGGAGTTAGAGGCCTGGATAACCAGGCTCTCGGGGTGGGGTGGGTGGACAGGAAGCTAGGGTCGCCCGGGACCGGGCGGTGGTGCCTGGCCACGCTCCGATCTACAGGGGGACCTGTAGCGGGCCTGGACCAAGTGCCCAACAGAACGTCAGTAAGGGCCTCATTAAACGGCAGTAGAGGCTTCAACGAGCTTGCCTGCGGTTTAAGGACCTCGGTGAGGAGGTTAGTCCTCATGGCCGCGACAGGGAGCTCAAGACCCAAGGTCTTGGCCGCCCTCGTCAGCACCACGCTGTAAGCAGCCCCCTCCTCCGTAGCCACGGTAGGAGGGGAGACAAAGCCAGTGTCGGGCGGAGTGTCCAAACTACTGGCCTCCCCTAGATCCACTGCCCAGTCCTGAAATGACTGGCACTCTCGTGCCAGAGGGTCCTCAGACCCCTCCCAATCCCCATCGCCTCCCATCTCCTGATAGTCAGGTTCAAAGCATAGGGCCGGATCATAGAAGAATTGCTCTTCTCTCTGCGTCGAATGCGGCGTCGAGCGATGCCGGTCCGATGCCGGATCCGGACCAAGGGAAGGACCTGGGACGGCGTCGGGGGTGACACCCTGGGGGTCGGCGGGGGGGTTCATAAGGTCGACCAGCGGCGACCCAGATCCGGACCCGGTGGGGCCCTGCGGCGTCGGGACAGGCCCGCTTGGGTTCCCAGTCGGGGCCGGGGGGCCCGAAGGCACCACAGTGGGACCCGACGGAGGAGAGAGCGACCTCATGGCCATGGGGAAGGCATCCATCTCCTCCAGCGTCGCGTTCAGCCCAGGGACCGGTGGGTATGGAGCTGGCAGAGGTGTGGGCAGTGTCACCCGAACCCCCTGTCGCATTGCGCGAGCGTCGGGGGGAGAGTCGGAAGAGCGATGTTGTCTCTTCGGCTTCTTGTGCCTCTTACCTGAGGACTTGAAGCCCGACGAATGGTGTCGACTTGCTGAGCTTCGATGACTGTGGGCCCGCGACCGGTCCTTTGACCTCCTCCTCGACCTGGGCCGTGAACGGCGTGGGGCCGACTGCCTGAGCTCGAGGCGCTTACAGGACCGCTCCCGCCTAGCCTTCAAAGTCAAGGCCCAGCCGTCAGGGCACGACTTGTCGTCATGGTCGGCCCCAAGGCAATACAGGCACCGGCGATGGGGGTCGATAACCGACATCAGTCGGTTGCAATCGGCACAGGACTTGAACCCGGGCATCCCTACAGGCACCTATAGTCTTACAACTCGAAACAGGATCAAAAAGATCAAAAAAGTTAGTCAAAAAGTGACGAAGGAGTACTGCTTTTTCCGGATCAGAGCTTGCTGGCGCGGAAAAAAGAATTGACGTCAGCGCGCGAGGACGGCGTCTAAGTACTCCGACGACGTCAATCCCGGCGCCAACGACGCAGACGACGGACGCGGAGCCGCAGACGACGCCTACCGACGCGCAGGAGTACTGCTACACAAAACTTTACGGATCCAGTCTGACGCCTAAGGATATTCTAAGGTAAGGAATCTAACACTAACCTGTTGCTTTCAAATATTTTTAGCCACTCATTCTGTTCTTTTTGTCTCTTAGCTTCCCACGATAATTTTTTTAAGACTTTGCGCAGTGAGGCCATAGTGTTAGCAGAGTGCACAGTGCCTTTCGATTTGTGCAGGCGCACAGCCCTCCTTAGGGCTCTTCTTTGGATGGCTAACACCGGGTCAATAGACTGCTTTGGGCGAGGCCTGTGGGGTCTGTGGTGAGCTTCAGGGCCTGTTAAGAGGTCTCGTAATTTGACAATGGCGCTGTCCCACCAGTGATGGAAGTCTGTGGGGGCATTGTGCGTGTAATTTGGAGTTGTTCCCATGAGCCAGGTGCCCACCTTATCAGAACCCGAGGCATCCCATTTAATTTGTCTGACTAGAGTATGGAGTATGGAGTTCGACCTGCATTGAATGCCCCACTTCTATTATTTTGGCAGCGGCAGGCACTTGCAGGTCGATTGTTACAGTCAAAGGGTTATGATCGCTCTCGGTGCAAGTGGGGATTTCCATCATGGTTAATTTTTTCGCCAGAGATGGTGATAAAAAAATGTAGTCAATGGTCGAAAGATTCTTAAATGTTGGCGACAGATGGGCACCAGGATTCTGTTCCAATCTGATTTGCTTTGCAGAACGTAAGTTGTAAGTGGTTAAAAAAGTGGTCATGACTTCTTGCTCTTTAGTGTTAATGACTGAATGGGCGTTGGTAGCCAGGTCTCTGATGTTGAAATCCCCTAGTAACAGTACTTCTGCAGAGGCGAATTTCAATAAAAGTTCTTCCAGATGTTTGACCAATAAGACTGTTGCCATTGATTTTGATGTTTTAGCTATGTTGTGGTAACAGTTAATTAAGAGCAAGGGAAAGGCCCTGCTTGAGGTTGAAAGATCGGTAATTAATACAGTTTGCCCTGCCGTTAAGTTCCGGTAGATGGGAGTAGCTGCGATCTTGCACCTGTGTTTGATGAAAATGGAGAGGCCCCCAGATGGTCTTCCATAGGAATTGGGCTGGGAGGCTGATTGAAAGAGTTCGTAATAGCTGTGGAGAGCCGATGGAGATAGAGACCAAGTCTCTTGAAAACAGATGATGTCACTTTTATTTAGAAATTCCACTGCTGATTTAGATGAAAAGATTGACTTTAACCCAGGCGTATTCCAAGAAGAAATGGTCAGTTTGGAGTCTGACCATTTAGCTTCCCCGTTAGGAGGAGTGCTGCTGGGAGCATGCGGTTGAAGGCTCTCGATGGGAGTACCCATAGCGGCTGTGAGTAGTGTGGGAGACAGGGCGACTGGATTTACAGCTCACCAGACGTTGATTGTTATTACATGAGATGTTTATGAGGTTGTCCGCTTTCGAAGCATCTGGAAGCCAGACAGTACGCTGATGTACGGCCGCACTGGATCATCTGAATTAGAAGGAGTCCCCTTTAGTACGCTGCTGTACGGCCGCACTGGGTCATCCTGAAGAAGAACATGCAGATGGGGTGAGGGTCCGTGGCCGACATCAGGCGTCCACAAGACGAGCACGTCTTAAAGCCCGAAGGCATTCGCACACTGTTCCCACACACGCGCAATAGCGAAAGAGAAAGGCCTAAACAGGCCCAGAGCATGATCAGGATAAGCGCTGTACGTGGAAAAGGAAAAAACTGACGTAGGCGCTCCGGGGTGGGACTTATGTGACCTCACTGTCGTCACGTACGCGGACAACGCCCGGGCAGAGTCGCATGATGCCGTCCCCCCGGCGCGCAGGGATGCTGCGCAATTTATTTTCCGGATCCAGTCTCACGCCTGGGGATAATTCTACGTGAAGGAATCTGCGGATAGTAGCCTCTATCAGATATACAACACTCCTTCACCCATCCTAGAAGAGGAACCAGGCATTTTAAGCAATTTGATCAAAACCTGATCAATTCAGTGAGCCTTCACTATCAACGGGAAAACTGGGACCAATTTCAAGGACCAGGTCATGTTTTGCATTTCTTGTAAATCACCAGTAGGTTTGGCAGGTACCTTTCGATGGCTCATACCAAATCCCTGCATTGGGCAGGATATTTACCCAATTTCCACAGTATAAAGAGTAGCCAGTGCTTCAGAAGCGTGTCCATCCTCCAGAAAATTCAAGAAAGATCTTTGAAGTAAGTAGTCCAGTATTAGAGGAGATCATCCAACTCTATTGCTCTGCACAAATGTAGGTTTGTGGAAGAGTTATGCGACTCCGGTGGAACCCTTACTCCTAACAAGAAAGTTACTTAACTTCTGGAACTATATTTCTGGTGGATACATTAGGTTCCTGCAAATTTCGCACCATATTAATATCGATCAGGCACCAGAGGGGATTCAGATATATTTTTTTTTTACAAGAATCGCTTCAGAGACTCTGCAGCGGGTAACTGTATTGAAGAGTGTATTGTTTCTGTTGGCAGCTTCATTGATAGTGTTTTTATAGTACTTGTCTTTCGCTGATGTCACAAGTTGTTGGTTTTGCACAGAGTGACTCCAGGGGGTTCTGTTTTTCTTCCATTTTTCTTCCTTCCTTCGGACAGAATATATGTAGTCGTCAAGGTCTTTAGAGTACCGGGGGTTTGGGGGCACCCTGTCTGATCATGACAATTTTCAACGTGCTCAAGGAGCTCCCTCAACTTTATTCCTCTTTCATGCAGCATTTGTTCATTATATTAAACAACACTGGGCCCCTGACAGGTCTGAACCTCCTACATATGCTTTAGTTCATGCGATACACCTAGTGGGGGAAGGCCGGCATCTTGTCCGTAGGCTGTATAGGGGTATTAGGACTCATTCCAACACACCCATACTTTTACTTCACACACGGTGGTCAGTAGATCAAAACAGGGAATTTACAAATAAAGAATGGGCCGTGATATTGGAATTCTCTAAGAAAGTCTCCCGTAATGCTCGTTTTAAATGTATTCAATCAATGATCTTACATAGAGTGCACCTTACACCACATCGCCGTAATAATATGTACCCGGATGCCAAACTCTCCTGCCCTAGGTGTCAGGAAGCAGATGCAAACCTCCTTCACATGCTTTGGGCCTGTCCTGGACTTCGTTTCTTTTCACATGCCGTCATTCATACCATTCGACAAGTTACTAACAACCTTGACTGGTTATGTCCAGAAGCTTGTCCTTTGGGCCTCCATGGGCGCCCTAGGAGACAGAAAGTAGAGTTGAGGTTTGCTGACTTGGCATTACTTATTGCTAAACAGGCGATTACAATGAGGTGGAAGTCTGCCTTTTCTCCTACGGCGCTGTACTGGCACACGGAATTTATATGCTGGGAAATAGCTGAAAGTACTATACTCCGACAGGAGGAACTTCGGGGCCTGCGTAAGGCTCTTATCTTATTAGAATGGAATCAAATGCTGGAACTTTTTAGAGCTATAGATTCTTTTACACCTCCGGCGTCATCAATAGCTGCGACCCACCCCATTACTCCTGTACTTCCCTGAAAGACTTGCCTGCCCTTTTGTGACCGCTGTCAGCTTTAGGATTGTGGTGCACGGTGTACAACAGTCCTTTGAGTATTCACCAGGGTTGTCCTCGAACGTCTTTGTGCACTCTTATCTATCATAGGCCTTATGTGCACAGGTGATAGTCCCATAGGAGTCTAGGCTATGATTACGTATTATCGAATCAGAGAACAAGGTGGGTGAGGGGGGGGGGGGGGGGAGTTGGTTATTTTCATATTTTTGGTGTAATATAGACTAGGTTTGAAGAGACAATATACAGTTCATCCTTGCTTACGCTATGATTGTTCCCTATATTATAAGCTGCTATTATGTATTTTGTGAATATCCTACGCTGCCAAAGTTTTGTAGGGATCGGTTCTTTGTCTACTTCCAACTCCTGTGAAGCTCTACAGGCTTATTTTATGTAAACGTACTGCTTGGCTTTTCATTATTGTCATTTGTAATGCACAGTTACTATTGACATTGATAATCATTTTTTGTGCGTTGTCCTGTATCACAAAATCAATAAAATTATTTTTAAAAAACAAAAACATCATAGAGTACCGGGGTGAAAGTTCTGAGTTCACTTGGAGATATTAATTGGAGTGTGGGTCTTCACATAGTTTTCCAGGTATATGTTGAAGATGTCTAAAGGTCTTAATGACAGTTGCGAGAGGTAATTTGAGATTTGAATTGTTGTTGGACAGTCTTTGAAGTATCTGAAGGTTTGTTGCTCTCTTTTGGGTTGACCTCAGTGTGTTAGTTGGACTCTAAGCAGGGAGATGGCGAGTAGGTCAATCCAATTCAAGTCAATGTGTGGTTGGTACTACATGGTTGGTGATGTCAAGAAGACTATTTAGAAGACATGGGCTTTGAAGTGTGTTGGTTGGGTGACATGCTGTACCACTGTGTGTTGATGAGGTTTAGAGGGGTGTCTGAGTTTTATTTGAGTTGTTAGTCTTTGAGCCAGCGACCTCGGTACAGTGATAATTCTTATCACCGATTAACTGTATTGTACTGTAAATGTAATTGCATGAAAACTTATTTCAATAAGCAACCTTAACGGTCCCCAACCTGAATGAGAATTTCATTGTGTTATATATTATAATTTCTTCTGTTAACAAACTGCTTCAGAAATGCAACTTTTTTTTTTTTTATAAAGAGTTACCATTTACTAGTGCACCTGTTGTGCTTGTGTGTGAAATGAGGTAAGAGGTAAAAAAAATTTGGGGGGGGGGGGAACCCATACATAACGAACAAGTCACTTACCTCCGGTAACGCCTTATCTGGTAGAGACAGGTTCTAGCGGTATATTTATTACCTTTGAAGTCTCCCAACGCGCCAGGCAGGAACCCGCATTTTTTCAGCAGTACCTCTGCACGTCAGTAGAGGGCGTCATGAGACTGTATAGGGACGTCATCCACCTGATGTCACTTCAACATTGTCTATATGACCCCCCTTCCAACGCGCTGATGTCAGTTTCTTGTGTGACAATTTTGCAGGCCAAAAATACGGAGCTACATGTAGGAACTGCCTATTAAAACAGTGTGCCAAAAAAGAAATATCTTGGTGTCAAGAAATTACGAACCCAAATGAAGGTATCTCTATGCCAAGAAAGAATCCAGTTTGCAGAACGGGGAGGATTGGTAAGGAATATGTGGCTAGATCCTGTCTCTACCAGATAAGGCATTACCAAAGGTTAGTAATTTGTTCATCTGATAGAGACATCTAGCAGCAGATTCCCTATGTTTGAATCAGATACCACAGTAATACAATCCCCGGAGGCGGGTTTGCTAACTGATACACCTAAAGGTCCTTGACTAGAACTAGCCAGTCTAGAACAAGATAGAAGAGGCCAAACGCTCTAAGAAATTTAGTTGAGCAAGAGCATATGCTACACTGTAAGAACTGTGGCAAGACCACAGGCAAGTGAAGTCATAAAGGCATTGAAAGGCATGGGAATAGCGTTACCCATGGCAGTGGAAAAGAATGTGTTAGAAGACAACAGTCAATATAAACATAAATGCTACTTGTTCCCATGGTGTGATCTGAACCCTTGTTCGGCCAAGACATGGGGGACCAGACCAGAGCCAACAGACAATGCCACTGAGTTATAGCTTTTTGCCGTAGAAAGCTATTATTTTAGCCAATTCTGCTCTGTAAAAACACAGAAAAGGGGGACCCAAGAACATAGACAAGGCAGAGGTACTGATTCTCAGAAACAAAAGCCCCCCAAACGACCCCCCAATGGGATGCATCCTGCTGGCCCTCAGAACTCTGACTTACTTCTATCCCCACTGACCATGCTAGGACCCTAGGCATCGTTCCAGACAAAAAGCTAACCACCATGTTCATGTCAACTCGGTCTTCTCCTCCTGCTTATCAATCCGTTATACTTTGTGAGATATTCAAATGGCTAACCAAAGCTTAAGATGCACCGTTACCCAGGCCCTCATATAGAGCCGACTGGACTATGGCAACACTTTCTATGCAGGGATCGCAGCTCACTTCCTCCAACTAGAACAGACCATACAGAACACTGCAGCCAGACTTGCCCTTGACCTCCCTAAACGAAACCACATAACCTCTACCTCAGGGAACTCTACTGGCCCACTGTACAGATACAATGCCAGTAAATCAATGAAGCTCCTGACCCATGCATGCAAGGCCCCACAAAACTGCATACCCGCCTAATTAAACGACCGACTGTACGTCCATCAGCCGACCAGACACCTCCGCTCCTCGTCCCTTTCTCTAACTCTTACCCTCGCATTAGACGTAGCAGATGGGGAGGGTGCTCCTTCTCCTACCTAGCAGCGAAGACATGGAACGAGCTACCCTTTCATTTACGGACCTCTCCATCTCTTCCAGAGTTCTCAAAGTCCCCGAAGAACTGGCTATTTGGATAATCAACTGGCCCCTGACAGTGCCTGGCTACCCTTAAGGGTGACAAGAAGCGCTCTACAAATCAACTGATTGATTGATGAAGAAAGACTAACTATGAGGGAATTTGTGTTCAAACATGAAGTTTGTAAAGCGCTCTGATGGTTCACAGCTTCGAAAATTTTGGGAAAGTGACATCGGTATGTAAACTAACTAAGATTTTAATAATAAAAAAAATGTATGTTCTAAAAAAAAATAAAGTAATTGTGATCTAACTACATCAAATCAGAATTACCTCTACACAGAATTTAGCAAATTCTTATTTCTTCATTTTAACAAACAACTCTTCAAAGGACTCAATGTGCAGTATTTGCCCTATTTAGAATACCATCATTCAGCACGGACATACAAGTGCCATACAAATACTCTATACAAAAAGAAACATTTTAAACAATACTAAACTGGGAAGAAATCTCAAAGATCAGAATAAGGAAAGCTGTCCCAAATGTATGAATTTGGACAGCTTTCAGGAGATTCGTCTTGACCGCTACCATAGGTAGCTCGAGGTTGAGAGCCTTGGCAGCCCTACACAACACCACTGCGTATTAAGCACTCTCCTCCGTAGCCACAGTAGGAGGAGACAGCATGCCAAGGTCTGGGGAGGTATCCAGACCACTGGCTTCCCCCAACTACTCTCTCCAGTCATGTTCATCTAACTGGTCAGCTAAAGGTTTTACAGACCCCTCCCAGTCCTCCTCACCCTTCTCTGGTTGCCAATCTCTCCTGCAAGGAACATCAGGGTAGAACAGAGGTACAAAAGTCCTGCTTGGTGCCGGATCTGGCGTCGGTCGAAGTTGGTCCGGCTCCGTGTCCGAGCGGAGGCCGGGGTCGACGCTGGCTAGGGACACAACCGGCATCAGGTGTGGACGTGGTGCCGGTGGAATCGGCGCTGGGAGAGGTGTTACAAGGTAAACTGGCGCCGATCCGGATCCAGGCCTGGATCCAGGGAACCCTGTGGTGCCAGAGCAGACGTCGAAGGCCCAGGACCCCCAGCTGAGTCCACAGGCCCGAAGGAGCGCCGGCAGAGTCGGGCTGCCCAAAGGTGGCACGCATCGCTTTGTAGAAACTCCGAAGCTTGGCAGGGGTCGCTCCTGCTCCCAGAAAGGGAGGGAACCTCAGTCAACCCTTCAGTCTCCACAGGCGGAGCCACAGGACGAGCAACGTCCGCATCCCTCGTCGCATCGGCCGATGGACAGGGAGACGTCGAAGAGCGTTGATGCTTCTTCGACTTCTTCTTGTGCTTCCACTTATCTGAGGAGTGCGAAGACTTTGATGACGAGTGGTGGTGACTCTGCAACCGGTCCCTCGACCTCCCACGTGACCGGGACATCGAACGGCGCAGAGCGGACAACTGGGCCTTCAAGAAGCTTTTGGGACTGCTCTCGGAAAGACTTCGGATTCATGGTCCGGCAGTCTACGCACAACTTGGGATCATGCTCACGCTCCAGGCACCCGCCGTGCGGCTCCGTAACCGACATCAGCTTGTGACAGGTGTCGCAAGCCTTGAAGCCGGGCCGAGGACGACTGGACATTCCTACGTGCACCAGGAGTCAATAGACTAAAAAAACAGTCAAAAGTCGCAAAAAAGTCAGTCAAAAAGTGACTGGAGGTACTGCTCTCTCCGGAACTGCGCTGATTGGCGCGGAAAAAGAAGGAACCTACGTCAGCGCACAAGGGCAACGTCTAAGTAGCTACTGCAACGTCATCAACGAACACGGAGCCAACCGACGCCACCTTTCGACGTGCAGGGGTACTGCTGACAAAAAAATTATTCGGATCCAAACTGACGCCTGGGGGTAATTCTAAAGGTAAGGAATCTACAACTAATTGTCTCTTTCAGATACAGTGGCTTAATGTTTCATTGCAAACACAAAGAGAACAATGATGGATTAAACCCAGATCTGTGACTGGGGCGAGTGTCTGAAAGGTTTCAGCGCTCCGTCCATCATCTCCTTGTGTTTGCTTTGTTCGCCCTAAGTTGGCAGGGTATGCCCAGACGTGGGTCCCTTGCTCACTTTGCCACTGTATTCAAGCTAGCCTGGCTGATGAGGGGTGTTACCCCGAAAGCAGTCCCAGGATGCTTGTTTCCAGTCCATGGAAGACCAGGTTTGGCAGTTCGGCTGGACTGTTCCCATGAGACACAGGGCTGAGACTGACTTGTTTATGGCTGGGTCTGAACTGGGGTGGCGAAGTGAGTTAAAGAACGATGATGGATTAAACCCAGATCTGTGACTGGGGGCGAATGTCTGAAAGGTTTTAGCGCTCCATCCATTATCTCCTTTGCTTTGTTAGCCCTTGGCATGGTATGCCCAGACAGGGGTCCCCTGCTCACTTTGCTACTGGATTCAAGCTAGCCTGGCTGATATGGGGTTTTACCTGGAAACCGATCCCAGAATGCTTGTTTCTGGCCTAGGGAAGACCTGGCTTGGCAGTTCGGCTGGACTCTTACCATAAAGGCACAGGGCCAAGACTGATTTGCATATGGCTGGGTCTGAGCTGGGGTTGCGCAGTGAGCTTAAGAACGATGATGGATTAAACCCAGATCTATGACTGGGATGAGAGTCTGTAAAGTTTCAGTGCTCCGTCTATCGTCTGTTTGTGTTTGCTTAATGTTTCATACCCAGAGTTCAGGCAGAGACATTGCTAGATTTCAACAGGAACAACAATCTGTTTTTGCAATGATCTCAAAGAATTAGGTGCTTTAAAGAGGGTAGCATGCGGATTCACTGCTATGATTGGTATGATTGGTACAGAACTAGTGGCTTTAAACAGGGAGAAAGTGTCTGCCTTTGCTATAGTCCCCATAAAGATGGATGCTTAAATAAAGGTGACATAATGCTCCGCAGCTAAAGTTCGACAGAACGAGCTATTTAACCAAGGTGGCATGACGTTCCATTTCCAGAGTTCATACAGAGCTGGCTAATTTAAACAGGACGAATGGTCCCCAAAAAGATGGCTACTTTAAACAGAATGTGTCAGAACCCCTTTCAGAGGGCCACAGTGCACAAAGGGGATAGAGGGCCCCACTGTGGGAGTTTAGGCCTTTTACTCCTGATGTCCCGGGGCACGACTTACTATGGATCCTGAGCAACTGGGCCAAGTACCCCTTCTACACTTCACTGTCAGTGAACGCTATGGTTTAGCAAACCAAGGCACGCACTTGCAGGGGGAGAGTGTACAGGTCAGTGAACAGGACTCTTGACTCAAAGAGCATACAGTAGTGTCAATAAATCAATGTCCAGTCAAATACTTATTTTTATCATAAAGTATTTTATTTTTAACTTCACACATTAAAAGTAGTGTTACAACATATATAAATAACACATTTCACCTTGAGGTCGGGGCTCTATTGCTTCACTAGCATATCCCTATGCCACTCGCTCTTTTTAATGTGGTAGGGGATATTCCCCAATCACTGGTGGCCACATACAGGGAATGCTCACTAGTAGGTCTTAACTCAAAAGTCCACTCTGACTCTGAGCAAATTAGTCAAGAGTTTTGGCACCGCAGTAACCTTAGAAGAGAGTCATCCGTGGCCTGACCCGGTAGGCCCCTAACCAGTCTTAACTGCTCCAGCAGCGAGGGGGCTTGCAGTGTCCCAGCGAGTGCCCCAACTGTTGGCCCTCACAGTGCTTTGGTCCTGTTTAGAGGGTTCTCTCCTGAGCACACGTGAGTGGGAGGAGGGGGGATTGGTGGCGAGAGATTTTGTTGCTGTTGACTGGGATCCAAGTGTTGCAGCGATGCACCAATGGTGTCCTCCTCAGTTCACAGGCAAATCAGGCTTATTCCTTGATGCCACGTGGTGACCTTCCGGTCATGGCTCACTGTTCGCGGGCGACAGTCCCATCTTTGCAACAACTTGGGTGTCACCAGCTGTAACACTACAGGCTCAGACCCTCACCACATGGTAGTCCATACCATAACAACCCCTCCAGGTTTGAGGGGTCACTAGGCTCCACACAGGTTTCTGCCCTTTGTATCCGCAGCAACCTTAACGGCGGACCCTCCTGGCATATGGGGTAGTCACAACCGGCGATGCGCAGGCTTTCCTCTTCCTGCACAGTACTCTGTCACTGCTACCTTCATAGCTGCCTTCTCCTGGCATATGGGGGTCACCAACTGGTATTTGCACAAAGGCAACAATCCGATCAGCGCAGCTACAGTCTCCTCACACCTTGCACCTGGAGTTCACTTGGCTGGGCGCCCACCTGAACCTCGCTCCCCTCAACGCTACCCTCTTCCTCACAGGGCACAGTGGTCTTGGCAAGCAGGCAGACACAGGAGCTCCAGAGCAGGTAGTCTTGCTTTCCCCAGGTGATGTCCCCTCATCCAGCAGGGATATTGGCAGGCCTTAGCCCCCAGTCAGTCAGAAGTCTTGCAGAGCTTCCACATTACACATAGCCCATTTGGCTGCTTAGTAGATGACACTTTATTGGGGTCTCCACCTCTGCTTCTTATAGTCCATTTCCAGATTCCAAAGGTAATTTAGGGTCTGGGTCTTTTCTTTTAAATTACATGTTGGAGTTCTGCTTCTTTTAAAGTGCACTTTTCTTCTCTCTTCTTCCTCTGAAGTCAAATGTCCCAGAACACAGGCTATGAGAGTGACTAGAGTTCACACCTGGATGTCAGACACAGTGATATATACATCAAAAGGTTAGTCCTGGGCTCCCAGTGCTATACTTTTTGATTCCCTTTTGAGAGCCATCTACTTCTAGAGATGTGTCCAGGCCCCTTCCTTGTGATCTCTCACTGAATCAAAGAGCACCCTTTGAACTGTATGGGGATTCTCTTTTCTCCCTACTCCAGTGTCTCTCAACCAGCTCACAGGAATGCAGCAATATACAAATCTGTATGGGCGGATTCCTCTACACTTCATGTCATTACCAGGCAGGCCTGGGCTTACCAAAGTGGAGCCCAGGGTCCTCCATGTAATGTACCATTACAGGCACACTCACACTCAGTGTACATATACAGCACACATAATGTCCACATGTATTGTGCTCCCCCATGTGTACCTACATTCAGCACACACAATCACTCTCTGGGCACTGCTCAGTACTGTATCCTTACTGTATTGTGCCATGGTGTACTATCGCAAACATATTTTATTTTACTGAGTTTTATATAGCGCAAACTTGACCCGAATCGGGTATCAGAGCGCTTTACATTGCAACCAGTTGCATTACATGAGGACACATACATTTTTGTTAGGCACAGGGAGATTAAGTGATTTGCCCAGAATCACAAGATGTTGCAGAGACTCGAACCCAGTTCCTCAGATTCGAGGTCGATTACCCTAGCCGTTAGGTCAACTCCTCTCCCCAAACCTTTACCATTAGTAACAATCTTTCTAGTGGATACAATATCTTACTGCAAAATCCTCACCTTTAAAACATTCCCAGACACCAGACTGGATCCGGAGAACTCTTCAGTAACGCTCCAATACGGGCAGGAGGTGCCATGTGACTCTGCAGCGACTATACACTGCACTGGATGTGAAAGAGCAGAATTCCATATAAGCACCATTCCTGCGTACTGACGCCAAATTTTGGATCTTTTTCCTTTTGGCCTATCGGACATTGGAGTGTATGGTTGACTCTCTAACTTGGGACGTTTTTTTTAGATATAAAAGACAACTCCACCGAACACAGCCACTGCTAGTACACATATTTCCCATGAGTGCACTGCACAAAACTTCGCCCTTCATGTATTGTACTGCTCACAAGCACACATGCACCTAGCACATGCCTTCAGTGCTCAGGCACTGCACAGCATTATATCTCTCATGTAATGTGTTAGTCTCTGGTCTACATACACCTAGTAAACAAACTCACCAAGCATGCACTGTCTAGCATGGCTTTATCCATGTACTGTAACCTTCCCAGGCACAGATATATCCAGTGCAGAGTCATCATCCAGCGCTGCACAGCACTCTTCATCTAACTGATATAGGACAAGGATGAGTTAAGCACACAGCTGCGGAACTTTAAAAAGCTGAGCGAGCCTGAAGGCCTCACTCTAGTGTCACAGGTTAAAAAAGGATCTGTCCACTCCTACTGATCACTACAAGGTTTGCTGTCACTACCGCACTGCTTAACTCTTGGTGAAGGCAGTAACCTTTCACCACTACAAGGGTAGCGTTTGGGCTTCGTTCCTGGTCAAACAAGACCACAATCTGTGAGAAAGGCCAATGTCAGGATGCACACACGATTTGTGTTTGCCTATAAGAATAAAAATCAGCATCAGATATTTAGACGACAGTACAGTTGGGCACTCAAGGCAGGGATACATGTCCAGAACCATGCACAGGTATTTTCCTTCCCAACAGATGGCATGATGTTTGATAGCTATAGAGAGCTAGCTGTTTTAGAAAGGGTGTCTTGAGGTTCCATAGTCCCATAGAGATATCTACTTTCAATAGGGTGGCATGAACTTTCATGGCTAGGGTTCATGTACAGCTAGCAGCTTGAAATACTGCAGCGTAATTGACCAAAGGTAGACTAAGCACAGAGTTTTCAATATAAAAAAGCGGAACAGACAGATTGCAAACAAAGTTAACAAACTACTCACGTTTTAAGCATTTTAACCTAGTTCAATCCGATTAAGGGGTTACTGGCTATAATTAATTTTTAAATCAACACACTTGTGTGCTCAAAAGGGGTCAACAAATTATCTACCTTGATTTGATTTGATGCATAATTAAACTCTACAATGTCATTTTAAATTTAGATATAATTTCTAGTGTAGTCAGGTGGATTAGAATAGTATGATGCCTAGTAGATCCGTAAAAAACATAATTAGCAAATACCAATACCTTCATGGGAACTTTGCAACCATCACTGCCACCTCGTCCCAGCTTTCCATAGTCTCCATCACCCCATGACCAGACAGTATCGTCATCAGTTAGACACAGCGTCTGGGCATCTCCGCTGCCACATGCTATATCAATAACCCGACTACCTTGAAGGGCATCCACCTGAAGAATGAACACGATACATTACTTTACACTTGGATTACATAACTGTAGTTCTAATGCTTAACTGCTGGAAATTAATCAAACTACTGATATTACTTTACTACTACGTTTAATGCCACACAGTTAACTTGTAAAACAAATATCACATACATGAACACTCTGTAGCCTTCAGAAAAAAGAGTAATGTTTAAAATCCTCCAAAATTAAAAGATAAAACTGAGAAATGACTACAGCTTGGGGAAAGGAGAGAGCAGAACTCTTTGCCACACCAGATTATATCTTCTGTGCTGGTCAATTTGAAAGCAAAAATGAAGCAGGCAATTTGGACATAAGTGATAGGGACCAGGAAGAGGACCTCAGAGAATCAGTGAAACATTAAGAATCCAGTGTACCAGCCTTATGAAGTCTCCAAATGTGGGAATACTCAACTCACTGCATTTCTCAATTACATGTTTATTCAATGTAGCAATATTCATTCAATATAGCTTGTTAAAAGTCAAATGACTATTGATAGTAATACTCTGATTTTTAACACAGACAAGCAGGAAACGCGAGAGGAGTGTGTGTTCATTAAGGGCCACATGTATCAAAAATCCATTTTGCATTCCCTAACTAGCGAACTTTAGGTAACTGCTATTTAAGGAATGCAAAATGATATGTAAGAAAATGGCTATTACCTAATAGTGATTCCTACAGAGTTGCAATCACAATTAGGTCATATCTATTTGATAATACTACTCCATTCGTTCCTATGGGCCTAGGCACATAGGTGTGAATGATTTTGCATCACCTAATTTGCGATTACCAAATTGGTAATCCCAAATCAGGTAATGCAAAGCCAAGGCCCCCCTGAAGCACCCCAAAAAAAGTGCACATGTAAAGTGTACACATGCCCCAGGTGCACGTGTGTGCTACATGGCACTTTGAAGAAAAGCATTTTTGTGCATTTTAAAAAATTGCACTTGGGTTACCATCAACTTGGAGTCGATAGTATAAGCATTTCCTAAATGCACAGTTTGCACTTAAAAAAGGCTTGGTACGTGTGCTTAGTGAATCACAAATTGTGATTCTCTATTTATAGTTGTAATTTTAGGTAATCGCAACAATTGCGATTACCTACAATGCACTGCCAAAGCCTTTCATACATCTTAAAAGGGTATTTTGCATTCGGAAACGGCTGAATTTAGTGATTCGCACCGTTTGATAATATTGGTTGATACATGTCGCCCAAAGTGTTGACAAGTATTTCAATGTTTCATCTTTGTCTTCAAAATCTCCAAATGAATGTTTAAGTAAGCTCACCAATTTGGGTTTCAGTTGATCTTCACTGTCACCATGCCCCAGGCGTCCATATCGACCTTTTCCCCACGTATAAAGCTCGCCGGCTGAAGTGATGCAAGCACTGTGTGCTCCACCAGCAGCAATGTCCACCACTTCGATACCCCGCAAAGACTCCACCACACGTGGACGATCACAAGGACTGTTTAAGAAAAAGAATCAAAATGTAAATGGTCAACTATTTTTAACAATAGCTAATACGATAGTGTGTTTCTAAACAATATCTATGTTGAATGAACATTAAAAAAAATAGTTATACATCCCACGTCCAGTTGCAACTTGGGGGAAAATGATCAATTTTAATAAAGAATCTAAATTGTGCAAACTCTGCACAGAAGGGAAACTAAAAATGCAATTAATAGTGGTGGATTTCCATGTATATTTAAAATTGCATTGAGGTAGACAATGTGATAAGAATGGGTTTCTGCATCTGCTACAGAAATATCTACGCCAACTGCAGAAAAATAATATGAAAAACAAGCATTTGCAATGCAATACGTCTTGCATTACTGTCTTGCATTACTGATCGTTTGAGGTATAGGCATTGCAAATAATTAAGCAACGTCAATAGCTCATACTTTCAGTCATGCAAGACCTGATGCATTGCAAATGCTTGCATACCGAGCCAGGAACCAGCAGTGCATTTCTCGGTGCAGTACCGCAAGCTGCTCCTAGAGGTCCCTAGTGAGGAAGGCACCAGCACTGTATGTCACGGTGCAGTACCGCAAGCTTCTCCTAGAGGTCCCTAGTGAGCAAGGCGCCAGCAGTGCATGTCTTGGTGCAGTACTGAAAACTGCTCCTAGAGGTCGCTAGTGAGCAAGGCACCAGCACTGCATGACTACATGCAGTACAACAAGCTGCTTCTAGAGGTCCTTAGTAAGCAAGGCACCAGCACTGCATGTCTCGGTGCAGTACCGCAAGCTGCTCCTAGAGGTCCCTAGAGAGCAAAGCAGCAGCACTGCATGTCTCGGTGCAGTACCACAAGCTGCACCTAGAGGTTCCTAGTGAGCAATGCACCAGCACTGCATGTCTAGTTGCAGTACTGCAAACTGCTCCTAGAGGTCCCTAGTGAGCAAGGGACCAGCACTTTGGACCTCTTTTGGTCACATATGGTACTGCACCCTGGAGAAGATATGGTAAATCCACCCTACCCATTATACATTGCATACAAGACAGTACTACAAATACATTCAAATAGCTATGTCCATATATATAATTAGTAGATTTGAAATGTGACAAAATAATTATTACATTAATTTCGGATTAGGTTGTACTATGTGTGGAGCTGATGAAGGTAAATTTATATACGGTCTCATATAAATGTGAGATGTTCCAGTGAGTGAAGTAACCACTACCAACCTAGCTTAGGACCAAGTGTGTGTCTTGCCTGAAGCCTTTTAAGAAATTAGTGCCTTGAAGCTGTAATTGAAACCTAAGGAGTAACAATACATGTAACAGGTGGTGCTGTCATGGAAGGTTACAAGAAGAAATAAGATGGTACTAAGGAGGGGCTACTAAGACTATTGACCAATGAAAAGCCACCATTTACAAAGGACAGGAGCCAATTAAAAAGATGGCCTGAACGTGGGCAAAGCATTATGCCCATAACCTGGATACAGCATGTCTTGAAGAGACAGCGCAAGCGCTGCCTAGGCGAGATTCACAAATCACTTACCTTCGGTAACTATATATCTGTAAGAAACATCAGTTAGTTATAGATTCCTTACCTTAGAATTACCCCCAGGCATCAGACTGGATCCGGAAAGTTTTATTGTAAGCAGTACCTCTGCTCGTCGGAAGGTGGCGTCGGTCGGCTTCGCGTACGTCGTCGTGGTCGCCGGGATGACATTGCGGCAGCTACTTAGATGCCGCACTCGCGTGCTGTTACTTCTGCACACGACTTTCCGCGCCAGAAACGCAGAGCCATGCAAGACACTGACCACTGGTGCACAAAACTAGGGCCCTGAAAGGATGTCCTTAACCCTAGAAATCAGTTTGCAGGGAGGATGGGTGGGGCGGTAAGGAATCTATAACTAATTAATGTTTCTTACTGATATATCGTTAACAAATGTAAGTAACTTGTGCATCTGAAAGAAACACGTTAGTTATAGATTCCTTACCTTAGAATAAATACCCCAGCAATACCAACCCCGGTGGTGGGTCTGCGAACCAAGATCACACCAGAAAATCCTTGAGAACAGAACGGCCAAAGGAGCAGTCTCTCCGGACTGGACTGTCCAGACAGTACTGTTTGCTGAACGTGTGCAGCGATGCCCACATGGCTGCCTGACATATGTCATTCAGAGGCACTCCCCTTCCTAAGGCAGTAGTGTCTGCCGTCGCCCTGGCGGAGTGAGCGTGTAGAACGACTGGATGCTCCTTTTTAGCTAGAGTAACAAGCCTTAATACACAACACGACCCATCGAGAAATGGTGGGTTTGTGTACAGCCGACCCTTCTTTGCACCCACATTACCGACAAAACATTTATCATCCACAGGAACTGTTTTGTGCGATCCAGATCGAAGGAAAGCTCACGTTTTGGGTCCAAACGGTGGAGCCTATCTTCTTCCTTTGAAGGATGCGGAAAGAAGGTGGGTAAAGTAATGGTCTCCCCGATATGAAAGGCAGTGACCACCTTAGGAAGGACAGGTTCGAAGAACCACCTAGTCCGGATGAACAGATAGGAAAGGAGGTTTTAAAGAAAGAGCCTGGAGCTCACTCACTCTTCTAGCAGAAGTGATGGCTACCAGGAAAGCAGTTTTAAGAGTCAGAAGGCGTAAAGGACAGTTATGCAGTGGCTCAAAGGGAGCACACATGAGAAAGGTTAGCTCAAGGTTCAAGTTCCACTGAGGCATAACAAAGGGGATTGGAGGAAAAAGATGCATCAAGCCTATAGGGAAACGGTTAATTACCGGGGACTTGAAAAGAGATGGCTGATCTGGCAACCGAAGGAGGGCCGTGATGGCTGAAAGATAGCCCTGGATAGTGCCCAGAGCAGAGCCCTGCTGGGCCAAAGAGAGAAGGAACAGAAGGACTTCTGAAAGAGGGGCAGAAAGGGGATCCACAGCCTTTGTTGTGCACCATGCCACAAACTTGTTCCACCTGCAGGCGAATACCAAGTTAGTGGAGGGACGCCTGGCTGCCAGAATGACATCACAGACTTCAGGAGGCAAGTCGAAAGGAATCAACTGCTGCTGCTCAATCTACACACAAGGAGGTTGAGTCTGGACAGGTTCGGGTGGAGGACCGTCCCCTGCTGCTACGACAGAAGATCCTCCCAAAGAGGCAGTCGGATCGGGGGATCAATGCTCATACTGAGTAGCTCGGGATACCAAACTCTTCGAGCCCAGTCCGGAACCACAAGAATGACTTGGGTCCGGTTGTGACTAATTTTCATCAGCACTCTGGGCAGAAGTGGTATAGGCGGAAAGGCATACAACAGACCGCAACTCCACTCAAGACGAAAAACGTCGCCTAGCGAGTGCCGCCTTGGAAATTCCAACGCGCAGAACTGCTGACATTGCACGTTCTCTTCAGTGGAGAAGAGATCTAACCAAGGCTCTTCCCACTTTTGAAAGAGTTCTTCCACCACCTCCGAGTGAAGACGCCATTCGTGATCCATCATGCACCTGCGGCTGAGTTTGTCCGCCCTGGCGTTCAGTGAACCTGCCAGGTGTTGAACAACCAGGGAAATGCCCTGATGTTCCAGCCATGTCCAGAGGCGCAGGGCCTCCTGACATAGGGTCCACGACCCCACCCCGCCCTGTTTGTTGCAGTACCACATGGCAGTGGTGTTGTCTGTGAACAACTGCACTACTCTCCCCTTGACAGAGGGAAGGGATGCCTTCAGTTCAAGTCGGAACGGCCGAAGCTCCAAAAGGTTGATATGTAGCCTGGACTCGGCCGGAGGCCAGAAGACTCTGATCTCTGCCTCTCACAGCGCTGGGACACCTCTGTTTGAGGTAGCTATCGCGCTATACAAGTTTCAGTATTATTATTATTCGTGAGCCACCACTGTAATTGTTGTGCAGTGCCCTCTGAGACCTGGACGTACTCTGACAGGTTTCCGTGATGCTGCGCCCACTGGGACTTCAGGTCCCAGTGCAGAGCCCGCATATGCCATCTGGCATGATCAACAAGCAGGATGCAGGAGGCCCAGCAGGCTCAGGGTTAATCTGACCAAATCCCAGGATAGAGGCTGAAAGATCGGAATCAGAGCCTGAATATCCTGGACTCGCCGTTGGGGAGGATAGATCACATAGTGCGTCGTATCCAGAACCGCTCCAATGAAGAGGAGCTTCTGAGAGGTTCATTGATGGAGAACCCCAGCAAATGCAGGAGGTCGGCTGTAGCCTGGAGGTTGGAGACGACTGTCCGTGGCGAGCCCGCCTTCAACAGCCAGTCGTCGAGATAGGGGAAGACTGAAACCTCTGATCTGCACAGATAAGCTATGACCACCGTCATCACTTTTGTGAACACCCGAGGAGCGCTGGTAAGGCCAAAGGTGAGCACGGTAAACTGAAAGTGCTTGTGGCCTACCGTAAACTGCAGGTAACGCCGGTGGGCCGGCAGGACGGGAATGTGGAAATATGCGTCCTGCAGGTCCAACACTACCATCCAGTCTCCAGGATCGAGGGCAAACAAAACCTGAACCAGAGTTAACATCTTGAACTTCTCCTTCCGGAGAAAGCGATTGATGTCCCTGAGGTCCAAGATAGGATGCAGGTCCTTGTACTTCTGGGGCACCAGAAAGTATTGGGAGTAACAATCACGACCTACTTCTGGCGCAGGAACGTGCTCGATGGCCCCCTTGGCCAAGAGGTCCGCGACTTCCTGTTGAAGAAGTGCCAAGTGATCCCCCGACATGCGGTGGTACTGGGGTGGCATGGCTGGAGGTGTAGTCTCGAAGGGAAGGGAGTAGCCCCTTCGGACTATTTGTAAAACCCACCTGTCCGAAGTGATAGTGCGCCAGTGGGGGAGGTGATAGTGAATACTGCCGCCCAATGGTGTTTGATGGGCCTGAAAAAACGGATGAGAAAGGTTTGGAGGCAGAGGTGGCTGGGTTGGAGGTGGACTGACCCGCCCGCTGGCACCCTGACCCAGCTCGGCGGGTCCCACGTCCACGCTGAGACTGTTGCTGTGCAGGCCTGTGGCTCTGAAACAAAAGTGTCAGGGCGCCCCTTCCATGGCCACGAAAGGAGCAAAAAGCAGAAGGCGGAGGAGGGCACATGGCGGAAATGCCCAGGGACTTGGCCGTAGCCCGCGAGTCCTTAAAACGCTCCAACGCACTAGGCGATAGCCATCAAAGGGTATGTCCATCATACTTTTCTGGACATCCTCAGAAAAAACAGTTGTCCTCAGCCAGGCGTGGGGACGGAGCGCCACAGTCGTGGAAATCGCCTTGCCCAGCGAGTCGGCAGTGTCAAGGCCACAACAAATAGAGAACTTGGCCGCATCCCTCCCTTCAGCAACAGCTTGAGAGAGCACTGTCCGGGCCTCCTCCGGACATTGAGGCAGCACGCGCACCACCGTATCCCACAGAGAGTGGGAATAATGGCCCAAGAGGCATGCAGTGTTCAAAGACCGCAGCCCTGAACTGGCAGAAGAAAAAAATCTTCTTACCAAATTGCTCCAGTTTCTTGGATTCCCTGTCCGGTGGTGCAGTAGGGAATGCGCTAATGGACACGGAGGCCTGGACAACGAAGCTCTCAGGGGTGAGGTGTTGGGAAAGGAAAAGGGGGTTGCCCGGGGCCGGGCGATGGCGTCGGGCCACGTTCCTATCCACAGGAGCCCCTGTGTTGGGGCTTGACCAGGTGCCCAAAAGAAAGTTAGAAAGTGCATTGTTGAAAGGCAGCAGTGGCTGCGAAGAGGTAGCTGCCGGCTGAAGCACTTCTAAGAGGTTAGTCCTGATGGGCACTGTAGGGAGCTCGATGTGAAGAGCCTCGGCCGTCCTAAGCAACACCACTGAGTAACTTGCACCCACCCCCGTAGCCACGGTAGGAGGAAACAGCATACCAAGGTCAGGAGAGATATCAAGACCACTGGCATCTCCCAACTCCTCTGCCCAGACCAGGTCAAACTCACATTGTGCTGTGAGAGGGTCCTCAGACCACTAAGAGTTCTCCCCTTCCTCCGAAGGCTGATAAACAGGCCGAAAATAAGGAGGATGGACATAGGGATAGAAATCCCCCATCAGCGTCGAAATCGGCGTCGAGCGACGTCAGTCTGGCACCGTATGCACATCCGTGCTGAAACCGGGGGCGATGTCATCCGATGTGCTGGACGATCTCGGAGCTGGTGCCGGTGGGGTTGACAGCGCTGGAGGTGTCACAAGGTCAACCGGGATCCAGGCTTTGATCCATGGGGGTCCTGCGGCACCGGGGCCGGAGTCGACAGCGATGCCGGAGCCGAAGCCGCTGGCAGTAAAGGGCTAGAACCCCCAGTCAGGCCTGCGGGGCCCAAATGTGCACTGGCGGGGCCCGATGGCCCACAGAGGCGGGCCATGGCTGACAGAAATTCCTGCAGCTGGGTCGGAGTTGCCGATGCACCCTGGAAGGGCGGGTCGGCCGGCGGCAATTGCGTTGGCTCCGCCGGAGGCACCACCCGCACCCTCAGTCACGCCAATGCGACGGGAAGTAAGAGAGCAATGGCGCTTCTTCAAACGCTTCGTCGAACCTGACCCTGAGTCAGAAGACTTCAATCCCGATGAACGCTGGGGGCGGCTCCGCGACCGGTTCCTTGACCTCCCACGTGACTGGGACCTTGAGCAGCATGGAGCCGACTGCCCGACTTCAAGCAACTTTCGGGACCGCTCCCGCAAAGTCTTCGGTGCCATGATCCGGAAGCCGGAGCACGACTAGGGTTCGTGGTGGCGCTCCATGGCAGTAAAGACACACGCAGTGCGGGTCTGTTACCGACATCATGCGTTGAAAGTCCCCGCAGGTCTTGAAACCCAGGCATCCATACTGCACCAGGGGTTGATCGACTTGAACAATAGAGACACAAACCCTCGAAAATCTCAGTCAAAAAGTGACTGGGGGCAGCGCTCTCTCCGGATCTGCGCTTGCTGGCGCGGAAAAAGAAAGAACTGATTTCAGCACGTGAGGACGGTGTCTAAGTAGCTGCTGCGACGTCATCTCAGCGACCACAACGCCAATGACAGACGCAGAGCCGCACAATGCACCTTCCGACACACGAAAGCTTTCCGGATCCAGTCTGACTCCTGGGGTAATTCTAAGATAAGGAATCTATCACTAACTTGTTTCTTTCAGATACCCCTGATCTGCGCAGATGAGCTGCGACCACCGCCATAACTTTCATGAACACCCGAGGGGCGCTGGTAAGGCCAAAGGGGAGCACAGTAAACTGAAAGTGCTCGTGGCCTACCGTGAACTGTAGGTAACGCCAGTGGGCCGGCAAGACGGGGATGTAAAAATTAAGCGTCCTGCAAGTCCAACGCTACCATACAGTCTTGCGGGTCGAGGGCAGACAAGTCCTGAGCCAGCGTCAACATCTTGAACTTCTTCTTTCGGAGGAAGCAATTGACGTCCCTGAGGTCCAAGATAGGACGCAGGCCCTTGTCCTTCTTGGGAACCATAAAGTCGTGGGAATAACTACAACCTACTTCTGGGACAGGAACGCACTTGATGGCTCCCTTGGCAAAGGTAGCCGTAACTTTCTGCTGGAGAAGGGTCAAATGATCCTCCAACATGTGCTGGTATTGCTGTGGCATGGCTGGAGGGGTAGTCTAGAAGGGGAATGAGTAGCCCCTTTGGACTATCGGCAAAACCCACCTGACCGAAGTGATTATGCGCCAGTGGGGGAGGTGATGGCGAATCCTGCCGCCCACTGGTGTTTGATGGGCCTGAAAGGACGGACTAGGAGGGTTTGGAGGCTACTGCAGAAGGGGGGTTGGTAGATTGGCCCACCCACTGGCCCCCGGAATCTCGCTGGTTATTTCCACGTTCCCGGCCGCACAAAGGCTGAATAAATTGCTGCGGCCTGTGGTCCTGGGTGGGGCGAGGCGGGGCACCCCAACCGTAGCCACGGAAGGAACAAAAAGCAGGATGCGCCGGATGGGATAAGAGGCCCAAGGACTTGGCCGTAGCCTGTGAGTCCTTGAAGCACTCCAGGGCGTTTTCTGCTTTGTCTCCAAAAAGGCGACGGCCATCAAAGGGCATGTCCGTCAAGGTGTTCTCGACATCCTCTGAAAAGCCAATGGACCTCATCCAGGCGTAGCGCCGAAGCGCTACCGACGTGGAAATGGTCCTGCCCAGAGAGTCGGTGGTGTGCAGTCCACAATGGATCGTAAACTTTGCTGCATCTCTCCCAGCTGCAAAATCCTGGGAGAGTACTGCCCAGGCCTCCTCCGGACACTGAGGCAACACTTGCGCCACCGTATCCCAAACGCAGTGCGAATAATGGCGCAAGAGACATGCAGTGTTTACGGATCGCAGTCCTAGGCTGGCAGAAGAGAACATTTTCTAGCCAAAGTGGTCCAGCTTCTTGGATTCCCTTTCCTGAGGAGCGGTAGGGAAGGGGCTTAAGGAGGTGGAGGCTTAGACCACCAAGCTCTCCGGGGTGGGGTGTTCGGAGAGGAAAGTGGGGTCGCCCGGAGCAGGGCGGTGGCGTCGTGCAATCATGCTGTCCACCGGAGCCCTGTGTTGGGCCTGGACCACATGCCCAAAAGGACGTCAGTGAGGGCCTCATTAAATGGCAGCAGGGGCTCCCAAGAGCTCGCTGCCGGTTGAAGCACCTCAGTCAGGAGATTAGTCCTGACCGCCACAGTAGGGAGCTCGAGGTTGAGAGCATCGGCCGCCCTACGCGACACCACTGGGTAGGACGCTCCCTCCTCCGTAACCACGGTCGGGAGAAGTGTCCACCACTGGCATCCCCCAGTTCCTCTCTCCAGTCCTGCTCAGTATCCAACTGGTCAGTTAAAGGGTCACCTTACCCCTCCCAGTTCTCTTCACCCTCCTTTTGCTGCCAATCTGGCTGAAAATGTCCAGGGTGGAACACAAGGACAAAAGTACCCATCGGCCGACACTGTGTCTACGTCAGGATTGAGGCCGGGGTCGATGTTGGCCGGGGAGCCGACCGGCGCCGAATGCGGTAGTGGTGCCGTAGGAAGCGGTGCCAGCGGAGGTATAACAAGGTCAAATGGTGCAGATCCGGATCCAAGCCTGGATCCAAGGGGTGCCTGCGGAGCCAGAGCCGCCGGCAGTGAAGACCTAGGCCCCCCAACCGACTCCGCAGGGCCCGAAGGTGTGCCAACGGGGTTGGTCCGCCCAAAGATGGCATGCATCGCCTCGTAGAACGTATGAAGCTGGGCAGGGGTAGCTCTGGGTCCCGGAAAGGGAGGGAAGCTCAGAGTCGACCCTTCAGCTCTGCGCACTGAGCCACGGGAGTGGCACCACCCGCGTGCCTCGTCGGATCAGCCAACCAACGAGTAGAAGTCGAAGAGCGACAATGCTTCTTCGACTTCTTCTTATGCTTCGAATTACCCGACCCAGAGTGCGAAGACTTCGATGATTTGGAACCTGAATGGTAGTGGCTCCTTGACCACCCTCTCTACTTCCCTCTCGACTGGGACCTCGAACAGCACGGTGCCGACTGTTGGCATTCAAGCAGCTTTCGGGACAGCTCCTGCAAAGTCTTCGGCGCCATCGACCGACAGTCAGAGCACGACTTGGGGTCATGGTCTCGCTCCAGGCAAAAGAGGCACACGCTGTAGAGATCGGTCATCGACAGTCAGTTACAGGAACCGCAGGCCTTGAAACCGAGCATCCCTCGTGCACCTGTTCGGAGTCGACAAAAAAACAGTCAAAAAAAGACTGAGCTACCGCTCTTCCTGGATCTGCTGGAGCGGAAAAAGAACGAACGGACGTCGGCGCACGAGGGCGTCGTCTAAGTAGCTGCCGCGACTTCATACCGGCGCCCACGACTGACGAGGAGCCGACCGAAGCCACCTTCTGGAGCGCAGAGGTACTGCTGACGAAAAAACTTTACGGATCCAGTCTGACACCTGGGGGTAATACTAAGGTAAGGAATCTATAATTAACGTGTTTCTTTCAGATCTAAAAATTACTCAGCATGACAGCAACAACAGGATTGGTCTGAGTGGCCTGGTTGGGCGCTCACTAAGGGACTGGGAGTCTGTGCTTTTTCTCCACCCAGCAGTACACTACAGCTAGGTTGGAGAAATCCAAGTGCACATGTCAATTTGGCCAACCTAAGAAGGCTGACCAAACCAACATGTGCACTTACAGTGCTGCTGTATGTCCTTAGATAATAGCCCCGCCCTAAACTCAGAAGCATTTGCTGTCAAACAAAACTATAATAAAATTATTTTATCATCATTTTATTTTTCATCTGGAGTGGGCAGACGCTCCTCCTCTGCCATTAAGGAGGAGCCGCCGCTGTTGTATGTATTCATTTGTAACTGAACCTTTTCTTTCTTTGTTTATTGTAATTGTTAGTCATCAAACAGCTCTAGAACACATTTAAAACTGCTTTCTATTTATATTTGTGTTTGAAATAGGTTTGTGTTGAACCTGGCCCTTTTTGCAGGGTTTTCCTCAAACATTTAGCCTTCCTCCTGAATTTTTCTGACCACCTTTTTGTTGGATTTAGGAATGTGGGCACTTTACCATGGCTGACCAGTGCTAAAGTGCATATCCTCTTTCCTCTCAAACACAGTATTATTGGTTTCTCGCTGATTGGCATATTTGATTTACTAATGAGCCCCTAGCTGTAGAAAGCTGTCTCTGTATATAATATAGAAAAGTGAGGTATAGTGTGCACAGAGTCCAGTGGATTCCCAAAGGTAGGCAGAGGTAAAGTTAGATAGCACCTCACTCTCTATTTGTGGTTGAGCAGTTAGGCAGTACCAGAGGACAGTGTTAAGCATTTGTTGTACACACCCAGTCAGCAAATGAATTCACACACTCAAAGACGGTACTTCAGACCAATTGTTTTTGTATAAAAATATTATTTTAGTTATTTTATTTTCTAGAACCAAGCAAGCCTGGCACAGGTAAGCAATAAATACTTTACAGTAGTAATGCAATTGAAATACAGTTTGAATGATAATTGTATATATGCACTTTGGTTTGATTTACAATATGGTGCAGAGCAATGCAATACTTCGCAAATGCAGTATATATATACTTGAATAGGATTTATTTATTTTTTTAAAACAATTTTTATTAGAAACAAAAGCAGCCGTAAGGACATTGCATTGACAGCTTGTGTACAGGTGTTCAAAAGATTACAGTATTGTTTTCCCATCATAAATCCGGCAGAGGTCCAGGACAGTACATTCCAATAATAACATAATAAACTACAGGTGGGTGGCTTACATGCTCTCGGGTCAGGAAGCTTCAGTGATACACATCTATTTCTAATTGTCCTCTGCTTGTGCTAATATCTCAGCAACATCTTCCCCTAGTCTCAGCATTCTTTCCCTCCTCAGTTCTACTGTCGGCGAGACACATCTCCCCTCTAAACTTGTTCCAGCGCCCCCACTTGTGATGCCATTTACTTGGGCACCACTGTCACTGTACTTTATATACTGTTTTTTCAGCAATCATGGCATGAGCAATGTTTTATTTCGCTATACTCCACGCCATCTTGGCCCATGACTGTTCGGCTTGTGGAGGTCCGTTGCTTCCCAGATATTGAGGAGACACAGTGTGGGGATTGGGAGGATAGGTTTTTCACAGGTTCTAGTCAACTGTCTGGTGACATCTGTCCAGTATTGTTGTATGTGAGGGCAGTCCTATAGGATATGTAGGAACGTTCCTGTTTGGTTACAGTGCCGGAGGCAGCGATCATCAGATCGCCTGCCTAGTCGGTGTAGCACTGTGGCTTCAAAATATACTATGTGCGGATTGCTACATCCCGGGGCGAAGACAGCGCCTCTAGCCAGGCTTCGTTGGGTAGCTCCCCCAACTCAGCCTCCCAAGATGCCCTCAGCCTCAACATTGGATCGGCTCGGTTGTTAATCAACTTCTTGTATGTGAGAGAGATGTGAGAGAGATGGCTTTGCAAAGCATAGGATCCAGCAAGAGCCTGTCTTCCAGGGGAGAATAGTCTGGAAGGGGAGTATCTTTAGGGAGGGCGGAGTCAATGGCATGGCTGATCTGAAGGTAGTGAAATCTCTCTGTCGGCGCTAGCTGATATTTAGTTTGAAGATCTGATAACGATGCCTTCTTGCCCTTAACCCACAAATCGCTCACCGTGGAGATCCCGATCATATCCCACTTATCAAAGCCAGAACAGGCACTAAGCCGTCCCAGAATGTCCGGTTCCCATAGGGGGGTAGCTTTTGTGAGGCGGCCCAGCCAGCCATACGCCTCTGCGCTCCATGCCACAATTCTACAGTACACGCCGTAGGATCGGTCAAACACAATTTCTTGTGATTCATATACAGTGCTCTGTTGTAGCCCCCTTTCCCTAATAGCCAGTGGTCAGTGCGAAAGCTGGGGTCATAATGGCGCCCAAAGACCCATTGTTTGATAGGCGTCAGTTGTGAGGCCTGATATTAGAGGCGCACATCTGGCAGACCTATCCCTCCATCGTACCATCCAATAGTAAGCTTTGCCATGGCAATGCGATGTGGTCTTTTGTCCCACAATAAATCTCGTACTGTAGCATCAATCTGCAAAAAGTAGGAGCCCAATACCTGGAAGGTCGTGTTTTGTAGCGCGTACAGAAACCACAGTAGAGAAAGCATTTTGAATAAGGACGCACGCCCTAGCAAGGTAAGGGGGAGCATTTTCCAATGTGTATCATCTGAGCGAAACCTCTAACGGTTTGATTAGGTTTCTTTCAAAGAAGAGTGTGGGGTTGATAGTGATGAAAATTCCTAGGTAACGAAAACCCTGTGAGGCCACCGGAATATCGTATCCTCGGGGACTCTGTGGTGGCTTTCCCGAGGGGGGATACATCTGGGATTCAGACCAGTTTATCTGGTACCCAGAGTGTGCACCAAAGATGTGAAAAATGTGGAGCACACGGTGCAAGGAGTGCGTCGGCGAAGCGAGATAGAGCAAAATATCATCTGCGTACAGCGATATGCGGTCTTCGTGGTTATTCGTCCATCAAATGCCTCTAATGCCCGGGTCTCCCCTTATCCAAACCGCCAGTGGCTCTAGAACCATGGCAAAAAGGAGTGGCGACAAGGGGCAGCCTTGCCTTGTGCCCCGACACAGGGGGAACGGAGTGGAACAATGATTGTTTACTGAGACATGGGCTGCGTGTAAAGCAATTTAACCCATCCAATAAATTTGGGTCCGAAGCGGCCAAGAGCTGCGAACAAGTATTCCCACACCATGGTGTCAAACGGCATTTTGGTGTCAAGCGCCAAAAGAATCACTCCTTCTTCTAGTGTGTTTACTCGGCCCAGTGCACCATGCACACAACGTAGACTGCGTGCAGTGTTCCGACCTGGAATTAATCCCGACTGATCCGGGTGAATCAGGGCCATGAGACAGGGGAGTAGGCGGTTCGCCAAACGTTTGGCTAGAATTTTGGCCTTTTCTGTTATCAGGGAAATGGGCCTATACGAGGCACACTCATCTACCGGCTTACCTGGTTTGTGGATGACTGCAATGGTGGCCTCGCGAATATCATTCGGGAGGAGAGCATTATCACAACTTTTATTGCATAGTTTCAGTAAATGTGGTGCAAGTTTGGAAGCTATGGGTTTGAATAGTTCGATCAGGAGGCTGTTCGGGCCCATCGCCTTACCTGCCCGAATATCTTGGATTGCCTTCTGAATTTCCTAAACTGACAAGTCTACGTCTAATACCTCCTTATCTTGCTCCGAGAGGCCAGTCACACTGATAGTTGCCAGGAGTTCTGCCGCCTTTGAAGCTTGAGAGTCTTGTGGGCGATCATACACTGTCTTATAGCGGCTCACAAAGGCCTCGGCGATGCCCCAAGGGTCCGTAATGAGAACATCCTTGGATCCCTTAATAGCACGCACCCACCTCGCAGATTGCTCCTTACGCTCTAGCCACGGCAGTTGTTTGCCAGTGCGTTCCCCTTGTTTGTATATACGATGTCGGGTGGCCAGAGCACGTCTATTGGCGTCCTCTAGGAGCAATTGTTTGTAAACCTGTTGTTTCATATTACGTCGGTGCTGAGTGTCAGGGTCCGGGACTCAAGAAATATCAGCGTCTAGGCGTAGGATCTCGGCTTCCAATTCTAATACCCTTTGGCGGCGCTCAGCTCTATGGCCAGCCATCAATGATAGCGCTCTCCCCTTTTGAATGTTTTTTGTATA
This sequence comes from Lissotriton helveticus, assembly GCF_964261635.1. Taxonomy (NCBI): domain Eukaryota; kingdom Metazoa; phylum Chordata; class Amphibia; order Caudata; family Salamandridae; genus Lissotriton; species Lissotriton helveticus. The sequence continues at coordinate 1,246,923,152 of NC_136069.1, read as the reverse complement.
ATAGCAGGTAAATAACTTTTGAGATTACTAGGCTTACACAGAATAGTATACCTAGATAATACTCTGGGACATTTCCTGAAAACAGGTAAGTAAAACAGTTTTTGTTAGATTATGCAATTTTAAAGAATTTCTTTAGTTTCTCCAACTCCACACTTAAAACTATTCACAGAAAAACAGTCAATGTTATCCTATGGAAAAAAATAGTGTTATCGGTTTTGAGTTAAGTATTTGGTAGTGGGAGTTGAGGTCCCCAGGGTCAAAGATGCACTTTAGTAACACCCTCAGCGGCACTAGGGTGGCTGGGTGCAGAGTTCTGAGGCGTCATGTTATCCAATGGGGGATAGGGGTCCTCCGGTTGGTGGCTGCTGACAAGCAGGCCACTTTCTTGTGGGAGCAAAGCTCCTGGACTTTAGCCCAGGGCAAATGGGGAAACAAAGTAGCCGAAAAGGTGCACCTCAGCGGCACTAGGGCGGCCGGGTGCAGGGTGCTGTTTTGACGTTGGGCGCCCTGTTGTGTTTAATGAGGAACCTCCAGTTTGCAAAGGCACTGCAGGCTTGGGGACGAAATTCTCCTTGGAGTGACCACCAAGTTGAGAGGTAAGTTGGCAAGTTAGGGGTTGGTTAGGCACCGTCAGTTTAGCCACCCAAGGATGTGGGTTGTCGGGTTCAGGGGTGTCTTTTGGGGTCAGATCTTATTACCAGCTCCTGGTAGCGGTTGGGCCAACTTTCTGGATAGTATGAGGAAGCAAGGTTCAGCGGTGCCCCTAAATATTAGATTTAGGGGCGTTACAGGTAGGTCAATGGCAGGGACCAATGGGACACTTCCCTGGGGTGGGTACACCCCCTACTATGCCACCCTCCAGTCGGAGGTGGGCATGAACCTGCCCTGGTTGGCTGAGTCCCCCCATCTGCAAGATAGCAGGGACAGAGTTGTACTTAACCACGTCTCCCCCACCGGAGGGGTGGAGTTGGCAGAGGTGGGCACACCTCTCTTCCTCACGTGTTTTTCCTGCCGGTTCTCCTGCCCAAAGTGGAGGTCAGAACCAGTAGGGACCAGTTGCTGAAAGCTGCAAGTGGTCTGGGGAAGCTCACAAAGGCGGCAAGCCTTTGAAGCTTCCCCTCCGTGAACCCGGCCTATCCTGGGGTAGGAGGCATGGCACCTTGTCCCAGGATATGCATTGTTTCAGGCTCCAGAGAGCAGCAGGCTCTCGACCCAGGGGTCCAGAAACATGTCTGGTGGTGGCAGCTGAAAGCAGCCACTCAGCCTGGACACTAGTGGCAGGTTAGTTTTTAGGGGCAACTCTAAGGTGCCTTCTTTGTGCATTTTTCATTATATCCCACACTGGCATCAGTGTGGGTTTAATGTGCTTATAAGTTTGATACCAAACTCCTCAGTTTTTAGTGTAACCATTATGGTGCTATGGAGTTCCGAATTGCACACTCCCAGCACCATATATTCTTAATGGCAGTACTGCACTTACAATGTCCAAGTCTAAGAATTGACTCAGACACTGTAGGGGCGCAGGATTCATGCACCTCTACCCTCAACACTGAAATAGTGCACCCAGCTAGAGGGGTGACTTATCTACGCCATGTCGACTCTTCACTTTGTTCTGCACCAAAACACGCAGCCTGCAAAGGCAGTGTGTGTGTGTGTGTGTGTGTGTGTGTAGAGGTACAAGGCCTCTAATAAGGCCTTAGAGGTCTTCCCTGGTCACAGTGCCCTGGGTACCTGTGGTACCATTTACCAGGGATGCCAATTGGGTTACTTTTGGGGAAGAATACAGGCCTTGGAAACCTGATTGGAAGGGACCCAGGGCACATTAAGTGAAAGTGCATCGGTAGTCTGGCAAAAGGTGGTGGGGGGGGGGGTACTGCAACAGAAAATCACTTTCCTACACAAGCCCCCCAGCCCAAAGGGCAGTAGACTCAGCCAAAGCTGAGAGGGTCTTCCTAGTCTTTCAGGTGAGGAGGATTAGAGGAAGTGGTTTGAAAGTTGCAGGGCCTACTCTGCTTTTACATTCTTCTGTCCAGGTCAGTCCCTTTGGGGAGCTGGCCTACCTCAACAGTTTCAGGACCAAATTCCAAATGCTCCTCTCCTAGCTCTTTAGTGTCTTCACCCCATCTTTTCAGTTTGGGCTCAGAGGTGCCTACCTCTGCAAATTCTAACTTAGCTAGGGCAAAGCCCAGCTTACCCACAGAGGTCAACCACAGATTGAGCAACCCCACCATGACCAATAGGGTGAGGGGGCTTAACTTGCTATTTGGCAGGGGGCTAGGCCACCATGTGAAGAACAGTGCTGCCATGAAGGCGAACACCCAGCAGAGGCTGCTGGCAGCTGTCAGTGCTCAGAACCACACCTTTAGCTCTTCACTGGTAGGTGAAGTAGCTAACTTATAGGCTTCTTTGGATCTGGGGGCCTGTCTGCTGTTTAAAGGTGAGGGGTCACTACACTTGGTAGTGAACACTTTTCTTCCACCTTCTGTTCAGCCAGCTGAGGAGCCACCAATTCTTACTCGCACACGAGTGACCGGCGTGAGGGACAGCGAAGCGAGGAAGCGCCCATGAGACTCAAGATAGACTTGGAACACCGAGCATCGGAGGGGACCTAAACAAATTTGAAGATTGAATCTTGATGATTACTCCTCACGCCATGGGAACATTATCGCCACACAAGAAAATACATTACTGAGAATACATGCAGCCGTGAACAAGTCACATGTACTAAATTGCAAGAGGCGACGAAACACGTGTTGGCTTGGAAAACCTGAACAACTGACATCAGGAAGACTGATTAAAAAGAAAAGAGAAAAATAAAGAAAAAAAGTTTACTGATTTGTTCTACTTTTTGTGCTAATTCTAAACTCTGAAAAGAGTGTGCTTGGGTACAGTTTTGCTTTGGTCTGTTGGTTTACCACAGAGATCTAGGGAGGCAGGTGGTTCATTGATGAGTCCTAGGTCCATCTCTGCTCTTTCTTTTTCTATAGCCAGGAGTCTGGTCTCTAGGTCTAATCTTTTGGTCAGCCTGCCTAGCAGGATGTTCTCCTCATTGAGGCTTTCCTCATTGTCCTCAGTAGTGCCCGACTCACCTGTGTGTGGTCTAGGTACTGAGAGGTTGATTATTGGAGTCAGGGCCACTGGGACCCTTTTCTCCCTAAGAAGTGGGGGAGGTTGATCTACCTGATCATACTCTCTCTCTTCTTCCTCATCTGACTGGTCTTCACTATTTTCAGATGAGTGGTCCTTAGCATACCCAGCCAACATCTCCCGGAGATTTTGTTTGGTGGGATGCTCCAGAACTTGGAGCTACTTCTCCTAGTGCTAGCCTCTATGAGCTTGCTCCAAGCATCCTCCTTCAAAGCTACCTTGCGCTTTCTAAGGGCTACTTTGTACTACATTCTTTGGGTTTTAACCAGGCCTCAATGCAGTGCTTCCTTAAGCCTTCTAGCCGCACAAGAGCAAACTGTGTCGAACCATCTTGGTGCCCGTTCTCATTGGCTAGTAGGGCAGGAAACCGTCCTTAGATCAGCAACAGAGCAAGAAATAGATTTGAAAGCTTTAGCAATAGCCACATCCGGCTGCCCCGATGTAGCCAGACAGATCTGGATCTCTTTCTGACATTTGACTAGGAACATATCATGAAAGGAGCCTGGAATAATCTGTGCCCATTTGAGCCTTCTACCCCCATCAGTCGCAGTAACACACCTCCGCCCCTGTTCCCCTGCTTCAAGCTCAATAAGGGCCAACTAGCTTTTAGACATAGGAGATTATGATCACTAAAATACTTGCTTGGATACAAACAGTAGAGATCATATGGAAAAGAGGTGTAGAGACTAGAATGAAATCAATAAAAGAGTCACTACCAATCCCTTTAATGGTGGGAGTAAGATCTCTCTGGACTGGGTCCAATTTACCCATCGCTGATTGGAGGTCAAAATCACATACCAACATATTTAAATTATCCCCCTGACCACTATGTTCGAAGTGTAGAGTGTTGTGCAGTAGTGCATATGAACAAGTTACTTACCTTCGGTAACGATATATCTGTAAGAAACAGTAGTTAGTATTAGATTCCTTACCTTAGAATATCCCCAGGCGTCAGTCTGGATCCGGAAACTTTTGCGTAGCAGTACCCCTGCGCGTCGGTAGGCGTCGTCTGCAGGCGTCCCCTGCGGCTCCGCGTCCGTCGTTGGCGTCGTGTGCCGTGATGACGTCGCTGGAGTATATAGACGCCGCCTCCGCGCGCTGACGTCCGTTCTTTGCACACAGCTTTTCCGCGCCAGAACACGCAGAGCCATGTAAGAACCAACACTGGTGCCATGCGAAACTAGGGCCCTGAAGGGGATGACCTTAACCCTATGTATCAGTTCGCAGAACGGGGAGGATGGGTGGGGCAGTAAGGAATCTAACACTAACTACTGTTTCTTACAGATATATCGTTACCGAAGGTAAGTAACTTGTTCATCTGAAAGAAACAGGTTAGTATTAGATTCCTTACCTTAGAATAGATACCCCAGCAATACCAACCCCGGTGGTGGGTCTGCGAACCAATACAGCTTACACCAGAAAGTCCTGGAGGACAGAACGGCCAAAGAAGCCATCCCTCCGGACTTGACTGTCCAGGCAGTAGTGCCTCGCAAACGTGTGCAGCGAGGCCCACGTAGCCGCCTGACAAATGTCCTGCAAGGGGACTCCCCGGCCCAGAGCAGTAGTAGCCGCCGTGGCCCGAGTGGAATGGGCCCTCAGCCCAACAGGAGGCTCCTTCCGAGCCAAAGAGTAGCACGCTTTGATGCACAGGACGACCCACCGAGAGATGGTCCGCTTATACACCGCCCGTCCCTTCTTCGCACCCACGTAGCCAACAAACAGTTGGTCATCCACCCGGAACTGGCGAGTGCGAGCCATATAAAATGAAAGCGGACGTTTTGGGTCCAGACGATGGAGCCGCTCTTCATCCTTTGAAGGATGCGGAGGCGGGAAGAAGGAGGGTAAGGTGATGGACTGCCCGATGTGAAAAGCAGAGACTACTTTGGGCAGGAAAGAAGGTCTAGTTCTCAGAACCACCTTGTCTGGATGAATGGACATGAAAGGAGGTTTGACAGAAAGAGCCTGGAGCTCACTCACTCTCCTGGCAGAGGTGATGGCAACCAGGAAGGCCGTCTTTAAAGTCAGGAGACGGAGAGGACAGGAATGAAGTGGCTCAAAGGGAGCACACATCAAGAAGGTCAGAACTAGGTTCAAGTCCCACTGAGGCATCACAAACGGAACAGGTGGATACATGTGCGTGATGCCTTTCAAGAATCTCGTTACAATAGGGGACTTGAACAAAGAAGGTTGATCAGGCAGCCTTAGAAAGGCCGAAAGGGCAGAAAGGTAGCCCTTGATAGTGCCCAGAGCAGAGCCCTGCTGGGCAAGAGAGAAGAAAGAGGAGAACCTCGGAGAGAGGGGCAGAAAGAGGGTCCACAGCCTTTGCTGTGCACCATGCCACAAATCTGTTCCACCGGCAGGCGTATACCGACTTTGTGGAGGGACGCCTGGCTGCCAGAATCACATCACAAACTTCAGGAGGCAAGTCAAATGGCCTCAACTGTCGCCGCTCAATCTCCACGCATGGAGGTGGAGACTGGACAGGTTCGGGTGGAGGACCGTCCCCTGCTGCTGCGACAGAAGGTCCTCCCGAAGGGGCAGGCGGATCGAGGGACCGACTGACATGCTAAGTAGCTCGGGATACCAGTACCTTCGAGCCCAGTCCGGAGCCACAAGGATAACTTGGGCCCAATCGCGCCTGATCTTCTTCAGCACTCTGGGCAGAAGTGGTATAGGCGGAAAGGCGTACAACAGACCGCAACTCCACGCGCGCCGAAAGGCGTCGCCGTGCGAGTGCCGTCTTGGAAACTCCAACGCGCAGAACTGATGACATTGCGCGTTCTCTTCTGTGGCGAATAGATCTAACCAAGGCTCTCCCCATTTCAGAAAGAGGCCGTGCGCCACGTCCGAGTTCAGACGCCATTCGTGATCCACCGAGCACCGACGGCTGAGTTCGTCCGCCCTGGCGTTCAGAGAACCTGCCAGGTGTTGAACCGTCAGAGTCACGCTCTGACGTTCCAGCCATTGCCAGAGACGCAGAGCCTCCTGGCAAAGGGTCCACGACCCCACTCCGCCCTGCTTGTTGCAGTACCACATGGCGGTGGTGTTGTCCGTGAACACCTGCACCACACTCCCGTTGACAAAAGGGAGGAATGCCTTCAGTGCTAGACGGATCGCCCGCAGCTCCAACAGGTTTATATGGAGCCGGGACTCCGCCGGAGACCAGATGCCTCTGATCTCCGCCTCTCCCAAGTGGCCTCCCCAGCCCTGGAGGGACGCGTCCGTCACAACCACGTGCTCCGGTTGGGGAAGGGAGAGGGATCTGCCTCTGACCCAATCGCGGTCCGTAAGCCACCACTGCAGTTGTCTCGCAGTGCCCTCCGAGATCAAGACATGGTCGGACAAGTTGCCCTGATGCTGGGCCCACTGAAACTTCAGGTCCCACTGCAGAGCCCGCATCCGCCACCGGGCGTGATGCACCAGAAGGATGCAGGAAGCCATCAGCCCCAGCAGCCGCAGCGTCAACCTGACCGAAACCCGGGATAACGGCTGAAAGATGGGAATCAAAGCCTGTATATCCCGGACTCGCCGTTCCGGAGGATAAACCCGAAACTGCGCCGAGTCAAGAACCGCTCCGATGAAAAGGAGCTTTTGAGAGGGACACAGGTGTGATTTCGGCACATTGATGGAAAACCCCAGCTCGTGCAAGAGGTCTGCCGTCATCTGAAGGTGGTGGACGACTGTCTGGGGCGAGCCCGCCTTCAACAACCAGTCGTCCAGGTAGGGGAAGACTGAGACCCCAACCGGCGCAGATGGGCTGCGACCACTGCCAACACCTTTGTGAAGACCCGTGGGGCGCTGGTAAGGCCGAATGGGAGCACGATAAACTGAAAGTGCTCGTGGCCTACCGTGAACCGCAGGTAACGCCGGTGGGCCGGCAGGACGGGGATGTGAAAATACGCATCCTGCAAGTCCAACGCTACCATCCAGTCTAGTGGGTCTAGAGCAGCCAAGACCTGAGCCAAAGTCAACATCTTGAACTTCTCCTTCCGGAGGAAGCCGTTGACGTTCCGTAGATCCAAGATAGGACGTAGGCCCCCTTTGTCCTTCTTGGGCACCAGAAAGTAGTGGGAATAGCAACCACATCCTACTTCTGGCCCAGGAACGCGCTCGATGGCCCCCTTGGCCAAGAGGGCCGTAACTTCCTCCTGCAGAAGCGTCAAGTGGTCTCCCGACACACGGTGGTTCTGCGGTGGCATGGCTGGAGGAGTGGTCTCGAAGGGGAGGGAGTAGCCCCTTCGGACGAGCTGCAGCACCCACCTGTCCGATGTTATCGTGCGCCAGTGGGAGAGGTGATGGCGAACCCTGCCGCCCACCGGCGTCACATGGGCCTGAAAGCACGGACTAGGAGGATTTAGAGGCGGATGCTGCGGGGAGAGGTGTGGTCTGACCTCGCCTCTGTCCCCGTTCGCCACCACGGCGGTTTCCACGGCCGCCGCCGCGTTGAGAAGTCTGTTGCGGCGCGTGGCTGGCAGCACGTGTGGGACCGCCCCTTCCGTGGCCACGAAAGGAGCGAAACGAACCCGTTTGCTGGCACTGGGTCGAGAGACCCAAGGACTTGGCCGTGACCCTGGAGTCCTTGAAGCGTTCCAGCGCGTGGTCCGCTTTGTCGCCAAACAGGCGACTGCCATCAAACGGCATGTCCATCAATGCAGACTGGACATCTGCCGAGCAATTGGCGGATCTCAGCCAGGCACGGCGACGAATCGCCACAGTCGTGGACATCGCCCTGCCCAGTGAGTCGGTCGTATCAAGACCACACCGTAATGGAATATCTTGCTGCGTCTCGGCCTTCAATCATAGCCTTGCCGAGCTTAGCCCGTACCTCCTGCGGGCATTCAGGCAGCAGTTCCGCGACCGTATCCCACAGAGAGTGGGTGTAGCGGCCTAAGAGGCACGCGGTGTTGCAAGACCGCAGTCCCAGACTCAGGGACGAAAAGACCTTCTTACCATACTGGTCGTACCTCTTAGATTCCCGGTCGGGCGGGGCCGACGGGAATGCGGTCTGGGAAGTCGAGGCCTGGATCACCAGGCTCTCAGGGGTGGGATGGGAGGACAAGAACTTTGGTTCATCCGTACACGGACGGTGGCGTCTGGCCACGTTCCTATCAACAGGCGAACCTGAAGCGGGCCTGGACCACGTGCCCAAAAGAACGTCAGTTAAGGCCTCATTGAACGGCAGCAGTGGCTCCTGTGGGCATGACTGCGCTTTGAGTACCTCAGTGAGGATGTTAGTCCTCAAGGCCGCGACGGGGAGCTCAAGGTGTAAGGCCTTGGCAGCCCTCATCAACACCACTGAATAAGCTGCCCCCTCCTCCGTAGCCACGGTAGGAGGCGAGACAAAGCCAGGGTTGGGGGAGTCATCCAGACCACTGGCGTCACCCAAGTCACCTGTCCAGTCCACATCGTACTGACACTCGCGGGTCAGAGGGTCCTCAGACCCCTCCCACTCTTCTCCGCAATCTACATCCTCACCATATTCGGAGTCAACAATGTAGACCGGCTCCCCGGGGTCAACAGGCCCCATCGGCGTCGGACTCGGCGTCGGGCGACGCCGGTTCGACTCCGCGGCCGGAGTCGCAGAGGGAATGGGGGCGGCGCCGCCCGGAGCCGGCGTCGCGCGGGGCGGCGCCGTGGGTTGCCCCGATGGAATCGGCGCCTGAGAGGCCGGTTGACCAGCCGGCGCCGACCCTGAAGGTCCCTGCGGCGCCGGGGCCGGGACCGTCGGCGACGTCGGGGCCGGAGCACCCGACGGCGTCGAGGCAGGAGCACCCGAACCGCTAGGACCCCCGGACGGGACCACCGGGCCCGCAGGCGCCGTCGGAGGAGACAGTGCCCTCATGGCCATGAGGAACGCCTCTATCTCCCCGGGCGACGCGCCCTGCCCAGGGACCGCAGGGTATGGAGCAGGCCGCGTCAGCGACTCACGCGGAGCCGCGGGGGTGGGGCCACCCGAACCCCCGGCCGCATCGCGCGAGCGTCGGGGGGGAGTCTGGGGTACGATGACGACGCCCCGACTTCTTGTGCTTCCTACCTGAGGAACCAGAGGAATGGTGATGACTCCCGGAGCGCTCGTGACGGCTCCGCGACCGCTCCCTCGATCGATCCCTAGACCTCCGTCCGGACCGGGACCGCTCTCGACGCGGGGCCGACACCCGGAGCTCGAGTAGCTTGCGGGACCGCTCCCGTCTAGCTTTAGTCGTCAAGGCCCGGCAATCGACACAGTCGTCCACGGCGTGGTCAGGGCCCAGGCACCGGAGGCAGAGTCGGTGATGATCCGTGACCGACATCGTGCGGTCACAGTCGTCACAGTTCTTAAAACCGGGCATCCTACCGGCACCGTAAGAAGAATCAAGGATTCACAAAAAAACTTTGGTCAAAGACCGGAGTACTGCTCTTCGGATCTGCGCTAACTGGCGCGGAAAAAAGAAGAACTGACGTCAGCGCGCGGAGGCGGCGTCTATATACTCCAGCGACGTCATCACGGCGCACGACGCCAACGACGGACGCGGAGCTGCAGGGGACGCCTGCAGACGACGCCTACCGACGCGCAGGGGTACTGCTACGCAAAAGTTTCCGGATCCAGACTGACGCCTGGGGATATTCTAAGGTAAGGAATCTAATACTAACCTGTTTCTTTCAGATTACAGAAAGCAGTGGCAGTACTAGTGCTGGAAGCGACATGACTTGGAAAGGTATGAATACGTACATCAAACAAAACTACATATGTATATTCAGATTTCCAAATTCCCCAAAGGTTTAACTAGTTATGGGCATGAACCCAGTATTTAAGACTAAAAATCAGAAATAGACAGCTACTTATTACAAGAGACATGGTTTACTCCTTCAAACATAGGTAGATGGATGGCATCTGCAATTAAACAGCAAAAGGGTATTCTTTGAGAGCAAGGGCTGCTGAACTCCCTCATTTGAGTCTCAAGAAACCCTGCATGTCATCAGGTGCAATGGGCTGCCTTATTTTAAAATGGACAAGGGGATTTCTGAAGGTCTTGCCTTGCATCCCAGTCATTGCAGCCTTTTTGTAATGTTCTGGGATAGCTAGAAAAATTTATTTTTTAATCTACAGTTCATATCAAGTCTACCTCAAGAATATGATCCCTCTTCCTTAGATTATTGGTTTCATTTTTTCAGCAGAGGAACAATACTCCCTTACCTTTCTGTTGAACCGTTGAACAGCATCATCTTGTGAAACCATTATATGACAGACATGATTACTCATTTGATTCTTACCAGAGTCATTTAAAATGGCTTATGAGTCACAGAAGGGCCCAAAGACTGTAAATGTTGTGTCAACTACTTTTACTTAGCTAACATATAGTTAACCAAAAAGTTGCAAACTTTCAAAGGGAATGTAAGGCTTTCTCTCAAGGACATGGGGCAGTCAAGGGTTACTGGGCATCACCATCTGGGTTCCTTTTACCTTTAGTGTACACTGTAGCAATACCAGTGCACTACAGACCAGAGAGCTAAGAGAAATACTCTTAGGTATTTTGCTCTCTCAGGTATACATGGATCAGCATCATAACTTATTCCAAGAGGTGGGTGGCCTTAGCGTCTCAGATCAATTGAAACACAACAGACAGCACTCACTAACTTTCATGTCCAATCATCACATTAATTTGTAAAACAATACATACTTAAATGTATAAAGCACAAGTTACTACTTGTGTAACGATATATCTGTAAGAAACAGTAGTTAGTGTTAGATTCCTTACCTTATATTATCCCCAGGCGTCAGACTGGATCCGGAAAGTTTTGCGCAGCAGTACCCTTGCGCGTCGGTAGGTGTCGTCCGCGGCTCCGCGTCCGTCGTCGGCACCGTGATGACATCGTTGGAGTACTTAGATGCGGCCCTCGCGCGCTGATGCCAGTACTTCTTTTTTCCGCGCCAGCAAGCGCCGATCCGGAAAAAGTTGTACCCTAGTCAATTTTTGAAGTCAGTTCTTATACATAGCTTTTCCGCGCCAGAAACACAGAGCCATGATAAAAACCAACACTGGTGCCATGAAACTAGGGCCCTGAAAGGGGATGACCTTAACCCTAGATATCGGTTCGCAGGACGGGGAGGATGGGTGGGGCGGTAAGGAATCAATCACTAACTAATGTCTCTTACAGATATATCGTTACACAAGTAGTAACTTGCGCATCTGAAAGAGACACGTTAGTATTAGATTCCTTACCTTAGAATAGATACCCCAGCAATACCAACCCCCGGTGGTGGGTCTGCGAACCAAGATCACACCAGAAAGTCCTGGAGCACGGAACTGCCAAAGAAGCCATCTCTCCGGACTTGGCTGTCCAGGCAGTAGTGTCTAGCGAACGTGTGCAGCGAGGCCCACGTAGCTGGCTGACAGATGTCCTGCAACAGGACTCCCCGACCCAGGGCAGTAGTAGCCGCCGTGGCCCGAGTGGAGTGGGCACGCAGCCCCACCGGAGGCTCCTTCTTAGCCAGAGAATAACAGGCCTTAATGCACAAAACGACCCATCAAGAAATGGTGCGTATGTGCACTACCTGTCCCTTCTTAGCGCCCACGTAACCAGAGCAGGTCGTCCACCCGGAACTGGCGTGTGCGGTCCAAATAAAATGAGAGCGCACGTTTTGGGTCCAGACGGTGGAGCCTCTCTTCCTCTTTTGAGGGATGCGGAGGCAGAAAGAAGGTGGGCAAGGTGATGGACTGCCCGATGTGGAAGGCTGAAACAACCTTGGGCAGGAAAGAGGGACGTGTTTTTAAGACAACTTTGTCCGGATGGACAGAAAGGAAAGGAGGCTTAGAAGAAAGAGCCTGGAGCTCGCTCACTCTCCTGGCATAGGTGATGGCAACCAGGAAGGCAGTCTTAAGAGTAAGAAGACGGAGGGGACAATTGTGAAGTGGCTCAAAGGGAGCGCTCATCAAAAAAATTAGAACAAGGTTCAAGTCCCACTGAGGCATCACAAAAGGAACAGGAGGAAACATGTGAGTGATGCCCTTCAAGAATCTATTTACAACAGGGGACTTGAACAGAGAAGGCTGATCAGGAAGCCTTTAGAAGGCTGAAATGGCAGGTAGAGAGGTAGCCCTTGATAGTGCCCAGAGCAGAGCCCTCCTGGGCAAGTGAAAGAAGAAAGAGGAGAACCTCTGAAAGAGGGGCAGAAAGGGGATCCACAGCCTTTGCTGTGCACCATGCCACAAATCTGTTCCACCTGCAGGCGTTTACCGTTTTTGTGGAGGGACGCCTGGCTGCCAGAATGACATCACAGACTTCAGGAGGCAAGTCAAATGGCCTCAACTGCCGCCGCTCAATCTCCACGCACGGAGGTGGAGGATGGACAGGTGCGGGTGGAGGACAGTCCCCTGCTGCTGCGACAGAAGGTCCTCCTGAAGAGACAGACGAATCGGGGGATCAACTGACATGCTGAGTAGCTCGGCATACCAGTACCTTCGTGCCCAGTCCGGGGTTACAAGGTTGACTTGGGCCCAGTCGTGCCTGATCTTCTTCAGCACTCTGGGCAGAAGTGGTATAGGCGGAAAGTCGTACAACAGACCGCAAATCCACTCGCGACGAAAAGCTTCGGAGAGCGAGTGCCGCCTTGGAAATTCCAACGCGCAGAACTGATGACATTGCGCGTTCTCTTCTGTGGTGAATAGATCTAACCAAGGCTCTCCCCACTGCCGAAAGAGACCTTGCGCCACGTCCGAGTTCAGACGCCATTCGTGATCCATCATGCACCGACGGCTGAGTTCGTCTGCCCTGGCGTTCAGGGAACCTGCCAGGTGTTGAACCACCAGGGTGACGCCCTGGTGTTCCAGCCATTGCCAGAGGCACGGAAGCCGCAGCGTCAACCTGACCGAGACCCGGGATACAGGCTGAAAGATAGGAATAAGAGCCTGAATATCCAGAACCCGCTGTTCTGGAGGATAAACCCAAAACTGCGCCGAATCCAGAACCGCTCCGATGAAGAGGAGCATTTGAGAGGGACACAGGTGTGACTTCGGCACATGGATGGAAAACCCCAGCAAGTGGAGGAGGTCGGCCGTTGTTTGGAGGTGGCTGACGACTGTCTGGGGCGAGCCCGCCTTCAACAACCAGTCGTCGAGGTAGGGGAAGACTGAAACCCCTAACCTGCGCAGATGAGCTGCGACCACCGCCATCACTTTCGTGAACACCCGTGGGGCCCTGGTAAGGCCAAAGGGGAGCACGGTGAACTGAAAGTGCTCAAGGCCTACCGTGAACCGCAGGTAACGCCGGTGGGACGGCAGGATGGGGATGTGGAAATAAGCGTCCTGCAAGTCCAACGCTACCATCCAGTCTCCGGGGTCCAGGGTAGCTAAGACCTATGCCAAAGTCAGCATCTTGAACTTCTCCTTCCGGTGGAAGCCGCTGATGTTCTGCATGTCCAAGATAGGGCGTAGGCCCCCTTTGCCCTTCTTGGGAACCAGAAAGTAGTGGGAATAGCAACCACACCCTACTTCTGGCCCAGGAACGCGCTTGATGGCCCCCTTGGCCAAGACGGCCGATACTTCCTCTTGCAGAAGTTTCAAGTGATCCCCCGACACGCGGTGGTACTGCGGTGGCATGGCTGGAGGGGTCGCCTCGAAGGGGAGGGAGTAGCCCATTCGGATGATTTGCAGCACCCACCTGTCAGAAGTGATGTCGCGCCAGTGGGGGGCAGGGTCCGCCATCACCTCCTCCACTGGCGCGACATCACTTCTGACAGGTGGGTGCTGCAAATCGTCAAATGGACCTGAAAGCTCGGACTAGGAGGGCTTTGAGGCAGATGCTGCGGGGGTGGATGTGGACAGGCCTTGCCGTTGTCCCCTGGCACCGCCATGGCGGTTACCACGTCCGCCGCCACGCTGGATGTTAGACTGCGGCCCGTGGCTGGCAGGACGTGAAGGGGTGCCCCTTCCTTGGCCACGAAAGGAGCGAAAGGCAGAAGATGGCTGATGATGGCCCGACAGGCCCAAGGACTTGGCCGTAGCCCTGGAGTCCTTGAAGCGTTCAAGCGCATGATCTGCCTTGCCACCAACGAGGTGGCTGCCATCGAACGGCATGTCTATGAGGGTGTTCTGGACATCAGCCAAGAAGTTGGTGGACTTCAGTAAGGCGTGGCGGCGAACCGCCACCGTCGTCGATATCGCCCTGCCCAGCGAGTCCGTGGTATCCAGCCCACATCGGATGGAATACCGTGCTGCGTCTTGTCCCTCCGCAAGGACTTGAGCGAACTTTGCCCGGGCCCCCTCCGGGCACTCTGGCAGCACGGCCGCAACCGTATCCCACAGAGAGTGGGTGTAACGGCCACACCACCCACGGAGAACCCACGCCCCCAACAGCCCGGGGACCGGCCCTCGAGGACAAACTGTGACACTTCCCAACAGGTGAGCGACGCTCTTGCGGCCTGGGAGAAGGGCGATATCGGAGGTTCTTGAAGCCGTCCACGGGGGATGGACGCGGTGACGCCGCCGACCTGGACCTGCGTGCCGAAAGGAGTTTCATCCATCGCTCCCTCCGGGACTTCGGTTTCATTTGCTGACACGCCTGACAGTTTGTGGAGTCGTGGTGCTCTCCCAAACATCACATGTAGATAGGGTGAGGGTCTGTTGCCGACATCTGGCGCGTACAAGACGAGCACGCCTTGAAGCCCGAAGGCATTCGCACACTGCTCCCAAGAAAAAACGCTCAAAGTGGAAAAAGGGGCGTGAAACAGGCCAGGAACACGATCCCGGTCCGCGTTGCACGTGGAAAAGAAGAAAACTGACGTCAGCGCGCCGGGGTGGGGCTTATGTGACCTCGCTGACGTCACACCCTCGGAGGACGTTGGGGCGGAGTCGCGTGGTGCCGCCCAGGCCTGGCGCGCAGAGATGCTGGGCAAGAAAGTTTTCCGGGTCCAGTCTCACGACTGGAGATAATTCTATGTTAAGCAATCTGCGGCTAGTAGTCTCTATCAGATACTTCATTTTGATGGTGTACTTCAAATAGAACAGTCTATATCTCTTCCCTAAACTGAAGAAGGGTTAGGGCGGCCCTGATGGATATAGGGATGCCTTCTTTTTTTACACTTTTTTGTCTACAGTACGGTGATGTCCTAGCTGCAGGTGTGCCAAGAGGCACCACAGATCGTGAGCTCATCAGCCAAATAGGCAGTTGGGCTCGTTGTGATGGCTTTGTAAATGATGGAACTGGGTTTGAAACGGTGTGGGCTGGCAAAGAGAGCCATGGAGCTCCGCAAGGATAAGGATGATGTGATTGTATTCCTTCAAGACCTGAATGAGACGTGCTGCTATGTGTAGCATGCCGGTAAGGGAAGTGTGGACTTTGGGAAGCCATGCAGCAGAGCATATCTACCATCCAGATGAGACAGAAGTGCAGGTTACCAAAAGTTCTGAGGTCCCTTTTTGGGAGGAACACTTTCGCTTTCTTTAGTAGAGGGAGCTGGTACCAGGACACATGTTTCCTTGGCAATGTGTTCCTTGAGAATGAAGCGAATGTCCGGTATAAATCCAAATGTCTTGGCTCTAGGTGGAAGTTGGGGTTCAGGACAATCGAGGTTCAGGTCAGGGAGTCAAGTTTGGACTATTTCTTATGTGTTGCACTTGGTGTGGGTGAGGTGCAGGCAGTGTTTGCAGCATTAAAAGTCTTAAGCGGGACAATCTTTTAAATAGAGTTGTTAAGTTATTTGTGAATGTTGATGCTATTACCAGCGAGAAGAGCCCCAATATGTAGTGGCTAAAGATGACTAGGTACAGGACGGAACCGTGGGTATCTACATAGGTAATAGGGATCTTATGGGACCTGGATAGGCCCATGTGAACAAACTGGTGTCCGCTGGAAAGGTAGGAGGAGAACAACTTAAGAACGTTACCAGTGGAACTCACTATAGACTTTAGGCTGTGGATGAGGTGGGGGGGTCAATGGTGTTCAAGACGGCGGAAAGGTTCATCACTATCCAGAGGCAGGGTTACCTTCATCTGTGATCAGAAAGATGTTTACTACAATATGCAGAGTATATTTATCCAGCCTGCAGCTTTCTCTGAACACAGATTGGCAGTCATGAAGGAGATGGTCGTGTAGATGTGATCTTGGAGCTCAGCATAGACTGTTTTTTCAATGGTCTTGCAGATGAAAGGTTGAGGAGTACGGTGCAGTAGTTGGGGAGATCAGCATGTTCTAGTGTGCTTTCCTTTAGGAATGGGAGAATCTGGCCTGTCTCAAAAGCTTTTAGGAAGATGCCTCGAGTGAGGGAAACTAGAAAATGTTGAGTAGCAGGTAAGAGCGTTTTTCCGGAATGAGCTCCAATGAATAACAAGGGATGAAAGACATCCCTGAGAGAGTTGAGTGCGTTGGTGAGAACTGTTTAACAAGCATTTGCAATGCAATAGGTCTCGCAGCATTAAAGTTTGAGTTATTGGCATTGTGTATGACAATGCGTTGCATACATTTTTTAGCATACTTTGAATTGGTGAGCAGTTTGAGTGTGTGCAAGAGTGCTGTTGCTCACAGCTGTTATTATTCACGCAGCTCTAATGATGCACCTCACCACGGGGCTGACGCAGTTATTATGCACCTCAGCACGGGGCTGACGCAGTTATTATTCACAAAGCTCTGATGATGCACCTCAGGCACGGCTCACAGCTGTTATTATTCACACAGCTCTGATGATGCACCTTTGGCACGGACTCACAGCTGTTATTATTCACACAGCTCTAATGATGCACCTTAGGCACGGGCTCACAGCTGTTATTATTCACACAGCTCTGATGGTGCACCTTAGGCACGGGCTCACAGCTGTTATTCACACAGCTCTAATGATGCACCTCACGCACGGGGCTGACGCAGTATTATTCACACAGCTCTGATGATGCACCTCAGCCACAGGCTCACAGCTGTTATTATTCACACAGCTTTGATGATGCACCTCCGGCACGGGCTCACAGCTGTCATTCACACAGCTCTGATGATGCACCTCAGGCACGGGGCTGACAGTTATTATTCACAAAGCTCTGATGATGCATCTCAGGCATGGGCTCACAGCTGTTATTATTCACACAGCTCTGATGATGCACCTCCGGCACGGGCTCACAGCTGTCATTATTCACACAGCTCTGATGATGCACCTCAGGCACGGGCTCACAGCTGTTATTATTCACACACCGCCTAAGGCACCATTAATTAAGAAGCAATCGCCTGATTGCACAGCCGTTGACATGTGAACTCGCACAGCTCGCCACAACCTACCTGTCAATCAAAGACGAGAGCTGCACACCAACAGTTCCCAGTGAGGCCGATTTGCACATGATGCATGTGCCCAAGGTCACAGGAGGCGTCAGATGAGAGCAGACAAGACTATAGCGACGGATCGCGCAGTCCAACCCTTTAATACGCGCGTTAATGAGATGAGTGATGTGAGTAAACCATTATGGGATTTATTTACAAGCCCCTTGCGATGCCGGTAAGTCACTTTCTCCCATATTAAAAATGACTCACTTACTGCGCAGGGTGCCTGTAAATAAGTCCCTATTAGTGCGCTTCACACGCACTCATATTTAGCAATCCCACATTTCGAGTCCGCACTTGACGCTGCACTCCCTGAGCCCCTGCAAGACCCGTAGTTTATGAGTAGTCTGTAATACGCATTGGCAATTATTGTTACAATCAACAATATAATGATTTTGCTGTAGCACACGTACAGCTGTGTGACGTGAAAAAACCAAAGCTGTTTCATAAACGAACTGCAAGCAAAATAATCCAGCCAACTGGCATTTCTCTTGGAGGCAATTAGGTGTGTTAGAATTCTGGGTTTAAATTTAAACTCAACATCCCATTATGAGGATAAAAGCGTTTTCCACCAAATCACAATTTCGAGTGTTAAAAGAAAAACAGCGACTTTTCAAAATACTACAGAGGCAGAAAATAAAATAACCATCTGAACTAAGGAAGCGCCCAGCCTTGCAATATTTTTCAGGAAAGATTTTAGGATCTAACCAGAGCAAAGAAAATGTTCCATAATTGAGTGGTCATGTTCCTGCGTATATCTCAGTAGAAATCGTACGACTTGATTAGCGAGCATTTGCAATGCTCTTATACGAGAATTATGCCTTACATGGGTTTGGCACACTTGTGCACAGGTGGCAGTATAGGGTTACCGATGATGTAATAGGGCCGCAGGTCAAGCACGCCCTGGCGTTTAGAAAGTGGTGTCACCAGAACCCTTGGAGGGCATTATTTGACCCCAATTCATGTTTTTACATAAATATGCTTTTTAACATGCAACACCTTTGGTGGGAGCGGGACTTCCGTCTTGTGCGCGAATCCCACTCCTAAGAAGACGTGCGCACGCAAAACGAAACCTATCGTGGGGCGGGACTTCCGTTTTGTGAAGCCCGCGCCCACGGAGTGCCTGGAGGAGCAGTGGTGACGCGGGGCTCCCATGCCCGAGGGAGAGCCCCGCGGTAGGAGGCTGCACAAGTCCGGAGTGCCGGTGAGCGGGGAAGGGGGGATGCCTGTATGTGTGCGTGTGTGTGTGTGTCTGTGTGTGCGACGGCCGAGGGGTGGGGGGGGGATGTCTCTCCGTGCGTGTATGTGTGCTTGTGTATGTGTGTGCGCATGCGTGCAGGGGGAGGTGTGCCTGTGTATGTTTGCGCTTCCCAGGAGACAGCCACGGCGAGCGCGCGCGTGTGGCCTGCGCCGATCGCCTTTTGCGAGATGCGCGCGGCCAGGTGCTGTCTCCTGGGAAGCACAGTCAGTAACAAAAGATCTCCTGGCGGACACAGCGCTGACGCGCTGTTACGCCACGAGACCTAAAAATAGGTCTCTAAAGAATGACCATTGTGGGATGCTATACGAAAGGGTGGATATAAAAGTAGAAGCAGGTTTTGTGTTGTAGATGTGCTGTAGAATCTTCTGTATTTTTTCATCAAAGAAATGTTTGATGGTATTCTACGTTTCTGCCGTGTGTGGTATAGGAAGGTCAGCAGGGGTTGATGCAATGCTTGATCACTTTTGGCTTCTGTTGGCAGCTTCATTAATGGTATTAGTTCAGTACTTTGCTTTGGCTGATGATTGGAGTTGTCTGCATGTTGCATGGAGGATATTCTGTACTTTTAAGTTTTGTTTTAATTCCATTCTCTTTCCTGTTCGTGGAGAAACATTTGCTGCCAGGAAGATCTTTGGAGTACCAGGGTGCCAAAGATTTTGGCCACACTTGTATGGCTTTGTTTTAAACACATATGTTCACAAGTTTTTTCAGAAAAGTGTAGAAGTCATGTAGAAAGGTGCTATGGTCAGACAAGCACTAGGTACAGCAAGTTTAAGCTGTCAATGGATAAGTGCTTAAGGAATTTAAAGATTTGGGGCCAGATGTAGGTAATCTCGATTTACCTACTCTTAAATACCTAATCATACCGATTCGGTATTTAATAGTAGGTAAATGGGATGTAGGTAATTTCTCTTTTTAAATTACCGAATCGGTAAGATTTGGTAATTACCGAATCGGTATTTACCGATTCGGTAATTGCCATTCATTCCTATGGGCCTGGAGGCCCATAGGAATGAATGTCAATTACCGAATCGGTAAATACCGATTCGGTAATTGGGGGAAACATTGAAGGGTGGCAGGGTGTCACTTTGATACCCTGTTGCACCCCTCAATCGTGTATGGGTGCACACGTTGCAGACATACATGCCCTAAGGGCATGTATGTCTGCAACATGGCAGCGTTTGAAAAGCAAAAAAAATGCTTTTTCAAGGCTTTTCATTATTTACCACCAACTTCTAGTTGGTGGTAAATAACGAATTCTTAAAGCCCTGTAGCACTGATTACAGTGCTACCTATATCTCATAATACAGATTCGGTAATTTTACAGAATCGGTAATTTTACCGAATCTGTAAAATTACCGAATCTGTAAAATTACCGAATCTGTATTTTAGGTGGCCCTACATCTCAGTATCCAAATACCGGTCGGTAACGGCCGAAAATCGGTAATTTCGGCCGTTACCGACCGGTATTTGGATACCTACATCTGGCCCTTGCTATTCTCTTCTAGGTTGACCTTGGTTTACTGGTCATATATAGAGCAGGGCGATGGGGTTGGTGAGGCAGCTGGTCCAGTCCAGGGCTATAGGTGGCTTTTATTGGATATTGGATGATTGGTGATATAGAGTAGATTAGATTGAAAAATGTCATCTTATGAGTGAGTTGGAGGGTGACTTGCTTTACTACATTGTCTGTGTCATTGAGGTTAAGAAGGGTGTCTTTGTTTTGTTTCCTTTTTTTGGTCCTACGTTGTTTGAGACATTGAAGTCACCAAGGAGGGTGAAGTGGGTGTGTCAGATGGATGAGGTGGTTAGCATATCTGAGCATTCATTAGTGAAAACCATTTTGTGACTGGAAGGCATGTAGATGAGATTAAAGAGGCAAACAGAGTTGCATAGAGTGAGAAGTGGCAGAAGGAGGAAACTCCAAAGTACAAGTTTCAACAACAAGCGTCTGGGTCATAGCGAAAAGATCTACCCAAGGCACGCCTCACTGGGCGAATATTTATTAAACTACCAGCGGGTGCAGACGTACGAGTTACTTACCTTCGGTAACAATATATCTGGTAGAGACGATTCTAGCCGCAGATTCCTTAACGTAGAATTATCCCCAGGCGTGAGACAGGATCCGGAAAACTTTTCTGCCACAGCATCTCTGCGCGCCGGGGGGACTCCACCACGTAACTTCGCCCTGAAGTTGTCCGCGTATGGGACGTCAGCGAGGATACATAAGTCTCACTCCGGCGCGCCTATGTCAGTTTTCTTCGGAGAACTTTTACGCGCCACAACGCGGAGCCATCACAAACAAAAACTGTGAGAATACTGGAACAGTGTGCGAAAAGACAGCGAAACAGAAAGGGAGGAAACGAATGGTGAGGAACAGCACCACCCAGGACAGTGCCAGGCACTATGACACCAAAAGACATGGAATGAAAGGACAGAGCACAGCTACTGTAGCAGGCCTGCAACAAACACAACAGCAACCACCCCACCAGGGGCAGAGACATGTGAAAAATTGCACTGCAACCCCTTTACCCAGAACAGAGAAGGGTACCAAGGCCAGAATGGAATTTGAACGGCAATTCATCCCCAGACAACCCCAGCAGGGAGAGACAGCTTCTGAAAACAACTAAAGGTCGAGACCCAGCAAGGGACCCCAACCCCAAGGACTACAAAAGAGTCAGAAGAACAAGCCACAAAAGGAATAACGGCACTATCAACCTCCCGCTGGAGACCAGGGTGTAGAGGCGCAGAAGCACCCATAACACCATCAACCAATCAACAGAAAGGAACGGAGCAAACCACAAGACGAGCATCCTCCTAGGGAGGGAGTACAAAAGGCACTCGCAGAGGACAACCACCCGGAGGTAGACGAGTGCTGAAGACCAAAGAAGATTCCTAGCATAACGGGGAGGAAGGGCGGGTCGTGAAGCAATCTGCGGCTAGAATCGTCTATCAGATACATCGTTACCGGAAGTAAGTAACTTGTACATCTGATAGAGACTACTATCCGCAGATTCCTTAACGTAGAATATATACCCTAGCCATACCCAAAGGGAAGGAGGGTCTGCGAGAGGACCTCACTAGCCTGGACTTAACACAGGGCCCCAACAGGGGATGAGTCAAATGGACAGGGAGAACCGCCCTGTCCCACCAGGCAAAAGAGAACCCCTTCATCTAGAAGACCACCGGCCCCAGAGGGTATGCGGGAAGACGACAAAAGAGGCGGCACGCCCTCACCCAGCAAGAGGCAACAAGGACAAGGCGAAAGAAGGCCAGAGCACCCCAAGCCCAGTCAAGGTACCGAGGATCTCCACCAGAAGCCCCAGAGGGACAGGCAGAGGAGCACCAAGGAAGAAGAGCTACCCAGAGACTCCAAGGAGAAGAGGTAGAACGAAGGCAAAGCCCCCCAACGGGAAACACACCCAGTGAAGAGGGTAGCCGAGTCTCTCACACCTGGAAGTCAACAGACAAGACAGAACGGCGCCTCAGCAATAAGGCAGGCGGGAGAAGAAGGACGTAAACTCACAAGGCTCCCGCAGAACAAGAAGCAGGAGCTCCAGGTCCCACGCCAAGGCTCCCGGCCACAGAACAGAAGAGCAGGCGGACGCTGCCAGCTGCTGATAAACGCCATGAAACTAAATGCCCAGACCACGTCAAGTTCAAAACAAGGGCAAGGCCAGCAAAAATCCTGACAACCCCTAAAGGAGACCTCTCCGACCAGAGCCGATCCACTAAGAAGTGCAATCAGCCGGAAGATAAGAGGAGAAACAAGTAGAACGAACCAAGCCGTCAACAAAGGAAATTATCCCCCCTGGAACACCAGACAGAGGACTAGAACAAAAGGCAGACAAGGGCAAAAACACCGCAGCACAACGCCGTAGATGGCCAAGCCATGCCCAGGTGAAGAGGGACCGCACCAGCGGAATACACCACCACAAAAGGCGAAGCAACCACAAAGGGTAATCCACACCCTCCCAGCGGAAGCCAGGGCTATACGATAGCTACAAGTACCCCACATAGGGTAGGACACGTCCCAAAGAAGTCATGGGAACCACTCTTAGGGAAGAAAATCACGCATCAGAGAACAAAATCAAAAACCCAAGACAGAAACCACAGATAGCTTAGAAATCAGCCAAAAAAAACACATCCTCGCCCAAAAAAGGGCTGTACCAGCAGCCAACTGAAGAGGGGGCCACCAAAGGAGCCGGTGGGCACAGCAAACCTCACAGAAAGTGTAACAGCCACACCAAACACCAGGAGCAAGTGGGATAACACCTCCCACCAAGTCCTGGAGGATCAACAAAACCACCTTCTGAGGAGGAGAAGGACGGAGCACCGCAAGAAGATGCTGAATGGCTGAGTCCGCATGAGTGTTAAACAGGAGGATCCAGTCAAAGGGAAGGTCAACCAGACGCTCCCTAATATTTTCAGGAAAAACAGCATCACGGAGCCAAGCATGGCGTGGGAGAGCCACAGAATTGGCCATAGCACGGCTGAGAGCATCAGCAACATCCAAAGCCGCACGAAGAATAAACACGGCCAACTCCCTACCATCCAACACAAGGCCCCGCAGATCAGCACGGGCACCCTCATGAGAGACGTGAGAAAGAAGGGACTCCCCATGGTCCCATAGTTTGGAAGGAGCCCTGATCAACACACACAAAGTATTAAGCGCCCGCAAGGCAGCACTGGAAAAAGCGAAGGCATTACACCCCCAAGAATCCAACCACCAAGCCTCCCGAGACGGATGAAACAATACCACAGGGAAGCACGGAAAGGCATTGCGCAGTAGAGCGCCTTTCGTAGAAGGGTGGAAGGAAAGACAGACCGGGTCGTGTGGAGCAGGACGGTGGCTATGCAGAAGCGCCTGGGGCACCAGATCGCCTGTGGCGGGGCGCCCCATAAGAGAATTATGGAGTGACGCTTCATATGGAAGGAACAACTCCCGTCCACCAGCTCCCTGATGGAGACCCTCCAAGAGGTCATCTGTAAAACGCCGTGAAACTAAATGCCCAGACTACTTCGGGCTGAAAACTAGGGCAAGGCCAGCAAAAATCCCGAACGACCCCCTAAAGGAGACCGCTCCGAACAGAACCGATCCATTAGGAAGTGCGATCAGCGGAAGATAAGAGGAGAAACAAGTAGGACGGACCAAGCCGTCAACATAGGAAATTATCCGCCCTGGAACACCAGACAGAGGACCAGAACAAAAGGAGGACAAGGGCAAAAACACCGCAGCACAATGCCGTAGATGGCCAAGCGGAATACAACACCAGAAAAGGCGAAGCAACCACAAGGGGGAATCCACAGCCGTCCAGCGGAAGCCAGGGTTATACGATAGCTACAAGTATCCCACATAGGGTAGGACACGTCCCAAAGAAGTCATGGGAACCACTCTTAGGGAAGAAAATCCCACATCAGAGAACAAAATCAAAAACCCACAACAGAAACCACAGATAGCTTAGAAATCAGCCAAAAAACACATCCTTGCCCAAAAAGGGGCTGAACCAGCAGCCAACTGAAGAGGGGGCCACCAAAGGAGCCCGTGGGCACAGCAAACCTCACAGAAAGTGTAACAGCCACACCAAACACCAAATACCAGGAGCAAGTGGGATAACACCTCCCACCAAATCCTGGAGGATCAACAAAACCGCCTGCTGAGGAGGAGGAGGATGGAGTCCTGCAAGAAGACGCTGAATGGCGGAGTCCGCATGAGTGTTAAACAGGAGGATCCCGTCAAAGGGGAGGTCAACCAGACGCTCCCTAATATTTTCAGGAAAAACAGCATCACGGAGCCAAGCATGGCGTCGGAGAGCCACAGAAGTGGCCATAGCACGGCCGAGAGCATCGGCAACATCCAAAGCCGCACAAAGAATAAATGCGGCCAACTCCCTACCATCCAACACATGGCCCCGCAGACCAACACGGGCACCCTCAAGAAAGAAGTGAGAAAGAAGGGACTCCACATAGTCCAATAGGTTGGAAGGAGCCCTGGTCAACATGTGGAAAATGACAAAATGTATATGTACATAAGCGGCGTTCATTTGTGTTCACCCTCGCCACTGTTGAAGGTAAAGAAAGTCACGAAACAGTGGCCCCGCCATCTTGTTCCCTTTTAGGCTCCATCACGAACATAGATAGTAGCCATCTTTGTGTCATGACCTCTCTGCCCATTGCCGATAGCCATCATCTCTCTCGCTCTCTCTCTCTCTCTCTCCAGCCCCGCAAGCACCCCGCGCCCCGACAGCCCCCGGTCTCTCCTGTTCGGGCCATAAACGCACCGCTAAACACGACCTTGTCACCACTCTGGACCCCTGCCCCCTCGCTCTTTCATTCTACTCATAGAACGGGCCCTTTTGGTAACCTCTTCCTCCCTGCCCGATTGCCCGGCCTGATCCCAGGCCATCACCTAGCCCAACAGATGCAGTTTATTGTCCCTACAGTAGGACCTCGCCTCACATCAAAGGAGCGGGGATTAATCAATGCCCTTACACCCCAAGATCCGACCGACCACCTACATTCCCGTTCCCAGCGGAATGTTCAGCTGCGCGATTGCCATCACATGCTGAGAACGGGGTGGGAACTCTACTGTAGATGTGTGTGGGAACGGGCCTGGACCGGGGATTCTGAGGATGTCTTCCTGTACTTCAAAGAAATGTTACGGATGTAATGTATGCAATAAAGCCAAAAAACTGTGTATAAGAGGCGAGGCCTCAGAGATGTTGGGAGAGCACCTCGAGAAGATACCCTGTTGTCTGATTTGACGTGTTCTGTTCCGTCGGAAATAAACTCCTGTTTCCTGCCTTCCAGTCTCCAGCGCCTGCCTCTTTATTTGGGTAATCGTGAGTTGGGTGATAAGCGGCTAACGCCGGGCAAACCTAGAAAAGGGGTAAACGACCTGATCTGCCTGAACCCTTTTTCATCAATTGGCGCCCAACGTGGGGCCCATCAGCGACACGTGGATCCAGTGAGAGAGGTCCCAACGACAGAGTGAACGACTGCAACGATCGGGAAGAGCTCCTGCCCGATAGACCCTTGTCTGGCAGCCGATCATCCGAACTTCACCGGTTCCGAACAGACCTCTCTCTCGAGTGATCTACGGTCCTGACTGGGAACCATCAGGAGTGCCACAGCAATTACGGAGAATAGAGGACGATCGGGCGCTGGAAACGAAAGACGAGAAACCGTCCATACGGTCCGGGTAAGGTCGTGGAAACACGACAAATTGCGAATTGATTGTTTGATTGTCATTGGAAAATACTAGTATTACGCATTTTGATTGTTTTGTCCTGAGAGATTCTCTGTCTACAAACGGGGAAGGATAGGAGTATTCTCCCTTTGCAGATAGTGAAGGGTGGGTAGCGCAGGCTTTTGCCCCCGTTGTAACCCGTCGCGCCTACTTCCCTCTCCATTTGATTGTTATCCAAGCATTTATTGTTTTGGAATTGGTTCTTTTTGGATCATTCTCTATTTGCAAACAAGCACAGGGCCGCCATACTCTGTTTAGTCTTTGCAGATAGTGAAGGATAGGTAACGCAGGCTTTTGCCCCCGTTGTAATCCGTCGTGCCTATTTTTATCCCCCACTGATTGATTGTTTGACCGGACCTTGATCGTTCGGAATTGGTTCTTGGAAAGGATCTTCTCTGCCTACAAACAGAGAGGAACAGGAAGATCTCTCTCTTTGCAGATAGTGAAGGGTAGGTAGCGCAGGCTTTTGCCCCCGTTGTAACCCGTCGCGCCTATTTTATTCCTAATTTGATTGATTGATTGTTTGTCCGAACTTGACTGTTTGGAATTGGTTCTCTCTTTGGGTATTCCCTATTTGCGAATACTGTAGAATAGAAATATTCTACCTAGTCTCCGCAAAGTAGTGAAGGATAGGTAGTGCTGACTTTTGTCCCCGTTGTAACCCGTCATGCCTATCTCCCCCCCCATTGCTCAGTAGTTGGTTCAGCCCGGACCATTTATTAAAGGTAGACCATCTGGCTCCACCGGAGGACACCCCTAATAAAAAGGACATATATAAAGAAAATGCGGATTAGCCGCGGTATTGTGCTAGCAAATAAAAGAACATAAGAATCATTAGGAAAAACAAAAGGAATCGAGTAAAGTCAGTAGGCCACTGATGAGATCTCTTTTCAACCTTACTGAAATGGAAACATTAGGAACAATCCCTCAGGAAGTATGAAACTAGTGGGGAAAGCCGAACTCAACGCCATGATGACTGCGAGACAGCTCGGCTCCACCGACCACCCCGCCCAATTAACGACAAACCCTAGGCAAATATTAGAAATATACAACACTATAGCAAAGTAACAGGTTAAAACGTTTTTATTTTGAACAAAAATATATTAAACAACTATTTACACGGCAAACGGCTGCAACAACAAACCCACAATGCATTTCGCCGTCTGCTTGACGCCGTTCCTGTCCCTCCTTCCCCAAAGTAGCAATGTCGGGCTACTTTCTAGTAGGTTTTTGGGCGTCAGAAAGTCTACAAAAGCCGTCGGCGGCGGCCTGGGGTGGAGAACCATTACGCGAATAGTCCGGAGGCGACACCACGCGCCAAGGCCTGTCCCCTGGATGAACCAAGGGACCCGCTCCTGTGGCCTGGGGTGGAGAAGCGGCTGGCCGCCCCTCGGCCGGAGAGGTCGTGGGGTGAATGGCCCGGCCCGGAATGAACTCGTCCTCCCATTCCCTTCTTCTCCTGACGCCTTGCAGGCCACGGGGGGGGAATGTCTTGCATATGCCTCCGACCCCCCCCCCCCTCTTCTTCAATGCCTGGTCCGGCCATAACAAATGTCAGCGAGACGCTGTGGGGTGCACTGGGAGGGAGAGGCGGCGCGGACGAGCCTCTCCCGCCTCCCCAGGTGGAGGCCCCTCAGCTGCACCCCCAACGCTCCACGCACCCGGCAAAGGGTTCGTCCACTCTTGCGGTGCAGGGACGCTCCACGCACCCGGCAAAGGGTTCGTCCACTCTTGCAGTATAGGGACGCTCCACACACCCAGCAGGGTCTCATCCACTGTGGCGGTGCTACGACGCCTCACCCAACAGACTGGAGTCCGTCTGCTCATTTGACCCAGTGACTGCCGGTAGCTGCAGAACTCCTAAAAATGGCGGTCGACCTTGCAGGAACGAACCTGACGTGCAAGGATGGCCTGGTCGCTGGCCAGCTAGAAAAACGAGTCCTCCGTTCAGAAACGTTCTCCTCAGCTTTGAAGATTCTACGAGAGTTGCGGAGGGCCCTCGACCTCCGCGGGCCCCGACCGCCCCCGATGGGAAATGACTGCCATGATTGCCCGCAGAACGACCAAGACGAAGCCACGGGACATCGGTGCCCTCATGCTGGCGCCAGCCTCTGTTTTGAATGACCCAAGATACTGCAGACTACCGATTTGATCAGTTCCGGTGGAACATCAGTATGACCGGGTAGGAAAGATTGTTGCCCCTCCCTTTTCTTTGATTGATGGTTCATGTCACCGGTCCCTTCTGTTGCCCCTTAACGCAACTTCTGGACTGCCGAAAAGAAGTTCTGGTCCAACCACGAGTTGGTAGAGACAGTTTGACTATACTTGGACCCGCCTGACCCCACCCAAAATGGCGCCGGTACAAACGAAACTCACAATTCCCCGTTGTGTTCCGGATGCTCAGTCTTGATATCGTGAGATATGTATGCAGTTTTGAAGCACATGGCGGGAGGGGATGAGTATTGCTTGAACATTCGAACAGTGAATTTGATATTAAGTTCTGACGCATCATTGATTACAGTATTATTGAAAGTTCGAATCTTTTTGACACTGATGGTACTTACCCACAATGAATTTTCGATATGATTTTATTGCACTTATCGTACCTTGATGAAATAAAACAACCACCAACTTGGTTATGTTTTCCGCAGATAAATATGCCCTCATGTACAGTTCCAGTCTGCTCCGTGGCTGGTCCACGTGGTTGTAGGCCTGCATTTGTACGTCAACATTTTTTAAATAAAGATTTTGTGACAACAAATACAGTCGTAGCTTTTGGATTGGTAAGTTTTGAATACATAGCCCTTGTTTCCGATCTACGTAAAATATAGGCGAAATAAAGCAAGTCGATTACTGAAAGGTTAAAAAGCAAAGTACCTAGGAATATTGAAAATGTGAACGATCCAAGTTGTTGCGTGTGTTTTTTTTCTTTTGTGCAACCTAAGGCAATCGATAAAGGTCCCGATGTTCTGTTTTACTTTGTATGCCACATATCTCAGGGAAATTGTTTCAGATGCCCCTAAACCAGACCCGGTACCACTGTAGACCACCCCGACTCCTCGAAGAAGAACACGAGTTCACCCACTTTACCCTGATTGCCCTTTTGTTTCGACCCCCCCCCACACAAGATCCGCAATACCACACGTGGGCGATCTATGCAATGTGCAGTCCATAAATGATTATGCCTCCCGCACCACCAGTCCAACGGGGCTTAAAACGCCGAGATGGAAGGGACTGCACCCCGCGGAGATAGGTCGAAATACGTAGTAAGTAAAAAGCCTTTTAGGTTTATGCGCGCGAATGTGTCTTTAAACGCCGCCCCCACCCCTTCTTCTTCCCCTTCTTTCTGCAGGTCGCATCAGAACATCGACTAAAGTGTGGAGAAGACCTAAGCAACGCGGATTTGGGTGATATGAATGCATGTGTGTATGACCGAATGTGTGTAATTCGACTGGATATACGTTGCACGCGTTGACCTGATAAGAGAGATGTCTTTGTACGACTTGAGTGATGATTGGACGGCCGATGGAATGGGGAAAAAGGGGGTCTGAACATAGCACCTATACACGATGAACAGACATAGATATAACGCACCCTTACTTAGAAACGACCATCTCTCTAATAATGCAACCAAGAATGACGTGCACCTACGAGTAGATTCTTACGCCATGAAACTCGAAGTTGCCCATTGTTCCCCCAACTAACACCCTCCGTTGCCTTGGCCTGGATACCCGTCCGCTAAAAATGATTCAAAGATCCCACCGTAAGTACTAGCCCGACCAGGATAGTTCCCGAACAATTGACGAAAGTATAAGTATTTGCAACAGAGACGAACAGCAAAAGACAGCCAGGCGAATTAAATAGGAAACTAAGGATGCGCAGCATGCAGGAGGAAATGTCTTTGGCCAAGTACTGTTCTATGTTTTGTCTTGAATTCTGTATGTAAATGCATGTACCCCCCCCCCTCGCCCGAATTCATGTGTACGTGGTATATGGATTTACGTTGTCCCTCAGTCTGTGTTTCTATATAATATGACCCCTACTGTTTTGTGTTTTGTGCGCATCAAAATGGCCTATTATTGTACACGTTTCTCTCTCTCGTCCTTTCCCTTCATGTTGTACGTGTACCGAATAGTTCATTTAAAATGCGAACGACCCCTGCTCCCTCTTCCTCTGTGTGGTAATGTTGTGCCCCGCCGGCACAAGCCTAATTGGTTTTTCGAACACAAAGGTGATCGACAAAATTGCCAGAAACTAAAACAATTGTAATTTGCCATGTTACTACCTCTCCTTTTCTGTAAAAATGACAGAACTCGAATTGGCTATAAGGAAAGGACAGGCAAGACGACTGATGTCCCCCTAATCTGGCCCTTTTTATAGGAGGACTATACGTCAGTGGCCTTCTGCTCTCAGCTCGTTAGAAACACAATCTCCTAGGCCCAGATTGCCCCACCCCTCCGCACCCAAGTACGGATGTCCAAAACGTCCCCGTTCCTCCCGCTTGACCCCAGCTCCGTAAACTCGAGGTATAACTGATGACCCTGCTTAACTGTTGCTCCCCGAGAAAAGAGTGTTTAGCCTCTACCCCTCTCTCATGATGATAAAAGACTGCCAGGGCTAGGGTCAGAAAGCCACATGCGACATGAATGAACGCCAAATAGACCTAGTTCAAAATCAGTAGACACGCCTGTATACATACTCCACAGTGATAACTTCTGACCGTGACCGATGAAACGTACCCCCAGCTACCTAGATCTGGGACGGAATTGAAATGTATAAATGCCTTCTCTTGCCAGTTCGCTAAAACCTGTTTTGTACCCATTCAAGGATACACAGCCACCGGAGGAGAGGGGCTGGACGTGACGCACAGCCTGGCCACAGATTGTGAGGCGCGTGTGACCTCGACCTAAGATGGAGCCGCAGAGCAACGGGACGCAGGACGATGCACCACTCTCAAACGCAGAAAACGAAGGAATGGGGGGCTGCCTTGAAGCCCTCTACTTGTTGACCCACGCGTGCCAGAAGTCCCCGCCCCTTTGAGCCCGATTGATGGACCTGCCTGCGCATCACCCTTTTGCTCCCCTGGTCCGTCTCAAAGATCCGGTCCCACTCCGCCCTCTCCTCCCTCGATTATCCGACAAAACCCCTTCTATCCTTTCCACGTGGATTCTGACTCCGAGAAAGAAATGCAGGTGCCCAGCATAAGGCACCCTTAAGAGAGATTAGCTAGGAAACAGGACTGTGGCCTAACGGCAAAGGACAGATAACACCCTGCGACGTGTAAAGAAGGACCCGAGCTGGACCTATAGCTCCACCGCCGGTGCTCAACAGCGCCAACGGAAGAAAACGAACTACCAGAACCTACCAGTGATGGCTCGCTACTAATAAAGACACTGTGGCGAAGACCCCCCTTTTTCGGAACTTTCTACACCCCTTGACTAATTGCTTGTATTGGACTAAATTCCTCCCTCAATCACTTTTGCCTGTAAAATGTTTCATCGGTCACTTTTAAGTACGACAAATGTACATTTATATGTATTCCACCTCGTATGTTGCATCAACTACACACGGTTATATGTAAGTCTACCAATATTGACAAACGCTATTTCATTGACTAAACACGACTATATGTATGATAAACACGGAAATGATCTATCTTATGTAAAAAGCGGCGACTGTGGAAAATGACAAAATGTATATGTACATAAGCGGCGTTCATTTGTGTTCACCCTCGCCACTGTTGAAGGTAAAGAAAGTCACGAAACAGTGGCCCCGCCATCTTGTTCCCTTTTAGGCTCCATCACGAACATAGATAGTAGCCATCTTTGTGTCATGACCTCTCTGCCCATTGCCGATAGCCATCATCTCTCTCGCTCTCTCTCTCTCTCTCTCCAGCCCCGCAAGCACCCCGCGCCCCGACAGCCCCCGGTCTCTCCTGTTCGGGCCATAAACGCACCGCTAAACACGACCTTGTCACCACTCTGGACCCCTGCCCCCTCGCTCTTTCATTCTACTCATAGAACGGGCCCTTTTGGTAACCTCTTCCTCCCTGCCCGATTGCCCGGCCTGATCCCAGGCCATCACCTAGCCCAACAGATGCAGTTTATTGTCCCTACAGTAGGACCTCGCCTCACATCAAAGGAGCGGGGATTAATCAATGCCTTCACACCCCTAGATCCGACCGACCGCCTACATTCCCGTTCCCAGCGGAATGTCCAGCTGCGCGATTGCCATCACATGCTGAGAACGGGGTGGGAACTCTACTGTAGATGTGTGTGGGAACAGGCCTGGACCGGGGATTCCGAGGATGTCTTCCTGTACTTCAAAGAAATGTTACGGATGTAATGTATGCAATAAAGCCATAAAACTGTGTATAAGAGGCCAGACCTCAGAGATGTTGGGAGAGCACCTCGAGAAGATACCCTGTTGTCTGATTTGACGTGTTCTGTTCCGTCGGAAATAAACTCCTGTTTCCTGCCTTCCAGTCTCCAGCGCCTGCCTCTTAATTTGGGTAATCGTGAGTTGGGTGAGAAGCGGCTAACGCCGGGCAAACCTAGAAAAGGGGTAAACGACCTGATCTGCCTGAACCCTTTTTCATCAAACACACACAAAGTATTAAGCACCCGCAAGGCAGCACTGGAAGAAGCAAAGACATTACGCCCCCAAGAATCCAACCACCGAGCCTCCAGAGACAGAGGAAACAATACCACTGGCAAGCACGGAAAGGCATTGCGCAGAAGAGCGCCTTGCGTAGAAGGGTGGAAGGAAAGACAGACAGGGTTGTGTGGAGCAGGACGGTGGCAATGCAGAAGCGCCTGAGGCACCGGATCGGCTGTGGCGGGGCGCCCCATAAGAGAATTATGGAGTGACGCATCATAAGGAAGGAACAACTCTCTTCCACCAGATCCCTGATGGAGAACTTCCAAGAGGTCATCTGTAGGAAAAGGAGTTACAGGTTCACCCATCCGCAGAATACCAGCCGCTGTGGAAATAGCCTCACAAAGGCAACACTGGCCTCAGTAGGGCGCAGTGGAGAAGAAAGCAATTAATCCGTGGGCGACGGCTGCAGACTGAGCCGTCAGTCCCTAAGTCCAGCTGTAGGAGGAAGCTGCCAGCCACGGAATAGAGGGGAATCCACGGAAGAATGGGGAACCTGAGGGGCCCCAGGGGAAGGCGGAGAGGCAGGTGGAAAATCTAGCCACGAAAAGAAGGGTTAGAAGACCTAGGCCGAGGAGACAGCGAGGAGCCATCCCTGGAAGATGCCGCTGAAAAGGCAACAATACGGCGCCCTGTCTCCAGGGAGGCAGACACCAACAGATAACAGACCTCTGGAGAGGAAGGAACCTCAGGAGACAAATCAAGAACCCAACACCAGCACGGCTCCGTGGGGTCCTCTATAGGCGCCTGATCGACGTCTATCGGCGCCGGAGAGGGCACGTGCGTCGCCGGGTCGACCTCTGCCACCATGTGCTCCCCAGGAGAATGGGGCGGAGTCGACGCTGGCACAGTGAAGGAACGGCGCCGAAAAGGCGCCGGCTCGGTCTCTGGCAAGGCAGCCGCCTGCGTAGAGGACCGAGGGGGACTCAGGGGCAAGCCCGGAGTCTCGGCGATCTCCTGCGATGCCACTAGGAGCCCTGTAGGGATTTGCGGAGAGGCAGGGACGCAGGTGCCAAAGAGGGGAGCCCCGAAGGACCACAACTCGACGACACCACACTCCTACGACCTGAAGTCGAAACCTTCGGCGCCGAGGCCGGAGCTGCCAGAGACTACGTGGAAGTCCCCGCACAAGGCAAAGGATCCGCAGACGACTCAGGAGGTGGAGGAGGGGCCAAAGAATCCTGCAGAGCCGTAGCATAGGATGTCATTTGGGCCCTAGTCGCCCCAACGCCGGGAAACGGCGGATAGGGTGGCGACTGGAGGGGGCGCATGTCTCGAGGGGAGTCGGCGCCCACCGCTGAAGGAGGACAGGGCCTCGGAAACAAACTAAAGGACCTACCAGCCGGCGAGCCACGCCCCTGGGGCCGTGGTGAAGGGCGATGTTGCAGCCGAAACTGGCGGCTCCTTGCTTCCGAGGTAGGAGACGGGCTCTGGGATGACACTGACCTAGACAAGCGCGCCGACAGCAATTTCATTCAGTGCTTCCGCCGCGATTTAGGTTTCAGGTGCTAATAGGCGTCGCAATCTGTCGAGTCGTGGTGCTCACCCAGGCACCACATGCAGATTGAGTGAGGGTCCGTCGCTGACATGGGAAGTGCGCAAGAGGGACACGTCTTGAAGCCCGAAGGCATTCGCACACTGTTCCACCAACGCCCACGTGTGAAAATGAATGGAAGGCCTGAAAACAGGCCAGGACACAATCCAGATCCGCGTTGCACGCGGAAAAGTGAAAAAACTGACGTAGGCGTGCCGGGGTGGGACTTATGTATCCTCGCTGACGTCACGTATGCGTACGACATCAGGGCGGAGTCACGTGGTGCCATCACCCCGGCGCAGAAAAGTTTTCCAGATCCAGTTTCACACCTGGGGATAATTCTACGTTAAGGAATCTGCGGCTAGTAGTCTCTATCAGATACCATTGATGGCTGGCTAGGTGCACCTGCTGTGGTTATTGGTGCTGCATTCAAGGAACATGCCAGATAGTCAAGGAAACCCTTCAAGGCACCACAGCACCTCTTGGACCAGCACATCACCCTATGTGTAGCTGTGAGCCTTGAGAGCCAGCAGGATGACACACAGCTCGAGAAGACTGACGTGGTGCCTCTGATTCAGTGTAGACCAGAGGCCTCTGATCTCCACTTCATCCAGATGGTGTCACCGGCCTACAGCTGATGCATCTGTCACCTATGTGAGCTCTGGATGGGAAACAGAGAATGATCTGCACAAGTCAAGTTAGTATCCTTCATCCACCATTGAAGGTCCCCAGCTGCCACCACAGACAGACACATGGATAATATCCAAGAGGCACCGCCAGTAATGAGCCCATTATAAGTGGAGCTTCCACAACAGAGCCCACATGTGCCAATAGGCATGAGGCACCACCAGGATACACACAGTAAGCAGATCAAGAAACCTCATAATAGTCTACATCAGAATACAGGATTAAGCCTGAAACATCAGGATAATATCCGGAATGTCTGAGAATCGCTGCAGGGTGGAAATGCTTTCAACACCTAAAATCTCAAGAACAGTCACTTTAAAGGGAATTCTCAGCACTGGCCAAGGATGGGGCTCTGGGTCCCTAATGAGGAATCCCAGAGAAGATAAAAGTGAGATGGTCACCCATAGATGGTCCAGGACAGACTGTGATGAATATGACTTCAACAGCCAGTCATTTACGTAAGAGCATACACATAATCCTGATATGTGGAGATGAGGAGCAACCGCCCCAATCACCTTTGTAAATACTTGGAGGCCGAGGTGAGGGCGAAGGGCAAAACATTTAACTGGATGTGTTCTTTCCCCCACAATGAAGAAGAAGAAACATCAGAGGACTGTAAGACAGCGACACATAAACATACACGTCCTTCCAGTCCAAGGGCAGCATGAAAACCCTTGAATCCAGGTCACAGAGGAGCTGAGCCAGGGTCAGCATTGTGAATTTATCCTTCCAGGAAGCTTTTCAAGAGCCAAAGGTCAAAAATACATCTGAGCCTATCCTCTTTATTGGGCATCAAGAAGTAACAGAAGTAGCACCCTTAGTCCAATTCTTGTCAGGGATCCTATCTTTTCTCTGGTCCCTTTGTCTAGAAGTGACTAACTCTTTGGCAAGGATGGGGGAATGTTCTGCTGAAGTCAGAGTAAAAATAGGAGGGATTGGAGGAGTGCCTGACCGAAAAGGAAGAGAATCTCCATGCCTAGAAACCTGCAGGACCTGCTGGATTAGGTAATTGCATGCTAGCTGGGAAGATAAACACATCTTCTGCACCCTACTGGTTGCAGGTGGATCCCAAAGAGGGAATGAGAGCAGCTTGGCGGTAGCAGTGGAAGATGAAGACTCACCATGTTGTTAGTGATCCTGTCTTCTGTAACCATAATGCCCCCTGAAGCCTGCAAAAGGTCTGAACAGGATGCTGGAATGGCTGAGAAGGCTTCCTCAGAGAGTAAAGCCAGGACCTGGGATAAAACCCCTGAGTTTTCAGTATTGTTGTTGGAACTGGTGGGCGGGGGAGAGCCAGCCCAAGGAGAGGGTGGTAGAATGCCTAACTTTGAGCAATTTCAAGGCTGAATCTACCTTGTCTCCAAACAGGGGTGTCTACACGTCCTCGGAGAAACCGATAATTCACATCCAGGTGTGGCAGCTAACCAATGCACTAGTGCCCACAGCAGAGTAGACACAGTATGTGGTGCTCACAGAGGACTGTAATTGGCTACATCCGGTCCATCGTGGACCATCTGGAGCTAGCTATTTCAAGACTCCTCAGGAAGAGCGGGAAATATGTTAAGCTGGCAGAAGAGAACACTCTCCTACCAAATACATCAACGCAATCTGATTCCCTGTGAGGCGGGGCAGTAGGGAAAGCATTTATGTTTACTTTGCTTGCCGCTGGGTGCCGTGTCAAGAAGGCATGATCACACAGTATGTGGTGCTCACAGAGGACTGTAATTGGCTACATCCGGTCCATCGTGGACCATCTGGAGCTAGCTATTTCAAGACTCCTCAGGAAGAGCGGGAAATATGTTAAGCTGGCAGAAGAGAACACTCTCCTACCAAATACATCAACGCAATCTGATTCCCTGTGAGGCGGGGCAGTAGGGAAAGCATTTATGTT
Organism: Lissotriton helveticus; assembly: GCF_964261635.1. Classification (NCBI taxonomy): domain Eukaryota; kingdom Metazoa; phylum Chordata; class Amphibia; order Caudata; family Salamandridae; genus Lissotriton; species Lissotriton helveticus. Next base: position 1,246,886,452 of record NC_136069.1, on the reverse strand, counting down.
TACTTTGCTTGCCGCTGGGTGCCGTGTCAAGAAGGCATGATCACACAGTATGTGGTGCTCACAGAGGACTGTAATTGGCTACATCCGGTCCATCGTGGACCATCTGGAGCTAGCTATTTCAAGACTCCTCAGGAAGAGCGGGAAATATGTTAAGCTGGCAGAAGAGAACACTCTCCTACCAAATACATCAACGCAATCTGATTCCCTGTGAGGCGGGGCAGTAGGGAAAGCATTTATGTTTACTTTGCTTGCCGCTGGGTGCCGTGTCAAGAAGGCATGATCACCTGGAGCAGGGCTACAGTGTCTAGCAATGGAACTACTTACCAGTGGCGCAGAACATGGGCTTGACCAACCCCTACTCCAAGTTTCTGTCAGGGCTTGACTAAACGTAGCAACAGTTCTGAAGTTGAACAGCCAGGTTAGAAGATTTCAGTAAGCAAATCTTCTTTAGCTTCCACCTCTGACAACTCTAAATCAAACACCTCTGAGGTTGTACAGACTCTACAACAAAGTAGATACGCTCCTTGATGGTGCTGGGGGGGTTGGGGGTTATAAGGCTGGAAGGGTATGGGGGGGAGGTGTCCAAATTGTCCTCCTCTTCCTCCTCCTTCTCCTCAATACCATCCTCATTATCAAGTGGGACATACTTAACGTCCTGTATGATATTTGAGTTTCAACCAAATAAGACCGCAAGGAGTTGAAGATACTGGCAATGGGACAAAGGCATTCAGGGAAAATCCTTCCACACCATGGTCTGATCTTTAGTAATTTTGTAACAAGACACCGGTCCAGATTTAGCGGAGCTTGACTCTGGATCCAAGAACAGCGTTGGGGTCAGATCTGGAACTGGTGCCTGTGGAGCTGGTGTTGGCCCACTTGGAATTGATGTGGCCTTCAGCAAAGTAGCGGTGGTGTGGACGAAGGCTTGCATGGGGCAGGAAGGAAGACTAATAGTCAGTATAAGGCATGGAAGGGCCTGCAAGCAGAAGATGAAATGGTGGCCCGGGCGGAACTAGGAGCCACAGGTCGCTCCAAGGTGACCCAGCATCATCTGGAAAAGCTGCATAATTGCATTTTTAGGGCCTCTTCCGGCTGCTAAGTCAAAGATAGCAGCTAAATTCAGGGCATATTGGCTCCAGATGTAGAATAGGGTCAAAGTCAGATGGCTGGCACGGAGATGGACCTTTCAATTATCAAATTGCACTATCTCTCCCAGGAACAACAGGGAGACTGCTCCTGTAAATATTTCTTGCATTTGTACTGAGATTGTTTCTCTTTGCCTTTATATTGGACTTGCCCGAGGATGGAGATGCAGACTATGGTCAGGACTTAGAACAGGAACATACCTGCGATATGGAGCGTGAAAGGCTACGTTTTGTATGTTTGGTGAAAACTTTGAATCCTTGGAGGCAAAAGCGGGAAATTAAAAAAGTGAGGAATTTGCGGTTAGAAATATCCATCAGAACGGTGTACCTTAAATATAGACTTACTCACATGACAAAAAAAGTAAATTTTGACAAAAATCTACAACAATTCACTGAATTACAGCAGAAAAAAAGTTGGCAGCTCTGGTTCTTCATGTCTGTTGCGCATGGAACCAAGACCTGATTTCATTACCATAGATTAAGCCTGTATAGACCCCCAACATCACTTACAGGGGCAAAAACCTATTGGATCCAATGCACTGTAATGGCATCACCAACTGCTGTGGCGGCCTGGTTTAACAAAAATCAAGATGGATAATAATCCCTAGGAAATCTTCAAAGAAGAAGAATTGTGAAACAAAGTCTCTATTAGAACTACAGTGTGTGCATTTAAGTTAACATTCAATAGGTCTAGTATTATACTGGTGACAGGTGCCCAAAATAAGTGGAGGAAAGAAAAGCACCAGCAATTAATCAACACATGGACAGATATATCAAGTAATTTTAGGGGCACCCAGTTACCTTCTGTTTCCATGTCCCAATTTGCCATCCTCTGCTTCACCCCAAGAATAGACTTCTCCCTCTGAAGAAAGTGCCAGGCAATGCTTGCCTCCAGAGTTCACCGCAACCTTCTTTATGAACACGTGCTGAATTGATTCCAGCAGCGTAGGTGTTGAGACAGACTCTGTGCCTCCAATCCCAAGGCGTCCTCCTGCCCCATATCCAGTAGCATATAACTGAAATAAGGCAACAATATTGTACTGCCATGCAATGACTAAGCACAGTATAAAGAGGCAACATTTTCATCATTCACTTCAACACTTTCATACTCATGTCAACATTCTGTTGTAAACAACACTGCAGTGCACTACATTACAAAGAATCTTCACTACTCCCTGGATGTAGACCAGTCTGAATCAAGGTAAAGTGGTTAGTTGACAAATATTGACTACAAATGGCATGCCTTTCAAGCATAACACTTCTCATGCCTTCCTAAATCTAAACCTCCGAAGTGCCCCAAAGGTTAGGTGATTCAGAGCAGGGGGGTAATGAAGGTCCCTGTAGCCAGTGCAGCACAGAGGGCCCTCTACCCTTCAGGAGGTCCTGAATACCTGTAAAAGGAGGGGGCGGGGGGTAGTCTCATCATTTCCTTGTGTTACGTCACTGTCTCATGGTCGCACAAATCAATTAAACCTTCTTTTGTTTTTAAATACCCCTTGGGGGAGGGCAGGCCCCCCAAGGGGAAGTGCAGGATCAATATTCAATGCGAGACGAGGGCCCGCAGATGGCTCTGCAGTGTTTACCACTCCATTCTCCTTCCACAGACTTAATCATTTATCTGTCATATCTAAAGGTGGATAGACCTCTGTCTGGACTTCCTCCTGCGAGAGACTATAATGCCTTAAGATGAACCATACCTGTTATCAGACCTGCTAGCCAGTCTGGCCCTATACACATAATTCACAGGCTATGGAATGAAAGAGGAGTGATGAAGATGATACTGCTCTCTAGGGACATATGCACAAGGTATTTCAATTACAACAATATGTATCCTAGTGTGAGGAGAGTGGCGTCTGACCTCAATTACAGAACATTTGTAGGAAAGGGCCCCTTTTTGTATGATTACCCCCCGATGTTACCCGACATCTGATGCAATCTGACTTGATGTGTCCTGGGTCCCTGCCAATCAGCTTCCCAGGGCCTGTGTTCTTTCCCAAAATTGTACCTTTTGTATCCACAATTGGCTCCTCCTTGGCCATAGGCAAGCCCCTTGTAAAAGGTACCATGGGTACCAAGGGCACTGTGACCGAGAAAGGCCTCTGGGGCTGCAGTACCTATTGTGCCACCCTTAGATGCCCTGCACCTTAACCAATACACACTGACACTGCAAGCTGTGTGTTCTTGTACAGAGAAAAGTGAAGAGTCGACATAGCACACATCCCTGCATGCCATGCCAGCAATCCACTGCCTAAGGCCTAGGTCAGTTGCCCATCTAGCGGGGGGCAGTAGTCCTAAGGTGAGAGTAAAGAGGCATGAGCCCTATACCCCTACAGTGTCAAAGCCGGGTGGTAGACATTGTATGTGTGTTAAAGTCATACAGAATATATGGTCTGGGAGTTGGTCACTACGAACTCCACAGCTCCATAATGGCTTTACTAAAAACCGGGAAGTTTGATAGCAAACTTCTCAGCACACTATACCAACACTGATGCCAGTGTGGAATTTAATGTACAATGCACTCAGGGCATCTTAGAGATGCCCCCTTAAAATGGACCAACCCTAGTGTGGTTCCTGGACGGCTGCCCACCATTTGCCACTACCAGCCAGGTTTCTGGACCCCTGGGTAGAGGGCCTCTGCTCTCTGGGTCCAGAAACAAAGCCCATCCTGGGCAGAGGTGTCATGCCTCCTCCCCCAGGATGGGTTGGGTCAGAAAAAGGGGAAGCTTCAAAAGCCTGCCGCCTGTGAACGATGTCACTGCCTTTTGCTGCCCCCAGCAACTGGCTCCCACCGGTTCTGGTCCCCCCTTGGGCTGGAGAATAGTTGGGAAACCCAAGTTAGGAAGAGAGGTGTGCCCACTTTTGCCGACCCCACCCCTCAGGTGAGGGAGGAGAGGGGAAGCACACATCGTAGTCCCCTCCATCTTGAAGATGAGGGGACTCAACCAATTAGGAAGACGCTCATGCCCCCTCCCACAGAAGGATAGCATAATAGGGGGTGTAACCACCGCAAGGAAGGGACCCATTGGTCACGACCTGCACACCTCTTTAATGCCCCTAAAATTAATAGTTAGTGGCGACCCTGAACCATGCCTCCTCAGATTTGAGAAAGAAAGGAGGAGGACTGAAGAGCCGTGCTGACTCAGGAAGAAACCGAGGACAACAACTGACTTGGCCCCAGCCCTACCGGCCTGTCCCAACGACGACCTGCCTACAGCAAAAAAAACGACAAGTCCAAAAGCAGCAGACCCCACCCGTGCCCGGAGGTCCTGCCCTGCACTCAACGAATGAACTCTGTCTCCCGTGAGCACCAGACTTACTCAAACCAAGACTAAACCTTCAGAGTCCAGACTCAGTCTACTCCGCGATCTTGCACCGCTCTGCCCCCGGCTGTCACAGCTCAAGACGGAGTGGCCCAATACTCCATGGAGGTACCCCAGGTGATCCTAACTTGGGATCCAGTGACCCCTGACCTCCCACAAGCTTCGAAACCAAACCGGCAGCCATTACTTGTAGGATCCCCGTACCGTGACTGAAAGCGGTAAGACGACCTTCATCATGACCGGAGCGGACCAACCGACTGACTTTGACCACGACCGATCGCGGCCCAAGGAATATGACACCAGAAGACATCCCAGCACCCAACACCCCACAGCCTTGGGGGGCCCAACCAACGGTGTGCAGGCATCCTCCCAGATCCCAAATCGCCTCCCCAGTCATTGGTCACCTTCCAGAAGTCTCCTTGACCAAGTCTGCAGCCTCTTCCGAAACAAACGGTCTCCATTGAGAAACACAGGGTCCCCGACGTCCGGTTTTCATCCTGCACCCGGCCGCCCCAGTGCTGCTGACGGTTCTTGTGTTGGTCGTTGGCCCCTGCAGTGCTGACCTTAAGCCTAGGTGCTTTGCTCCCACACCCAAGTGGCCTGCTTGCCAGCAGTCCCTAACCAAGGACCACCTTAGCCCCGTTGGCTAACGTTGGGTCCCTGCACTCTGCACCCGGCCTCCAAAGTGCCGCTGTAGGTGCAACCAGAGTGCCCATAAAGACCTTGAGGAACCTTGTTCCTAAACCCCACAACTTACCTTGTGAGTCGAATACTTACCTCCAAGACAGATAACTCCTTTTTTTCCCCCAGAAATTTATGTGATGATATTTTGAGTCTAGAAATTGTTCTAAGTATAGAACTGCTAATGGATGGGGGATAAGTGAGTACTATTGCAATTTATACAAAGACGTGCTTACCTTGTATGTAAGAATCATACCAAGGTGTGGTATCTAGGCATACCACCCCCAATGCTCAAAGCTATCCAAAAGTACAGAAAAGTAATTACAGTGTAATTCTTTCTGCATTTTAGAAGTATTACAAACTTGTAACTATTGACATCGCAAATACAACTGCATTTCCTTGAACAGTCGCGCAATTGCCAATATATATTACCTATCTGTACCAAGTCCCACTTGGTTTTAAAAATAAACCATAAGTATATCTTTTTTATACTTACCTAATTGGCCTGGATTCCGTCTCAGTGTGTGACATCAGCCTTGATTGAGTGATTACAAAAAATGCTTAACACCCCCTCCTGAAAAGCCTAACTGCACGATCACACTACCACAAATAGAGCTGTTAGTGATTATCTAATTTAGCCTTTGCTATACCTCTGGGGACCCACTGGACTCTGTGCACGCTATACCTTACTTTGGTATAATGTATGCAGAGCCAGCTCCCTACAACATTTCTTAAAAAGTCCATATACTGCCGCCACATGGCAGCCTATCGATACTGCACGGCTTTTATATAACATTGTAAATAAGATGGCTCAAAACACATACAAAGACAGCTCAAAAAGGAATCCTACCTTGAATTTGTAGTGATATTAAGGAGCACAAAACACTTAACTATTCACAGGACAGTCAAATGTTTCAAAGAAACATGAACTTCTGGCAGATTGCCCCACAAAAGTGCACCTAGGGATACATCTGACAAACATGTAGTCTTTGAGCCATAGCACACGAATACATACTTGAGCACTAACTTGCACAATATTTAAACTGGAAGTAAGCATGATTTTTGGAATGGTGCACTATTATGCAACATAACTCAGGAATCCATTCTCTTTCATCAAATAATTGTAAGGAAACACCAAGAGACAACCCAAGTGAAACAAGGTCATGTCTCACTTTACAGGCAGTTTCCAGCAGTAGAAACACACATTTAGAGTTCTATATAAATTAGAGCATTAATACATTCTACATAATGAAGGTAGAATGTTCTATTAAAAATGCCTTTTGATTAAAGCAAAGGAGCTCTCCCCACCTTCTCCAGTGGCTACTATGTAACTGAAGAAACTAGCTCCTTACTTGAAAACATATTTTTGTGTAGAGACTGTAGTAAATGTTGTTCATCCTCCAGTCATTTAGTGGTTGGCTCTGAAATTGAGAGCCCTTTTTGTTTTCATTCTTCAGAGTTTGTCTTTGTATTCATCTTCCACTGACAAATTGTCTTTTTTTTACATGACAAAAACCATAGCCACCATTTGCAACAAAATTAACAAGTGGCCACCAGAAGAGGTACCAGATACTGCTCCTCAAGAATTGCACTCAAGATGGTGGCACTCCTTAAAATGTTATGAACGCTACAGAACAGCAGTTCCCACTACCACATTCTTCCAAAAGCTTCAATATTCACCTTAAGCTCCTTCCTTGGACAGAATTAAACTCCCTGATTGTCAATTATAAAATGCCATAAATCAATCTACGATGGAGGACTTGTAATCTAACTTCCTTTTATACTTCAAAACAAAGGGAGACCAACCATGACTCTTCATACAGAGTAATTAAGTGTTCAAATATCAATTCTAAAAATGAGTCACTATGCTCAATAACATGATCTTCCAATTGAAGATGTCTCACTTATTATTACAAATAGAACTAAGTTAAGTGCCTTGCTCTAAAAATCGAATCTTTATTTGAGCCCTGAAGCAGCCAATATTCTCAAAACATGTGTTGGCTCTTACCAATTACGCTGTATGAAAAATAATGGTTATATATTATTTTGAATGAAGAATCATCAAACTGGACATTTAATGAAGAATCGTCAAACTGGACATTTATCTGTGACAATGAAAAGACATTTCTCGAATTGAACTTCGTTATATCTTGTTGTTGGTTACATGAAGCTTTCCCACTGGAAGCTAACCAATGATCTGAGAGTTTAGCAACGGGAGACATTTTTGTTACTTATTGAAGGTAGTTGTTAAAAGATAACAGATGTTATGTAAATGGGTGTGAGTTCGGGCTTCATTTAAAGGCAGTGAGGGCTCAGAAGATGTCAGGTCCCGACTGAAGGACGACAGTAAGCACATTTGTTTGAAACTAAACAGAGGGCAGTTGTAAAGCCATCTCTGCAGCATGTCTGATGACTACCGCAAACGAAGCACTCCTCCTCCATGGGCAGCCGAAGGGGGGAAATCAATCCTGTATTGGGGGTAAGTACCAAGTACACTGGTCTCTCACAAATTCAGATGCACATTTTTGTCACCATAAGATCGGAGTAAAGCATTCCCCATCATCTCTATTGATGTCTCCAAATGGGGAAAAATTCTAGTCAGAGTTGGAACCAAAAAGATGATGGAGCAACTGAGGACGTCTCTGTGACAAAGGGAGGGTTGGTCCTAGTCAGATTGGCAATGGGTTGTGCTGAAGTAGAGTGGCAGCACGACTGGAGTTGGAGTTGAGGCGCATTTGATTCGGGTATCGACACCGGAGTAGGGATAGGATCCACCTCTGGCGGGAACGCATTATTAAAGGCGCAGATGGTGGAGTCGGAATAGGAGACAGTACAGGAGTCTCCGCCAAACCCAAGGCAGGTTCCCGGGGATCAGATGATGCGGAGGATAGATCTGCTGGCGCTAACCTGACTGGAGGCCCCAGAGGACCCTTAGGGCCAAAAGGCACACCAGAGAGATCACATAGAGTGCCCAAAATTGCGCAGCATGGCCTACATAAAGGCCATGACTTGCAGTGGTATCGCTGATGGTATGGGGTACTTGGGGCGCATCAGGATTGTGGGATGTGGGTGACCGCCTGGACCTGCTCCCGAACGGTCGCTCCCTCCCTCCCTCCCTCCCTCGCTGATCTCACGCACTGTGAGCGCCGCAGCTCGAATTTGGGTAACTAGCGCTGTACTTTGTGCAGACGCTGTGTTCACTTTGTGCTTTGCGCTGTGTAACTGTGCCTGTGTGCTTATACTGCATTCTTAGCCCTTAAGCGCCCGATTTTAAATAGCGCTGTGCCTGTGTGCTTACGCAGCATTTGGTTGCCCATTAACTTACATTACTGACTCTGTGTTGACGCTGTGTTGTTTTCCGACCTGCTGGTCCATTTGCTGCCCCTGCCTCAGTTACACTCTCACCCTCCATTTTGTTGGTTGCAGTTTCCTGGCCCGCCCCTCCTCCCCGCTACCGCCTCCCAGCTGCTGCCCCTCCCACCCACGAACACAGGGATCGCCTCGTCCCCTGACCCACTGTGACCGCCTGGACCTGCTCCCGAACGGTCGCTCCCTCCCTCCCTCCCTCCCTCGCTGATCTCACGCACTGTGAGCGCCGCAGCTCGAATTTGGGTAACTAGCGCTGTACTTTGTGCAGACGCTGTGTTCACTTTGTGCTTTGCGCTGTGTAACTGTGCCTGTGTGCTTATACTGCATTCTTAGCCCTTAAGCGCCCGATTTTAAATAGCGCTGTGCCTGTGTGCTTACGCAGCATTTGGTTGCCCATTAACTTACATTACTGACTCTGTGTTGACGCTGTGTTGTTTTCCGACCTGCTGGTCCATTTGCTGCCCCTGCCTCAGTTACACTCTCACCCTCCATTTTGTTGGTTGCAGTTTCCTGGCCCGCCCCTCCTCCCCGCTACCGCCTCCCAGCTGCTGCCCCTCCCACGCTCCGCCCCTCCAACATCCATTTATGGCCAATGTCCCCACGCGCAGCGTCCACGCGCTACGGCCGCGCCGAAGGTGCGCCAAAGGTAAGCCCGTCTACGCCCGTCCGCGCCTGGACTGCGCCCAGCGCCAGACCCCCTGCCCCTCGCACTGCGCAGCCCCCCCGCATTACCTACGACGCCGCCAACCTCCTAGCCCTTAACCCCGGTCGCGCCCCCACCTGCGTCCAAGCCGCTCCCGGACACACCCATGGACCTTTCTCCTGCTACTCCTGCAAATTCATCGGCACCGACAACATCTCCGCTACCACCATAACACAAACCCCTGACCCCAACCACCTACAATGCATCCTTCTCAACACCCGATCAGTCCACAGACACGCCATTGACCTATGGAACCTACTAGACACCATCTCTCCGGACGTCGCCTTCCTTACAGAAACTTGGATGAACGCTTCCTCCGCCCCAGACACCACCATTGCCATCCCGGAAGATTATAAGATCATTCGCAAGGACCGCACCGGCCACACAGGAGGAGGAATCGCTATCGTCCATAAGAAGTCAATCCGCATCTCAACCAGCTCTGACGCCAATCTCACCAACTCTGAACACCTTCACTTCCAGATCCACATCGACCCCAAGACCACACTCAGAGGCACCCTCCTTTACAGACCACCAGGACCCCGCGCAAAATTCAGTGAAGACATCACGGACTTCATCACTCCTCACGCGCTCCCCTCCAAAGACTACATCCTTCTGGGGGACACTCTTACCTTGCCGCCACCGCCGAGAGTCAGTCGGAAACAGCCGCAGAGCACCAGGAAGCTCCACTAGTCATCGCCGCCACCGCCAAGAGTCCCAGGGCTCCGGACTCCGCGCCGCCGCTCCGGGAGACCACAAATCCCGGCAGGCAACGCGGCGGCGCGTGCAGAGTGACGCGCCTCGCGCTCAGAGAGCGCCAACGGGGGTTGAAAAGACCGGCAAACCCGGCGGAGCGGGGGGACACTCTTACCTTGCCGCCACCGCCGAGAGTCAGTCGGAAACAGCCGCAGAGCACCAGGAAGCTCCACTAGTCATCGCCGCCACCGCCAAGAGTCCCAGGGCTCCGGACTCCGCGCCGCCGCTCCGGGAGACCACAAATCCCGGCAGGCAACGCGGCGGCGCGTGCAGAGTGACGCGCCTCGCGCTCAGAGAGCGCCAACGGGGGTTGAAAAGACCGGCAAACCCGGCGGAGCGGGGGGACACTCTTACCTTGCCGCCACCGCCGAGAGTCAGTCGGAAACAGCCGCAGAGCACCAGGAAGCTCCACTAGTCATCGCCGCCACCGCCAAGAGTCCCAGGGCTCCGGACTCCGCGCCGCCGCTCCGGGAGACCACAAATCCCGGCAGGCAACGCGGCGGCGCGTGCAGAGTGACGCGCCTCGCGCTCAGAGAGCGCCAACGGGGGTTGAAAAGACCGGCAAACCCGGCGGAGCGGGGGGACACTCTTACCTTGCCGCCACCGCCGAGAGTCAGTCGGAAACAGCCGCAGAGCACCAGGAAGCTCCACTAGTCATCGCCGCCACCGCCAAGAGTCCCAGGGCTCCGGACTCCGCGCCGCCGCTCCGGGAGACCACAAATCCCGGCAGGCAACGCGGCGGCGCGTGCAGAGTGACGCGCCTCGCGCTCAGAGAGCGCCAACGGGGGTTGAAAAGACCGGCAAACCCGGCGGAGCGGGGGGACACTCTTACCTTGCCGCCACCGCCGAGAGTCAGTCGGAAACAGCCGCAGAGCACCAGGAAGCTCCACTAGTCATCGCCGCCACCGCCAAGAGTCCCAGGGCTCCGGACTCCGCGCCGCCGCTCCGGGAGACCACAAATCCCGGCAGGCAACGCGGCGGCGCGTGCAGAGTGACGCGCCTCGCGCTCAGAGAGCGCCAACGGGGGTTGAAAAGACCGGCAAACCCGGCGGAGCGGGGGGACACTCTTACCTTGCCGCCACCGCCGAGAGTCAGTCGGAAACAGCCGCAGAGCACCAGGAAGCTCCACTAGTCATCGCCGCCACCGCCAAGAGTCCCAGGGCTCCGGACTCCGCGCCGCCGCTCCGGGAGACCACAAATCCCGGCAGGCAACGCGGCGGCGCGTGCAGAGTGACGCGCCTCGCGCTCAGAGAGCGCCAACGGGGGTTGAAAAGACCGGCAAACCCGGCGGAGCGGGGGGACACTCTTACCTTGCCGCCACCGCCGAGAGTCAGTCGGAAACAGCCGCAGAGCACCAGGAAGCTCCACTAGTCATCGCCGCCACCGCCAAGAGTCCCAGGGCTCCGGACTCCGCGCCGCCGCTCCGGGAGACCACAAATCCCGGCAGGCAACGCGGCGGCGCGTGCAGAGTGACGCGCCTCGCGCTCAGAGAGCGCCAACGGGGGTTGAAAAGACCGGCAAACCCGGCGGAGCGGGGGGACACTCTTACCTTGCCGCCACCGCCGAGAGTCAGTCGGAAACAGCCGCAGAGCACCAGGAAGCTCCACTAGTCATCGCCGCCACCGCCAAGAGTCCCAGGGCTCCGGACTCCGCGCCGCCGCTCCGGGAGACCACAAATCCCGGCAGGCAACGCGGCGGCGCGTGCAGAGTGACGCGCCTCGCGCTCAGAGAGCGCCAACGGGGGTTGAAAAGACCGGCAAACCCCGCGTCGCGGGACGCGAGCGGGACGCCCGGGGCTAAGCCCGGGCAAAGGGCGGGCCCTCTGAGGCCCTCAGAGGTCAACAGTGGTCGGGCGGGCCACCCCACCAACATCTTCTATAAGGTTAGTTACCTAATAAGCTGTCCATAATGGCAAATTGCACCGCTACAAGTGATAATGTTGATATCCTGACTCAGGACGCAGAGTCCCCTGTAATACTGCTAACATCGTTTGAGACATTAATAGATACTGCGTTTAACGAGATAGTTGAGACTGAAAGGAGATTTTCTATGGGCCCGACGAGTATTAATTTATTACATGCCACTGCCAGTCTTAATGGTAATGGCAATACCCATATAACTCCTGAAATAATTGTTGTAAAATCCTCACATCCCCATACAGAAGTACCAATTGTCCTAGACGATGATGACACTGTAACATATATAGCATCAGAAGTGACCCCTGGCCATGCCTCAGTAAAGACACCGACAGAGGCTGGAAATAAGGGAACTGATAAAGTTGCAGCCAAGAGAAAGAGGGGCCCTGCAAAAACAACTTACAACAAACGGAAGCAGCCGCTAAGGACTGTTAATCAACCTACCCCACAAAGCATGTGGAATAAGGGGAAGAGACAAAAGTTGGTCCAGCATATAGTACCCACACAGGATCAACCGCATCTGGGTGATATGGTCGTTGTAAGCAATGAGGTGTCAAATAACGTATCTATCTCCACCCAGACTGAGCCCCTCCACGGAATTGACAAATTCAGCCATTATTCCAAGTCAGAGGGGAACCTTATTGAGACTGTTGTTGATACAATTTTTAAAAATTTGGAAGGTCAAATGATCAAACAATTTAATAATATTTTTAAAAGACTTGACAAATTGGAGAATATAATTAAAAACGAGGATGCTAAGAGAAAAGGTATAGCAAACTTGGACAAAATGAGAGTAGAACGATTGTTAAAAGACCTTGAAACTACTACCCATGTCATTATTTCAGGTGATCACGGTAATACAAGGACAGTGGAACAACAAGCTGTAATTAATCCAATACAGTCAGATACACCAAAGGCATCTAAAAATAAGGGCACTACAGGCAGCAACTCGTCTGCTTGTCAAACCAACACCCCCGTACCCCCATGTAACCCTATACATGGATATGTTGCTTCGACTAAATCCTCTGTTCCAGCTAATGATGTAAGTGGATCATTAACTAATTCTATTCGAAAGAGTAATGTAGCGAAGCAGACCACCTTAGCCCAGAAGGGTCCTGTTAATCACAATCAGCATAACAAAAAGAATATGCATGAGGACAACAGGCCTATTAAACATCAAGGCCCGGCCCTACATCTTCCACCTGAGGCTTGTCCTTATGTTTTAGTTCTGGCTGGAATCCCGCCGCTTAAGGAAGGTCAAGGAGAATCATGGGTTCAACTTCACAACAAGTGCATAGATTGGCTAACAAAGCATAAGGGGGTGGGTTATGATATAGCCAAAGAAATTATAACCACAAGGCGAGTAACCTGGGTCGGTCCTCTTTATAAAAACATCAATGGGGACTGCATTGTAATTAACTTTAGAAATCCGGGTACAGCGAAATATCTGCTGAATACTAATCCTGGCCGTTATGGACCTTCTACTGTGGTGACCCCACTTCCCTTAAAATATTTCTATCGTCCTCCCAACAAGTTGATGCAACCGCCACCAGTTTTTCCGTTACAGAATAGATTTGGAATATTCCAGGATCTGGACTCTTTGGACTGACTGCCTACTGAAACCACTAAACCACTTCTTGTGTGTTCTGAGGCAGCACAGTCAGAGGAACCACCCCTAGAGGGGACCCTGCCAATATTAGAGATTTCTCCATCTAGTTCACTAAGTGTTCAACAAAGCGTGGTTATACCTAAAACTGCCCCAAGCACCGACCGGGGTGCATGTTCAAGGAACAATATAAACAATAATCTAACAATTTTTAGTTGGAACATAGCGGGTTTGAAGTCCAAAATGGGAATTCCATCATGGAGGGATTGTGTCAATCGTTATGATATAATGATGTTCCAAGAAACTTGGTGTGTTGAGGACCTATTGTTTGAGGGGTATAGTTGCCATAATAGGACTGCTTTGGCCCCTCTGGTTGGTCGCCCAAGTGGTGGATTGTCCATTTGGATAAAAATTACTGCTGAAGTGAAGATTGATGAATTACAAACAAATTGTCCTAGTTTCATGGCACTTTCGTATACTCAGAGGATAAAACTGTGTTTAATCAATTTCTATAACAATGATTTTCTGTCCCAACCTAATCCTAATTTTATCTCTTTATTTGATTTTATTAATGTAATCATGGATGGACAAGTGTATGGAAAATTTGATGGCATATGTTTAGGGGGAGATTTTAACGCGCATATACATTCAAGAAACCCCCCATGTAAAAGAGGTATAGAACTGTTAGATTTTCTCTCTTCTAATGAACTTGTTAATTGCATGGAGCATGTAGGTATGGAAAACCATGCATCCCCATTCCCCACCTTTATTGGTCATGGGGGTGGTACGACGATTGATTATGTTTTTGTTTCCCATGCCATTGCAAAGGCATTAATAAGGGCAGAAGTAGTGTGTGAAATTTACAGCGATCATTACCCAATTGCCATCCATTTATCACAACCAAGGGGTAAGTGTCCAAAGCGTGAAATAGGCGCAAGGGGTCTGGAAATCTCGACAGACAAGTTGAGGGTAATCTGGAAGGGTGCAGACAATAAGGGGATCCTGGCTGAAGTATGTAAGAAACATCCATCTTTGATTAAAGATTGTCTTACCACAGAGGACCAAGGGATAAATGTGGTTAAAGCGTTTTCTGAACTCTGCAATATAATTAAAGGTGAAATTTCTAGACCAGCCTCTTGTAAGGCCGAGGAAATACCTAGGTGGTTCGATGCCCCATGCTCAAAAGCGAATAGGATGCTTAGAGCTGCCCTAAAAGCTGAACCAAGGGACACATTGAGGGTAAGGCTGCTTAGAGCAGAGTACAAGCTCGCTTTACGTACTAGATCAAATGATTTACTGAAAACACACTGGGATTCCCTGGCACGATCTGCTGATCTAAAAGATACTACTGGATTTTGGAGGGAGGTAAAGGAAATAAGATCTATTGGCTCAAATTTGACGGAAATTAATTGTAACATCACTGGCCCGATCTGGGTTGCGCACTTTGGTAAAATTTACGCAACACCAGACAATACTCCTTTGCTGCTACCCCCTCCACACCCAATGTCTATTTCCACGCTTGAGGTTTTCGATGCAATTTTAGAAAGCGCCGGGAACAAAGCTCCTGGATCTGATGGGCTCCCCATAGACCAATTAAAATGTGAACCAGAGTTTTGGGCTCCTTTGCTATGCAATGTTTTCAATAATTTAACTGAAGGAGAGATTCCGGAAACATGGTCACGTAGCATTATTGTTCCCATTTTTAAAAAGGGCGATAGGCTGGACCCTGGGTGTTACCGCCCAATCTCTTTAATAGATAACACCTTAAAAGTCCTGGGACGGATCTTATTTAAAAGGATAAGAACATGGTCAGATGAGAATAACATCCTACATCCTAGTCAGTTTGGGTTCCGCAGCAGTGTCGGAACGGTGGAACAATGCTTGAATCTGAATTTGATCATGGGAAAATATAACATTGCAAAGAAATCCCCTTTATATTTTGGTTTTATGGATTTGAGCTCGGCTTTTGATTTCGTTAACCGCTCCCGGCTTTGGTCTACCCTTCTCGAATATGGTTTGGATGACCATCTGGTACATTTTTTAGCTTTTCTACACCGTGATCTTAAAGCTTGTGTACGTGTGAATCAAATGGGTGAAGTTTCCAACGATATTAACATTGGTAGGGGGGTGAGACAAGGGTGTGTGCTGGCCCCTCTCCTTTTTATTTTGTATATTAATAAACTCAGCGGCACTTTGAGCACCCTAACTAGTGATGTGCCCTACATTAACGGAGCCCCAATACCCACCCTTCTTTACGCAGATGACGCGGTCCTGATGGGCCGTACTCCGAAGGCACTGCGTATTTTAATTTCAGGGTTTGTCCTTTTTATGGCCGATTTAGGTTTAACAACCAATTTTAAAAAATCACTGATTATGAGCTGTGGGCCAAAAAGTCACAAAATCCCCCAGATTATTTCAGGGTCAAATGTCTTAAAAAGTACCAACACCTTCCCCTATTTAGGGCTCTTATTCTCAAATAGTGGTACGTGGCATGCCCATGTCTCTTATGCCAGGAATAAGCTGGGCAAGGCCATTAATTGTGTAACCTCGTTGAGGCAGCCCACCCAAGCTGATGTGATAACCCCCCTGGTGAAGATATACCTAACCCAATGCATGCCAACTGGCACTTACGGCGCTGAGGTTTGGGGCTACACTAAGTGTTCCTCCATTCAAACAGAAGAAAATAGATTCTGTCGGAAGGTATTGGGGGGGGTCATCTGTTCTCCAACCTATGTATGTCATAATGAATTAAATATTGCCTACATAGAGGATTTTGTGAGATCAAGACCAGCATTGTTCTGGATAAAGTTATGGAACAATACGGCTGCTACATTGACCCGTGATATTATTTCGGATTGTCTAAAATGTGACAGGGGACATCAGATTCCATGGCTGAAATCAGTAAAAGAGTGCCTCGTAAGCGTGGGTTTGGCATCCTTGTTCACATCACCGCACCTAATAAATCGCTCCCATAAGACCATCATTTTAAGGGCATTGTATGATTTATATAGTGAAGAGCGGGACAGAAAGAATCAGATCAAATGTACGGTTGTAAAATATATGGCCTGTTGTGAACCTCACATTAAAAAACCTGGCCTACCGTACAGATATTTGCGTTTGCATCTTGGTAGATGGGTAAGGGGCTTATTGTTTCGTTTCCGAGAGGGGAGTATAGTTAATTTATTGAACTTCCCTCTGGGATATAATAAACATCTTGAAACTTTAAATTGCCCCTGTAACCCCTGCATGAAACAAAGTCTCATGCATTTCCTGTTCTTCTGTGGTTTTTATAAAAAATTTACTGTACATTATTTAATGCCCTATTGCAAGAAAAATGAACTGACTAATTTTAAATTGGCACTTCGGTCCTTCTTGGTATTGGGATCAGACGAAGTCATTTTTAGGATGAGTTGTTTTCTCAAAGCTGCCGTTAGATCGAGAGCCACCCTTATTATTGATGTTTAACCATAGCACACTGCACTTTTTATTCTGTACTTTTATGATAATGAACTTTTTACATTTACCATTTTAATCCTTAGCATTTATGTGTAATTAGGTAATATTATAATAATGTGATGCTTGTCTTTTAAGAAAGGTTTTTAAAATTGTGTTTTTTATCAAATTCCTTTTACTATGATTATTGGGAATGGACAAATTTGGTATAGTTGTGAAACTATCTTTATTGTAATAGATTATGATTCGATTTAGATTTGATTGTGCTCGTTTTATCCTGTATTATTCTCCAATTGTCATTATTGAATTGAATGTTTTTGATATGTGTTTTTTGTTTGTACTTTTATGGATGTTTTTTATTCCGAATAAAGATCTTTTGACTTGACATCCTTCTGGGAGACCTCAATTTTCACCTTGAAAAGATCAACGACCGCAACACCACCACCCTATTGGACAATCTCGCCAACCTCGGACTTAAACAACTGGTCACATCCCCCACCCACATCGCAGGTCACACACTCGACCCCATCTTCACCTCCAGCAATCATGTCTCCTTCAGCCACACTACGGAACTCCTCTGGACTGACCACAGCTGCGTTCACTTCACCTACAACAAACCAAAACCCACCAACCACCTCCAACCAACTCTGCAAAGAAACTGGAACAAAATCACCACGGACCAGATCTCCGCATCGCTCCTTCTAAACACCCCAGCCCACTCTTCTAACGCAAACGAAGCCGCCACCAACCTCACCCTATGGTTATCCAACACCGCCGACACCTTAGCACCACTGAAGAAACGTCAAAACAAACCTGCCAGCAAGAAGGCCTCATGGTTCAACGATGATCTTAAGAAGTCCAAGAAACTCTGCCGCTCCCTCGAAAAGGCCTGGAAAAAAGACCCAACTACTAGCACCAAGGACGCCTTCAAAAACGCCACCCGCACTCACCACCAACTAATCCGCAAGGCCAAGAAAACAGCACTCAAGGATCGACTCGACAACAACGCCCACAACAGCAAGGAACTTTTCAACATCGTCAAGGAATTTTCAAATCCCTCAGCCAACTCCAACGACATCACCCCCTCTCAAGCCCTCTGCGACTCCCTAGCTTCATTCTTCCACAACAAGATTGCTGACATCCACAACAGCTTCAACAACCAACCCGGAAACCAACCCACCCTACCTTTCGCTGAACATTCTCCCCCCGTAAACACCCTTAACAACTGGAACCCAATCTCCACTGAGGACACAATCCGCCTAATGAATTCCATCCACTCAGGATCCCCCACAGACCCATGTCCTCACCACATCTTCAACAAAGCAGACTCCGTCATAGCACCGCACCTCCGAGACGTCATCAACAGCTCCCTCAACTCCGCCACCTTCCCGGAAGATTGGAAACACGCTGAACTCACCGCCCTTCTGAAGAAACCCACAGCGGACCCCACCGAACTCAAAAATTACCGCCCCATCTCGCTCCTTCCATTCCCGGCCAAAGTCATCGAGAAAGCCGTCAACAACCAACTCGCCGCCTTCCTCGAAGCCAACAAATCCCTCGACCCCTCACAATCTGGCTTCCGAGCAAAACACAGCACTGAGACCGCCCTCATCGCAGCAACAGACGACATTCGAACTCTGCTGGACAACGGAGACACAGTCGCCCTCATCCTCCTCGACCTCTCTGCAGCATTTGACACAGTCTGCCACAGCACCCTTTTACAACGCCTCAATAACATCGGAATCCAAGGAAAAGCACTTGAATGGATCACCTCTTTCCTCACCGGAAGAACTCAGAAAGTCCGCCTCCCACCATTCAAGTCCGAGGCCACTGAAGTCATCTGTGGCGTACCACAAGGATCCTCACTCAGCCCCACCCTCTTCAACGTATACATGTGCCCCCTCGCGACCATCGCCCGCCAACACAACCTCAACATCATCTCTTACGCGGATGACACTCAACTAATCCTTTCTCTCACCAATGACCCCAGCACCGCCAAAACTAACCTACACGAAGGAATGAAAGAAGTTGCCGAATGGATGAAACAAAGCCGTCTGAAACTGAACTCAGACAAAACAGAAGTCCTCATCTTAGGTACATCCCCCTCTGCATGGGACGACTCCTGGTGGCCGGAAGCCCTCGGAAAGGCACCCATCCCGACAGACCACGCACGGAACTTAGGCATCATACTGGACTCTTCACTCTCAATGAATAGACAAGTCAGCGCCGTATCCTCTTCCTGCTTCAACATTCTTCGCATGCTTAGAAAAACATTTCGCTGGATCCCCACCGAAACAAGGAAAACAGTCACACATGCTCTGGTCACGAGCCGACTGGACTACGGAAACACCCTCTACGCAGGCACTACCGCTAAACTCCAGAAGAAACTCCAACGAATCCAAAACGCCTCAGCCAGGATCATATTAGACATCCCACGCAACGAACACATCTCAGGTCACCTTAAGGACCTCCACTGGCTACCCGTCAATAAGAGGATCACTTTCCGACTGCTAACTCACGCACACAAATCACTCTACGACATCGGACCAGAATGCCTCAACTCACGACTGTCCTTCTACACCCCCTCCCGCCAACTACGCTCTTCCAACCAAGCCCTCGCCACTGTACCTCGCATCAACAAGACCACCATGGGCGGCAGATCCTTCTCATACCTGGCTGCTAAAACATGGAACTCACTCCCCGCTTACCTTCGCCTTACCCAGAACCACCTAGCATTCAGAAAGCAACTTAAAACGTGGATATTTGACAAGTAATCTTCCTCCCCTCTCTAAGCGCCTTGGGACCCTCTGGGTATGTAGTGCGCTATATAAATTCTTTGACTCTTTGACTTGACTGGGATCGGGTCCTTAATTGAAGATAAGGAGTGAGAGGCACTGGTACACCCTTGCATCTTCTCTTTCGCTAGAGATTGGAGGGATAGGGTTGAGTCCTACTTTGCCTTATTGTGTTTCCATTTCGACTTCGACTCTGACTTACTGGATGACCTCGAAAGAAAAAAACACCTGTTGCAGGATCAGCCTCAAGAATGGGACAAGTCCAGGCCCTCAACTTAGAGCAAGAGCGGGACTTGCATGGCTTCTTTCAGTGCTTGGCAGCATACAGCTACACTGCACTGTCTCAGAATTGTTTTTAGGTGCATGAAGACACATACTTCACACAACTTATATTTGTGCCCGAGACCAATGAGCAGAGGTACACTTCGTGAGGATCAGTCACTGACATCTGTTTATGACAATCACTACATGGTTTGAATCCTGTAGCCTTGGGCGGTGTAATCATTCCCTTGTACATTGGAATTTAGTTTGCTAAACTCGTTCAACCAATGAAAAAGGGACTGGAGCTCCAGATCCGTGTTTGGACGCATGGAAAGAAATTAATTGACTTTGGCCCATAGTATTAGTGCTTATATGTGGCTCTGCTCCATCACGCCTGGGCCGGACAAAGACAACACGGAGTTGCAAGGCGCCACCTTGCGTCACACATGAGCATTGCTGTGAAAACATCTGGATATAGGCTGGCACCTGAGGGATATTCTTAACATGAGGAATCTACAGTTAAAGTATCCATTAAATCATAAATTTGTCAGGCATAAGAATGATGACATTGAAGAAGTAGTGGGGTAGGTATAGACTATCTCTTTGCAGTTAGTGGTCAATCCTCCTACGATGTGGGCAGGATGGTTTATTGTGAAGTCTTATGCTGTGATTCTGAGAGGAGGCCTGACGGATGTATGGAGACACCAGTAACCCCAGAGGAAAGCCCAGTTTACTGAAGATAAGCGGAGGATGCTTGGAGAAAATTAACTAGCAAGGAAGACACAAGGGAACTGCACCCTTAGAAGTCAAAAATAATCAAGCAAACAAAAAACCAAAATCGCAAAGGCAATGGGACAGGAGGAAGGATTCCAGCACTACAAGTGTCATTAATCTGCACAGTCAATACACAACTTGGTGCTACTTTCCAGTATTAGCTAAAATGTCTCAATCTATGAATATTGTAAGGAAGTGGTGTGTCGTTTGGAATTAGATCTCCAAACTGGATTTATGAGTGTCTGATTTTTTTGTGGAAACACAAAAGGCGATGAAAAGGTAGTACCACTGTATACCTTCCAAACAAAGTCAAGACTACACTACAGATACGGCAATAAGAATGGAATGTTCCGACTGGACATAAAATGTAGCCATAAGATTTAATGAAGGCATTTTTAGTTTACCTGCAGCCCAGTTAATATCCAGTTTTGATTTATTAACCACTTGGATGCTAATGACAAGGGTAACTCGTCATGGAGTGCCCATTCATTTCAATGGCAATTACATGGGAGGATGGAAAATGCCTTAGCATCCAAGTGGTTTAAGAACTCCCTCTCAGTGAGGTTAAGTCTTCTCTGGCATTATCATCTTTACCAGGGTGGAATGAGCTAGCCAAGGATGAAGCATGCTACAAGTAGTGGGTGAGACTTCCTCATCCAATAAGAATAGCTTCTTCAGTATATCTAAGGACTAACTTGTATGACCTATCGGACCATTTAATTTTTTCCACCTTCTATTTAGTGTGATCTTGTCTGACGTTTTCCCCGGCAGTGCTCAGCCATCAGGGCTGAATCTGGTGGGCTTGTTTTCTTGCACCCAAGGTCAATGGAAGAAACAAGGACAAGGGTGAGATAGATCATGGCAAAATTGTTACTTTCTATCTTTTTAGTCTGGCAGCTTAGCTCAAGGACGATAAAGGTGGCAAACTAACCACAGTAAGACCATAGAGGCATGTGTGTATACCCAGAAATACTCAAATTCCCAACTTTTGGTCTAGATAACACTCTCCATAGGACCAACAATTAATTCAAACACAGAGCCTTACCCTGTAAGACTATAAAGATAGTTAAATAATAATGTACATAAAAGCATATTTCCTTTTTAACTCAAAGGTCTAATATTACGTTTATTGAATATAGTTATTTACACATCTCACTGTTTGCGAGTTTCTAACCCACTCCGTCATCCTAGAGTAAAACTCAGCTTCCCAAATTTGCTAAGTGCATAAAGAGAATAATGTGATTATCCAGTTAGGGGTTCCAGAGAAAAACAAAACCCATAATGGCTGCTGAACAAGAACTGTCTGCCACAGGCAACAAAGATCAGGAGTCGCAGCTATAGTGCTACAATCACTAGGAAACCAGTAAAATGACAAGCCAGATGCACGGTCTGGTTTCTAGGCAGTGGTTTATTAAAGATGCTAATGGCCATCACTGTCAATGTAATTACCAACCCTGGGCAAGCATGACTTATAGCATCAAATATGAAAGAATAATTAATTCATGTAGTACAGAATTTGGGAATGCAACAAGCATATTTGTTTGTTCCACTGTTTACACTCTTGATTCAGCAAGGGTTTAGGAGAAATAAAAGATCTGTTAAATTTTAACAATCTTTACCTTTCCATCTGCTGTCACAGCAAACAAAGTTTGTTCACCTCCAATTAACTGTACAGGCCGGAGAGTTGCCAGTGCCTCACAGGGGGTTGGAACTTTCACTTTTGCTCCTTCGATGCCACCGAGCTGTCCCCTATGATTGTGACCCCAGCCATAGATAGTTCCACTGCCACCAGCAGAAAGTGTCCAGTCATCAGGTCTCCTGCATTAAACACATACAAATGTCTACATAATTTTTTTTAAAACAACAATTCTACGCACAAGGTCAGCCGCAGGCTAGGATACAAATATTTTAATACAAGATTTCAATGTATAATGAGAGTTAAATACATACCTAACGGGAAAATACAGGAAGCCATTATATGAACATCAACATTGTGCTCCACAAACTCTTGGCAGGCACATTTAATAAAAAATAATCAGTAAGATTCAAGTCTCCAACTTGTTAGCTGAGAGCGCGTTTGAACAGAAAACAGAAACACAGATATTTCAATCACCCCTCTACAAAACAACCACAACTCTCAAAAAGGTGCTCTTTGCTGCATGCCAAAAAGTAACGACAAGAAGGCTGAGAAAGTACTACATAAGATTTATGTTCAAGTGGCCTTTTTCCGTAAATCGCACTACGGAGCATCTTGTGATAGAGGAATAATTTTTGTTTGACTCTCTTTTCAAGACACAACAAAACACATTTCAGACACTGGACATGAATGCAGAACTACGACGTTTTAGCAGTACATGTGCACACACAATCTAAATCAATGGCTGCTTTAAAAAAATGAAGTCATACAAATCAGTCACGACAAGCTTTCAGCAATGGATGTGTAGGTGTAGGACAATCAATATTCAAAAACTGTGTCTCAAGATTTTATAGACACTCATTGCCCTCATATTTTGGGACAGCATAGTTTAGTGTTATAAGCAGCCATGATTCTCGACTACTCCTCACTTGTTACAAGCAATAAATAGCATGTGAAAACCACACTGCGGATCTGTGTAAGTATAATAACCTGTTCATCCACTGGACAAGTTGCTCATCTTGCTCTCTCTTAAATACTTCATGGCTCTCATGGAGAGCATTCATATTTTCATTATCTGCCATTAATTCGCGGATTTTCTTGGCAACCTGAAACAAAAGTAAATGTTAGTGTTCACAATCTGCAACAGAGAGCAGCTTTTGAGCTGCAGCAGTTATGGCAAAAGTGTCACCAGACAGTCTATTCCCCACTGTGTTGGGCATGCAGAGATTATTTCCGCCCAGGTTTTTGCTTAGTAGTTCTAGTTGTACGAGTTACTTACCTTCGGTAACGATGTATCTGGTAGAGACGATTCTAGCCGGAGATTCCTTCACCTTCACGTTCCTTGCCTTTGGGTACTGCAGTGCCTAGCACTGTTCTTTATGGTGTTATTCCTCACCATTCCCTTCTCTGTTCTTTCGCACCTGTTCCTATATTCTCACAGTTTTGTCTGATGGCTCCACGTTGTGGCGCGGAAAAGTTCTCCGAAGAAAACAGACGTAGGCGCGCCGGGGTGGGACTTATGTGACCTCTCTAACGTCATGTACGTGGGAAAACCCCTGGGCGGAGTCGTGTGATGCCACCCCCCCCCGCGCGCAGAGATGCTGGGCAAAATTTTTTCCGGATCCATTCTCATGCCTGGGGATAATTCTACTGAAGGAATCTGCAGCAAGTAGTCTATCAGATATGTGCTGCAACCACCACCATCACTTTTGTGAACACCAGGGGGGCACTGGTAAAACCAAAAGGGAGCACAGCAAACTGAACTTGCTCGTGGCCTACTTTGAGCCACAGGTAAAGCATGTGGGGCTGCAGGACATCCTGAAGGTCTAACGCTACGATCCAGTCTCCAGAGTCGAGGGCAGACAAGACATGGCCCAGGGTGAGCATCTTGAACTTGTCCTTCGGCAGAACAGCAGTGAATGATGGGTTGTTATGCTACCCAGAGAGATTAGACAACTGGTGGTTAGCCAGATTGCAAGCATTGCTCCAATCACCTTTTGTGGGTTTTATGTACCACCCCAAGTGACAAGCATATGCTCATGTGTGATCCCATGCTCAGTGTGGCAGTGGAACAAGCTGCACCCCACTGAAGAGTCTCAACCAGAGTGAAACTGGCCTTGTGTTTAAGTTCAGGAAGGACCTGGGCTGGCAGTTCAGGCTGGACTGCTCCTTTTGGAGCAGGATCAAGAATGATTTGCATATTGCAGAGTACAAACTGAGGTGGCATGATGGGAAAAGGAACAATGGGTTAGTATGCTACCGTGAGCGATTGCCAGGTGTTAGACTAACTGCAGGCATTCCTCTCGTCACCTTTTGTGTCCTGAAGCACTTGGAAGCACTGACCCTAGAGAGGGTGTGACTGACCACAGTGAGTAGGAGCAGATGACCTAGAGCTGAGGCTCTGTCAACACACAGAGAATAAAGAGAGAGTAAAAACAAATTAAAAACAACAACTCGAATAGCGCATAATGTGTTCAGTGGAACTTTAATTAGTACCTCAACCATACAACTCAGCCTTGAAAAAGATCCATACATTAAATGGCTTTCGTTACACCAGTTGTGATGGAAATTAGATGTGCTCCTTATATTCTTCATCTTCCCAGTCAACAGGCTGGGGCTCCAGGAACTTTTTCCCTCTCTTGTAGAGGTGACTGCATTTCCCCTTTTGTTACATGGGTAGGACACTAGTTGTTTCATCAGGCATCAACAACACCAGAAATAAAATGCTTAGGCCAGCTGTTAGAAATACTCCTTGCAGGCTGGTAAAGTAGGGCATTGAAGAGAAGTTCAGTATCAGTGGAAGAATTCTGTTGTTGAGGGCCAGTCAAAACTTGGAGTGCTTTTTACGTTTATCCGGGACTACTGGGGTCCAACCATGGTGGTTGGGTTTGTTTGGAACAAGTGTCCGTCCTGCTATAGGTCTGAAAACTGCAAAATACACCCTTTCCATACATAACTCTCATGGTAATGAGGACAAGCACTTTACGGTTTCTCAGATGAGCAGTATGGGGGCAGGAGCCAGAATTCAACAACCAAACAAACACAAAAACCTATTGTTCAGTCCAGTGTTTATCTTTAATTAAAAAGAAAACTTTAATCTTACAGCAAAACAAAACACTTCAAAGGTGGTTCACTTACAGAGTTGCGACCTCAACTACCAATTCTAGTGAAGTAATTTTACCCCACACGGTGCCCTTCCCCCACAATCCTCCAATAGTGCTCAAAGTAGGCGAAGCTACAGTTGTAAGCACTAATAGGGCACAGATGCACAAGTTACTTACCTTCGGTAACGATATATCTGTAAGAAACAGTAGTTAGTATTAGATTTTTTACCTTAGAATATCCCCATGCGTCAGTCTGGATCCGGAATCTTTTGCGTAGCAGTACCCCTGCGCGTCGGTAGGCGTCGTCTGCGGCTCTGCGTCCGTCGTCGGCGCCGGGATGACGTCGCCGGAGTACTTAGACGCCACCCTCGCGCGCTCACGTTAGTTCTTATACACAGCTTTTCCGCGCCAGAAACGCAGAGCCATGATAAAAACCAACACTGGTGCCATAAAACTAGGGCCCCGATCCCCCCAACCGAGTTCCACAAACACGAGGAGGCCTTAGCTAGCACACACAGGTATTAAGGGCCCGCAGGGCAGCGCTGGTTGAGGCAAACATGTTGCGCCCCCAAGCGTCCAGCCAGCGGGCCTCTCGGAACGGCGGAGTCAACAGCGGCGGCAGATGAGGGAAAAGCAGTCCGCAAAAGAGGACTGGAAGCAGAGGGGTGGAGGGAAAGGCACGCGGGTCATGGGGTGCCGGTGCAGAAGATGTTGAAGCACCGGGTCCCCTGAGGCAGGACGCCTCCAAGCCCCCATCAAGGAAGATAGGAGGGAACCTTTAAAGGGAAGTAAGATTTCTCTCCTACCAGAGCCCTGGTGGAGGACCTCCAATAGATGGTCCGCTGAAAAGTGAGCCACCGGGTCACCCATGCGCAGGATGCCCACAGCAGTGGACACCGCGTGAGCGAAGGCCTCATCCGCCTCTGTAGGGCCCCGCGGTGGAGAAAGCAGCTCCTCCGTGGGCGACCCCGCACCGGAGACCGCAGTGGAGCTGGAGTCGAACCGGCGCCGACCGGACACCCCGCCGAGGCAGCCACCTGCGTGGGGGAACTAGATGGGCCTGGGGAGTAACAAGAAGCCCTCCGCCATCCGCGGCCCAGAATGAGGAGGAGATCGCTCGGCAACCCACGTGGCGGTGCCTGGGACGATCCAACCTCCGACTCGCCCTCCGATGAGGAAGCCGCCCGTGGGGAGGGACGAGAGGGGCCCGGGGAGGGACGGGGGGTCCTCACCCTGCCTCGACCCGGAGCAGGACGAGGAAGGTCCACCGACCCCTGTGGCTCCGCACGGTCCAGCTGCTGCCGGCGTCGTAGCGGCGTCACCTCGGCCTTAGACAGGACCACCTTGTCAAAGGACTGAGAGGGGCCGAGCCCCGGCAACCTCCCGCAACACCACAGAAACTCCCGCAGGAGTTAGCGGCGAGGCAGAGACGCCGTAGCCTGAAGGAGGTGCCCTGGAGGAGCCGCACCCCAACAGCACCAAATCCTTCAAGCCTGGATCCGAACCAGTCGGAGCCGGGGCCGCTGGCGGCGCCACGGAGGGCCCTGCGCAAGGGGTCCGTCGACTCCCCAGGCGGGGAAGGAGGAGGAGACGCCAGCGAGGCCTGCAAAGCCGCCGAGTATGTCTCCATTTGTACTCTCGACGCCCCAACACTGGGAAACGGTGGATAGGACGAACGCGGGGCCGCATCACCCGTGGATAGTCCACGTCCCTGGCAGGCCGGAAACCAGCCCCCGGGGACAGACTGCGACACTTATCAACCGGGGAGCAACGCTCACGTGACATCAGAGAAGGGCGAGGATGACGACCACGGCCGTATCTGAAGGCGTCCGCCGAAGCAGACCAAGGGGAGGACGTCGACCTGGAGAGACGCGCAGAGAGAAGTTTCATCCGGCGCTCCCGCTGCGACTTCGGCTTCAACTGTTGACAGGCCTCACAATCAATGGTGCTTTGATCCTCCCCCAAACACCACATACATATAAGGTGCGGGTCCGTCGCCGACATAAGACGCCCACAAAACGTACAAATTTTGAAGCCCGAAGGTATTCGCACACTGTTCCACCAAGAAGAAATGGAAGAAAAAGGGGGCCCTAAACAGGCCCGAGCAAGAACCGCATACGCGTTGCATGCGGAAAAGGAAAAAACTGAAATGGGCCCTCCAGGGCAGGTCTTACGTGACCTCGCAGACGTCAAGTGCGTGGACGACTCCTGGGCAGAGTCGCGTGATGTCGACCCGCCCCCGGCACGCAGGGATGCTGTGGAAAAAAAGTTTACGGATCTAGTCTCATGCCTGGGAGTAATTCTACGTGAAGGAATCTACGGCTAGTAGTCTCTATCAGATACATGATTTCAACCATTTTTGAGTCTGGGACACCAGAGACAGAAGTCATGTGGGTTTGTAACAAATATCTGCTTCCTGTAGGTGTGGCGTGGTCTGGAGCCTGTAGTCTTTGGGGGAGACATAACTCTAGTACACCATCATGAAAACGTTTTGGAAGTAGGTGAAGAACTGACAGAGGTTTGTGGCATATGCTCCGGATCCCACTTTGATGGGCACAGGGAAAAAAAAGAAGAGCCCATGTTAGCAGAACAGGTTACTTATAAATACAGCTTTCCAGTGTCCCTTTCGGAGGTGGGACGAGGTTGCCACAGAGTCCAATAGCGCCACCGATCAACACAGAAGAGCAACTGCTAAAAAGGTTTCCAGATCCAGTTTGTTGTCTGAAGGAATAAAAAAGGTTAGGAGTCTGCAGCTAGAGGTATACATAAGAAAGAATGCTACTTAGCCTTTTGTGGTTGGTTTGCTCATGCTGAAGATTGAGTCATGATATTATACCTTATAAGTTTATCATATTTCCTCATAGTTCTCTTACAC
This sequence comes from Lissotriton helveticus, assembly GCF_964261635.1. Classification (NCBI taxonomy): domain Eukaryota; kingdom Metazoa; phylum Chordata; class Amphibia; order Caudata; family Salamandridae; genus Lissotriton; species Lissotriton helveticus. The sequence continues at coordinate 1,246,858,061 of NC_136069.1, read as the reverse complement.
TAGTTAAGGACAGATTGCCTTCTTATATCATATATTGTAATGTGGAAACACAGCTGGCCCTTCTTTGGATAGTGCCCTGGGGGTAAAGTAATTTGGGGCCATCGCTGCTGCTGGGGAATAAAATAAGGCAGCGGGGGGACCCATTTTGTGTTCAGAGGTCATTCACTTGGTAATTACATCAAGGCAGTAACAGGACTCTGAACAAAATCATCTCAGCACCTCCACCAATGCTCTTGATTCACTTACAACTTAACTCCATCACATTGGTGCCAAGTTGTTGATGGGTAGATGAGGTTGTTAGTGCAAGGGCGGCATAGGGGAAGTTAGAGGGATATGGGGGTAGAAGGGGGGTTAATGGAATGGTAAAATTTATTAAACATATTGTGAGATCGACCAGATTTCTCCTTTTTTCTCTTCTGGAGTCTAAATTAATAAAGAGCTCATCCATACAGTCTCTCCTGGGCTCCAGCAACATCCCATAACAGAGAACACTTAATATAACAGGAGCATCATGAACTTTGAGTTTTGTATGTGGAAAAGTATGATGTGGGGGGCTGAATGACAAGTCATTTGGACTGTTTAACACAACATACTGCATGGCTGGACTTTACATATTTACATTACTCGTTTGCACTATGAGGCACAAAGAAAGATGTGTTTACCCAGAATCCCACAACTGTTTGGTTCAAGGGTGAAAGTTGGTTTATGATCCACTTATCCAGTTTTCAAGATCAGAGTCATAGCTATCCAGCCAGATCTAATGATCTCTGTTTGTCCCAGCCATATGTAAAATCTCATGATTAAGTGGTGGACCCCCAAACAAAAAGCATTTAAATTGTCACTGAACAATGCCGTAACTGCACTATATCTCATGCCATTTTAAGAAAACAAAAGAGGTTTGGGAAGCAGAAGAGTTTTCTAATTAAAAGAACTTGTGTGATGCTTGCTAGACTGCTCCACATTCACTCGCAATTTCCTCTACAGATGATCATAGCAACAATTTATGTACTCTTTGTTGTTGAATCGAAAGCTTGAGTGTATTATTTAAAACAAATATTTGATGGAAAGCACTACAGTGAAATCAACACTTTATATGCAAATGCAATTTAAATTCTATAGAAGTCGGTACTAATCTCACTCAATTTTCACTCAATTGTAGACTTCAATGACTTGATAAAATGTTGACTCGAACATTCTCAACAATGCGATTAAATAGAGCTTTTTTGGAACAAAAAAACAGAAGATTCTACTTTTCAATTACTGGTTAAAGAGTTAAAGCAACATTACCTCATCAAGAAAAAGACGCGGTAAAGGTGTTCTCTTGTCAAGAGATACAGCAACCCTGGAGGCCATACAGTATCTTCTAAACCAAGCCCACTTGTGTGTTTCGGCACAACATGGAAGAGTGTCCAGCTCTAGATCACAAGCAAGGGCAACCAGCACCTGGGCAAAATAAACAATCATAGGCTTTAGGCTACAAAAAAACTAATTTGTATTAAAAAGCAAAGCAAGTGCTTTAAAAATCACAATTCTAGTGCAACATATCATCAATGTCCTTGTTTTCAGGATAAAAATATGTATTCATGAACATAATATGCTTAGTAATAAATGCCAAGATCTCTAAGTATTATTTTGGAATATCGTGTAAGATGCACATTTTCTTCCATCGTGCAATGTCTAGATTTGGAACCAATGTTCATTTTCACAGTATATATATATGACCTCGAAACGCGTCATGCTGATTTTGCCCTGAATAAAGGATTTTTTGAAGTACGCTTGTGTGGCCGGTTTCACGTTGCTGCATGTGAAAAATATATATATATATATATATATATATATATATATATATATATATATATATATATATATATATATATATATATATATATATATATATATATATATATATCTCTCTCTCTCCTACTGGCGATAGCCAGTAGGTATATATAGTTAGGATTGTTTTCCATAGGGAAATCGCAACATTCTATTGGGAATAACTTTGGCGCCGGTTGAGGAATCTTCCTGAAATTTTCCTTAACTTTGCCTCGCGGCGCTCCGCTCCTTCCCTGAAAGTTTGGGGGGGATTCGTCAAGCGGGGGCCGAGATAAAAGGGGGTCCCAAAATGTGTTTTCCCCATGTTAATTTCCATAGGGCGGTTGGACTCACTTTTAGCCCGAACGGCTGAATGGTTTTCCACCAAACTTGGCAAAATTGTAGGGACTGGTAGCCCGATGTGCCTTTGCTATGTCTCAAGATATGTGCTCCAGTGGTTTTTAAGAAAATTAACTTTGAAAAAATATATATTGGGCTACATTGGGCTATATATATGTTAGAGCCCAAATGTAGCCCAATGTAGCCCAAAGATGGCCACCAGAGACGAAAAAAAACCAAATGTAGCACAAATATCAGCCAGATGTAGCCCAACTATAGCCCAATGACAGAATGTCCCAGAGTGTTCTAAAGAACAACTAGAGCGCTAACAGTCTTACTTATGACAAAAGTATGGCACACCTGAAGTCATCTTGATTGGAATAATGTGTTAACAGTTAAAACATTTAATTTGCAAAGGAACAAAATGAGGGGGTTCATTTTGCCATAGAAATTATGATTAGTGCTGAAGAAAGAAAAATTAGGGCACATTTTGAGTGACTTCTCAAATCCTCTTATATTTCATTAAAAAATTCTGATATGCACTCTCCCAAGATGGCCACCAGAGACAAAAGAGCCCAAATATCAGCCAGATGTAGCCCAACTATAGCCCAATGACAGAATGTCCCAGAGTGTTCTAAAGAACAACTAGAACGCTAACAGTCTTACTTATGACAAAAGTATGGCACACCTGAAATCATCTTGATTGGAATAAAGTGGTAACACTTAATACATTTAATTTGAAAAGGAACAAAATGAGGGGTTTCATTTTGCCATAGAAATTTTATATATATATATATATATATATATATATACATATATATATTCACTGAAAAAACCATAGGTTACACACCAGTTATAGTTAGGAATTAGCATTTAAAAAACCTTTGAAATTCACTGAAAAAACCATAGGTTTCACACCAGTTATAGTTAGCTGGAAATTTTACTCGCATAAAACCATTGAAATTCCCACGTTATAGTTAGTTGGACTCACTATAACTTGCACGTCTGCAATGCACTGCTGATGACGTCACATATTACATCACTCATGCATATATTTAAATATTTAAACATTACTCGCTAATATATGTATTCACTAACATACACTTAATAAGCCAGTTAACCAATCAATTTTTTTTTAAAAACCATAGGTTTCAGACCTTATATAGTTAGGAATTAGCATTTAAAAAACCTTTGAAATTCACTGAAAAAACCATAGGTTTCAGGCCTTATATAGTTAGGAATTAGCATTTAAAAAACCTTTGAAATTCACTGAAAAAAACATAGGTTTCAGGCCTTATATAGTTAGGAATCAGCATTTAAAAAACCTTTGAAATTCACTGAAAAAACCATAGGTTTCAGGCCTTATATAGTTAGGAATTCGCATTTTAAAAAACCTTTGAAATTCACTGAAAAAACCATAGGTTTCAGGAGTTATATAGTTAGGAATTAGTTTTTAAAAAACCTTTGAAATTCACTCAAAAAACTAAGTTTTAGTGGTGTTATAGTTAGCTGGACATTTTACTCATACAAAACCAATGAAATTGCTCCTATATAGTTAGTTGTACTAACTATATTTCGCGCACCCGCAATCCACTGCTGATGATGTCACATATTAGATCATTCATGACATGGTCAGTGACATCACTGATGACATCTCAAATGACATCACTGATGACATCACTGATGACATCATCCACATGACAATCACATACACCTTTTCATACACTATTACAATTTTTCATCACTGTTTGTAAAATGCAGAGTATCATATTTAAATCCATTGTCACAGCAATACAAGTATCTAAAAATCCGCTCAGTGATTCATAGATGTATACTCACATCTAATCACTTACCTATGGATTCACTCATACATGCTGTCAATGAACAATAGAACACTATCAAAAATACTTATACATCTATATCGACATTAAACAACAGCACGCATCCTATTCACATATGAAGTCATCCTACTCACTTATGCAAACAATGGATCATACTTACATATTTACTTAGCAAAACACTTATACAAACACCACTTCTTCTATTCATTTAGATAGTAAGTCATAATTAGTGAATTATAAAATCATTATTACAAGTATACAGTTATCCATACAGTCACTCACACAATCATTGTGTCTTATGTATACTTATTTATATACAACAACTGACACATACACTGCCTTTTATTTTTCTAGTTTGTTGGACCTGTACCTTTGAGAAATATATTTGCTCATCACCACACCCATAAAGAGATTCCGTCACCCAAACTGTTAGAACATGTAGTTTTAACTTCATATATCTACTGAATCAACTATTCACACATCTTTGGACAGTCACACACCTCCCACCGAACCACACACACTTTCACACTCCCATACAAATACTCAGTTAACTAATCAATAACTAATATAGACTTTCACATAGCTAGTAACCAACTGTAGAATCAGTTTACACAACAACTGACAAAGTGATACAGATATTCACACAGTTTAGTCACTATCCACTATATTTAGTGAGACATTATAAATTGGTCAAGTAAACAGTCAATTACACTGCTACTAAATCCTCCATCCAAATATTTATTTATATATATCCACTCATTCTTCAATGTAAATTGCTATATATATAATGCATATTTAAATAACGAAGCAAACCACATTCACCGGATGATGTCATCAGTGATGTCATCAGTGATGTCATTTGAGATGTCATCAGTGATGTCACTGACCATGTCATGAATGATCTAATATGTGACATCATCAGCAGTGGATTGCGGGTGCGCGAAATATAGTTAGTACAACTAACTATATAGGAGCGATTTCATTGGTTTTGTATGAGTAAAATGTCCAGCTAACTATAACACCACTAAAACTTATAGTTTTTTGAGTGAATTTCAAAGTTTTAAAAAAAACTAATTCCTAACTATATAACTCCTGAAACCTATGGTTTTTTCAGTGAATATATATATATATATATATATATATATATATATGTATATATGTATATATATATACACACACACACACACACACACACACACACACAAACAGACACACACAAACAGACACACAAACAGACACACATATACAAAGACACAGGTGCACAGAGTGCACAAAATCACACACACACCATTTACGCTTACCAGTGTAAACTGAAGTGCCCTAGATAGTGTGACTTTTAAAATGCAGGCAGTATTTCTTTTCCAACTATGCATAAAAAGTTAGGGCATCCAATAAACGTCTGGGACTGCAGGTTCACAATTATTATTGTTCCAATAATAGCTACAAAGGGGAACAGATGGTCCCAAATTGGTTAAATGTCACCCCTCTTTGAACTTCTAAATATTTTCAAAATAGGCAAACCTCCTTCAATACCAAGATATTGGCGCACATCAGGGTCAGGCATTTTCTACAAAACTTGCACCAAGCTTATTCAAACATAGGAGAGGACATCACAGATATATCATTACACAAGTAAGTAACTTGAGCAATTGTTTACTTTGTTTTCTCCCTTGCTGCAAACAATATATTACATTTGTAAGCCACCAGCTCTTTCGATACCATGTACCACTTTCTTATGCACATTTTCGCAAAAGCCATGACTCAGTGTTCTTTTGTATTATACATACAATTCGTAGAGATTTCCGACATAACCCTTTGCTTGTCAGATTGATGAACAAGTTACTTACCTTCGGTAACGATATATCTGTAAGAAACAGTAGTTAGTATTAGATTCCTTACCTTAGAATATCCCCAGGCGTCAGACTGGATCCGGAAATTTTTGCGTAGCAGTACCCTTGCGCGTCGGTAGGCGTCGTCTGCGGCTCCGCGTCCGTCGTCGGCGCCGTGATGACGTCGTCGTAGTACTTAGGCACCGGCTCCGCGCGCTGACGTCAGTTCTTAGACACAGCTTTTCCGCGCCAGAAACGCAGAGCCATGTTGAAAAACAACACTGGTGCCATTGAAACTAGGGCCCTGAAAGGGGATGACCTTAACCCTAGATATCAGTTCGCAGAACGGGGAGGATGGGCGGTAAGGAATCTAATACTAACTACTGTTTCTTACAGATATATCGTTACCGAAGGTAAGTAACTTTTTCATCTGAAAGAAACAGGTTAGTATTAGATTCCTTACCTTAGAATAGATACCCCAGCAATACCAACCCCGGTGGTGGGTCTGCAAACCAATAATCACACCAGAAAGTCCTGGAGGACGGAACAGCCAAAGAAGCTATCCCTCCGGATTTGGCTGTCCAGGCAGTAGTGTCTTGCGAACGTGTGCAGCGAGGCCCACGTAGCTGCCTGACAGATGTCCTGCAAGGGGACTCCCCGGCCCAGGGCAGTAGTAGCCGCCGTGGCCCGAGTGGAATGGGCCCTCAGCCCAACAGGAGGCTCCTTTTTCGCCAAGGAGTAACAAGCTTTGATACACAAGACGACCCACCGAGAGATGGTCCTCTTGTGCACCGCCAGTCCCTTCTTAGCGCCCACGTAACCAACAAAGAGTTGGTCATCCACCCGGAACTGGCGTGTGCGATCTAGATAGAACGAAATCGCACGTTTTGGGTCCAGACGGTGGAGCCGCTCTTCCTCTTTTGAGGGATGCGGTGGCGGAAAGAAGGTGGGCAAGGTGATAGACTGCCCGATATGGAAGGCCCTGACAACCTTGGGCAGGAAAGAGGGTCTAGTCCGCAACACAACCTTGTCCGGATGGACAGAAAGGAAAGGGGGTTTGGATGAAAGAGCCTGGAGCTCACTCACTCTCCTGGCAGAGGTGATGGCAACCAGGAAAGCAGTCTTCAGAGTAAGAAGGCGGAGAGGATAGTTGTGAAGTGGCTCAAAGGGAGCGCACATCAGAAAGGTAAGGGCAAGGTTCAAGTCCCACTGAGGCATCATAAACGGAACAGGAGGGAACATGTGTGTGATGCCCTTCAGAAAACGCGTTACAATAGGGGACTTGAACAAAGAAGGTTGATCAGGCAGCCTTAGAAAGGCTGAAAGGGCAGAAAGGTAGCCCTTGATAGTGCCCAGAGCAGAGCACTGCTGGGCAAGAGAAAGAAGGAAGAGAAGAACCTCAGAAAGAGGGGCAGAGAGTGGATCCACAGCCTTTGCTGTACACCATGCCACAAACTTGTTCCACCTGCAGGCGTATACCGTTTTTGTGGAGGGACGCCTGGCTGCCAGAATGACATTACAGACTTCATGAGGTAAGTCAAATGGCCTCAACTGTTGCAGCTCAATCTCCACGCATGCAGGTGGAGACTGGAGAGGTTCAGGTGCAGGACCGTCCCCTGCTGCTGCGACAGAAGGTCCTCCTGAAGAGGAAGACAAATCGGGGGATCGACTGACATGCTGAGTAGCTCGGGATACCAGTACCTTCATGCCCAATCCGAAGCCACAAGGATGACTTTGGCCCGGTCGCGCATGATCATCTTCAGCACTCTGGGCAGAAGTGGTATAGGCGGAAAGGCGTACAACAGACCGCAGCTCCACTCGGGACGAAAAGCGTCTCCGAGCGAGTGCCGCCTTGGAAATTCCAACGCGCAGAACTGATGACATTGAGCATTCTCTTCGGTGGCGAATAGATCTAACCAAGGCTCTCCCCACTGCTGAGAGAGGCCTTGCGCCACGTATGAGTTCAGACGCCATTCGTGATCCATCATGCACCGGCGGCTGAGTTCGTCCGCCCTGGCGTTCAGGGAACCTGCCAGGTGTTGAACCACCAGGGTGATGCCCTGGTGTTCCAGCCACATCCAGAGGCGCAGAGCCTCCTGACAAAGGGTGCACGACCCCACCCCGCCCTGTTTGTTGCAATACCACATGGCGGTGGTGTTGTCCGTGAACACCTGCACTACACTTCCCGGACAGAAAGATAATGCCTTCAGTGCAAGCCGGACGGCCCGCAGCTCCAGAAGGTTGATATGGAGCCGGGACTCAGCTGGAGACCAGAGGCCTCTGATCTCCGCCTCTCCCATGTGGCCCCCCATTCCAGGAGGGATGCATCCGTCAACCACTATGTGCTCCGGTTGGGGAAGGAAGAGGGATCTGCCATTGACCCAATCGCGGTCCGTGAGCCACCACTGCAGCTGATTCGCAGTGCCCTCTGAGATCAGGACGAGGTCAGACAGGTTGCCCCTGATGCTGTGCCCACTGGAACTTCAGGTCCCACTGCAGAGCCCGAATCCACCACCGGGCGTGATGTACCAGCAGGATGCTGGAGGCCATCAGCCCCAGGAGCCGCAGCGTCAGCCTGACCGAAACTTGGGATAAAGGCTGAAAGATCGGAATCAGAGCCTGAATATCCCGATCCCGCTGTTCGGGAGGATGAACCCGAAACTGCGCCAAGTCCAGAACCGCTCCAAAGAAGAGGAGCTTCTGAGAGGGACTCAAGTGTGACTTCGTCATGTTGATGTAGAATCCCAGCGAGTGCAGGAGATCGGCCGTAGTCTGGAGGTGGGAGAAGACTGTCTGGGGCGAGCCCGCCTTCAACAACCAGTCATCGAGATAGGGGAAGACTGGAACCCCTAATGTGCGCAGATGAGCTGCAACCACCGCCATCACTTTCGTGAACACCCGAGGGGCGCTGGTGAGGCCGAAGGGGAGCACTGTAAACTGAAAGTGCTCGTGGCCTACCGTGAACCGCAGGTAGCGCCGGCAGGACGGGGATGTGGAAATATGCGTCCTGCAAGTCCAACGCAACCATCCAGTCTTCAGGGTCCAGGGCAGCCAGGACCTGAGTTAAAGTCAGCATCTTGAACTTCTCCTTCTGGAGGAAGCCGTTGACGCTTCAGAGGGCCAAGATAGGGCGCAGGCTCCCTTTGCCCTTCTTGGGAACCTGAAAGTAGTGGGAGTAGCAACCACAACCTACTTCTGGCCCTAGAGCGTGCTCGAGGGCCAAGAGGGCCGTAACTTCCTCTTGCGGAAGTATCAAGTGATCCTCCGACATGCGGTGGTACTGCGGTGGCATGGCTGGAGTGGTCGCCTTGAAGAGGAGGGAGTAACCCTTTCAAACGATTTGCAGCACCCACCTGTCCGAAGTGATGGTACGCCAGTGGAGTAGGTGATGGCGGACCCTGCCTCCTACTTGCGTAGAATAGGCCTGAAAGCTCGGACTAGGAGGGCTATGAGGCGAATGCTGTGTGAGTGGATGTGGACTGACCGGGCCTCTGTCCCCCTGCACCGCCATGGCGGTTACCACGTTCGCAACTGCGTTGAGGTTGGTTCTGCAGCCTGTGACTGGACGAACGTGTGGGGGTGCACCTTCCTTGGTCACGAAAGGGGCGAAAAGCAGAAGTCTGCTGGCGCTGACCTGACAGGCCCAAGGACTCGGCCGTAGCCATGGAGTCCTTGAAACGTCTGCTTTGTCGCCAAAAAGATGACGGCCATTGAAGGGCATGTCCATGAGAGTATTCTGGATATCCCCTGAAAAATTGGCAGACCTCAGCCAGGCGTGGCGACAGATCGTCACCGTCGTGGAAATCGCTCTGCCTAGTGAGTCCGTGGTATCAAGTCCACACAGGATGGAATACCGTGCTGCGTCACCGTCCCTCAGCAAGAGCCTGGGCGAGCCGTGTCTGGGCCTCCTTCGGACACTGAGGCAGCACTTCCGCCAAAGTATCCCACAGAGAGTGGGTGTAACGGCCCAAAAGGCATGCGGTATTAATAGACCGCAACCCCAAGCTGTCTGAGGAGAACAGTTTCTTCCCAAACTGATCAAGCCTTTTGGATTCCCGATCCGGGGGAGCGGTAGGGAATGCGGTCTGCCATGTAGAGGCCTGGATCACTAGAATCTCAGGATGAGGTGTACGGACAGAAAGCAGAGGTCGCCCGGAGCCGGCGTCGGGCCACGTTCCGATCCACAGGGTGCACTGTGGAGGGCTTGGACCAAGTGCCCATCAGAACGTCCGCGAGGGCCTCATTGAACGGCAGCATAGGCTCCGAAGAGCTTACTGGCGGCTGAAGCACCTCGGTGAGGAGATTAGTTCTCACGGCCACAGCAGGGAGCCCAAAAGCCAAGCGATTGGCTGCCCTGCGCAACACCACACCATATGTAGCACCCTCCTCCATAGCCACGGAGGGAGGAGAGATGAAACCAGTGTCAGGCGATGTGTCAGACCAATGGCCTCCCCCAATTCATCTGCCCAGTCCTGACTTAACTGGCACTGTTGTGCCAGAGGGTCCTCAGACCCCTCCCAGTCCTCCCCTTCATCCGTGTCCTGATGAACCGGCATAAATCACGGAGCCGGGTCAAAGATGAATTGCTCACCCATCGACGCCGGAGACTGCGCCGAGCGGCACTGCTCCGACGCCGGACCCGGACTGAAACCGGGAGCGGCGTCGTTCGAGGACGGTGCCAGGAGTGGCACTATAGGGGTCGGCGCCAGCGGAGGAGTCGTGAGGTCGACTGGCATCGACCGGGATCCAGGCCTGGATCCCGGGGGGTCCTGAGGCGCCGGGTCCAAAATCGCCGATGGCGCCAGGGCCAAACCGCCAGCACGCTAGGACCCCCAGTCGGGCCTACAGACCCACAGGGCCCGAAGGAGCACCGGCGGGTCTCGAGGGCAGAAAGAGAGTCCTCATGGCCACGAGGAAGTCTCGAATCTCGCCCGGCCCAGGAACCGGAGGGTGTGGGGCTGGATGCGACGCCTGCAGCTCCGGTGGAGCCGCGCAGGTGGTGTCACCCGAATCCTCAGCAGAGTCGTGCGAGGGGAGTCAAAAGAGTGATGTCGCCTCTTCGACGACTTCTTCCCATGCCTCGACTTACCTGAATGCGAGGACTTGAAACCCGACGAGCGGTGGTGGCTGCGACTCAGGGACCGGTCCCTCGATTTCCTCCGGGACCTCGAGGGGCTCGGAGCCGACTGTCTGATCTCGAGAAGCTTACGGGACTGCTTCCGCCTAGCTTTCGAGGTCAAGGCCTGACAGTCAGGGCAGGACTTGTCGTCGTGGTCGGCCCAGACACAGTAGAGACACCGGCGGTGGGGGTCAGTAACCGACATCAGTCGGTGACAGGCGTCACACGGCATAAAACCGGGCATCCCTACCGGCACCAGGAGTCGAAGTCGACTCAAAAAACAGTCAAAAAGACCAAAAAGTTAGTCAAAAAGTGACTAAGGGTACTAGCTCTTCCCGGAGCTGCGCTTGCTAGCGCGGAAAAGAGAAGTGATGTCAGCGCATGAGGGAGGCGTCTAAGTACTCCGCCGACGACGACCCGGTGATCATGACGCAGACGACAGACGCGGAGCCGCAGACGACGCCTACCGACACGCAGGGGTACTGCTGACGAAAACTTTCCGGATTCAGTCGGACGCCTGGGGATATTCTAAGGTAAGAAATCTAACTAACGTGTTTCTTTCAGATATTAGTTTGCTGAACGGGGAGGATGGGTGGGGTGGTAGGGAATCTATAACTAACCTATGTTTCTTACAGATATATCGTTACCAAAGTTAAGTAACTCGTTCAAAGAAACAGCTAGTTATAGATTCCTTACCTTAGAATAGATACCCCAGCAATACCAAACCTGGAGGTGGGTCTGCGAACCAAGTTCATACCAGAAAGTCCTGGAGAACAGAACAGCCAAAGAAGCCGTCTCTCCGCACTTGGCTGTTGAGGCAGTAGTGTCTCGTAAATGTGTGCAGTGATGCCCACGTAGCTGCCTGACAGATGTAATTTAGAGGGACTCCTCATCCCAACGCAGTAGTGGCCGACCCACGTCAGCCACTACCGCGCCCATTCCACCAGGGCCACCCCTGGTGGAATGGGTGCGTAGTCCCACTGGAGGTTCCCTTTATGCTAGAGAATAGCAGGCTTTATTACACATAACGACCCATCAGGAGATAGTCCGCCCACGTAGTCAAAGAAGAGTTGGTCATCCACCCAGAACTGTTTGGTGCGATCCAGATAGACGGAAATTGCACATTTTGGGTCCAGGGTGTGGAACCTCTCTTCCTCTTTAGAAGGATACGGAGGCGGGAAGAAGGTGGGCAAAGTGATGGTTTGGCCAATATGAAAGGAGTTGACCATCTTGGGAAGAAAGGATGGACGAGTTCTCAGGACAACCTTGTCCGGATGTACAACTAGGAAAGGAGGTTTGGATGAAAGAGCCTGGAGCTCACTCAATCTTGTAGCAGATGTGATGGCTACCAGGAATGCAGTCGTAAGAGTTAAGAGTCTAAGAGGACAGTTGTGAAGTGGCTCAAAGGGAGCACATCAAGTATGTCAGGTAAGTCGAAGCACAAGAAGAAGTTGAAGAAGCATCGTCGCTCTTCGACTTCTCCCTGTCGGTCGGCTGACGCGACTAGGGATGCAGGCGGTGCCCCTCCCGCGGCGCCGCGTGCGGAACCTGAAGAATCAACTCCGAGTTTTGCTCCCTTCCCGGGACCCGGAGCGACTCTTGCCCATGCATGCCATCTTTGGGCAGCCCAACCCCACCGGCGCGCCTACGGGCCTCGCGGACTCGGTAGGGGGTCCTAGGCCTTCTCTGCCAGCGGCTACTGTCCCGATTCCGCAGGGCCCCCATTGAACCAAGCCTGGATCCGGATCGGCGCTGCTTGACCTCGCTACGCCTTTCCTGGTGCAGCTTCCTTGACCCAGAGTGCCAAGACTTGGATGACGAATGGTGATGGCTCCGCGACTGCTCCCTCGACCTTCCTCGCGACTGGGACCTCGAACGACACAGAGTCAACTGCCGACGCTCAAGAAGCTTTCGGGACCACTCCCGCAAAGACTTCGGAGCCATGGTCCGGCAGTCGGAGCACGGGTTGTGGTTGCGCTCAAAGCAAAAGAGGCACACGTGGTGCTGATCCGTCACCGCCATCAGTCGGGTACATGAACCGCAAGCCTTGAAGCCTGGCATCCCTACGTGTCAGTAAAAAGTTCAGTCAAAAAGTGACTGGAGGCAACGCTCTCTCCAGATCTGCGCTGGCTGGTGCGGAAAAAGAAAGAACTGACATCAGCGCGCGAGGGAGGCATCTAAGTAGCTACCGCGACGTCATCTCGCCGCCAACGACTGACGCGAAGCCGATCGACGCCACATTCCGACGCGCAGAGGTACTGCTGACGAAAAACGTTCCGGATCCAGTCTGACACCTGAGGGTAATTCTAAGGTAAGGAAAACAGGCACAGTGGGCTGAAGAAGCAAAATGTTCCTTTAGTGAAATCATAAAAAGTGCTACTTATGTTACTGACAACACAAAGACTTTTTTTTTTATATCAATATCTGTACCTACTGATGCCCTGTATTTCCTTTACTGAACCATTGTATGAGTCCTTGGTTATGTCGTGGACTCAGGACTCTGCTCAAACTACCCACAGTCATCAATTTGCATCACGCTCACCATTAAGTCTTCAACCATTTACGAGAGGGATAGTCCATAATATTTACCAGTTTGCCAAGAAGTGGAAGGCAACATAGAGGGCCTTTAAAGCAATCTTCGAGGTAGTAACTTCCATCCACTAATATTTTATTACTCCAAAGTCTAAGGACATGGTTGTATTGACCATGCCCTGTGAAGTACATAACAGGACAGAATCAGTGTCACAATTAAAAGGGTGAGCATGAAGAAGGAAACGGGGGAGGTACCACATACTCTGTCCTATGAATAGTGAATAAAAGTGGAAACCAAGAAAGTTGGCACATGCTTTTTTCTTTGAGTAGCAGAGTATAATACAAGTAGCTGTCTTAGACAAGCACAGGAACAACTTTAAATAACTTTTACTTCTTCATTTATTTAATGGTTTTATGCTCATGTGCTTCGGAGTTTGAGGACATTTTACAATATATCAAAAACAGTGACATGATTGTTTCGTCAAATAATGAAAACTGCATGAACACAAAAGTAAGGTAAGCCAAGCAAAGAGAAACTTAGAAAAGGGTGGAAGAGTGAGGACCTCCACAGTACGGAGAAAGGGAGAGAACAAAAGCACTACATAGAGTGGAGGACAGGGTGAGGAGCGAACACGAAATACAGGGGAGCAGATAATCGCAGCTAGAGTCATTTAGGGCTTTTGAATTATATACAGCTGATGCTGATGGAATGACAAGAGGGGGGGTTTAATCCCGTGATCAGAGGGAGAAAGTTCCATTGAAGATATTGACGCCTCAAATTGGTTGATGGTATGCATAAGCAGTTTTGACGCCAAGGTTTTGAGAAGACTGTTTTCATTTTGCTTTGGAGACCCCCCTAATACCACCTGACAATTTGAAGAGGTTAGAATGGAGGGTGGGGCGTTATAATGGACTACTCTGTGAGCTAGACATACCAATTCAAATTGTGTTCGTGTCTCAAAAGAGTGACAGTGTAAATTATTGCGTATGGGCGGTATGTGATCAGACTTCCTGAATGACAGGGTAAGTCTAGCTGCAGCGCACAAAACAGAGTTAGTGCAAGAGGAAGAGTGCAGAACACTGCAAGGATGGTGTTACCAAAGTTCAAATGTGACAGGCTTATCAACTTGATCATTAAAATTTATATTAACAAAGTCACAGGAGGGTCATTATATTTCACAGAAATTGTATTTTCACATGTTTACAATAATCTTTTGTGGCCCACCTTAAAAAAAGGACTGTGAAGAAGCTGTTTGCCACCTCTTGCAATAGGGTCTTCATATTCAAACTGCCGCTGCAAAGCTTCTGGAAGACCTTTGACCAATGCAGCTAAGGCACTGCCTGTAAAGCTCTGTTAGAAAACAAAGAATAGTCATTTAATGTGCCCTGTTGAAACATATGGTAATACTCAGTAATAAGCCTTGACTACACAACAAAAATGATTAAAACTTTAGCAATGGTATTCAACACTGCCATGTTTGGTATAAAGAAAAGCATCAAATGCAGCAGTTGCTTATCATCAATGAACACAGCAGTTAAGTATTCCTTGCAAAGTCACAATTTTCAGAATATTTGCAGCACAAAACCTGAAACTGGGCACCTTCAATACAGCTTACATTTCATGTGAACCATTAATAGTTCTAATCACTACTGTCATCGTCAAAGTCACATCATGCATACATGGCACCAGTTTGTGAAAAAAACTTTAGTTGCTCATTAAGCACTTGTCCAACTGCTCTTTAGCAGTAAAGTGGACAGACAGTAAGTGGGGGAAGTCAATTTGCAAATGAAATTATGCATTCAGAGGACAAAACTACTATACCGACCTCAAACATTAGATCAGTGGTTTCTACCTTCAATGGTAAGAAAACACATACTAACTCTTGCATCATTCATGCTTTTAAAACTGCTCTCTCCATCCCTATTCGAAACCACTATTAAGCTCAGACTATCTAATGAAGATATATCAGGAAGTATACCAGGAAGTCCAAGTGGCAGCTTTGCAGATCACAACAATACCAAGGAGGTTAGATGAAAACAAAAAACTATTTAGTTTTAGTAGAATCAATCCTGAGCCCATTAGGAACTAGCAGATTTAAAAACTCCTAACAGTAGACAATAAAAAGTTCCCAAAACACAGGGGAAAAAATCCTTATAGACAGCCATTTGAATAGACCTCTGGTGCAAAGCCACACAATGTAACTATTACCACATCAGGTTCATTTTTTCTTTCAGTATAGAAGAGCAAGGTACATTTGATATGATAAAAACAGCAAGGAGCAGGATTAGCATCTCAATTTATGTCAACTGGCCTTATATTTTGTCCTTATTTTGTATTTGACAGTTTGCTGCATTATGGGGCTACAGAGCTTGGCTTGTTCTCATTAAACAAATTGGAGCAGAATTGATAACAATAACAATCAGGATTGAAAATAATTAGAGGGGTTGGGCAACTGAAAAGAACATTGGAGGATAAAATGAAGTTCGACTCACAATGCAGTACTACCCTGATAAACACAAGAGTAGGTGCAATCAACAGAAAACATCTGTATCTCAACAACCCATCAACACTGAAGAAACATCAAGTGAAACGTGATACTTAGTAGATTCCAAGAGCACTGGGAAAAGAATACAAAAGGGGATTGTACCCAATTACAAAGTTCAGGCTCCATTGGGAGATTGACAGACAACATAATGAAAAGGACCACAAAGTTTCTCACAAATAATCAAGGACAGTTTTGTACCAATAAAAGAGTTATATCGTTCTCAAAATTATTTCTACTCATTGATTGAAATTCTAACATGTATGGAAGACTTCAACAAAAGAAGATTGGCCCTTCTTTCTGCAGTACTGACAAAACTTCAATATATTGTCGAAAGATTACAGAAACCTGCATTCATCAAGTAGTTCATGCATCACTATTTGACTACCACCCACTGCCAATCTTCATGCCAACAAAACAGCTTCCATTGTTGGGTACCACATATGTACACACATTCGTCCTTGAATGTAGCTATTCAAAACGCATTTATGCAAACAACTGATTGCAGATGAACTAATCTACTAACTCTTTTCATTGTGAACTAGGTGGACAAAAACAGCCAGCTACTTAGTAGGGACAACATAGATGTGTCAAACATGAGAAGTGTGTGATGGAAATGCTTCCATAGCCTCAGGAATAGATGAAGAGAACTGCCAGGGTATAGTGAACATGATGCACAGTGGAAGAAGCGTTTTGAATGTTAAAGTGGTGCAAGGAAAAACATAACTTATTGGCGATTCCTATAACAACAAAAACAACTGTCATCATTTTAATGTTCAAAACTACTTGAGTACACAGCCTATGTTTGAGGGTGGACTCGGCAAACCGGACATCATAAAGAATTATTGGACTTTGCAATTAGTATACATTAATGACTGGATTTTCTGTGACTGATCAGTTCCCACAATTCAAGTGGAGTTAGACTTGCTGGCCCGACATGGGTTACACGACATACTGTATGGAACACCTATACTTCACACACTGCCACTCGTGTCAGGGTCCGCTGCTATGCTGTAATACCGCATTGAGAAGTATCAAATGGCGTGACAAGCTCATCAGGCAGACATCACTGTGTAATCCCCTTCCGAACGAGGTAACAATGGAACATATGGGACAAGAGGGAACCTTTTTAGAGTATATAGGTTCCTGTTGCTTAATTTTCCGGATCCCTTTCGAGCACTTGGAGATAGATGGGAGAAGGATGGAGGTCCACTAGAAGAGGAGGAATGGACAGATGTGAGGGTGGCTCGCACCGTAGTCATTTCCTCATATCTGGGACGGATTAGTTACTTACCTGTAATCCTAGTTCTCTTCCAGGGGTATCCTCATCAAAGTCATAAGCATTAGAATATTCCCGCACATGGGCGGGAATATTCTAATGCTTATGACTATTGATGAGGATCCCCTGGAAGAGAATTATATGATTTTTATAGCTACAGAGAGTATACTATCAAGCCCTAATATTGTGGCAAATGGGCGGGGCACAGAACTCCAATTGTCTACACTACAATGTTCCAAATACATATTCCTGAATGTTATATGGGATTTCCCAAGTAGAGCAGCCAACTGACAGCAGATCTGTGCCAAGTTACGGTAGAGGGCTGCCAGGTGGTATTCAATCCCAAAGTAGTGCTCCTGAGGGTGAAGGATGCATGGGATGTTACTTTCCTTTCTAAAACTCTGGTGGCCATCAGCCTTATGATGGCCAGGTGCAACACTGCCAAATACTGGAGGAGTAACAGTCCCCCTACAGAGGTCGAATGGTGAAGAGGCATAGACATCTGTGCAATGGCTGAGAAAACAGTTTATAAAGCATGAGGGTGCCCACAAAAAACATTTAAAAATATAAGGTGCATGGAACAGACTAAATGATTCTCATGCATAGAGATGGATTTTATGTACTGTATTTACTCTTGGACTGAATATAAATGCGCAATAGGGTTTACCCAGGTATTTGATTCTACGTTGGAGCAGGGTAGAGCCTTGTACTTTGTATTCTAGTTAGGTCTGCAACTGATGGGTTTCAATTTTATTTTGCCTAATGCACTGCTTAATGTTTTGTTCATAAATGCAATAAAAATGTATTCATATATTATAAAGAAAATTTTTTGGGAACATATAAGCATTGATGAAGAAAATCAGTAACACACAACACAAACACTCAACTGATGAATGACTGCAAGTTGCTTTAGAAGAATAGGAACTACTGATGTTAATATGTCAAGGGCACATATTTCATGATTATGTTACATCTACCCATCCCTTGTGGTTCACTGTGAACAAGGCCACAATGATCATATACGCAGTAGAAAATCCACTTCATCATACAGACATTAGGACAGAGGGAAGGACTAGTGAACTCTATTTTACTCAGCAAACTTCAAGCAGTTTAAAGTGTATTACTTTAAATCTAAAGTTAGCTAAAACCTTCATGGTATGTTGACAAGGTACAATCCAATTGGAATTAAACGTTACCATTTTCAAATCCCTTTAGTCTAAAGCAATGAGGATCACTGTTGCTGGACTTTGAGGATAACCACAGGAATCAACAGAATTGAGGGAAAAGCATAAAAGAATGCCCTTGACCAGGGAATCAAAAGTGCATTGCCCAGTAAACTGGGCTCTGGTATACCAGAGTCAAAGTCTTGGCATTTTTTTGTTGTCTGCCATGGTGCAAAGGCCTACGTCTAGAACGCCCCGTTCTATGAAGATTTGTTTCGCGATTCAGTCATCTACTACTCTTCTCGTGATTCTTTCTGTAGAATTGATTGAAGTACCCTGCCTGATAGTTAAGTAAGCCTGGGTGGTGTTCGTGGAGTTCCAAGTGCAAAACAAACTTTCCTGCGCTACGAGGAGCTCTGCAGGCAGCGGAGTGCGTTAGAAAAATGCCTTTCAGTGTAACTTTCAGCGCCGGGTGTTTGTCCGCACTGTGAAATTATCACGAATGGCACTATGCACAGCGCAAGCGGGCGCTGCTCCCTTTCTGCTGCTTGAGTAGATTTTCTACTCGAGCAGCAGCTTTCTCAACACAAATGGACGGTTCCTCAACATGAGCGATCGCAAGCATACTCTACCAGTCGCAGTGAGAAATCCAACCACCCGTCTTGAAAAATCTCGCTGGGAGGTGGAATTTCCTCAGTCGCCCACACGATGTTGATGAGTAAAGAAAAAAACTCTGCTCTTTTCGGAACTCAGCGGGTTCCACATAACACGGAGTGTGGAAAACTCTGCAAACTGTGCAAGCGGAGCGGAGTTTACCGTCCAGCCTTTTAGTTAAAAGTTCCTGGCAAAGTAACTACTCCCAGAGATAGCTATTTGTCAGAGATCAAGCCCAGATCATTTTAAATGCTAAGGACAGAGGCTTTGACCTTTTATCACACTGTTAAGGTAATCCTTTATTGTAGGTATTGCTCATTTGTCGAGTGCTGTGCTAACTGTCAAAATGGGAGAGTAGAACTCGGGAGCCAAATGATCTGTCCTCGGCTCCACCTAGTGGATATATGATATGAGGCTTCTTTCTCTGTCCACTGACCTTTGACTGCCAACATTCCCAGATGCACTCCTCATCATAATATTGAAGCATCTGTGACAACTGTCTCCAACAGAGACTCCTACAGAAACACATCTCCTTGACTCAAGATCTTTACCTTGTATCACCATGATAGGAATTGGTTTGATGCTGTTATAAAACAAAGCGTTGTACCTGTGGTCAGATTTCTAGGACCATTTGTCCTTGAAAAGTGAAGAAATATCCTATGCAGCCTTGCATTTGGGACAGTGAAACTGCAAGAAGCCATGGAACTTTTGAGAAAAGAGATATGCCTTACTGACTGGTTGCCATTAAAAGCAGATGACAACTCTCTCTGATTGATGACAGATTCTCCTCTGAAGGAAACACTCTTCCTAAGGTTGTGCCTAGCACTACTCTCAGGTATAAACTCACTTGCTCTGGTGCAGATTTCAAATTTTTAGATTGATTGGCAGACCAAGCTGTAAATGCAACAGTTGTGTGGTGTTAAAATCCTGCTGCACCTTGCCTTGGCTTTTGAGCTTTTATTAGCCAGTTATCTATGCAAGAATACATTAATATTCCTTGACATATGATGGGCCACGACTACTGCCATGCATTTAGAAAAAGTGTAATGAGCGGACTTTGGACCAAAAGGCAGAACAGCAAACTGGAAATGAGCTCTTCCAACAATAACAGATCAACGTATATAATCACATTTGCAAAATAGTTCTAACATTTTAAATCACAAAAAGTGTAAAAATCATATGTAGAATAGCAGGAAAAACATCAAGCATTAGATATAAATATATCAAAAAAGAAGTTGAGATGTACATCGCAGTACACTAAGATATTTGGCTTGCAGTTGAAATTGCCGCGATGAATAACAACAAATCTCTAGGTATGTTTTTGTTGTATCGCTATGCTGAAACAACAATAAATGATGATTATGCTTATGATACATAAGATCTTCTCAGCTCTTAAGATCTTGAAACCAACAGAGAGAAAACTGAGAAGGACTTAGTGGAAAGACTACCACACGAATACCAGAAGTATTCTCCATATGGGCTCAATGTGATACAGCCAGTTCATCTGAAGGCATGTACTCCATACCTATAACAAACAGGCTTCCCAAACTCTGCCTGACTTCTAGTCTAGTGCATTAATGGCAGTGAGAGCGATTGGCATTTCAAAGGCCCCACATCCTTTCTATGCTAAGAGTGGTAGCTTGAGAATGTAGCACCAACAATACTTCAAGGTAGAGAGTCTGCAGAGACACAGAAAAGCCAGGATTTGTCGCTTGAGTAGTGTCAGAGGAACAATATTTGTCACAGTCGTCATTTGACTCAGGATAGGTAATAACCTTCTGTTACAGATTTCTAATTAGTATGACAGCGTTCTACAAATTATGTGTCTGATGTTTGAATGTAGATGTTGGTCACATAGCAGGATAGCAAAACACATAATTAACAATCAGTAATTTGTTAACTTATGAATTAATGCTCATGTTATAAAAGTGCTTTTGTGGTTCATGATGTTTTTGAAATGATCGCATAACTAGCATGCATATGTACTCAATATTGTTAATGTTTACCGCTGATTTGTTTATCATTTTTTTCCCTTAGAAATGATCTGCATATGCTTATTATTTGCCCAAGCTTGTATTCTGCTTGGAGACTTATAAACGTGACACACTGTTTTTCTGTTACTTCTTTCGCATCTTGTGAAGGTCATTCGATGCCAAGGATACTGTGCTGGATCTTACCTCCACAAAGGGTGCATCACTTCAGCAAGCCAAAAGAAGTGATATCACATATGGGGCTTGTGTATACTTCTACAGAGTGCAGAAAATATTGAGTGGGTCCCCATTAACCCTTACTAAAAGGTTATGGATTCAATTCATATTCACATTACTAATATTTGGCTGTTCAAATGTTTTACCCATCATAATTGCATGTCATACTTTAAACTTTAGATTACAGCATATTGAAGACTTCAAACTATATAACTGTGACAGTCATTTACTTCTTAGAATCAAATTGGGGATCCCACCTCAATAAATAAGACATCAAGAGTTGCTGGCAGGTTTACAGAGTCTCATTACAGACCAGCACCTCCTTACGAAGCCCAGAGATTCAGGAAGAACTCAATCGTTTTGCGCAGGTCTGAAGAACTACAAGCTATCCACACTAATGTCAACTAGGTACGTGACAAAGAAAAAGTGGCACAAAATCCCTTGCAGCTCACAGAGCTTTAATCCAAATAATGAATCGCATTTTAGATCATTGTGTTTTTCCTGAAGGGAATCTTTATTTAACCACATCTTTTTGTTTTGGATTGTGTTGCATTGTGGACACTATTTAGTAAAATGTACTGATTTCATGCAAAACCTGCTTACGCAGACAATTTGTTTGGCGACATCCTCAACTGAGGGTATTGAGACCTGTTCCAATGAATAGCTAAAACATTGAGAACAATAAGCTGTTTGTAAACAAAAAGCCTATATTTACCTTCCCTTTGCAGGTATTCCATTTTAGTAAACTGTTTTTAACCCAACTCTGAAATCAAGCTTTACTTAATCTAGCAAGCGCCAACCTGAATCTGATCTTTGGGATATACTTTGTGTACTGGACTTTTAGTTTCAATCTTGAATTGTGAGTTGATGGCAAAGGGGTAAAAACCTTTAATGACTCAAATATTATGCAATTTATTCCCAGCCAGAATCCCTTGTGGTATCACAAAAAAGAGCGTCTCCAACTAACTAGAATTAGTTAATCTTTTCAATCCTTTTAAGTTTTCACATGGGCTCAATCTATGAAAGTCTGCTTTGCAGTCTCATGCAAGGCACAAACTTTAATTTAATGTAGTTTTCATGAAATACACTCTGACGGAGCCAATACATTTTAATGGACAACATGCAATTTCATTATTTACAATCCAATGAGTGTTTTTATTTTTCTCCCAGTCTTTAAAGTGCAACCTGCATAAGGGCATAGTCAAAAATAAATCACATAAAAGAACGGATTATCAACTCACCATGACACGCGCTTCCCCGTCCACATCACCAAGCAACCGATTGATGTTAATGGACTGCCCAAACTCTGTTGTAAGTAGCTTTCTGAGCCGCTGCAGTGCCCACATTCTGTGACCAGCAGCTAAAAAGTCACACAAATAAAATAAATGCACACAAAGCCAGCCATTAACTACCAATCCAAACAGCAATTTGATTCAATTCACAGCTTACCTAGTGCACTTAGCTGAGCACAAGCAGCTAATGAAGCAGCCAGGCGAGGAACTATGCCTCTATTAGCAGCGAAATTCAGACGGAAGTCTAGAAGACAAGTCACCAAATCCATTGAAGGGCAGGAGAGAATGCAGCGGTCAGAAAGCAGATCCTTTGGACCTATGAAGAAAATACGAAATATGTCTGTGATCTTCAGTTGGTAATCGTAAGATTTCACTTTTTAGAATGCTTTCAGAAGAAAATGTTATTCTTCTCAACAATCTTTTCTGTCCCAACTATCTAAACGTAGACATAGATAGAATGCAAACGCTGACATTAATTAAAATATTCCAACATAGTCTTTTTTCAGCCTGTTCAGCAAATGTGGATATGGGAATTAAACGTGAACAAAAACAACATTTACGTGCTATGTGTTTACAAGTTAAACATGCAGGTTCCCCACACATTCTGTTATACAATATTAAAATCCTATAGCCTAAAAATCCCATTTATGTCTACAAGAGCCGCAAATGTTTTAACACATCCCTGGTGAGACCCAAAACCTGTTTAAAAAGATAAGCACTTCAACTGTATGAGGTGTATGTGTATGATATGTGCGCACTTAATCATGAGGACCCCTCCCATTAATGTTTCTATATCTAAAATGGTGGTTAAGCTCTTATTGGCTTACTATGAGCTTCCCACCACTCAGGAAGAGTAACACAATTAAACAAGGCAACATTTTCAGATGAACATATGGACCCCCACTACGGTGAAATGTGTAAATCTGTGACCCAACAATGGAGAAGATAAAACCAACAGATCATACCTGCTGCAGGCATTATTGGGTAGACAGTGAACCGCCAACCCCACCCATTGACAGAGCCATCACTAATAAACTTCCATTTCAATTCATCCCCCGGAATGCGCAGCTCACTGGACCAGTCTGACCACTCCCGACCTAATACAGTAAGATATCATATAGTGAGATAACCATATATTCCAATCACATGGATAAGGCAATCCCTGATGTTATTCTAAGCCCATTATTAAACAATATTTCAATATTAACAGGTTAGCATATACTGCATAAAACATTAATTTCTAAACGGAAAAGAAGCAGAGGATCGGCAGCTCTGCTTCTGGTTTTGGGTGCCATACATTTTATATCTCTGCTTGGACAGCTGCTCTTAGAAATGCTACCAGTTTTCTTAACTATAACATATAGAAATTTTGAATCACAAATCCAACTACCATCCCATGAAATAAGTTTACAGACATATCAAATTACCAAGGCTGAAAAGATGTGTTGACACTAACTTGTTAAACATTTTCAAGTTTACAGCAACCATTACCATTTTGAGAACAAATGTTAGTATTGCATTTTCAAAGAGCAACCACTGGAAGGAGGGGGGGGGGCATTTTACCAAGAATTACTAATATTTAATGTACAGTTCCAGTATCATAGGGGGGATTGCTTTAAGTAATCTGCATTCCAAAGAGAACGCCACACTGCCAGATTATTGACACTTGAAAATGCAGTACATAGTAATTAAATAAGTTGGCACACACAGGGGAGAACAAACTGAATGTTCCCTTGGCGCACCCTGGGGAGCACAACCTAAATTAACCCCTAGCAAACTAATATGAAATTCAGGCAAAGGATGGAGATGTTGGTATATCTTTAAAGGCTACTTGTGAACCAGGAAGAATTAGATGAACTAAGATGAGCCGAGATCAAAATTTACCAAGTTGATCTCATGGACTGCACTCCATTACAGCTGGGTTGTTCAGCTTTTGTTTGGTTGACCTTCATACAACATGTGCACATTTTTTAATATGGAAGAGCTGGAAACTGCAGAGACATTCAGCACAATATTATTTCGACAAGTTAAAAGCCATTGTCTTTGTGACATGCGTATCAAATAGTCTAGCAGGCAACAAATGATAATTCTTGAATGTTAGTTAGTAAATGTAAAATTCTCCTAAGCCTGGTCACTAACAGCTTCACCCTTTCCTATTTCATGTCATACTGGCTAAAGATGAATGCACTTTGAGAACTCCAGATGCTCCATTACTCCACTCTAAAGGCATGTTACGAAATTTAAAATTATTACTACAAGTGAAAACATTCTTCTGTGGTAAATTATTCTCGGTGTACTAGCACTGTAAGGAGATTAGTAGATTGATTCAAGGTGACAGGGAATTCAGAATAAACCAGATGTTTTGTTTTTTCTCCATGAAGTTAATGTTGTAATAGAATCAACACTTCCACGTCATTTCAGAACAGGCACACAGAGGTGTGCAAAGCTTTCCTCACAAAACTTTGTGAAGTTTTCTTCACAACTTTTGAAAATGTTGCAAAAAAAAGAAAAGCGAGAAAATTCTTCTGTAAGGGAAGGGTGACAACAGTTACAAAACTTAGCGACTTTCTAGACGTGTGATTTTTCCACACACTACAGTTGAAATTTAAAATTTTGTCCTCCACTGTGAGCACCGCAAGACAACTCAGCCGCATTAGGAATTTATCCTCTTTCAGTCGGCCCAAGGTCTGGGTCATTTTAAGACCATAAATATTTACAAAATCGATCGTATACAAATTCAATTGATAAACAGAATTCCATTAACTGCCGAAGTTAGAACCCATTCTTCTGGCATGAGATAACTGATCAGCCTTTATATAAAGCTGTTCTAAAAAGAAAAAAGCCAGCCAATTAAACGTAATGAGTTTAAATGGAGCGGATACCTGTACCTACCTAATTGTATGAGTTAATGAACCCCGTTCTTGTTCGCTGCATTGAACCCAGAAGTAAATTTCTTCTCTACCTACTCACTCCATTGAAACTCTCTGAGACAATGAGGAGGAGCATTAACCCTTATGAAAAATCTTTGAAAAAACAAATATATACAAAAAAAAGAACACAAGAGCCAGACAGTTCTTTTGGAGCTGGGTGATGAGAACAAGCAACAGTGCCTCACTGAAAGGAAACAGATGATCTGATCTGCAACTGGCAAGGATAGTTCTATGACATACTCTGCCTTGACCATGACTGCCTTTGAAGACAAACTTTTCTGAAGGGACACCTGAGGGGAAATCAGGGACATCCTCAAGAGAAGTAATGAATCTAGTGGAATTCTGGGAAGTAGGAACAATGAGGCACCAACTTATTCACTCAACGTGACCTAAAGACATGTGACGTTCTCTTCCTGTCCAAGACAGATGTCCCAGGCAAAAATCCAATGACTAGAAGCTGGCCTGGAGGTGTGTGTAGAGTCCAAACCAAAAGAGCAGACATCCTTGCGGCCTGAAGGAGGGGGAGGAGGAGGAGGAACCGGATCCGCGTTGCACGCGGAAAAGTAATAAACTGATGTAGGCGCGCCGGGGTGGGACATATGTGACCTCGCTGACGATGCCTGGGTGGAGTCGCATGATGCCGTCTGGCCGGCGCGCAGGGATGCTGGGCAAAAAAATTCCGGATCCAGTGTCACGCCTGGGGATAAGGAATCTGCGGCTAGCAGTCTCTATAAGATGCCTAGTTTAAGAAACCCATAAACACTAGTACCTCTCTTCGATAGAGAGACAATATAAAATGTGTTCAAAGGAAATAAGTCAGACAGCATTAAGAGGAAATTGTTACATTCTTGGGCTGTAGAACTTTCCATCATATGCCGCAATCTCAGAATGAAATTTGGGATGCACTCTACATCCTAGTATGACCATTTTGTGATAGAGTGCTGTCCCTTTTATTCACAGACAGTCTTCACACTGTAAGGATATAAATTACTTTTTAGTAACATTTTGTATTTTTTAAAATCTGCTCATGAACATTCCCAAGGAAGCCACTACTACTCCACAAAAAAACTGGTAGAAACTGAATAGCTTGATAGACTTGAGACACAACCTTCATCGATTACACATAAAAAACAGTCTAACAAATCTTATGGAGGTGGGTGATGGTTGAGAAAGAAGATCACAAAGCTGAAAGATAAATGTTTTATTTCTTGTTTAAATGGCATGAAAGAAATCACATAAGTCAGATCCCAGAGGAAGAGAAAAATGTAATAGTTATTTTGAAACAAATAATAAGCCCACACTAACAGGTAGACTAAAAAGGACAGCAAAGTTTAGTGCAGCTGCTCAAAGGCTTGGGTGACCACACAGAAAGAGTGGCATACATGGCACTGGCTGCATAATGTATTTTAAGATAAACAATCAAAAGAAGTAGAGTTGGTTGCAGAGCTATAGCCACTAGTTGGGAAAAAGAGAGCGAGCTGCATAAGAATTGGCTAAACAAATACCATCTGGCCCTACTGCTCGAATCAATGGAAGTGTTGACACCCTATTCTCAGTTCCTTTCATACAGTTCTGCAACAAGAGGGTAAAGAAATACTTTAACAATATTACTACAGGGTTGGTGATAAGCTCAAAGGGGAGAGTTGGCAAAATACAAGCACAAGAAATATGGTTACTTTTAAGTTACATTACCTCTTCCAATTTTCAGGTGGCTAAAGTATTTTTTCAGTATTGAAATGTGTTAGTCAAACTTATGGTTGGGACCCTCCTCTTTCCCCCTGCCCCTCTCCCCCCAAAAGTTGAGAAAGGAATATGCTACTTACCAGTATGCATCTGTTCTTGGCATGTAGGGCTGCTGACATTTATATCTATGCATAGATCGCCGCCTAGTGTTGGGTCCGGATGATTGCACATTGTTGTCCTGGAAGAGTCTTCGAAGTATCACGAGATAGGTGGCTCCTCCCCTGGACTACAGTGCGCATGGGCATCCCCTCCATGCTCAGATTGTTTTTCGCCATTGTGGCAGAGATGGAGTGTGATAAAGTAAGTGATGACCATGCGTTAGAATGAGTGTGAATGCTACAGCTGCGACAGGCACCGGGGAGGAGGGCGGGCGATATAGCAGCCCTACATGCCAAGAACTGATGCATACTGGTAAGTAGTATATTCCGTTCGAGGCATGTGGGCTGCTGAATTTATATCTATGCATAGAATAAATAGTAGTACCCTCCTTATTGGCGGTTGCCCGTGCCAGCTGCAGCAGTCTGAAAGAGAGTTCTGAGAACAGCTTGACCTACAGCAGCTTGCTGTTTTGAGTGTACATCCACGCAGTCGTGTTTGGTGAATGTGTGTATGGTGGTCCATGTAGCTGCTCTACATATGTCCTCTAGAGGAATGTTACCTAGGAAAGCCATGGATGCCCCTAATTTGCGTGTGGAATGCGCTCTTGGGGGAACTGTTAACGTGCGTTTAGCCTTTTGATAACAGATCTGGATGCACTTAACAATCCATCTGGCTATACCTGATTTAGAAATTGGGTTGCCTTTGTGTTGTGGAGAGAAGGCAACGAACAGTTGTTTAGTTTTCCTGAAGTCTTTAGTTCTGTCTATGTAATACAGGAGAGCCCTTTTAACATCAAGTGTGTGTAGTGCTCTGTCTGCCACTGAATCAGGATTTGGGAAGAACACAGTTAGTTCGATAGTTTGGTTAATGTGGAACTGTGAAACTACCTTCGGCATAAATTTGGGGTTGGTGCGTAGCACAACCCTGTTAGCATGAATTTGAATGAAAGGTTCCTGAATAGTGAGGGCTTGCAGCTCGCTAACTCGTCGTAGTGACGTAATTGCGACCAGAAAAGCCACTTTCCATGTGAGAAATTGTATCTCACAAGAGTGGAGAGGTTCAAATGGTGGGCCCATGAGCCTAGTGAGGACTATGTTGAGGTTCCAGACTGGCGAAGGCGGGTGTGTTGGAGGAATGACTCTTTTCAGTACTTCCATAAATGCTTTAATGGCTGGCACTCTGAAAAGGGATAGGTGCTGTCTATTTTGAAGATAAACCGCTATTGCTGCTAAATGTATCCTGATGGAACTATATGCTAGGTTACACCTGTACAGGTGCATCAAATAACATATGATGTTTTGCGTGGAAGCATCAAGTGGATTTATGTTATTATTGGAGCAATAGACGACAAAACGTTTCCATTTCGCCGCGTAGCAGACCCTGGTGGTAGGTCGCCTAGCCTCCTTTATGATGTCCATACAGTCAGGAGGCAGGCGTAGGTAGCCAAACTCTATGACCTCAGGAGCCATATTGCAAGGCTCAACTGCTGCGGATCTGGGTGCTGAATGTCTCCATTGCTCTGAGTGAGGAGACTGGGTGTGAGTCTTAGGCGCTGGTGGGGCACCACGGAGAGTTCTAGGAACGTGGTGTACCATGCCTGTCGTGCCCACGTTGGAGCAACCAGGATGAGCGTCATGGAGTGTTGCCTCAGTTTGCGTGCCACCAGCGGTATGAGTGGTGCTGGAGGAAAGGCATACGCAAATTTGTTCGACCAGTTCATCCATATCGCATTGCCCTGAGACTGCGGGTGTGGGAACCTGGCGGCGAAGGCGCGACATTTTGCATTTTCGTGTGTGGCGAAGAGGTCTATCTCTGGATGACCCAGCCATATTTCCAGCAGTGGGAGCACCGATGGATGTATCTCCCACTCGTGCATTTGATGGCTGTGTCTGCTGAGCAGATCCGCCATCTGGTTGTCTTTGCCTGGGAGGTGGTCCGCCATGAGGAACATGTTCCTCTGAATGGCCCACTTCCACATGCACTGTGCTAGGTGTGACAATTGTGGGGAGTGTGTCCCTCCCTGCTTCTGGATGTAATACATCGCAGTCATGTTGTCCGTCCGGATTAACACAACTTTGTTGCAGAGATGCAACTTGACTGCCTTCATTGCCATGAAGATTGCCATCAGTTCTAGTAGGTTGATGTGCATTTTCTGCTGTTGTGGTGTCCATAGTCCCTGCACTGTATGGTGGAGGACATGCGCTCCCCAGCCCTGGAGAGATGCGTCCGTCGTCAGTACTATCTGTGGCACAGGCTCTTGGAACGGTCGTCCCCTGCAAAGGTTTTGTGTGTTCCACCAATGCAGAGAGTTGTATGCACGACCGGTCACCAACACTAGGACTTTTAGCCGTATGTGTAGCCTCGCGTGGGGGACTATAAAGATGCAGGAGGCCATCATGCCTATCAGTTGCATGAACACCTGCGCCGGGAGTGAGAGTTGTGGCCTGAATTTTTGATTGAGCACTCGCATGCTGTTGACTCTCGCTGAGTTTGGATGCGCTGTGGCAGCGAGCGTGTTTATTTCCGCGCCTAGGTACTGCTGTACATGTGCGGGTTGAAGATGGGACTTTTGGTAATTGAGCGAAAATCCCAGACTGTGTAGGAGGTGAATTGTGCAGGACATGTGGTTGGCACACTGCTGGGCTGACTTCGCCTGTACAAGCCGGTCGTCCAGATACGGATAGACATGGATGTGTTGCCGCCGAAGATGCGCGGCTACTGTTGCTAAGCACTTCGTAAACACTCTGGGGGCTGTAGTGACCCCGAAAGGCAGGACTTTGAACTGGTAATGCTGGTTGTTGATGGTAACCTGAGGTATTTCCTGTGACTGGGGTGAATGGGAATGTGGAAGTAGGCATCCTTCAGATCTAATGTTGCTAGGAAAGCTCCTTGACTGAGCAACGGCAGAACTTGCTGTAACGTTAGCATGTGAAAGTGTTCTGACAGGATGTATTGGTTGAGAGGTCTGAGGTCTAGAATGGGCTTAAGAAGTACAGTGAGTACACCCCTGTACCCTGTACCCTGCTGTTCTAAAGGCACGAGTTCTATGGCGCCTTTTTGCAGCATGGATATGACTTCCTGCTGCAATAAGTGCATGTGCTCGGCGGACATAGGACGGTGCCTTGGGGGTATGTTGGGTGGAGTGGAGGTCAGTTCTAGACAATAACCGTGTTGTATAAGTTGTCTCACCCACCTGTCCGTGGTAATGCTTTCCCAGACTGGCAGGAACTGCTGGAGTCTCCCCCCGACCGGTGTTATATGGTCGGGGGGCAGTGACAAGACGTCACTGCTTGTTAGTAGTGGAGGATCTGGTATTATTATTTCCACGTCCTCTGCCCTTGCTGCTGTTCCCACGGTATCCACCCCTATTGTTCTTGTTATAGGTGGTTTGTGTGCCCCCCTTGGTATATTGAACAAAATGCAGGGGTCACCCATATAACCCATAGGCTTTTGGGTATGTAACAAGAAAAAACAACAAAGTAAAGCATACGGAACACTATTTCGTCTTTCTGATTGAAAGACTGGTTACCATCAATTGTCCAGTCTTGGGATAGTCCTTCTCCACACAGTTTAATTGAGATAATTTCACTTTAGAGTATCTCCAAAGGATAGCCAAATGCACAGAGCAATAAAAATCCAATGTATAGTTCAACTTTTTCTTTTAATTAAACCACACTCAACCTTAATTATTGGTCTCTCGCTTTAAACAAAAACTGTACACGATTTATATATATACACAAAACACATATACTTTTGACTTACATACATATATACACTTTTTTTGAGAACCAAACTCACGGTTCTAATGCCCCACTTATTTGAACAAGGATGTCAATGTATAATTTTTTCACATGACATTCCTTCTCTTTAGATCACCAAAACAAACACAAAAGCGATGAAAAAAGGAGTGTATGAGGTTATACCACTTTTGACCTCTCTTGAAATGGCACTCTCTTAAATAATTATTTCATTAACAGTGTTCAAACAGATTTCTTGTTTTGGAGTCCTCCAATTGTGTGTGTCGACGCGTTTCAGCCTCTGTTTATTCCAGGCCTCATCAGGACTACGAGGGCAAATATACTAGAACTTAGGTGCGAATTTACTGTAGCCAAAGCTCCACCTTCTTACATAAACATTTTCAATTGTCAGGGCTATTAACTTGAAGTCCTTCACTGTGGGCTAACATCCCCACGGAAAAATGAGCCTCATGGAGTATTCTTTTGGTTTATATAATAATCCACGACGGTAACGAATCCCAATCCGGTTAGTAGGCAAACTGAGCTCGGTCTCTACGTTCAGGACGCCGATCGCGTTTCCTGCGTGTCATTGGGCTTGCTGCGACGCTTGTCCTCTTGAGGCTCCCCTGTTACCGGAGCGACGAAAGGAACCGCCCCTGAACTGCTGAGACTGCAGAGCTCCCATGGATTTCGCAGTTTCAGTGTCCTTCTTAATCTTTTCAAGAGTGGTGTCCACCTCCGGACCAAACAGGAAGTCAGGGTTTACTGGCTGATTGAGCAGGGTAGTTTGGATCTCCGACTTAAATCCAGAGATGCGGAGCCAGGCATGCCTTCTGAGCATAACGCTAGTGTTTATGGCCCAGCTGCTTTGTCGGCTGCATCCAACGTGCACTTAATGGACGCGTTGGAGATTAACTTTCCTTCTTGTATAAGCATTTCTGCTCCTTCCTTATAAGCATCTGGCAGGTGTTGCAGTAACTGCTTTAACGTGTCATAGTGTGCCCTGTCATATCGTGCCAACAGGGCCTGGGTATTGGAGATTCTCCAAATATTAGCAGCTTGAGCTGCCACACGTTTTCCAGAGGCCTCTAAGATCTTGGACTCTTTGTCCGGAGGAGGAGCATCACCCGTTGTCTGAGAGTTCTCTCTTTTGCGAGCATTAGTCACCACTAAGGAGTCCAGTGGGAGTTGGCCCTTGATGTAGGTAGGATCCACGGGCGCAGGCCGGTACTTCCTCTCAATTCTCGGGTTCACCACCCTTGCTTTAGTGGGCTCTTTAAAAATGTCACTTGCATGTTTGAGCACACCTTTGAGCATAGGCAGAGTTTTTATAGCCCTTTCTGATGTGGAGAACGTATCAAAAATAAAGTCTTCCTCCACTGGGTCAGCGTGCATATCTACGTCATGGTTATGCGCCGCCCTCTCAATCAGTGCGTTGAACGCAGCAGTATCTTCAGTAGGCGAAGGCTTGATAGCATATGAAAGAGTATATGGGGTGGTGTGTGGCTCAGCAGGGTCCACAGTGTCAGCCCACGGCTGGGAATCATCTTGATCAGTATCCATGGGATATTTAAACTGGTCCTCATTGTCTCCTTCCTCCACATCCTCAGTGACATTTGTGGGAGAGTAGGTATAGTCCTGAGCATATGATTGCACGGGCTCATAAAGAACAGGAGAGGTGGTAGAGTCTCTCTTTTTCTTCAGTGGTATCCTATAATGTTCCATAGGCGCTTCAGGACTGATCTTATGCTTGTAAATGGTGAGTCGACCCGATTCGGAGTTGATGTAGAGTTTTGACTGGTCGTCATGGGACGGTGGCTGGAACACAACGTCTTCCGACCGAGGCTGAGTGGTTGCGGCAACCGACGTCGACTTGGAGGAGTCGGTAGCCTGAGTATGTTGAATAGGTTTAGGCCGTGCTGTTGGGGGTAGTCCGAACTTTATTGGCGCCGTAAGCATTGGCACCGGACTGATCTTCTTTGATGGAGTCGGTGTCTTTGATTCGACCGACTTCGACAGCTCAGTGCGTTTGAGGCCGTGCGTCGACTCGAGCCGTTGCTGCGCAGCAGGAACGCCCTTGGGCTTTGACGCGGTAGTGTCCTTCGATCCAACTTTCGGCTTCGGGTCGAAGGCTTTGACCAACGGTGGCTTTTTCGTCTTCTGGGCCTCGAGTCCTTCGGAAGTGCCGCCATCTTTGGAACCGGAAGTCGACGTCGACGGGAGCGTGACGTGTTTTACTGCAGACACAAGAGCAGTCGATCCGATCTGTGGTTTGACGCCCCCTTTCTATATCGAGGGGTCGAGCGCACGTTTCGACTTGGAATGTTCCGAAGTCGTCGAGCCGATGGTTGTTTTAACCAGTGTCGGTTTCGATGTGGTGTCTTTTGGTTTCGGTTTCGATATCTCCACTGAGTGTGGTCGATCGACCGATGGCTCTTTGGAAATGTTGTTAGTCGGGCCTTGAAGCGGGACTAGAGAACGGTGTTGAAGATCTTGGCTAAGGCCTTCCGGCGATGCCTCGACCTGAGCCATGGAAGAGTCTTTATGAGGCCCCGCTACTGCGGTTGGGCCTAGCTCTTTGCTTGAGTCGTCATTGACGGCTCCGATAGGTTGTACGTCGTCTCCTACCTCGACGATGTCTTCAACATGGACGTAGAGTTCTTCTTCGTCCTCGTTGTAGGTGGAGTCTGGCTCCGACGCGGGATCCGAGTGCTCCGGATCCTCTTCTTGTACATGATCTTCGTCGTCACCACTGAAGATGTTCTCCGGGTCTGGCGCCGATTCCCGCGCCGACTGTCGTGCAGCGCGTCGAAGACGGAGAGTTTTCTTTGACCTGAATTTCAAACAGGCCATGCAGCTGTCTTCGTCGTGGTCCGGTGAGAGACATTTGTTGCACACCGGGTGCACGTCGATGTGTGGATATTTAGAGTTGCAGACGGGGCAGCGCTTGAACGGACTCCGTTCCATCGTCGATCGTCGAGGGGCCTTTGGTGTCAAAAGGCAAAAAAGTCTTCCGAAGTCTAGTTCAAAGAACTGGAAGGTAAAAGGCACCGAACGAAAGACAATACCGACGCCCCTAAGGCCTTTTGGCCTCGAGAAAGAATAATTAGTATATATTCCGAACTTGAGTTAAGAAGTACATCCGAACCCAATGGCGGAAAAAAACAATCTGAGCATGGAGGGGATGCCCATGCGCACTGTAGTCCAGGGGAGGAACCACCTATCTCGTGATACTTCGAAGACTCTTCCAGGACAACAATGTGCAATCATCCAGACCCAACACTAGGCGGCTATCTATGCATAGATATAAATTCAGCAGCCCACATGCCTCGCACATAATGTTATGTAGATTTATAGAGTGAACTATCTATCACCACAGTGGATATCTTGGCCCGGGGCAGGGGTGAGTCTAGCCAAACCCAGGGCCTAGTGGAACTACTTGAAAAGCAAGGTCTTCAGCGTCTGAGGAGGAGGCTCTTATGTGCAGCGGCAGGTCATTCCACGCTTTTGGAGCGATTTAGGAGAAGGCTCGACTACTAGGTCTGGTTTTCCCATGATTGTGGGATGTGTGCAAGTAGGAGTCCGGATGAGTGGAGATTTCTGGAAGGTTTGTGAAAGCAGATGTGACTTTTGAGGTTTGCTGGCCCAGTGTTAGGCTGCCTTGAAATTACAGGTGAGGAATTTTAATCGTGCTCTTTGTATATGAGGAGCTAGTGGAACTCTTTTTGGTGTGGTGTGATGGGAGTGCAACAGGGGAAGCCAAGAGTGTTTTTGGCTGGCATGTTTTGAATGGTCTCTAGCCTTCTGGTGAGTTTTTTGTTTATCCCAGCATAGTGGGTGTTCTCATAGTCCAGCTTGTTTGTGACAAAGGTGTGCATGACTGTTTTCGGGGTGCTGATTGAGAGACACTTCAACATATTCCTCAGCATCTTCAGAGTATGGAAGTATGGGGCAGTAATGGTGCTGACTTGGGCGGTCATGCTGAGTTTGCTGCTGAGGACAATCCGAGGTTCCTGGCACAGGTGGCGGAGCCCGTCTATCCTAGCTGTGTTGGCCACCAGGTAAAGTTCCACAGTGAAGTGCTCTTCCTGAAGATTATGATTTCGGTCCGGTCAGCATTCAGCTTTAGACCGTTACAGTCATGCATACATTGAACCTGAGCCAAATACTGGGTGTCCTGACAGAGAGAAAATTAGTTGAGTGACATCAGCGTAGAAGAGGAAGCTGATGTCGTGAAATCATATGATGCTGGCTAGAGGGATCATGTATGCATTGAATTCTTGCAAAGTCCAAAGATTTGTTTGTGGGGGTCCAAGGTGTACTGTGCCAGGCTTCCTGACTGGGTGCTTCCAGTCAGGAAGAAGCAGATCCATTGGAGTGCCAGTCCTTGTATTCCGATGTTGTGTAGGAGTTGAATGAGGATGGGTTAGGAGACCATTTTAAACGCAGAGGAGAGGTCCAGGAGGATGAGGGCAACCGTGTCTCCTCAGTCCAGAGTCATGCAGATGTCCTCTGCTGCAGCGCTGTGGGCAGTTTCCGTGCTGTGGCTGGACCTGAAGCCAGAATGAATGGTGTTTAGGTGTTGCCTGTCACTGAAGTATTCAGAGATGTATCTGTTGATGATTCCCTTTATGACTTTGGCCAGGAATGGTAGCAGGAAGATCCGTCTGTAGTTGGCGAGCACTGAAGGGTCACCGGAGGGTTTCTTTAGCAATCGGAGGAGAGTTGCATTTTTCCAAGAGTGTAGGAAGGTTGATGAAGTGGTTGAGTCATTCAGAGTGGGTGCGATCAAGTCACTAATGGGTTGCACTCCTCTAAAGTAGGTATGAGGTCAGGGGTCCAATGGGGCCTCTAAGTGTATGGACTTCATGGTGGCAGCGGTTACTTCTGGCACAATGACGGTCCATGTGGTTAATACTAATTCTTTGGATAAGTTTCGGAGGGCTTTGAGGAGGTAAGTCGGGTGCAGTTGTGGGTTGAAGTTGCTGTAAATGACGGTGATTCTGTTGTTGAAGAATTGAGATAAATGGTTGAAGAGGACCTAGGACGGGGGTCAATGAGTTGGAGGTGGCTGTTCGTGAGGTGAAATCCTTCAAAATCTTTGCTTCTGTTGGTACTGGCATTGATGTGATCCGCCAGGGTGGCGCGTTAATAACGGAACAGAATAAACTAAATAAAGAAAAGAATAAAACTAGCTTCCATCTGAGAACTATTTCCTGGCTGCAGCACTTTACAGATTGATGTAACGAAAATTACATTGTAGCTCTACACATTTCCCGGACTACCTACGATCGGACCGTAGTTGAACTTTTTGCCGTTCTTCGGTGGAGGAAGTCTTTCCTTTTAGCCTCTTCTATTTAGTTTCGTATCAATACACAGTGAACTCGAACTGATCATTGCTGCGCTAGCGCTTTGGGTGACAACACTGTAAACTATTGCTGCAAGTGCTTTTAAACTACGTTCTGTTTTTAAATTTGTTGTTGCTACTGTCAATCGTGCGCTGACTCCCCGGTCCACCGCAGCGATTTATGCTGTTTGTTGTGGAGGGAGAACAGAGCGCTTTCACTTCCTGGTGGTGCCATTAGTGGGCGGCCATCTTAGCAGGGCGACGCTCCAGTCTTTCCTCGAGCCCTGACTACATAAGTTCACAGCGCTGACGCGCACGAGCAAACTCGAACTGATCATTGCTGCGCTAGCGCGACAACACTGTAAACTATTGCTGCAAGTGCTTTTAAACTACGTTCTGTTTTTAAATTTGTTGTTGCTACTGTCAATCGTGCGCTGACTCCCCGGTCCACCGCAGCGATTTATGCTGTTTGTTGTGGAGGGAGAACAGAGCGCTTTCACTTCCTGGTGGTGCCATTAGTGGGCGGCCATCTTAGCAGGGTGACGCTCCAGTCTTTCCACGACCCCAATCTACTTAAACCCCCCGTCCCACCACGCAGCGGTTACGCGCAGCGGGAGCGCCGTAGACGCGCCGACGAGACGCGCCGACGAGACGCCTAAGAGAAGCCAGTCTGTGCCAGTCCGCGTCCAACCGCTCCCAGATCCCCAGCACTATGGTAGGGAACCGACTCTTCTATGACTCCTCCTTCCTGCACGCGCTAAGATCTACTATTAACCCTCAATGTCTGCACTCGGTGCGCCCTACGAGTAGCAAGGCCTGTTGCAATGCTTGCAATTGGGAACTATCCATTAAAGTTATAGGGAGACATTCCACCGACCACAATTGGAAGATGTTTCTTCTCAACTGTCGTTCGATGCCTAAACACTGTACAGAACTGGCTCTGTTGATAGAAGAGTATAAGCCTGAGGCTCTCTTTTTAACAGAGACGTGGCTCCAGCTAGAAGTTGATCCTACTACAGTATGGGCCACCCCTCAAGGTTACACCTTAAAGAGACTGGATCGCAAGACGGGTAGAGGAGGAGGGCTAGCCATTATTTATAGAGATCACTATAGGTGTCGCTTTACCCCTTCCACTACTTCAGTCTGTGAGAGCCTACTCTTTACCCTAGAGCTATCCCCTACTAACACCTTTACAGGCCTCTTAGTCTATCGACCGCCTGGAACCTCTGGTCAATTTGTCGCAAACATGACGGACCTTGTTGTTAACCTAGTGCTTACCTCGGCAAATTTTACTGTGTTAGGCGACCTAAATTTGCATTTGGACGATCCGCTTGATTCAGCAGCCAACAGTCTTCGACTGAATCTTCAAGCTATCGATTTGACCCAAAAAGGATTCCTTTGTACACACATTATAGGGCATCTTTTGGATCACATTTATAGTAATCTTGATAGCCTAAACGTCGAGTCGCCTATACCATTGCCCTGGACCGACCATTATTTAATACCCTTTACATGGACTACTAGAATTTCCCCCATAACACAAGATCCTAAAAAACACTGGGGTAGGAAATGGGCCTCGCTTTCCACTTCCAAGTGGGAATTGGCGCTTGCCGAACTTAAACCCTCGAAGGCTACAAACCCCAATATAGCCTGTACCAACTTTGATAACTGGATTTTCAACTCCCTTAACCTAGTCCTTCCAAAGGAATCTCTGCATTCTATAAAAAGGTCAAAAGTAGCCCCATGGTATTCCCCCACTTTAAGAGTCATGAAACAATCTTGTCG
The DNA here is from genome assembly GCF_964261635.1 of Lissotriton helveticus. NCBI lineage: Eukaryota > Metazoa > Chordata > Amphibia > Caudata > Salamandridae > Lissotriton > Lissotriton helveticus. Next base: position 1,246,819,810 of record NC_136069.1, on the reverse strand, counting down.
TAAATTGGAGAGAGCCTGGAGGCAGGATCATTCACAGCCTAAGAAAGCAGAGTACAGAGCCGCAATTAGGCTATATGCACCAGTTACTACTTGTGTAACGATATATCTGTAAGAGACATTAGTTAGTATTAGATTCCTTACCTTAGAATATCCCCAGGCGTCAGACTGGATCCGGAACCTTTTGCGTAGCAGTACCCTTGCGCGTCGGTAGGCGTTGTCTGCGGCTCCGCGTCCGTCGTCGGCGCCGTGATGACGTCGTCGGAGTACTTAGACGCCGCCTCCGCGTGCTGACGTCAGTTCTTAGACACAGCTTTTCCGCGCCAGAAACGCAGAGCCATGTAAAAAACCAACACTGGTGCCATTGAAACTAGGGCCCTGAAAGGGGGTAACCCTAACCCTAGATATCGGTTCGCAGAACGGGGAGGATGGGTGGGTCGGTAAGGAATCTAATACTAACTAATGTCTCTTACAGATATATCGTCACACAAGTAGTAACTTGTGCATCTGAAAGAGACACGTTAGTATTAGATTCCTTACCTTAGAATAGATACCCCAGCAATACCAACCCCGGAGGTGGGTCTGCGAACCAATAATCACACCAGAAAGTCCTGGAGGACGGAACGGCCAAAGAAGCCATCCCTCCGGACTTGGCTGGCCAGGCAGTAGTGTCTTGCAAACGTGTGCAGCGATGCCCACGTAGCTGCCTGATGGATGTCTTGTAAGGGCACTCCCCGGCCCAGGGCAGTTGTAGTTGCCGTGGCTCGGGTGGAATGAGCCCGCAATCCAACAGGGGGCTCCTTTTTAGCCAAGGAGTAACATGCCTGGATACACAAGATGATCCACCGGGAGATGGTCCTCTTGTGCACCGCTTTCCCCTTCTTAGCGCCCACGTAACCAACAAAGAGTTGGTCATCCACGCGGAACTGGCGTGTGCGATTCAAGTAAAATGAGAGCGCACGTTTTGGTTCCAGACGGTGGAGCCGCTCTTCCTCTTTAGAGGGATGCGGTGGCGGGAAGAAGGTTGGCAAGGTGATAGACTGCCCGATGTGGAAGGCCGTGACAACCTTGGGCAGGAAAGATGGCTTAGTACGCAACACCACTTTGTCCGGATGGACAGAAAGGAAAGGTGGAGTACAAGAAAGGGCCTGGAGCTCACTCACTCTCCTGGCAGAGGTGATGGCAACCAGGAAAGCAGTCTTCAGAGTTAGAAGGCGGAGAGGACAGTTGTGAAGTGGCTCAAAGGGAGCGCACATCAGAAATGTAAGAACCAGGTTCAAGTCCCACTGAGGCATCACAAACGGAACAGGAGGAAACGTGTGTGGGATGCCCTTAAGAAATCTATTTACAATAGGGGACTTGAACAAAGAAGGTTGATCAGGCAGCCTCAGAAAGGCTGAAAGGGCAGAAAGGTAGCCCTTGATAGTGCCCAGAGCAGAGCCCTGCTGGGCAAGAGAAAGAAGGAAGAGAAGAACCTCAGAAAGAGGGGCAGCAAGAGGATCCACAGCCTTTGCTGTGCACCATGCCACAAATCTGTTCCACCTGCAGGCGTATACCGACTTTGTGGAGGGACGCCTGGCTGCCAGAATGACGTTACAGACTTCAGGAGGCAAGTCAAATGGCCTCAACTGTCGCCGCTCAATCTCCAAGCATGGAGGTGGAGACTGGACAGGTTCGGGTGGAGGACCGTCCCCTGCTGCTGCGACAGAAGGTCCTCCTGAAGAGGCAGACGAACCGGGGGATCGACTGACATACTGAGTAGCTCTGGATACCAGTACCTGCAAGCCCAGTCCGGAGCCACAAGGATGACTTGGACCCGGTCGCGCTTGATCTCCTTCAGCACTCTGGGCAGAAGTGGTATAGGCGGAAAGGCGTACAGTAGACCGCAGCTCCACTCGCGACGAAAAGCGTCTCCGAGCGAGTGCCGCCTTGGAAATTCCAACGCGCAGAACTGATGACATTGCACGTTCTCTTCGGTGGCGAATAGATCTAACCAAGGCTCTCCCCATCGCTGAAAGAGGCCTTGCGCCACGTCCGAGTTCAGACGCCATTCGTGATCCATGATGCACCGACGGCTGAGCTCGTCCGCCCTGGCGTTCAGAGAACCTGCCAGGTGTTGAGCCACCAGGGTCACGCCCTGGCGTTCCAGCCATTGCCAGAGGCGCAGAGCCTCCTGGCAAAGGGTCCACTACCCCACCCCGCCCTGTTTGTTGCAGTACCACATGGCGGTGGTGTTGTCCGTGAACACCTGCACTACACTCCCCCGGACAGAGGGTAGGAATGCTTTCAGTGCTAGACGAATCGCCCGTAACTCCAACAGGTTGATGTGGAGCCGGGCCTCCGCCGGAGACCAGAGGCCTCTGATCTCCGCCTCTCCCATGTGGCCTCCCCAGCCCTGGAGGGACGCATCCGTCACAACTACGTGCTCCGGTTGGGGAAGGGAGAGGGGTCTGCCGCTGAGCCAATCGCGGTCCGTGAGCCACCACTGCAGCTGTCTCGCAGTGCCCTCCGAGATCAGGACGTGGTCGGATAGGTTGCCCTGATGCTGGGCCCACTGAAACTTCAGGTCCCACTGCAGAGCCCGCATCCCCCACCTGGCGTGATGCACCAGCAGGATGCAGGAGGCCATCAGCCCCAGAAGCCGCAGCGTCAACCTGACCGAGACCCGGGATAACGGCTGAAAGATGGGAATCAGAGCCTGAATATCCCGGACCCGCTGTTCAGGTGGATAAACCCGAAACCGCGCCGAGTGGAGAACCGCTCCGATGAAAAGGAGCTTCTGAGAGGGGCACAGGTGTGACTTCGGCACATTGATGGAGAACCCCAGCCGGTGCAGGAGATCTGCCGTAGTCTGGAGGTGGCTGACGACTGTGTGGGGCGAGCCCGCCTTCAACAACCAGTCGTCGAGGTAGGGGAAGACTGAAACCCCTAACCTGCGCAGATGAGCTGCGACCACCGCCATCACCTTTGTGAAGACCAGTGGGGCGCTGGTAAGGCCGAAGGGGAGCGCGGTATACTGAAAGTGCTCGTGGCCAACCATGAACCGCAGGTAGCGCCAGTGGGCCGGCAGGACGGGGATGTGGAAATAAGCGTCCTGCAAGTCCAATGCTACCATCCAGTCTCCTGGGTCCAGGGCAGCTAGGACCTGAGCCAGTGTCAGCATCTTGAACTTCTCCTTCCGGAGGAAGCCGTTGACGTTCCTTAGGTCCAAGATAGGGCGTAGGTCCCCTTTGCCCTTCTTGGGTACAAGAAAGTAGTGGGAGTAGCAACCACACCCTACTTCTGGCCCAGGAACGCGCTCAATGGCCCCCTTGGCCAAGAGGGCCGTAACTTCCTCCTGCAGAAGTCGCAAATGATCCCCCGATACACGGTGGTTCTGCGGTGGCATGGCTGGAGGAGTCGCCTCGAAGGTAGGGAGTAGCCCCTGCCCCGCACTGGCGTCACATGGGCCTGAAAGCACGGACTAGGAGGGTTTGGAGGCGGATGCTGCGGGGGAAGGTGTGGACTGACCTCGCCGTTGTCCCCGACCGCCGGGACGGCGGTTCCCACGGCCGCCACCGCGTTGGGTATTACCCTGCGGAGCGTGGCTGGCAGCACGTGTGGGTACACCCCTTTCGTGGCCATGAAAGGAATGAAAGGTAGCCGATTGCTGGCGCGGGGCCGAGAGGCCCAAGGACTTGGCCGTAGCCCTGGAGTCTTTAAAGCGCTCGAGCGCATGATCTGCCTTGTCGCCAAAGAGGTGACGGCCATCAAACGGCATGTCCATCAAGGTGTTCTGGACATCGGCCAAAAAGTTGGCGGACCTCAACCAGGCGTGACGTCTGACCGCCACCGTCGTTGCCATCGCTCTACCTAGTGAGTCGGTGGTATCCAGACCACACCTTATAGAATATTTGGCTGCATCCCGGCCCTCCACAAGGGCTTGGCCGAGTTTGGCCCTTACCTCCAACGGACACTCTGGCAGCACTTCCGCAACCGTATCCCACAGAGAGTGGGTGTAGCGGCCCAAGAGGCATGCGGTGTTGGAAGACCGCAGTCCCAGACTAAGGGACGAGAAGATCTTTTTGCCGTACTGCTCGTACCTCTTGGATTCCCTGTCCAGCGGGAATGCGGTCTGGGAATTGGAGGCCTGGATGACCAGGCTCTCGGGGGTAGGGTGGGTGGACAGGAAACATGGGTCGCCTGGTGCTGGGCGGTGGCGTCTGGCCACGTTCCTATCTACGGGCGAACCAGTAGCGGGCTTGGACCAAGTGCCCAGAAGAACGTCGGTCAAGGCCTCATTAAAGGGCAGCAGAGGCTCGGCCGAGCTTGACTGCGGTTTAAGGACCTCAGTGAGGAGATTAGTCCTCACGGCCGCGACGGGGAGCTCAAGGCCCAAGGCCTTGGCAGCCCTCATCAACACCACACTGTAGGTTGCCCCCTCCTCCGAAGCCACGGTAGGAGGGGAGACAAAACCAGTGTCTGGAGAGGTGTCCAGGCCACTGGCCTCCCCAAGGTCCTCTGTCCAGTCCTCATGAGACTGGCACTCTCTGGTCAGAGGGTCCTCAGACCCCTCCCAGTCCTCTTCAGCACCCATCTCCTGAAACTCAGGGTTCTCAACTAATGGTGCCTGCTCATAGAAGTGAAACTCCCCAAACGACGTCTGGAGCGGCGCCCATCGGGGCCGTCCCGACGTCGGAACAGGAATGAAGGGGGCATCGGGGACGGCACCGCCCGAGGACGGCGCCGGAGGCGACACCTGATGGTCCGACGCCGGGGAGGTCGTAAGGTCCACCGGCGACAATCCAGATCCCGAAGAAGGTCTAGCGGCGTCGGGCCCGAAGGCGCCGGCGGCGCCGGGGCCACTGTTCCCTGCGGCGCCGGGCCCGAAGGCGCCGGCGGCGTCTGGATAGCGGGAACCTGCGGCGCCGGGCCCGAAGGCGTCGGCGGCGTCGGGGCCGAAACCCCCGACCATGGCCATGAGGAAGCGCTCGATCTCCTCCGGCGTCACGTTGAGCCCAGGGACCGGAGGGTGTGGAGCTGAACGCGGCGCCCGCTACTCCGAAGGAGCCGCGTGGGCGGTGTCACCCGAACCCCCGGCCGTATCGCGCGAGCGTCGGGGGGGAGTCCGCAGAGTGATGACGCCTCTTGGACTTCTGGTGCTTCTTACCCGACGACGACTTCGACCCGGAGGAGTGCGGCCTACTCTCGGAGCTGTGGTGGCTCCGAGCCCGCGACCTGTCCCTCGACCTCCCGTGGGACCGAGACCTCTCGCGGCGCGGGACCGACTGCCGGAGTTCGAGTCGCCTGCGGGACCGCTCCCGCCTGGCTTTCGAAGAGAGGGCCCGGCAGTCGGAGCAGGCCTTGTCGTCGTGATCGACGCCTAGACAAGTTAAACACAGGTGGTGAGGATCCGTGACCGACATCGTGCGGTCGCAATCCTCGCAGTGCTTAAAGCCGGGCATCCCTACGGCACCAATCGGAGTCGAAAGACTTCGAGAAATGATCAAAAAACTATCAAAAAGTTAGTCAAAAATTGACTAGGGTTACAGCTTTTTCCAGATCTGCGCTTGCTGGCGCGGAAAAAAGAAGAACTGACGTCAGCACGCGGAGGCTGCGTCTAAGTACTCCGACGACGTTATCACGGCGCCCACGACGGACGCGGAGCCGCAGACGACGCCTAGCGACGCGCAAGGTTACTGCTACGCAAAAGTTTCCGGATCCAGTCTGACGCCTGGGGATATTCTAAGGTAAGGAATCTAATACTAACGTGTCTCTTTCAGATAAAAAGGAAATTAAGTCAGCACAAGACCTCTTTTATGAATCAAAAATCAACTTGGCTGCAAACGCCCCAAAGAGATTTTTAAAATAGCCAAATTGTTGATCTCCCCTCCTCCCGAGCGTATGTCACCAGATGGTGCATTAGCCCGATGCAACAATTTGGCTATTTTCTTCTCCCAGAAGATCCAGACCATCTACTCCTCTTTTGTCACAGATAGAAATGATTCAGACGCTGCCACGATAGCAAGCCTTGACATTTCAGTCCCTTCTAAACTGGACAAATTCCCTCTCCTAGACTCCATCTTTCTAGATAGAATAATCCCTAAAGTCATCTCGGGATCCCCTAGTGACCCAGCACCTCCGCAGGTTCTTACCATGGTCATTGATGGCATTCGCCCAGTCATCCTCGATGTCCTCAACTCCTCTATCATCTCGAGCACCGTCCCGATCGCGTGGAAATGTGCAATGGTCAAAGCTCTTTTAAAAAAAAACACCTTAGACCAAAATAATCTAGCTAACTTCCGTCCCATTTCTTTACTTCCCTGGATGAGTAAGCTGCTAGAAAAGCACATTAACAATATCTTAGTAGATTATTTAGAATCTAATAATCTGCTATGCACCTCCCAGACGGGATTTCGCCCTCAACACTGAACTGAAAGAGCTTTGCTGGCAGTGACGGAAGAAACAAGATCTGTGCTGGACCGGGGAGGGAAAGCAGCCATCATATTATTAGACCTCAGTGCTGCGTTCGACACGGTTAACCATGCCACTTTATTACATCGATTGAAAGGCATGGGTGTGTCGGGCGCGGCCCTGGCATGGCTGACTTCCTTCCTGGACGAGCGCTTCTTCCAGGTGTTTGAGGGGGAGGCAGTTTCCACCAAGCAGCCACTCAGTTGTGGGGTTCCTCAGGGCTCTGCCCTGAGCCCCACACTCTCTAATGCCTACATGAGGCCTTTAGCAGAGATAGTCCATCCCTTTGGCGTGCGTATTGTCACCTACGCAGACGACACTCAGTTGGTGGTCTCATTGGACCACACTGAGGGGTCGTCCAGTACACTGGGCCCCTGTCTAGAGGCAGTGGCCAAATGGATGGAATCCTCCTGCCTCAGATTAAATGGGGAGAAGACAGATCATGCTACTGGGCAACCCTGCACAGACCACTCTGGTTTCCATCTGGCCCACGTGTCTAGGTCCTCCCCCCCCCCAAACCTCAGATAAAGAGCCTGGGAGTTTGGCTCGACAAATCGCTAGACTTCACTTTCCAGGCCACTAAAACTGCATCCACCTGTTTTGGGCTAATGAGAATGCTCCGGAAAGTGCTCCCTTTGCTTCCGTTCCAGGCGAGGAGAGTCATGGTTCAGGCCTTGATACTCTCCCGCCTGGACTACGGCAATGCTCTGTATCTAGGAGCCCCGGTGGCAGCGATCAACAAGCTCCAGGTCACTCAAAACTGTGCGGCCCGACTACTTTTTAACATTCCACGCTGGCAGTCGGCCAAACAGGCCCTAAAGAAACTACATTGGCTCCCTGTGGCTGTAAGGGTACAATTCAAGGCTATGTGCCTTGTTCAAAAAGCCATTCATCGAACAGGTCCAGCTATAATGCACCCCCTAGCCATTCCCTACCTTCTCCCCAGAGCTCTTCGCTCCAGTTCGCTGCATTTAGCTACCACGACCAAAGTAAATAAAGCCCTCTGGGGCAGCCACTCATTCTCGCACATTGCTGCGAGAACATGGAATTCCCTTCCTCTTGCCCTTAGAGAGAACAACAACCGGATGGCATTCAGAAGAGCTTTAAAAACTCACTTGTTTGGAAGAGCGTGTTAACCAACCCAGTATATCACCTTGGAATTCAGTCAAAGCGCTGCGAGGCCTCCGGGTAGTCTATGCGCGATACAAATATAATTTTTCATTTCATTTCATTTCAGTGACGATACTTAAGGGATCCAGGTAGAAGTGCAGTAAGAGTAATATTTTTTAGTGAAACAACATTTTTTTACAAAGGAAAGGAGTATATACTACTTTGTCTTTAACTTTCCCTCACACACTCTACTCCATAGGTAAAGACCTGGGACAATAACCATTCATGAACCAACGTCCTTTCAAGTTTGTTTCTAAAAAAAAGTATATCCCCAAGGAAATACACAAATACGAACAGCCACTGAGAAACTTTCCGTTTGAGAAGGTTCCCACTTGCACATATAAGTGTTACGGAAAAGTGACTTAGCAAACCTTCTGTGCTGTTCTGATCTTTGACTTGTTAAGAGGCAGACAACAAGACATGCTTTGAATTGTTAAAGAAACAAAACAAGTATGGGCTTGAGGGGAGTAAGCTGTCCACAGCCCTTCCATAACTTGACGTGGCAGAGAATCATAATGATGCTGTGCAACATAACCAGCAATTTTGTGTAAGTTACAGATTTTTGTGACAGGATTGAGGTGCGGTTTACACAAGTTTGGTAATGATCCAGTCCCCTGACGTTGTTATGGTTATGGCTCCACACTTGGTTAAGATTCACTTTGTAGTCACATTTGTGGTGGACTTTGATCCTTGACACTTGAGCCTGCCAACCCCCTTGTTAGCTTTCCTCGGTCACAATTCTTTTTGTGTTTTAGGGTTAGCCCTTCAGGGGCAAGCAAATAACAAAATTGACTTGCACTGGTATGGGTAAGAGGTGTTTCAAGCGCCCAAACTTTGAAGCAATCTGAAACAGGAAGCTGTGTTGAGTAAGCTTCCACATTTATGTAAAAAATGTCACACTTACTGTTGCACAAGGAGCTGCCAAATACAATATGTTCACCAACACTGCAGAATAATAATGAGGGTAAAACTATGGTACACATTTGCAATTGTCGTAAGAGATAAGGTGCATGTTCATGATCACTTACGGAAAGCACATCCACTTTTCACACCTTACCGAATAAATCTGTGCATGTTCACTAGTAGTAGAATCAAGCATGCGTCTAATATCAAGCATGTGTCTAATATCAAGCATGTGTCTATAGAATTCGCACCCACATAACTCCAAACGCCACCTTACTCAATGAGACAGGGTCTGAATTCAAATCACGACACAACCATCTTCCCTTAAATAAGAATGTGGTTCTTCACAACGTACAAATTTAAGTTGGGTACCAGGCTTTAGGCCGCACATGGCATAGAAAGACTTATTGTGCAAACCAGCAGCAGGAGATGTTGTAATCAGAGCAAAGGGGTTTAGTGCACATACCTATGATAGAGACAAACCCATCAATTCTTACAAATATGATGGGTTGCTTCAATTGAAATCCTAGTTGGTCTAGTTGACCAATGGTACCTCAACACTGTAAACCAAATACACCCCTTCAGTACTAGACTCTGCAGTTGTACTACGGGTTGTACATTGTCGGTGCCAAACGTATGAGTTACTTACCTTCGGTAACGATGTATCTGGTAGGGACGTTGTCTAGTCGTAAATTCCTTAACTAATCCCCAGGCTGTCAGACTGGATCTGGAATTTTTTTGCAGCAGCACCTCTGCACGCCCGGGGTTGGCGCCACACAACCCCACCTTGACGTCGTCCACGTATGTGACATCAGCGAGGTCATATAAGTCCTCCTTGCGCGCTGACGTCAGTTTTCTTCGGAGAAACTTTTCCGTGGCACAACGCGGAGCCACCAACAAAAAACTGTGAAAGTATGGGAACAGTGTGCAAGGGATGAAAAATCTGTGAACAAGAAGGAGGATGGTGGAGACACCATCATAAAAGACATAATTAGACACTGCCTACATAAGTGAAAAACTGTGAGAAAAAGCCCCGCAGGCTAAGCGAAGATCCTTCCCTGAGTGCAACAAGGGAAGAGCATCTCAACATACCGAAATAGACTGATATTGCCATGTAGAACTGTGACATTTAAAAAGAACGGAGCACAGAAGAACAACAGTGCACCGTAGGAAGGAACTAGCCCTTCCTCTATAATAACGAAGGTTGGAAACAGAGCACAAACGACCCCCAAAAGGACAACCAAGAGGAGACCAATAGAAAAGACGGAAGGAAGGGAAGGTAACTGGAGAGGAAAACAAATCTCCTCGTACCGTATTACAGGAAGAAGCCCCATAGCAGATGTTAACTGTATATGGAAACACTCAGAGGGGAGCCACAACTGAACTCCTGTGAGAGCCAACCCAATGGCAACTGAAGAGGCCAGCGGAGAACACCACCCTGCAAGGTTCTCGCACAACGGGGAGGCTGGGTGGGCGTTAAGGAATCTGCGGCTAGACAACGTCTCTACCAGATACATCGTTGCCGGAGGTAAGTAACTCGTACATCTGATAGAGACATCTAGCCGCAGATTCCTTAACTTAGAATAGATACCACAGCCATACCTGAAAGGGGAGGTGGGTCTGCGACAGAACAGAAAGCGCCAAGCATCCGATCCGGCAACAGAGTGACGGATAAAGCGGAAAAGCTGTGGCGGAACAGCCAGACAGCAGCCCAAGCAGCTCGAAGAGCAGGATTAACAGGATAGAAGATATCCTAAAAATGCCAGAATGGCGCTACACCATACTTGTATAAAAACGACAGGTAGAATGGCATGAGCCCTATACCAGAGCAAAGAAAGAGAGAGAGAGAAAAACCACTCTCCGCTTAATGGCGCACAAAAGTACACCGGTTCAAGCGCGAAATGAACTTGGAGAGGCAACCAGAGCCTAACAGACTAGCTCATAGAAGGAAGCCGAAGGAGCTAGTGTCAAGAGCCCAAAGGCAAGGGCTAGAACCTGAGCAATGCATTGGGAATAGCCGGTGGGACAAGAAACATGCCAAGGGAACACACAATCCTTAAAAAGGGTAATTACGGGCAATTATTCTAAACCCGCTGAAGCAGGTAGAAACATGCAGCAAGTAATGGCCATAGTGACCTTAAAGTGGCTTACACAAGAAGCATAAGAGTGCCGAACCAGGCAGTATGAAGCCAAAGTGAGAAACAACCACAATATAGACTTGCAGGCAGTAGTCAAGGACCACTGCCATCAGAAGAGCTGTCCCACAGGGGTAGCCTTAACCATTTTATGTGATAATATGGAAAAAAGCATAATCGAAGGAAGTGGCCAAAAATGCCAAGTTGAACGAATGGTGGGAAGAGTCTCAGAATCCGAGACCAACACCCCAGAAAAGACACGTACAGCGTCGACACCAAAAGGGAGCATATGGCAAATTGGGAAATCACCCCAGTAAGCAGATGCAAGGAGTAACCTATGGGCAACTTGCAACAACTCAGAAAAGCTCCCCCATACATGGAGATATTGGTCCAGACCTTGCAGCCTCGAAAAGAGGTGGCGACGTAGGAAGAGGAATACCAAGGCAACCAGCATGTATACAGAAATGTATAAACATGAAATTATGTAGAGAGAGAACTAGCAAGGAGCAAGAACAGGTCAATACTGGATCATACCTAGTACAGTAAGGGCAGGTAGGAGCCGTTTTTGAAGAGGTCACCATGAAACCTCCCAAGGAGGTGGATGACCATGGCATAAGCAGATGGCACCAAGAAAAAACATAGAACGTCGTACAACGGACCACCAGGCAACGCATGGAGACCACACGATCTCCAGGCTCAGGAGAGATAAGCAAAGCTATATGCTATATAAAACTTTATAAATATATAAATAAATAGCATACAAGTACCCCACGTGGAGCATGTATACCCCAAACAACGGAAAACACCTCTTAGGGCAATAAGACAAGCCAAAGGAGCCCAGTAACAAACTGAAACCGGGAACATGAGATCCGAGCCGTTTGACATTAACAAGCTGAACCACCAGCTCAATACCACAGTCAGAGGACCAGACACAGCAACCTGTGGAACACAGCCACAGCAGGCCAACAGGCCAACAGGCAGCTCAAAGCAAAACGCATCCAAGGGATGCCAATAAAAGGGTAATCACCCTTGAACACAGAAAAAGGAAGACGTAAGGCTCCCTGCCCATATTAAACAGAGCGCATCTAAAGGATGCAAAATGAAAAAGTACCACCACGGAATATAGGCCTAAAAAGACCTAAGTGGGAGGACGAAAGTCGGCAAGGAGCCGGTGAATCGCCGACTCGGCGTGAGCATCAAACAACAAAACCCCATCAAAGGGTAAGTCAACCAGTCGCTCCCAGGTATTTTCAGGGAAGACGCTATCTCGCAACCAAGCGTGACGCCTTAAGGCAACAGAGCCCGCCATAGCTCGGCCCAAAGAATCCGCAGTATCTAAGGCTGAGCGGATTGTGAATTCACAAAGGTCGGGCCATCCCGGAGGAGGTGAAGGAGATCAACACAAGCACCTTCAGAGGTGGCAGAAAGCAAAGACTCTGCAGAGTCCCACAGGGCAGAGGTAGCCCAAGCCAAAACACACACTGTATTTAAGGACCGTAGGGCTGCAATAGTGGATGCAAAGATGTTCCTTCCCCATGACTCAAGCCATCTGGACTCCTGAGAGGGAGGAAGCGTTAGAGGGGGCAGGGAAGGAAAGGCAGTCTGTAACACACAGCCCTGCGCATCAGAATGCACAAAAAAACAAACAGGATCATGTGGAGCAGGACGGTAGCGGTGCAAAACTGAACGAGCCACCGGGTCACCTGAAGCAGGCCGGACCCAGGTACCCAAAAGGGCCTCATAAAGGGAAGCCTCGAAGGGCAGAAGCAGCTCCACATTCCCGGACCCATGGTGAAGGACCTCAAGCAAGGGGTCCACAGACAAAAGGGCAGAAGGGGGTTGCATGTTTAAGATGTGGGTGGCCAATGAGACAAAACCCGCACCAGACTCAGTAGCCCTCCGCGGAGGGGACAACAGCTTATCAGTGGGGGAGGGTTGTAAGCTGACCCTCCCAAGACACTGAGGGTGTGACCAATGCCCCACGTAAGGGAGCCCCATTGAAGAATGAGGAACCTGATGGGGCTCCTGGGGAGGCGAAGAGCCTGCCGGATCTGGGAGCTCCTAAGGAGGCTCCGAAAATTCCAAGGGGGGCTTATATCAACAATACCTCCGGCGATGTCAGGCGAGATGGCGGCGCCAAACTCTCTCCAGAGGTCTCTAGAGAAGAGTCAACAACTCGGCATCAACACGGCGGCAAAACGACACGTGTGGGCGCCGATTGTCCCTCGTCAGGCGCCAACTGGGCTGCATCCGGCGTCGAGTCGGCGCCAAAACTATGACAAGCTCCCCTTCCGAATGAAGACGACGCCGGAGTCGGCGAGGCAAGCTTTCAACGCCGCCTCAGTGCCGACTCGGACTCATCCATGACAGGCTCCGACTCCGGAGAAAGAAGCAGAGGTGTGCTTCCAGCTTCGGAATGGGAGAGGACCCAAGGGAGGCCTGCAGTGCCGCGGCATATTCCTCCATCTGGGCCCGAGTCGCCTCCAAACCCGGAAAGGGCGGATAGTGGGGGGAGGTGGGGGGGGGCGGGGAGGGAGCGACTGTTGGGAGTGCACGTCCGGAATGTTCCGGGAACCAGTGTCCCAGACAACAGAAAGAGAGGTCGAAGACCTCAGCGACAAGCGCCTCGACTTACTAAGCGGTGAACGACGGCCCAGGGCCCCAGAGGGCAATCGACGGCGGAACCGGACAGTAGAGGGACCTGCTGTTGATGAAGAGGACGGGGGAGAGATGACTCCGACAGCCGTGCCGAGTGAAGCTTCGTACGGCGCTCCCGCCAAGACTTCGGCTTCAGGTGCTGGCAGGCTTCGCAGTCCGTGGAGTCATGCTGCTAGCCCAGACACCACATACAACTAAGATGCGGGTTTGTCACGGACATCTCCAGCGATCAGGAATTACAAGTTTTAAAGCCCAAAGGCATTGCACACTGTTCCTAACGCGAAGCGTCGAAAAGGAGGCCTGAAAACAGACCAGAGGAACCGCTCATTCCGGATCCGCGTTGCACGCGGAAAAGAATGAAACTGAGGTCAGCGCGCCAGGAGGGACTTATATGACCTCGCTGACGTCACGTACGTGGGCGGGGTCGTGTGGCGCCATCCCCCGGCACACAGAGGTGCTGCTGCAAAAAAATTCCGGATCCAGTCTGACGCCTGGGGATATTCTAAGTTAAGGAATCTGTGGCTAGATGTCTCTATCAGATGTTGGTTTATCAAGACCCATATTATGTATGTAGGCTTAGAAGCAACATGGAATTTAAGTAGTGAGCCAGGCTACAGGAGCTGTTTCTAGCATCAAACTGATTAAGCAGATTCGCAAGACTTTATTCCTGTCAAACAAGGTGGTTACTGTAACTTACTAGTAGTAAAGGACCTTCTGTGATTGAGCATTTTAAGTAAATTGACACACCGATGTCGCAGTGAGGAGATGCATAATAAAGTTAAAGGGAACACTTCCTGCATACATACAACTTATTTAAAGGCATGCCAGACCTTGAAACATAAATGGGGGCTGGTATTGCATCCTCTGGCAGGAGGCAAGGAATTAATTTCCTCACATGCCACATGTACGTTTCCCACTCACAATACGGATAGCTGAGTGTGAGATGTTAGTATTGCTCATGGATATGCCACGTCAGAACCTTAATTTCAAAGGAGGGTTGATGTCACATCCCCCTGCAAGGATGCAGGGAGACATTGTTTTTCTATAATTGCGTGAATGTATTATTCATACCAGTGGGTATGAATTTGACTTCATATGGCATGTACACTGCATGTCAGGACTTAGGCCACAAAGAAGGATTGCTACTGCATCCTCCGGTGGGGCTCAAGTCCTTATTTCTTCTAAGGTGCATACATGTTAACCATAGTTTGCAATAGAAGGGTTGGCTGATTGTAATTGGCTTGGTGCATGGGATATAACCCAGGTTTCTGCACAGAGACAAAATTAAACAATGTGCATGAAAGAAAAAAAAAACCAGACTGGAAACAGTTTTTTCAGATCCATCTTATAAACGTCCTTTCGGTAAAAAATGTACCCCTATAACCTATCAGCGATCTGCATAAGAATTGGCATTACTAGACTTCCCATCACTCTTCTGTACAGGAAGTGATATCACTGTATTTCCCATCATACACCTGCACAGGACGTGACACTATTTCCCATCATCCATTTGCAGAGCAAGTGACTTCACTTGTTTCCCAACGAATACCCTGTGTTCCTCCCAGCACCCAGGACTTATTTAATGGCGGCTGGAGTGTGGACGTACTGCGGGCACGCTAAATGCAAGCCAGTTTGCGCCTGTACCGTGCCAAGTGCCAGGAACCCTTGTTCTCCTTCTACCCATGGCACCTTGCAATGTTCCTCCGTGCACTCAACACTGGATGCCAGTCGCGGCACTGCTGCCACAACACACCACACAAGACAGAAGTGGCGTTCACATGCACCTCCTGCAAGTTCTAATGCACTCTCCCACAAACTACACCAACTACTCCTGCACCAACAGCACCCAACTTGCTCACACACAAAGCAGCCACCCAAACCAAATAACAACAAAAAAATGCCATACTTGCATGCATGCTCCTTTTCACCCACTTACTTACTCACCAAACCCGCCACAGAGATATGGGACCTACTGCATTCCAGTTATGCTCTTCCTCAAGAAAGCATGGCTAAACCCAAGGTTAGTACCAGACAGCACCACAGCCATCCTCAACGGCTACAATATTGGCAGGCAAGACTGTCGCCATCATATTCAAAGGTACAATGCTGGATGCCTATTGGACCAGATTTTCTTCTCAATTAGCAACATCACCGCTGACAAACCAGCAACTATGACCTGGACAGACCATGCCACATCCGTTTCAGCATATCCATTCCGCCCCACCACAGACCTACCACCACCAGAACCACCCGCCATAGCTTGAAAAAGGCCACAGAAGAGAAGGCGAACACACCAGCAAATTGCCGGAAGCCATCACGAACCTCAACAGCTGAATCACAACATGCACCGAAACCCTGGCTCCCCTCTAACACAACCCAGTGGCAAGAGCCTTATCCCAGGCTAGATGGTACACAGAGGGACTCAGGTTGACAAAACACCACTGTAAGTAACAAGAGTGCAAATGGAGAACAGGTCAAGACACAGCAGATAAACATCTTCAAGTCAGCCAAAAGACACTACCACCAAAAGACACTACCACCAGCAGATACGGAACACCAAGTGCACAGCTCTTGTAGATTGCATCAATGCCAACACTAACAGCTGCAAGGAATCTTCACAATCAAAGATTTCACTGCACTTCCTACCACCTCCAGCAACATCACCTTCTCACAAGACCTTTGCAACAAACTTTCAGAATTCTACTGTAACAAAATCACTTCCATATACAGCAACTTAAACCCTTAACCGGATGCTGTCACTGGTGGAACCAGACTTCCCATCACAGGAGATGAATGAACCCTGATCTTGTGACCTGCCATCACCAGTGTTGTAAAGGTGGCTTCCATAAAGACCATCCACTTGGGGGGCTCCATCTGACCCTTACCCCCACCACACCTTCAGCAAAGGACGGAGCAGCGAAGCACTAACACCCATCCTCAATGCTTCCATCGACTCAGTCATATTTCTGGACACCTGTAAACATGTCACTGTTGATAAAGTACATTGACTCACAGGAAATCTTAGATCGTTCCCAGTATGGATTTCGCGCCGGTCACACGATGAATCTGCCCTCATTGCAGCCACTGACTGCATTCGGTTGAAGGTGGACCAAGGGGGCTCGGCAGTGTTGATTCTATGTCAGGACCGGAGGCTTCAGATTATGCTTTTCCTTCTTCGCTGTTTATTACAAATACAAAACACAGCAGCCCAGAAAAGCACTGAAATTAGAAAAATGACTGAATAGACTCCAACACGGAGATCTAGTAACATGTAGTAATCAAAACAAGGAAAAAACTACATTTCCCATCAAGTCCGTGAGTAACCACAACAATAGTCCTTTCACAGTGTCCACCGCACGAAGATAGGGCGTCTCTCTTGTGTTCCCTTCCTCTTTCTTCGCTGCTTCGCAGCCAGTTAAGTCCCTTGCTCTTTTCTCTTGCCTGGGTTACTGGGTTGAGGGTTAAATTGTATGCTTTGGGTTTCTTTTTTGCTGTTCCACGCTTGCGTGGCTGTTTGGGGGACTCTGTTATTTTATTGTGCAGCTTTTTTTCCCTACAGAGCCCCTGTTATCATCGCGGGGACGCTTTCGCCCCTCACGCGATGTCCCCGTCTGGATCGCGGCCCTGATTCGGCCGCTAGGGGGAGCCGTCGCGTCTCGTTCTCCTCCGCGCGGTTCCTCTCACGGAAGGGGGCCGCGCTGAGGAGAAGGAGCTGCGCCGGAGCCTCGCCTTTGCCGCCTCACCCGGACGCCCGTTTTCGGGCTGTACTGTCCCAAAATAGCATTTCTGACGCCCCGGACGCGGTCTGTAAGGCGGGTTACCGCTTTGTACGCCTGCGGGCTGTATCTTAACGGCACCATAGCGGTTTTCACCGCGTTGACACGCTACATCCCTAGTTAGGGGCCCGCTCTGAAGAGCCTTGCTGTAAGCGCGCAGGGGGGGCGGCATCGACCCGGTCCTTGTGAGGGTCGGCACGCTTGGAGGCGGGTGCTGCCTCGATAGGTCTGGTCCCCAGCCACCTCATCTGTTAGCCTCTGGCTGCCCCATACCCGGGTACTGTGTTGCCCACGAACTCTTAACCCTTGCCTATCACCATTTGTGCCTATCCTTGTGAGACCAGGGTTGGTGGTCATGGCTGACGGGTACTACGTGGAGGAGGAAGAGTCCCACCAATATCTTAATGATGATGATTTCTATGAAGCTGTCGACAGCTCCATTTATAGGTGCGTGCAGGAGATAGTAGGTCCCATGGAGGACAGGCTCTCGACGCGCATTGTAGAGGAATGCGCAAAGCTAGGTCAAGCGCACTTGGGGCCCTCTGGAGGCAATTCTGCGTCCTCGGAGGGGGCACCCCCTGCTCCTAAGAAGGCTTGCAGGGAGGCTGCTGGGGCCCCTCAGGGGGTGGATAGGTGTGCCTTTGAATGCCTGCGGGATGCTTTTCTGGCAAAGGCGACAGATCCTACCCCTGCGCCGGCCCCGGCTCCGGGTCCTTCGGGCCAGACTGCGACGGCCCCTTCCTCCCCGGGAGGGCTCTCGCCGGTGGATACGGACGACGACGACGAGTCGGTGAGATCGTGGCGGCCGTCCGGCTCTGCGGCGGAGTTACCACAGGATAGCTCGGGCATGCTGGATCCGGATGAGATTGTTCATCCGCGATCGGCCGCTTGGGTGCCTGGGGACAAGGTCGCGAAGTTTGTGGCGGCGCGCCTACGCAAACCACTCGAGAAGGAGGCACGGAGTTGTCTGAGGGGCGAGTGTCCCCGCCCTACCCTGGAAGGGAAGGTCGCCATGACACCTGAATTGGATGGTAAGATGGCCACATTCATGGCGAAATTTGTCAAAGACCCCCGTAAGGGGATTGACCGTTCCTGGCGTTCCTGTCAGGATAAGCTGCTTGACGCCATAGGCCCCATTACCAAGATACTGGATATGGCCGAGGAGGCCAAAGTTTCTGGCAATCCCATTTCCCCAGACGTGCTCTCGAGTTGGGCGCAGAGGGTGGTCATCTTCCTGGGGAACGCCAACTGCGCCCTCTCGACGGAGCGTCGCCGATCCCTACTGATTAAACTTGACCCCAAGTTAGGGGATCTGGCCTCTTCGGAGGCGGGCGCGGTGGCGCAGGGCGGCTTGTTTGGGGACCCTTTTATCAAGGAGCTGGGCAAGTTCGTCAATACGTTTACCTCCCTAGATAGGGCCCAGTCCAACATCAAGAGGGTGTTTCACCAGCGTTTTTCCCGAGGGGCCGGTCGCGGTAGGGGCCACGCGACCGGCCGTGGAGGCCAAAGTTTACCCAACAAAGGGCAAGGCTCCGGCAGAGGCCAGTACAACACGTCGGCGAACTACACTAACTTTTACCCGACGAGAGGCCAGCGCTTCAAGGGGCGCGGAGGTGGTTTCCGGAACGACGCCGGTGGCAACAGTTCCCATGGTGAGTGTAATACCTGCGAGTCAGGTGCGCATTGGGGGTCGCCTGGCGGGTTTTCTGAACGCTTGGGCAGCGATTACATCGGATGCATGGGTGCTGCAGACGGTGCAGGGATTCCACATAGAGTTCTACGATCAGCCTTGTCAGCTAAGGGCGCCACACCCCATGGTGTTTTCACAGGCGGATGCCACCTTGATCGACGAGGAAATCTCGGCCTTATTACGCAAGGGGGCCATCTGCCATGCAGTACGCCATCCTTTCGGCTTCCTCAGCAACGTTTTCCTAGTGGAAAAGACGGACGGGGGACAGAGACCCGTGATCAACCTCAGGGATTTCAACGGGTGGCTAGTTTACCACCATTTCAAGATGGAGGGAATCCATCTGCTCCGGGACGTTCTACTCCCGGACGACTGGATGGTCCGGTTGGACCTCAAGGATGCGTATCTAGTCGTACCCATCCATCCTCCCCATCGACGGTTCCTTCAGTTTCTCTGGAGGGACAAAGTCTACGAATTCACCGCCCTTCCATTCGGGCTTTCGTCGGCTCCTTGGTGCTTCACCAAGTTGCTACACCCGGCGATAGAAACCCTGCGATGTCAGGGGATCCGGATGGTGGTCTATTTGGACGACATCCTGCTGATGGACCAGTGTCCAAGCAAACTGCTTCTCCAGCTCAATCGCACAATTTCCTTGTTGCAAGGTCTGGGGTTCGTCATCAACGAGGACAAGTCGGTTCTTTCACCTTCACAGACGATGACATTCTTAGGTTTCGTAGTGAACTCAGTACAGGCCTCGCTCAGCCTTCCCTCGCGGAAGATGGCCAAAATCCGGCATGTACTGAAGCAAACGATTTCGAAGTCTCACACCTCCCTGCGGCAGATTGCCAGAGTGGTAGGACTTCTCTCCTCCTCCATCCAGGCAATCTTCCCGGGGCCCCTGCATTATCGTGCCCTTCAACGCCTCAAGGCGCACCATCTCAGGAAGGGTCTGTCCTACGACCAGCTGGTCCCGCTCTCACGGGAAGTAAAGGGAGAGATGGCCTGGTGGCTCTCCCATATGGAAGCATGGAACGGCCGGGCGATTTTCGGCTCCGTTCCGGATCTAGTCATCGAATCAGACGCCAGCAGGTCCGGTTGGGGCGCCCGCTGTGGAGATTTTTCTACAGGCGGCGTGTGGTCTTCCGAGGAACAAGGTCTCCACATCAATTGCTTGGAGCTGCTGGCGGGCTCCTTCGCAATCCGTTGTTGGACCAAGGACATGGCGAAATCGTGTGTCCTTCTGCGGATGGACAATGTCTCAGCGGTTCGTTATGTGAACCATCTGGGCGGTCCTCGGTCCCGAGCTCTGGCGGACCTAGCAACGGAGTTTTGGGACTATTGTCTATCCCATCGGGTCTCGGTGACGGCGGAATACCTTCCGGGCCGGGACAATCAAGTTGCGGACTGGCACTCGAGGTATCTGCGAGATTCCAGTCTGTGGAAGTTGGACACCGCGGTGTTCCAATGGTTGAACAACCTGTGGGGTCCGCTCTCGGTGGACCTGTTTGCGTCCCGTCTGGATTTCCAGTTACATCGTTTTTACAGTTGGAGGCCGGATCCGCTGGCGGAAGCCACAGATGCGTTCCTCCAGGATTGGAGTCGGGGGAAGCCGTATGCGTTTCCCCCCTTCTCGATGGTTCTGCGCACGGCGGCCCAACTCCGCCGCCAGAAGGCAGAGGTGATCTTGGTGACCCCGTTTTGGAGGTCTCAAGTCTGGTTTCCGGTTCTTCTGGAACTTTCCTGGGATTCTCCAATCCTACTCCCCAGTCTCCCTCATCTCCTTCTCAATCCGAACGGGGAGCCTCACCACCTCGTGCTGCGAGACTCTCTCCGCCTCATGGCATGGCGGCTTTCCGGAGACGCTGGTCGCTCCCGGGCCTTTCGGACTCCGCTCACAACCTGTTGTCCAAGGCCTGGGCCGGGAGTACTGCAAAGAGGTACCGCTCCGCTTGGACCAGGTGGGTTCGTTGGTGTCTTCGACGAAACCTGGATCCCTTGGTCGCAGGAGTTGTTCCCATCTTGAATTTCTTGGCAGACCTGGCGGTGGAAGGTTTAGCATACCGCACCATTAATGCGATCAGGTCAGCGATTTCAGCGGCTCACGAGCCGGTGGACGGGGCTCCTGTGGGGGAGCATCCTCTTGTTTGTAGACTCCTGCGGGGAGTGAGGCTGTCCCTGCCCCCGGAGCCACGCTATTCGGTTCTATGGGATGTGAATGTGGTTCTGAATCTTTTTCTTTCCTGGCAACATAACAGGTATCTTTCCCTGAAGGAGTTATCCGCAAAATTGGCTATGCTCCTATGCTTGGTATCGTGCCGTAGAGTTTCGGATGTCAGGGCTCTTGACGTTTCTGCTAGGATTTTTTCACCGGAAGGGGTGACTTTTACTGTGGGTCGTCGTACAAAGTCTGCGACGCGGTCGATTTCTTACCCAGCATTCGAGGAGGTACCCAAACTCTGCGTGGTTCATTGCCTTAAGACATACGAGGATGTCACCCTTGAGCTTCGCCCTCCGGGCGAGAGACAGTTGCTTATAGCCCTGCGTAAGCCACACAAGGCGGTCTCTTCCCCCACCATAGCCAGATGGGTGCGGTGGGTGTTGCAGGAAGCTGGCATTGACACTAAGATGTTTGGCGCTCATTCGGCCAGGGGGGCCATGGCCTCGAAGGCTTTCTCGCTGGGTGCGCGTTTGGAGGATTTGATCCGAGCTGCAGATTGGTCCTCTGATTCCACCTTTAAACGGTTTTATTTTAAACCAGTGGTGGATGTTGCGCATTTGGTGGTCAGTAAGCTTTGAACAAGCATAATCTGAAGCCTCCGGTCCTGACATAGAATCGAAATTTGCCTAGCTTAGTAACGGTAAGTTTCAATTCTATTAAGGACACGGAGGCGAGGATTATCCCTCCCGGTCCTTCGGAGGAGATCCCACCCGTATGGCTGTAAGTAAACACTTTATTATTCTTGGTATGCCTGGTATTACTGCATTTTTTGTGGGTACTTGCCATTGTTGTTTGCTACCCGTCCTATTGGCTTTACAACGCTTACACTGGTGTGTTTTTTACTCCACTAGGTAATGAAGGTTCGAAGCAGGACCGTTGATGTGTCGGCGTGACTCGCGCGAAGAAAGAGGAAGGGAACACAAGAGAGACGCCCTATCTTCGTGCGGTGGACACTGTGAAAGGACTATTGTTGTGGTTACTCACGGACTTGATGGGAAATGTAGTTTTTTCCTTGTTTTGATTACTACATGTTACTAGATCTCCGTGTTGGAGTCTATTCAGTCATTTTTCTAATTTCAGTGCTTTTCTGGGCTGCTGTGTTTTGTATTTGTAATAAACAGCGAAGAAGGAAAAGCATAATCCTCGCCTCCGTGTCCTTAATAGAATTGAAACTTACCGTTACTAAGCTAGGCAAATTTCGATTCTGCTTGATTTATTGGCAGCATTCAACACCGTCTCTCCAGCGCGCATGGTCCAAAATCTGCAGGAAGTGGGGGTCACGGGAAAAGCCCTGCAGCTTCTCCATTCCCTTTTAACAGGTGGAATGCACACAGTCAGTTGCAGAGGCTTCAGAACAAAAGCGTTTGCCCTCCCATGTGGGGGGTCCCTCAGAGCTCTTCGCTTAGCCCTACTGTTTTTAATCTTTATGTGACCACTCTGGCCAAACTGGTGACATCCTATGGATTCCAGGTGCTCTCCTACGTGGACGACACCCAAATTAATGTTTCCGTCACAAACGACCTACATTTAGTCACAAAGATGTTTAATCTATGCATGTCAAGCATCAGTCGCTGGATGAAGGGCAATTCTCTAAAGATCAACACAGACAAGACAGAGGTACTAGTTTTTGGACCACAGAACTCCATCAGGTCTAATGCCTGGTAGCCCGCAGAATGCGGGCCCTTCCAGCCCCGGTAAAAAAAGCAAAAAATTTGGGAGTCATTTTTGATGAGGGCCTGACCTTTGATGCCCAAGTAAATCGTACAGTTGGTACATGTTTCTATATTTTAAGAACCCTCAGAAAGGTGCTTCCACTCATTCCCTGTGAACTACATCGGCCCACTATCATCGCACTGATTACCTCTTGTTTTGATTACTGCAACGCCCTGTACCTCAATATCACTGTTATGTCACTGAATAAGCTCCAGGTGGTACAGAGCGCCAGAGAGGGGATCCGTACCTTACACTGGCTCCATATCTGGGAGCGTATTTCATTCAAGGTTTTATGTACGGTTTATAAGGCCATGCATAGGAAAGGCTCGCCCAAACTCAAATCCTTGTTTTAATGGTATACTCCAAGGAGGACTTTGAGATCATCCACTCAGAACAAATTGGTCTCGCCCAGATTTCGCAGATCCAGATGGGGCGGCTGCTCCTTCTCGATTGCTGCTGTCAAACTCTGGAACTCACTGCCCCCTGCCATTGTCAACGCTAGCTCTCTTTCTGCTTTCAGGAAACTACTGAAAACATGGCTATTCCCCTCTCAATCAGCTGTGGCGCTTTTCCTTTTGCTTTTGTCTGCCCAGTGCCTTGACACCTTCGGGTATAGTGTGCTTTACAAATACTACCCTATCCTATGCCCCTGCTCAAGAAACTAACTCTGACCCAGTCACACTTTCCAAATACAGACCCAGCTCCCTCCTACCATACCTGGTAAATGTCTTACAAAAACTAAACCGACACCTCAATCACCTCGAGCTACTCAACGCAATGCAGTCTGGATTCAGGCCCAAGCACAGTGCAGAAACAGCACTCCTCACTGCCACAAACGACATCCACCTGATCCTTGACAGAGGAGACATGGCAGCTCTCATTCTCCTGGCCCCTCTGCAGCATTTGACATGGTCTCATACTCCATCCTCATTAGGCGTCTGCACAAGTGGCATCCAAGGACATGTTATCTGGGGGATCTGCTCCTTCTTAGAAAATAGAACATAAGCGGTCAGCCTGGCATTTTTTTACTCCTTGGAAGACCGCAAACTCATCTGCGGAGTGCCTCAAGGTTCATCGCTCAGGCCCACCTTCTTCAACACACACAACTTCTCTGGCCAATGTCATACGCGCACACAATATCAACATCCTCTCCTATGCCAGCACCACGCAACTCATTCTGTCCCTCTCAGACAAGACCCCCAACACAAGAAACAAGCTCACCGCTTGTATGACTGAAGTTGCTAACTGGATGAAAGCCTGACAAGGCGGAAGTAGTAATCTTCAGCAAGAACACCTCACCAAGGGACTGCAATTGGTGGCTTGCCAAACTCTGAACCAACCCACACACACAGAAGCCATGCTAGGAACCTCGGAATAATCAGACAGTAATCTGGACTTAACTTCACAAATCAAAGTTGTCATAGCATTCTGCTTACACACCCCAAAGATGCAGAGATAGATCTTCAAATGGTTACCTAGCAACACTAAAAAATATCACCCACGCCCTAGTCACCAGCTGGACTATGGTAACATGCTCTATGCCAGGATCTGAAAGAACCTGACTAGAAGACAACAAACCATTCAGAACTTGGCAGCTAGTCTCATCCTCAACCTCCCACACAGAATTCACGGAGTTCCACTGGCTTCCAATACACAAACACGCTCAATTCAACCCCCCCCCCACCCACTCAGGCCCCACCTACCTGAACAATCGCATCTCATTCCACCAACCACCCACACACCTCTACTCCGCAGGACTCCTATTTCCACATATCCCACTCATACAAAGAACCGGATCAAGAGGATGGGCGTTCTCTTACATCGCTCCCAAAGTATGGAAAGGCCTCCCACTCCACATCAGAGCCTCCTACTCTCTTGAATTCTGCAAGAAGCTGAAGACCTGACTTTTCAATTAACCAACCTACCATAGGCAGGGCTGGTTGAACACAGACCTGCACAATGTCAGCATACCCTCGCAGGTGATAGTGTGCTTTACTAATACACATAACATAGATGCTGTCAGGCTTATGCCCTAGAAATAGCTTTTTGCTTGTTGCTATACCTAAGGTACGTTAGACCAACAGCTGTACTATGTCAATAACTGTCATATGGTGACAAGGAATGGACATAAGGCCTACAGCATGCACTTCATAAGGACATGAAACAGCAAAGATGTCTCTATGAGCTAATATTTTAATATAAATGAAATCTGCGTAATGTGACAAGCTTCACCGTTTGCTGCCTCGTCCCACCCTGGTGAGATGATACTACCATGGCGGACTCAACCTAAAGCAGGAGCCAACCTGAAGGAGTTCTCAGAAACACATTTTTTCTCTGCATAAGATACTTGGATCCATTTCTATATCTAAAACCATTTACGATATACCACAAAGTATCCTTTATTCAGGTGGTATCCTAGACTTGAGTAAAAAATACCACAAGGTAATCTCAGAGGACTTACGTGGTTACTATGACCTGCACGTACCACTGCGTCGTCATGTCAACATGTTTAAGCCCTTCTATTAGAGCCTAAGAGAGGTCTCAGGCATTTCTCAGGGCTAGATATCTGTAACCATATATGAAAATTAATTGTATGAACTCCCTCAGGTTAGCCCCTCGAGGTTGAGTCCACCCTAGTAGTATCATCTCACCAGGGTGGGACGATGCGCAAATGATGAAGCATGTCGCATTACTTGAGTGAGCCTACCTCGTCCAATTCTTGGAATTAGCCACTTTTATTTAGGATTATTAGTAGTAGGTAGACAAGATCAAACAAACTAGGGCTATGGCGATTATCCCCTATACATGACAAGAGGGTGTCTAATCGTTTTAGAAATGTGAATTTGCCTGAGGCCTGACCCCAAGTTTACTTTTGGGAAGGGTGGCAGTGACTATGTAAGGGATATAAAAGTGAAAAGTGATAAACCCAGCCTTGGAAGGCTACAGAGCCCATCTGCAGCTACTCTTTCAGAATAACATAGGATTATTCATTCCTTCTGCATTGGGACCTACTTCTGTTCCCACAAAATAAGACTTCAGTGGCGTCATCCAATTATAGGGAACCTCAGATCAGGAGTGGAGACAAAGCCTCACTTAAGAAAAAAGTGTTTGAAGGGCTTAGAAATAAAACTGCTTGACCCAGATTTACCAACATTTTATGCTCGATTTGCATCACAAAAGTGATGCAATTCTGAGCAAAATATTTATTTTGGATTTAGTTTCCACCCCAAAACCAAAGGTGGTGATGGACGGAGCGTTGACAATACAAACACTCAGCCTCAGTCAACTGATCTGGGTTTAATCCATCACCGTTCTTTAGCTCACTCCGCCACCCCAGTTCAGACATGGCCATATGCAAATCAGTCTGACCCTGTGCCTCATGGGGGAACAGTCCAGCCCAAACTGCCAAGCCATGTCTTCCCTGGACCGGAATCAAGCTTCCCAGGACCGGTTTCTGGCATTACAGCCGTCTTCAGCCGGGCTTGCTTGACTCCAGTGGCAAAGTGAGCAAGGGACTCACGTCTGAGCATACCCTGCCAACTTAGTGCGAACAAAGAAAAACCAAAGGTGGTGATGGACGGAGCGTTGACAATACAAACACTTACCCCCAGTCAACTGATCTGGGTTTAATCCATCACCGTTCTTTAGCTCACTCCGCCACCCCAGTTCAGACATGGCCAAATGCAAATCAGTCTGACCCTGTGCCTCATGGGAACTGGAGTCAAGCAAGCCCGGCTGAAGACGGCTGTAATGCCAGAAACGGTCCTGGGAAGCTTGATTCCGGTCCAGGGAAGGCATGGCTTGGCAGTTCGGGCTGGACTGTTCCCATGAGGCACAGGGTCATACTGATTTGCATATGGCCATGTCTGAACTGGGGTGGCGGAGTGAGCTAAAGAACGGTGATGGATTAAACCCAGATCAGTTGACTGGGGGTGAGTGTTTGTATTGTCAACGCTCCGTCCATCACCACATTTGGTTTTGCTTTGTTCGCCATAAGTTGGCAGGGTATGCTCAGACGGGAATCCCTTGCTCACTTTGCCACTGAATTCAAGCAAGCCGGGCTGAAGACAGCTGCAATGCCAGAAACCGGTCCTCGGAAGCTTGTTTCCGGTCCAGGGAAGGCATGGCTTGGCAATTCGGGCTGGACTGTTCCCATGAGGCACAGGGTCAGACTGATTTGCAAATGGCCATGTCTGAACTGGGGTGGCAGAGTGGGCTAAAGAACGGTGATGGATTAAACCCAGATCAGTTGACTGGGGGCGAGTGCTTGTATTGTCAACGCTCCGTCCATCACCACCTTTGGTTTTGCTCTGAAAGTAAAGCAAAACAGCACTTTGTGCTACTTCTCAAGACTTTGTGTCCAGTGGGTGTTACATTGGAGGTAAAATGGGAGTTCACATGCAACCATTCATGGTTTTAGACGCAGACCCCTATCTTCTAATATTAAAAGATTGAGCTTTGTACAAAAAATGATGCCTCTTTGAAGCAAACATTAAGAAGTGCTTTTATTTCTCCTAACGTTTCACACTTTGTATGTATGCAGCACTGTACATCACACATTCAAAGTGGGAAACGTTTTTAGGTATTTTGTACTGGAAGGATACCTTTCAATTGCAAAACCTATGCTAGACTCAATCAGACATAATTGCACTATGCTGCAAAGGTGTCTGCTGGTGCTCGGCATCCTGATTGTGCCCCAGCGCTAGGGAGAGAGCAGGATAGTGGCATATCTTAGTAGATATGGCGCTTTCCTGTTCTCTCACATTTGTTTCTGCGCTCACTGTGTGGTAAATTTGCAAACAAGGGCCTTTACAGCCACATCTGCGCATAAATATGCTCCCCTTTAAAAATCTAGAAACAGTGCAGTGTTCATTCACATCTCCCACAACTTGCCCACTGCACTGCTACACATTTTTATGGACTAGAATAGGTGTCTCTTCTTCAGGTACAATCTCCTTATCACGTTCAGCTTGAGCAGGCTCTGGTTTAATTCCCACCTGATAAATTCAACCTTCCGGAGAAGGTTCTTCTCATGCAAAATCTGCGTCTCACTTTTGCAAAGAAACAGTTTAGTGCATGTATGAAACAGCCTCACCCTTGTAAGAGATGCATTCATGTCCACGTAGCAATGCATCAAAGGATAACTATAATGGGAACACCTGCTGCAACTCTCATAATAGCCAAAGGAGAGTCTATAATTTCATGATGGTGAAGCAGCCATTTGCAAAAAGGGATTTTGATGCCACCTTTAAACTGAATGTAAACTTCACAACCCATGAAGTGCAATGCAAGCACTACTTAGACATGCGCTGCACTCAACTGTTTCCTGCACTAGACTCCACTTCGGACTACCAATCCAACAGATTGCCCGTAGTGATGTTAAAGCACCACAGTGGCAAGATAGAAAGCTAGTCATTTGCAGAATTGCACGTGGTCAAGAAAGGAGAGGATTTTGGATACCAGATGGCTTTCTATTTCAACGGGTATACTTCTGGTTTACAGACAAAAATAATTCTGAAACGCGTATTAAAGGTACTTACTTTAGAATGCTTAATTTAAGCAAAAGAAAATATAAAATTAATTCAGTCCAGTCAATAGCAAGAAATAGGATAAAATGATGGTGGTTAAAAGGGCCAAAGCGTAAACAACATTTGGTCATTCAGTCCAAGCAGAACCATATACAAAACACAGGCAACAGTGGCTCATGCTGTCATAATTACATTAATCCAAACGGCCTAGCGTCATTTATTCCCTGAAAATATGGTGGATAATCACTTAAAAACCTATATTTGTTATATAAATATGAACCCAACAATCAAAGCTTTAAGACCTTTGTGAAGCATAACACAGGTAGTATTTTCTAAGAAGTTGTTTTGAAGAATACAGTAACAGCTTGAATAAGTGCGCATGTCTGACTCATCACCTGATCTGACTGATACGATCCTGTTGGCACCATCCATAACGGTGAGGGGGTCGTGGCGCCGCTCCGTGGAACATTGGCGGTCGAACTCCACTCTAAGCCCCTCAGCACCTAAGACAGTAAGAGCCAGAAGGTTTTATTTAACTTTTGCTGTTCTCTTCTTTACAATGTACAGAACTCTGTGAAGACACTTTACAAACATGATTAAACCTACATTAAAAAAACATTACTGCAATAAGCATGAAGCAATATCTGACCAGAGAACGATTTCATTGATCATAAACTAAGCCAAATTGCATTATTACTCTTTTTTCAAGGTGGTCTTTGCTATCCTGCCACTGTTATTGTTTATCTGTACATGCATTCAAGAAATGTGTTTCTTTTAAAAAAATGTAAAAATACATTTTTCAATACGAAAAATCAATTACATAGAATGCTATTCTAAAAAGATAAAACAAGCTTTAGCAATGCCAATCGGACTGGCTGTAAAGTAGACAGCATGGTAATGGTATCTGTGTGAAAGCAAAGAACTGTAGAATAATATTGGTGTTGGGTAAAATGTCAGTAGACAAATGCCCTGTCAAGCAAGACCTAAAGATCTAGGTAGGTTACAATTCAATGTACGACAGTAAAGACAAGGAACTAAATGACTCTGTAAATATGTTGGTTCCTTCCTATGGAACTTTAAATATTGAGAGGTTGCTGACAGGGAGACACAAGACGAGGGTTGACAGGTATGAGTAAACAAGCTCAACCAAAAGCAGAGTGGCCACATTTGGACTCTCTAAAGAGGGTGTAACAAGTTGGATGAAAGACTTGAATGAATCAAAAGAAATGGTAACCAGGTATAGATTCTGGCTCACAATTAGATGAAAGGGAAAAGTATTATGAAATGTAATAAAGTGCTCCAAGGAAGAAGGGATAGGTTACAAAATGGAATTCTGGGTTTATCAAAACACACCACAAATTTCACCCTGAGCTCTACAACAATTCAAAATCCAGTGTACGTATATTCTCGTATTCAAAAATTATTATATGAGTGCAGAAGTAATGTCTCTATTCGTTCTTCTTAGTAAACAGTTGTAAAGTTCATAAAGATAGGAAATCCACTGTAGTATACAAATCCTAATATCCAACTAGAAGAGTAGTCCAAAGTTATTTATTGATCGTTCTTTAAAAAACTTCTTTCGCAGCCAACACGTGTTTCGTCATATGCTATATACATGCATCACATGACTTCATCAGGGCTCAAATTAATCATTTCATATATTTCAATAGAAATATGATAAATCTGTTTAAATCGAAATTCGAGTCTCATTTGTTTCATGAGATAATCCCACTAATCCAGTCTTCAATATTACAAAAACGATGGTAGCCACTCAAGACCATTCGAAACGACCTTGCGTTAACATGAGTACATGTAACTGTCTTGAAACACAACCTGTCCCGCGATCACCGGGACAGGTTGTGTTTCAAGACAGTTACATGTGGGATTATCTCATGATACAAATGAGACTCGAATTTCGATTTGAACAGATTTATCATACCTGGAAGACAACAGCATCCTCGACCCCTCCCAGTCAGGCTTCCGCAGGAACCACAGCATCAAGACCGCCCTCATCGCCGCCACAGACGACATCTCGACAACGGCGAGACAGCAGCCCTCATCCTCCTGGACCTCTCCGCCGCCTTCGACACCGTCTGCCATCACACACTACGCACACGCCTCCACGACGCAGGGATCCGCGACAAGGCCCTGGACTGGATCACCTCCTTCTTCTCCAACAGAGCCCAAAGGATCCGCCTCCCCCCGTACCACTCCGGAATCACCAAGACCATCTGCTGTGTCCCACAAGGATCTTCCCTCAGCCCGACGCTTTTCAACGTATACATGGCACCACTCGCACGCATCGCCAGACTACACGACCTCAACATAATCTCCTACGCCTACGACACGCAGCTGATCCTCTCCCTCACCAAGGATCCCCTCACCGCCAAAGCCAACCTCCACGGTGGTATGAAGGCCGTCCCCGACTGGATGCAAGGAAGCCGGCTCAAACTGAACACGGACAAGACGGAGATCCTCATCCTCGGGCCCAACCCCTCAGCATGGGACGACTCCTGGTGGCCTGCATCACTGGGCACCCCACCCCACACCTACCGACCACGCAACTTTGGAGTCATCCCCGAACCGAAGCTCAGCATGACCAACAAAGTCAACGCAGTATCCTCCACCTGCTTCCACATCCTACGCATGCTCCGCAAGATCTACAGATGGATCCCGACACACAAACGTAAAACCGTCACCCACGCCCTCATCAGCAGCAGACTCGACTACGGAAAGCCCTCTACGCCGGAGCCCCGTCCAATCTCATCAACAGACTTCAAAGAATCCAGAACGCCTCTGCACGCCTAATCCTTGACGTACCGAGCCGAGACCACATCTCCCCCCACCTGAGAATCCTACACTGGTTACCCGTAGACAAGAGAATCCGCTTCAAACTCCTGACCCACGCACACAAGGCACTTCACAACACCGGCCCTGCCTACCTCAATGACCGACTCTCATTCCACGTACCCAACAGGAAACTCCGCTCCGCCGACCTGTGTCTGGCCGCCGTCCCACACATCCACAGAACCACCCACCGCGCCGCTAAAACCTGGAACTCCCTCCCCCTCCTCCTAAGACAAAGTGAACACCCACTGACCTTGAGGAGACTACTCAAGACCTGGCTCTTTGACCACTAGCAGCGGCCTTGCCCCCCATCCCCACCCCCCCATCGCCTTGAGACCCTCACGGGTATGTAGTGCGCTTTACAAATTCTCTGATTGATTTATTTGATTGATATGCAATTTAGCCCAACCTACTTTTATTTTTCAAATATTATCAACTTTTTTCTGCTTTATTTTCCAATCCAGTGCTTTTACCAGTATGATTTCATGATTGATAAACGATGGATTTAGGCCAGATCTCTATTCCATGGGTGAATGTATGCCATTGTTCTGCATTCTGTCCATCAATTGTTGTTTTTGATTAAAAAAAAATTAAAAACTCAGGCGCGGAAGACAGTAGATAAAAGAATTGCCAAACTTTAGTTAGTATTACTATAGTATAGCTGAGAAACACTACATGCTAAATTACAGCCATTATGTAGCGCCAGGACTCAGCTGTTACCCATATTAACACTAAGCTGATAATAAAAAGCTATTGCAATATGTCACCAGAAGCCTCTCCATAAGCCATGAAATTTCAGCCACAGCAGAACTATAGAACCCACCTCAAGCAATGAAATGTCTAAAACATCAGCTATAAGTTTCTCCCACATTTGCATTAATTATAACTTAAATATAGCTTAGAATGCTTGGTAAGTGCACCCATTTTGGTAAAAAATATCTACCGATTTTTACCAGCAGAAACCCCCCCAATTTTGCCTGGCCTAGACTACAATTTTTTCATACAGAAAAAAGCTCTCAACAAACACAAACATTAATAGTGAGTTAGCATTGTACAGTGCAGTACTTGAAGCTGCTCTCTAACAAGTTCATATATCAGTGAATAGCAATAAGAGGAAAAAAGAGATCAAGTAGCGGTGGCCAGCTGTCCTCTCAGATTCACTTTAGCTCTTTGCAGCAGTGAAAAACGGGCAATGTTGAGTTTTGGAGAACACACATATTTACAATGTAAGTATTAAGGACAAGCAGCCAGATGACATCGTTGTGCTCTCTTACAATATGAACTTACAGAATCCTGCACAATATAGGGTTCAGGTTGAAATGTATCTATGCTTAGCACTATTTCCTCATTTTAAAGCCATTCAACAGCGTCGCCATTTTCACCACTGTTTCTGACTGGCTTACTCAAAACAAGATAGACTTTTTGAGAAGGTTTTTAGTGGCTACAGGAAGTTGACAACCGATCGGGAAAGACTAAGTGTTTATTAAAAAATGCATTGGAAAAGTAAAAAATTTAGTTCTGCATATAGTGTACTTTAACCAGCACGAACACTGCATTCTAATATCCTGTAATTGAACTGAAACCATATGGATACAAATATTTAATTGAAAAAATAATTCAAAACCAAGATCAAATAAATACATACCAGAGAAGTACATATCACTATATTTGGACAGGATTGTGTATGGCTGTAAAAATGGTTACATTCAGCGTTAAAGTCCGGATGAAGGTTAATATCAAGAAGTGATTACTAAAGGGGTTAGGGTTAAGAAGGTGGAAAGACTGGGGTCAAATTAAGCGATAAATTCAGGGGTAAAGTTACAGTAAAGAAAAATGTGCACTAAGTGATAACGTTATGATTAGTGCATGGCTTAGGGTGAAGGCTAGGGTCATCTTGGTTTAAGGTTAACTGCCAAGGTCTGATTTGGGGTTATGCTATGGAGAGGGTGATACTTAGGGTCCAGGTTTAAATTGAGATGTGAGCCAGTTTTGTGGTTATTTAATGGTATGTGTTCAATTTTTTGTTTTTCTATTACAAGAAATCAGAAAAATAAGCAAACAATATTGCTAAAACTGGAGGATCACTGAAAATCAATGCATATTTTTAATGACAAACTTAAGCCAAATAGTGTAAACTGAAATGTCCACTTCAATTAAAGGCAAAATAAGATCTGACTTTTTCAGTGAAATGATTTCCAACGAGAATGAGTCCCTAAACTGAACCAAAGTGTAATGGCAGAGATCAAGTTTTCTACACTTGAATATCTCGTACAAATGACATTTCTTAGTCCCAAAAGGAAACTCATGAATTCCTCCACCGTCGACTTGCTCTCCTATTTTATATTTATGCACTGAAAACATAACTTACCTGGTATTTTGACTGTCCCACTTGTGCTTGTATCATCTGTATATGGATGACAACTTTCCACCACCACTGGTTGGGAAGAGAGACGGCCGCTCTGTGAGTCTGTTGCCACATCTTCCAATTCTGTGACACATAGCTCCAATAGCATGTCAGCAACCTATAGTAACATACACTGATATATTTAATTTGACAACTAAGAAAACAACAAATGAATTACTGTTTAAAGAAAAAAAACCAAGTCATCACTGCTACATAAATTACCAACATAACAGAGTCTCTTCAGGTGGGCACACTAATCATGACCTGCACTTTCACTGCAACATGATAATTTGCCCTCACGTGCTATTGGTCATTTCCCAATTCCAATACATGACTAGACGTCTCGTATTTACACCTTTACCCTTTACTGACATTTGACTGTATTCTCACCAATGTTAGTAGGGCGCCATATTGGATAACCTAGAGAGGTGAAAGTGCAACCTGAAGATAACAAAGAAGCATTGTGTTACAATTGATTCGAGCTTTTCAAATCCTCAATATCATGTTTGGCACAATGATTCATGTGACTCAGAGGTTCAGAACATGAGAGCCGTTTGTTATGATGTCCTTGATTTTACAGTACTTCTCACTTTGCCATTTTTTCGTATTCTGAAAATTATCAATGTATTCATGCACAGGAGATTTGTTTCAATTCTGAGAATGTGCTGTGCCAGGTATCATATTGTCCTGAAAGTAGTTCGTGAGTACAAACATTACAGAACATGAGGAATACAGAAAACAGAGTGATGAGGGTCATGGAATACTGTTGAACCTGCCTATCTCTACAGGCTTCTTTCTTCTGACATCATCAAGAGTAGGATCCTTGAGCAATGCACAAATTGGACTATACCAATGATGTATACAGTAACCTTTTAGTATACCAACATGCATGCCAGCAAGTGCAATGAATGCAAATTTGTTGGCTTGGTTGGTCCACAAAATCAAAAACTGAATTAAACTTCTCAAAGTCTACATTCATAAAATGTTGCTCTGTACTTTTAAGTGTGCCCAAGGAATGGCCAGAGTGTACCTTAAGTAGAAACTACTGCCCTATTACCAATGTCAATTTTTGAGATATAATAGGCTCTTATTTTGATTCCATAGACCAAGCGTAAATACAGAACAAATCAGACACCTTCCACTCAGGACCCTACAAGCTGCTTGTGCAAATCAGTTTAGGTATTTATCTTCCAGTGCTCCGAGTTGTATTCACTGTCCATCTGAGCCTTGTTTCAGTTGGTTCTTTGAATCTTTAATACTGACCAGCTTTCATTTAATGTGGTTGAAACACCTCTGTGCATTTTTGTTTGTTGCCTATGCCAAATATACTACTGGTGGCTGGCTCAAAGAGGTGCCCGCTCCACCCAACACACTGTCTTCCTCACCAACTATTTGGACAGGGTTTACAACTTTGACATGAAAACAAAACATCTTGACACATTGCCTTGAGTAAAAGTTGCACGAAAGGAGGAGGGTTTCAATTACTACAAAGTTGAAATTTTCAGATGTGATAGGTGTTCTGAGTTGAATTCCCGGTCAGAGGTATTGCAAGTGTAGCATATCACCTAGTGGAGCTTCAGTGGTGCTTGCCCATCATTCATATCATATAAGATGCTAGGACTGCGCCTGTGATGGACCAGGAAGAAAACAATGGCCTGCATGCTTGCCTTTTCATACTACATAGTGGCCAAAAGCTATGACGAGTGCAGGACAGGAGACACATTCAGAGAAAGGCCATGCACCATTTCACATGTAAATTTAGATCAACCTGCACAGGTGGGTGGGAGCTTGCCAGGGTGGGGTTGTCTGTGTGAGGGCACAACTCTGTCATAGTATGTGTTTTGATGCCCCAGGTCAGTCAGTATCTAGTATTGGTGACCAGCCTGATCATACAGATGACATTTGTAATAGGAAAATGACTATCCTAGATATAAGGGTAGCCTGTTAGAGGCATAACGAGGATCCTATGTTAAAAAGGAGCATGCTTGACATATTGGGCTTAAACTATGCAGTAATCACTTGCATCCATGACACAATGGAGCATCTTTGGCAACACTCTGGTTATAATTGTACAAAAGTGGCCCATCAGTGACGTATCCAAAGGTATTCATAGCAATGGTATGGCTATGCCTCCATAACAGTGGCCAATCAGTGAAATAATGAGGGAATTAATGGTGACATTCTGGTTAGCCAAAATAAACGACAGCACATGCATAGCATATATGTGTTTGCATTCTTTGAAACATCCTGATTATCATTGTCATGCAGCAATAGGTTCTTGTCTGAGTGTGGCTATTCTTCAAAAAAATCTGTGTTTCCTTTGCATATTGGAGGGGCAAAAAATTAACTTAAAATGAAAGACCCAGTTATTGGAGGATGATGGCCACTAGACATAAAAGGCAAAATTGGCAATGTGTGACAACAATAAATGTGAGTGCTACAAGAAAATGACAAGCTGATGTTTGGGGGGGATCAAAAACTGATTTACTAAAACTGAATATCTGGTATTTTGGGTTAACAATGTAGTATTTTCATGAGAGGAAAAACTATTTAATTCATGGTGAACTGTCGTCTCAGAAACTAGAAAAATAATTTTGCAGACAACAAGACTGCATTTTAGAAATGTATTTAAAACTGATACCGGAATGAAAATTCATCCTCAGTTTGGGATAATTACGGATTGATGTGGTACTAGAGGAGACTTACGTCTATGGCTATTTTCATGACTTGTGCAGTGGTTTTCCATCATCTACTTTCCTCAAGGTTCTATAATTGTATCACGAAAGCTCTCGGTGCTTGTAAGACTATGTAATTTGCCTGTCATCTGATCCTAAGATCCATATGTAATCTGCATTATAACAGCTGTCTGAGGTTTGACGCGCTCTGCTGTTTTTGGGCTGCGATTGTGAGCAGCGGCGGCTCATCTGCCCCGCCTGCTGCAAGTGCAGCAGGCACACACATTAATAAAATGGTAATAAATACAATTTTATTAATGTATCCCAGGCTTGTGCTGTTACAGCGCAATGGCTAGGGGCAGGGTTGATTAGTGCAATTGCACTATTAATGCAGCCCCATGCCAGTGCGTATGTCAGATTGGCCAGCTGTCCAGAGCTGGCCAATCTGACATGCGCACTTTAGAGCCTGCAATCACAAGGCTGAGAAACGGCTGAGGGATTGCTGCCGCAGGCCCCCAGCCTCAAAATGAGCACTGGGTTTGCCTTGAATAGTTTCACGTTGTACAAGAGATGAAGTCCTTCCCATTTTCGCTCGAGTTGGTGCTGATGAGAGCGTCAGGAGGATGAAAGAGACCACACCCAGAGCCTACACTGCAGCGAGGACACGGAAAAGAGCATTGGGCGGCAGGCGGAAGGTAAGTTCTATTTAAAAATGTTTTAAATGTTTATTTGTTGTCTGTTTCAACTTCCTCTTCCCCATTGTCCACCCCATCGTCTCGCCACCCGACCACTCTGCCCGCACACCAGCCACTACTGATTGTGAGATATGTATTTGTTACCCTTTGACTTACAACACCCTTACTCAAAGTTTAAGACTAAATATAAAAATATGTTACAAAAGCTTTCACTGCTAAGTACCAAACGTGTTTTAAGAACATTATTTTTGACCAACCTGTGGATAAGCAGTTCCCATGCCTGAAAGCACTGCTGAAAGGACCTCCTTTCCCTTCTCACCGGCACGGTTGGAAACTGCAAGCTTCAGCAGGTCAACTAGAACCCGCGTGTCATCTGGCACAAGAAGGCTAGTAAACTCATCCAAATACTGCGGTTCTGGTCCAGATACTTTACTTTGGCTTTCAACATCCTACATAATAAATTGAGGAGGATAGTGATTAGTGCTTTAAAAAGAAATTAAGAAGAAAAGGAAGCAATGTAGAGGTGGCTAAAATGGGCCTCACAATGGTAATCTAACTGCATATGTCAAGGTACAAACATAAATCTGAACAATTACATGCACTGATTTACATGTCTCAGAGAGATTCTTGTATGTAGTACAGCCAAAAACAAATCATATAACTTCAAAATAAGAATGGAATTCATGTTTTAGATTCACCACAAATATCTTTAAAAAGTTCTACATTGCAATCTAGCTCTCTCCTTAGATAAAGATAGAATGAAACACGTAAAACAAATTAAGCAGATTCACTATCAGCGTTTTTTTTACAATCTCAACAACGTTTACAGAAAGAAGCCTAGAACACAGAGCTTTAATAAAGTGGTACTGTTTTTAAGCCTTTGTGGAATGGAACGAGCCTTCTTTCCTCGTTGTTTCCAATTTAAGTGATTGTTGAAGCTTGTTTCAGACAGTGATGGTATTGAGCTAGTTACCTTTGGGACAATTTCTGACTAATATACCCTGTGTCCTTCCGAGATTAATTTATTTTATGTAGTTACGGCGACAGTTTGAATGTGAAGATAGTCAAAGTCAATAGCGGGCACTGGAGAAAATCCAGTTTCAGTGTATGTTTAACAAGGACAACAACCTACACCACAGGTGGACTCTTCACCACTTGTACACGGAGCCATTACTTTACTCATGCATAGTTTTGACCCATATCTCAACATCACAGAGGCCAGAAAACTGAATTGATCATCTTAGCAGACAATATAAAGTTAAGCATCCCATAGAAGAAGCTGATGACAAATCTGTTGAAGGGATAACAGATTAATCATTAAAAACACTGCCAAAGATGAGCACCATATTCTAATCGATCTATTAATCCTAGTGCTCATCTTTTGAAAGATTCACTGAGCAGTAGGAGCATGTCATGAACACGTTGTAGGAAAACAATTACAATGACATGCGTGTTAAAATCAGTGATTGACAGTTCTGTCCATTCATACAGGACTTAAATTCTAAATTCTTTGAGACAACTTCCATAAAATGATGCTTATCACCTTAAATAAAAAAAGAGTGGCCACAAATGAACTAAATACTACATGTCTAGGTAAGTGCAATATGTAGACTTGCAATCAATATGGCTAGAAAAACATATATGTAATGTTAAAAACCCATCAAAATTCAATAAAAGTAATTCCCGGTCATAATGTTAAAGCCTGTGACTGCTAAAATGTAGGCGAAAACTTCTTCCCAATGCAGTGCGAGCACCGAAAATATTGCAAACATATGTATCTTGTCTGCTTCTTGCATCTAGGACAGTATGCATCTTTAACAATATTTCACTTGCTCAACTTTGGAGATATGATGTAAAAAGTAAAACAAGACTGATAATGCTGCAAGTAATATTTAATTATTTTATTAGTCTTCTCACTAATAATGGACTACAATAGTTTCTTGAGAGATCCCTTTTTCCAGCCAGTGAGACCATTTTTTTAAATTTCTTTTTATTAAACAAAATCAACAAAGAAAACAAAAACACAGCAGGAGGAGAAGCAAGATGGAGGCTGCGTGAACGGAGCCGAAGAGTGGCAGCAGTGGGAATGGTGCAGCGATAGCCGAGACCCCCCAGAAACGGCGATAATATCAGCCGGCTTCTACATCAAATGAATAAATAATGCTTTGGGCTACCTTTTGGCTGAGTGTACCCACAAGATCAGCGGAAGTCAGGCTTCGGCGGGTGCTGGCCGGCGTTCTCGCGTTGTGTGCCTGGCATCGCTGCAGCGGCAGTGGGCGTGGCAGTGCTGTGAGGCGAGGCAGGAGAGACGCCGGGAGAAACGCAGAGAGAGACGCGCAGAGAAGTGCGGGCCGGCAGAGCCGTCCCCGGAGATTGGAGAAAATGGCACCTAAGGCAGCGGCGGGTGCATCTGCAAAAGCGGCGGCAGCGGCCAGGAGCAAAGCCCAAGCCACTCACCCGGTGGAGCAACCTGAGCAGGAGTCTAAGGGGGATGCATCCCCGGTCAAGCTGTGTACACCCCCAAGTGAGCCTTCAAAAAAGAAACATGCCACACTAAAATCGCGGCAAGGGACTCCCTCTATTCCTGAGCTATTTGCCCGTAGTGGCAGGGGGCAAAACGCTAAGGATAGGAGTGATAATACATCTGAAGCTGTTGAACCCGCGTCACAGAAGGCCACGGTAATAGGTATCAGCGCGGTATGCACCCCCCCTGCCTGACGATAAGGGTGATCAAACTGCTGATTCGGCTGGGGTCCTGATAATGCTGGGGGACGCAGAGCAAGAGCTCGTAGGAGCCGAGGTGCAAATAGCGGTCAACAACCCCGATAATGGAACTCCCGCTATACAAGCACGTGGAAGTCAGTCAGAGACGGTATCAGGGCACGGGCAAAGCGCAGGTGCAGATGGTGGAGGAGGCGCAGAAGGTCTATGCCCCCCCCCCTTGGCTCTAATGACCCTAATGGACGGTAAAGACAAGGAAAAGTATAAGGAGAAGGACGGCAGCGAGTGCTTTTACTCCCTCTCCGAGGAAGCGGAATGGTCGGATGACGATAGGAGCCTATCTCTGGGGGGAAGTGACCGTGAGTCTGACAGTGATATAGAGCAGAGTCCTCCTAGTACAGCTAAAATACCAAATGCTCAAGGGAATCTCCCGGACCAGCCTATGCGGAATCTAACATGGGACCATTCATCGTCCATGCCACTGCAGGGGACCCCGAACGCAGAAGCCCCGGTAACTCACCCCCCGATCTTAGATATCATCTACCAGACGATCCTCACGCACAGGGAGGAATCATGCCAGGACAATCTGAAGTCTCAAGCGGCAATGCGCAAGATGTGTCGTAAGAAAGCTGTCGAAAGCATATGTTAATGTGGGAGATAGAGTTACGAATCTAGAGGAAAGGATTGTTGCGACCGAATCCGAGGCAGCCGCAGCTATTACCAAAGTTGTGTCTCAAAGCACCCAAGTCACTGACATCCAGTGGAAACTGGAGGAGATGGTAAACAGGATGAGACGAAATAATTTACGGGTGCTCGGGATACCAGAAGGCGCCGAGGGGTCGGATGCTAGGGCCTACATGATTAATATTTTTAAGACTGCATTCCCAGAGCTGTCCGAATAGAACTGGTCGGCAGAAATTCAGAGAGCACATCGCACACCGTTCAGGGTCCGTCCGGGGGCAAGAAACAGCGATAAACCAAGGGCAGTCCTAATATTCTTGGGAAATTTTATCCTCCGGCAACTCATGGGAAAAGGCCCGACCGGAGGCAAGAAGGTCTATCGAGGGAGTCTCGTTTTTTGTCAGGCCAGATTTCTGCCACGCGACTGTCAAGAGGCGCTGGAGGCTGAGACAATTGATCAAACCGTTTCAGGACAAACATCTGCAAGTATACCTTCTTAATCCAGCGCAGCTCAAGGCGGTGAAAGGGGGCCAAACCCAATATTTTTCATCTGAAGTAAAGGCAAAGGAATTCCTGAACTCTCTTGGTAGCTAGTAAACTCAATTAGCTTTATTTAAGATTCTGGGCTCTTGACATCTCTGGATAGTAGGTATTAGGAAGGGTGGCTTGAGGCACTGTGTTTGTTCAGAATGGTTAAGCTCTATATGGTACTCTCTCTTTTATTGTACCTATATTTAGATAATCAGGTTATTGTCCGTTTCTTTTTTGCTGGGGGGGAAGTATGTTGACATTTAATGTCCCGATGTAAATGTTTAAAGCACCTATCTCACCGCTGCTGCACTCGCACATCACAAGCACAGAACAAGGTCTGAACGCTTCACATGGGAGGGAGAAGGGGGGAAGGGTAGGGAGGGGCCCGGGGGGGGGGTTCAGGGTATGGGTCAGGGGGGGCATGGGGGTTCGTGGGGGTGATAACGTGGGGGGGGAAAAGCAGAAAAAAGGGGATTTTTGGACCAATGATTGATCGATCTTCTAATACAGGATATGGTATTTTTGTTAGG
Source organism: Lissotriton helveticus (assembly GCF_964261635.1). Classification (NCBI taxonomy): domain Eukaryota; kingdom Metazoa; phylum Chordata; class Amphibia; order Caudata; family Salamandridae; genus Lissotriton; species Lissotriton helveticus. Next base: position 1,246,778,488 of record NC_136069.1, on the reverse strand, counting down.
AGCGTTCTCCCCATCCTGATGTTGCTAATAAAAGCAAAGGAAAGGCTTATATTCAATAATGTTACGCCTTACTATCTATTCAATTAATATAGGAGGGCTGAACGATTGGAGAAAGAGGGCCAGACTGTCCGGGTTTGTAAAAACAGAACCTATTGATATTCTGTGCCTACAGGAAACACATCTACCATGGACTAAAAAACAGCTTCTTAGGTTGGGCGGTTTTGATATTCTCGCATGCTCATCACAAACATCAACGGTAAGGGGGGTGGCTATTCTGGGTAAAACGGTGTTGGGGGGGCCAAACGAACTAAGGCGGATGTGTTGGGTAGATGGGCTTTGGTGGAGATGGAGTGTGGTGTGACAATATGTGGGATATACGGTTCTAACCAAGACGATCCCGAAGTTTTTGAAATATTGGAAAGGGAACTGGCAACCTGGCCTGCCCCCATCTTGGTATGTGGGGATCTGAATAAATCAGCGGACCTGGTTAACAAAAAAATGTATACAGGCCGTAAGCCTAGGGTGTTTAGGGCGCTGTGCTCTCTGATGCAGTCACATGGGTTGGTGGATGTATGGGTAATATAGGTATCTGACGACCCCGGGTTTACATATTTCTCATGCCCGTACCAGAAGTACACCAAACTGGATTATTTTCTAATTTCATCTACGGAAATAACTAAAGTTAATATCAGGAAGCTCCCTAAGGTGCTTTCGGAATATAGTCCGCTAGCAATAAGCTATGATGGTTTAGGGCCAGCTAGGAAACAAAGGGTCTGGACATTTAATAGAAAACTGTTGGCAGACACCTTATTTATCGGACATCTGAGGAAATGGGCTCGGGAATTCTTCGAAGCTAACCGGTATAGCGCATCCAGAAATTGTGTATGGGATGCTTTCAAAGCCGCATTAAGGGGGGAGACCATAAGCTTTACCGCCCATGCTAGAAAAAAGCTACAGGTAGAAAAGGATAGACTCCAAGTGAATTTGGCAAGAGCGGAAGAACAACACTGTCAGGATATATCACAAGGGAAGGAAGGAAAGGAAAATCAAACTAGAATCTGTTCTGCAAAAGCGGAAATACATAAACAGCTGGCGGAAAAAGCGGCGTTAGAATATTGGACATACAGAGGGAAGATGTATGAAACAGGGGAACAGGCGGGCAAGGCGCTGGCACTGAGGATCAGGCAGGATAATACAAAGAATATAATAACTACTATCCAGGAGAATGGGCTTGTGTTTTCTGAACCTCAGGAGATTCTTGGGGTATTTGCAAATTTTTATCAAACCTTGTATAAGGAAGAGGTAGTGGGTGAGGAGCTGCATGAAAGGTATCCAGATGGAGGACCCAAATTGGCTGAGCCTGAGAGGGAAAAACTAGAGAGCGATATGACAATCTAGGAAGTGCGTGAGGCGCTCTCAGATCTAGCGGTCGGCAAAGCAGCGGGGCCTGATAGCATACCACTAGAGGTATATAAATGTCTATCAAGGGAGGTGGCTCCAATGCTATTGGACCTGTTCAATGGTATAATGTGTACTAGAAAAATACCTGAAACGTGGAAGTGCACAAACATAGTGGCTTTCCATAAAAAAGGGAAGCCGAAGGAAAGTCCAGGGTCTTATAGGCCAATTTCACTTATAAATACAGATAACAAACTGTATGCTAAAATCTTGGCGTCGCGTTTGGGGAGGGTCATAGGCGGTTTGGTATCCCCTTGGCAGCATGGCTTCATCCCGTGTCGAGGTACAACAGATCATATCAGAAGAGCAATCTCTCTGTTTGAGGCTCATGCTGTCGGGGGGGAGGGGACCGCCATGATCCTCCTCGACGCGGAAAAAGCCTTTGACCGCGTCAGATGGCACTACCTCTGGAATGCTCTTGAGTGGAGAGGCTTTGGCCATAAGATCTTGATGGCTATCAAGGCTATGTACTCGGATCCGGTTGCCAGAATACAACTGATGGGTCAGTCATCCGATAAAATCAAGATAACTAGGGGCACCCGCCAGGGGTGCCCCTGTTCCCCCATCTTATTCGCGCTCTACATCAATCCATTGGTTAGGCAGACTTTGGGTAATCATGAGATCAAGCCTGCAATAACCAATGGATTCGAGAGTAAAATATTAGCCTACGCCGATGATCTGGCAGTGATATCATCAAAACCTGTCGCGGCTATGCGGATATTGGTGGAAATCACCAAGGAGCTCGGGCGGCACTCTGGATACCGTCTGAACGAGGGGAAAACTCAAGTAATATGCACGAGGAATGTCACCAAGTCTGATCACAGATATGTAAACTCGGCAACATATCGTGGAGTGATAATCAATGCAGCAACAGAATTAATTGTAAAAGATAACCTCGACCAAATGTTAAAAACAATTGAGAAAGATCTGAAAAGAATGGACATGTTGCATTTATCTCTTATAGGTAGGACAAATGTCTTGAAAATGACCATGCTGCCCAAAATTCTCTACTTGTTTCGATCGATTCCCTTCTTAATTGAAGAGGGGATGATAAAAAAATGGAATCAATATTTAATAGCTTTCTGTGGCAATATGGGAAGATCAGGAGGTCATTAAAATATATTACTCTCCCGCAGGAACGCGGGGGTTTAGGAGTCCCGAATCTAAGGTATTACCATTGGTCCTGCCTGTTGACACAGATGTCAATTCTGTTTGATCCAGAGTCAAGCAAGGGGTATATTCAAGAGCCGGATTCCGAGGTTTATGATATTCCCTCAATATATGAGTTATTAATGGGAAAGGAGGCGGTAGGAGCTTTGTTAAGAAAAACCGACCGTAGATACTTTAAGAAAATGCAATATAAGGTATCTATAAGCGCTTGGGAGTTGTGGAAAACACTCAAGAAAGCGCTACAAGTCCCAAAGATCAATCTATACACGCCCCTGTGGAAGTTTGGCCACTTTCCCAACATGATCCTGGATGGGGCTTGGAAAAGTTGGGAACAGCAGGGAATTCGAACAGTGGGGGACATAATGAAGAAAGGCAGTATTATGACGTTTGACGCCATCCAGCAGAAGTACGGCTTGTCCAATAGCCAAAGCTTTAAGTATGTCCAAATCACGCAAATAATTAAAGCTATAAGACCTTGCATCTCCCCGGGCAATCGTTGCCTTATCTTGGAACATTTACTAGAGGGGGGTGTAGGATTAAAGATGTATATCGTGGTGTAACTGAATCGATGCATGATGATTTAGAGAAACAGGAGGTTGCCTGGGCAACAAAATTGCATGACCCTGACTCAGATCTAGACAAAGCTTTACAGCTGGATAAGGAGGTTTTAAGGTCATCAAACCTAAAGGCACAACACTTTAAAACACTCTTTAATCTTTATTTTACACCCTCTAAATTGTTAGATTGGGGTATGAGGCCCGATAACAATTGCCCCAGATGTCAGAAAGGGCCGGCGGATTTATTGCATATGTTTTTTCATTGTGAGAAACTTAATATTATTAAAGGTGAGATTGAGAGATTTTTGGAGGGGCTGCTAGGCTTGAAGATCAGTCTATTCCCGACAATTATGATACTTGGAATTGAAAGTAAGCTGGGTCTCAACAGGGAGACGGAAGCCTTCATCTTTTTGGCTGTTGCCGTGTTACGCATTCTTTTGTCAGCAGCCTGGAAAGACTCGAATGCCCCCTCCTTTCAGATGTGGTTGACCAGGCTCCTTGGTATTCACAATATTGAATCCACACTGTATGTACATAAGGGGAAGAAAATACGCGAATTTGGGTGTAAAATTTCGACACCGCTGAAAGTGTGGAGGGATGGGCAATCAAACATAGGCTCATAGTATATATATATATATATATATATATATATATATATATATATATATATATATATATATATATATATATATATATATATATATATATATATATATATATATATATATATATATATATATATGTGTGTTTTAATCTATGCTGGTTATTCCCCACTAAATCCCTGTAAATACTCGAAGTCTTTTTTGCTCCCCTGGTTTTTTACATGAATATATCTATACTAATATTTATATATTGTATGATAATGATTTGTATTTGCTATATCCTGTTCTTTCACCTGCAAGATGAAATGGTATGAAATTATGATCATGGATTTTTTATGTACCAATATAAATTCCCAATAAAAATTTTTTTTTAAAAAGAAAACAAAAACACAGCAGGTGACATAATCCAAATTATTATCGATCAGTGAATGACCCTTCCATACCTCCAAGATACATTGCAAATCAACTCAGGTGCTGGATCAAGGAGATACGCGCTTCCCGGCTTCACTTGGAGCCACCGGTGGGGTGCAAATGTCCCCCCTGTATGCATTCCAGGCCTCCCAGACCCTCCTCCACTTCCCGGGGCAAACCCTTGCTGAATACACTGCTCTTTCCCTGAACATCCACCAGTCCAAGTCCTCCCCCCACTTCTCCACCCGGGGCGGCTGACTGGCTCCCCACAATTGGGCCACATTACGTTTCGCTATCATGAGCGCCAGTGTTACCCATTGCTTTTTATATGTGTTGAGATCCGTTGGCTCCCAGATATTCAGAACACATCTATGGTCCTCCATACACAGTTCCGTACTCAGGACCGTCCGCAATGTACTGTGAACCTTCTCCCAGAACTCTTGCACTTTAACACAGTGCCATAGAATTTGCATGAACGTCCCTGGCTCCCCACATTCTCTCCTACATTTCCCCTTCTTGGAGTGGCCCATATGGACCAGTCTAGGCCCTGTGATATATGACCGGTGCAAGATTTTCAACTGCACTGGTCTGAGCCTCATCGGAATTGCCACCACTCGTGGGGATGGCACCGCTTCCTGCCAGTCCTCATCGTCCAGTTCCAGGCCGTCTTCCTGCCACTGCACTCTAAGGCGCCCCAGTCGGTCTTCCATATGGTTTATACGTTTTTTGTATATCAAGGAAATAGTCTTCTCAGGGAGGTGGCCGTCTAGCACTCTATCCTCAAGTGGGGAAGCGCCTGGGAGTGCCGTGTCCCGGGGGATGTGTGTAAGCAATGCGTGCCGTACTTAAAGGTAACGGAAATATTCTCCGTCATTCAGTTGATATTGTAGCCGTAGGGAGTCAAAGGACTGAATTGAGCCATCTCTCCAGATATCCTTTATGGAAGCGATGCCTATGAGATCCTACTTGTCGAATCCCTTCAACTTCCATAGAATTCCTAACTTTTCCGCACTCCACAGGGGTGTGGCAAGCGTAGGGTTCCCAGCATGCCACATCTGGAGGGCGTGCGCCGTGGGCCCCGTGAGATGAAATCTACGGGCTTCGCATACAGTGCCTTGGTATAGTCTCCCCCTGGCATCAGCCAGCGATCCATCACATAGCTTGGGTCGTTAGGGGCCCCGTATATACCATAATTAATTGCCGCCAATTGAGAGGCCCAATAGTATTTCTTGAGATCCGGCAGTCCTATGCCCCCGTCGTACCAGGGAAGAGTGAGCTTAGAATAGGCGATACGAGGCCTACCGTCCCAAAGCAACTGCCTCTGAAGGGACTCTATTTCCTTGAAATATGACGCAGGAACTGGGTCCATAGAATTCTGCAGCGCATACAGGAACCGGGGAAGGGCCAACATTTTAAAAAGTACTGCTCTACCCAAAAGGGAGAGCGGGAGCGTCTTTCAGAGCACCACGACTCCTCTAAACCGAGCCAAAGGGGGGGCAGGTTACTAGCGAAGCGGGTCCCAGGATCTAGGGCGAGGTAGACTCAAGGTACCGGAAGCCCGACTGGGCAACCTGTAGAGGGCGAGCCCCGGGGAGGACCAGCGCGTCTCCCCTCAGGACGAAAAGTACAGTTTTGGACCAGTTAATGGCGAAGCCTGAGTACCTCCCGAAAATAGCCAATACATCCAGAAAGCAGATCAGTGATGATCTCGGGTTGGTGAGATAAAGCAGGATATCATCCGCATAAAGCAAGATTTTATCCTCCCATTCGAGAGTCCAGCGCAACCTGTGGATGGTTCGGTCCTGTCGGATCCACACCGCCCATGGCTCCAGAGCCAGTGCGATCAGGAGCGGGGACAGTGGGCATCCCTGCCTTGTCCCTCTGCTCAGGGGGAAGTCGGAGGACTTTCGGTTATTGACCACCACTCGGGCCAAGTGGGCAGAATAGAGAAGACTCACCCAATCTATAAATTCCGGTCCAAAGCCAAACTTCTCCAGCACCGCAAAAAGATAGGGCCATTCGACACTGTCGAACGCCATGGTAGCGTCTAGCGATATCACCGCTGCAGGTTCCTGAATGGTCGCAGCCCGGCCCAAGACCCCGTGGAGTCGTCGCAAATTAAGGGCTGTATTCCGACGCGGCGTAAAAATCGATTGGTCCGGATGTATTAAGGAGGTAATGACCTTGGCTAGTCTTGTCTCCAGTAATTTCGCCAGTACTTTCGGCTCAACATTCAGAAGTGAGATGGGTCTATACGACGAGCAACTCACCCTGGGCCTACCCTCCTTCTGGATAACCAAAATATTGGCTCTATGCTGGTCATATGGAAGCTCCCCTCTACCTTTACTCTCCACAAACATACAACGAAGGAATGGGGCAAGCCTGTTAGTATTCAGTTTGTAGAGTTCAATAGGGATGCCATTTGGTCCCGATGCTTTGCCAGAATTAACACCCCATACAGCCTGTGCCACCTGATCATTGGTTAGCGGGGAGTCCAAATAAGCACGGTCATCCGCCGGAGAGCCAGGGCATTTGGATATTCCTAATCAACTCTATATTATCTTCTTCTGAATAGCCTCCTTCTGTATGATACACCATGCTATAGCCTGCGGGTCCGCGATCCCCTTAGAGTCCTCCCCCTGCAACTCAGGCACCACCCTTGATGCCCACTCTCGCCTCTCCAACCATGCAATCAGTTTTCCAGCCTTGTCTCCATGTTCATACACCCTACTCCCTGGCCCCTTCCCTAGCTACTCCACCAAATTCATCCTGCTTTAGTTTGAGACGGTGAAGATCCTCTGGGGTTGTTGTTTGGGATACTTCCCTTTCTAGTACTATCACTGCTCCTCTGCTTTCTCCAACTCGGCCTGCCTCTCCTTCATTTTCATGGCAATCAGGGATAAAGCCTCTCCCCATATTACCGCTTTAAACGCTTTGCACAAAGTCTGTGCCGAGTCCACCGTGCCCTGATTGTCCAAAAAATACCTGCCCATGGCTTTGACTATTTCTCTCTTAATGGCAGGGTCTCGGAAGTGCCAAGGAAGAAGGGGAGCAATCCTGCCTGCGATAACTCGGTCGAATCCTAGCGGAGTCCAAACCAGGGAGTGGGCGGAGATGCCCCTCCCCAGATACCGTACCTCCCTAACGGCCCACGCCTGGGCCGCCGGGACTAAGATATAATCTATCCAAAACATGCTGCGGTGTGCGGGCGATACATACGTGTAGCGTGTGTCACTCTGATTCTGCATCCACCAACTATCAACCAACCCTGTTGTGTCCAAAAAAACAGGGAGCCCCCTCTGTGCCGGTCGCAATACTCTGGCAGGGTGTCGGTTAATTTCTTCGTCGACCACCGCATTAAAATCTCCTCCCATTACCAAAATCCCCAGGGGCAAAGTCAGGAAAATTGCTCCTAAATCCCGATATGTGGCCGTTTGTAGGCCCGGTGGGACGTAGATTGACATGAAGGTGGCAGTCTTCCCCTCCCAAAGGCCTGAGATGCCTATACATCTTCCCCTCTGATTGGACCACGTGGCTTTAATATTTAAGGGAAAGGAGTTTTTGAGGAGAATTCCGACCCCCCTCGACCCAGACGTACATCCCACATGCGCCACCAATCTGTAGCCCCCCCCCCCATGTAGGGCCATGCACTTATTTCCAATAAAATGTGTCTCTTGCAGCAGCACCACGTCTGGGGAGTGTTGCCTAATGAACTGATTGACCAGCCCCCTTTTGATTTTATCTCCCAAGCTATTCACGTTCCAGCTAATCACGTTGATCTCCGATCCCTTCCTACTATTTGACATCAAACTTTTATAGAAGCATCACATTAGCTACATTGTCCCCTGATGTTATAAACAAAACACACAAACCCAACAAACCCCCAACCAGCGTGATCCCGAACACACAGGGGTCCGCCAACCCCGGATCCCTCCCACGCTCCCTGCACCCCTGCTCACGGCTTACGCCCATCCCCAACGGGCAGTGTGCCTGACGCCCCACGATCTAACTCTACACACTAACTAAAGGTAGTAACGAGGAGGAAAATCGATGTCCTGCACTCCCCCCCCCCACCCCCCCGCCAGCTCCACATCAGACAATAGTCCACTGTTTCGGAATCGCCCACCCTCTCTCACTAACACTGCGCCGACAAGCAAAACATCAACGGGTCTAGACTGACCACCATATATTTAGCTACGGTTCCACAGTCTCGCACGCCTCCCTCACTCCTGCTACTGTTGTTCGCCTTCTCCCTCGCGATTGAGTCTCTCCGATTCGACCGGAAGAAGGCTATCAATCCAGTCGGCTGCAACCTCCGGACCGTCGAAGAACCAAGTTTTCCCTTCGGCCTCCACTCTCAATCTCGCCTGGAACATCATTCCATACCTGGAGGAGGGGGGTGGGCGCACACTGCCTCACACTCCAGCACTCAGAGTAACCGAAGAAAGTGTTATCATGCACTGCATTTATTATGATGCATCGGGGAAAACTGAGTGCTGGAGTGTGAGGCAGTGTGCGCCCAGTACCCTTCTATCATTCCATACCTCATGCCCTTGTCTCTCAATTTCTTCTTCACCGGTAGAAAACTCTGACGCTGTTTCTGCACAAGTTGTGTGAAGTCCGGAAAGAATGAGAAGGTGGCATTCTCATATCGGAGGGACCCCCCCGAGTGGGCCGCCTGCAATATAACATCTCGGTCCCTGAAATTCAGGAACCTCGCGATAATCGGGTGGGGCGGCATTCCAGGTCTGGGCCGTCCCCCGGGCACCCTGTGCGCCTGCTCAATCGTGAAAAGATTTCCCAGTCCCTTGGGTTTGAGGTGGTTGAGGATAATGTCCTCGACAAACAAATCCGGGGCTGGGTTCTCCGCTTTCTCCGGGACACCAAGGATGCAAATGTTATTCCACCGGGCCCTCCCTTCAAAATCATCGAGCTTCATGTCCGTCAGGGCACGGGAGGCCTTAAGATCACGTACCTCCTGCTGGAGCAATGCCATATCATCTATCAGGTTGGCCGTCTTTATATCAAACAACTTGACCTTCACGCTCGCTTTCGTGAGATCTGCCCAGATGAGGTTAACCTCTATCGTTACCGTGTCCAGTTTGCTGTCTAAAGATTCCAATTTCAGCCCCAATGATGACTGGACTCCTTCAATAGCCGTCATCACGTCCAGAAGCGTCAGCTCCACCGGCACTCCCGAAGAATCACCACTTGCCGATTGGGCATGTTTTGCCTCCACAGGTGAGCCTCTGGGCATGGTATAACGGTCCAGCTTGTTGGACTGGACCTGTTTAGTTCCTCTGGAGGATCTGGGCAGATTCTTGTCGGTATCTGGCCTGCCGCCATCTGGAACGCTCCTCAAAAGTCACCACCACTCCCGGGTTCCTTATGTAGTTACGAGCCCCTGGCTAATTCAAACCACTCGAGTTAACCCGTTTTCTCCTCTTCTGTCCGATGCCACAGTTAGGGACAGGCCAGAGCGGAAAGATAATCCTAGGAGGAGCGACTGGTCGCAGCCCCAGAGCGGGGAGTTCAAAAGCACAGTCCTGAGCCAAGACGGTCAAAACACGACCTCTACGGGCCTGGGCCCACACAAAACACCCCGATTCTGCCGAGTGTCCTGGGTGTCAGTGGCCACAACACTCACGGACAGGTGACAGTCACATGGAGGCCACAGCGATGGAAAACCACAGGGCGGTGATGGTGCTTAGATGAACAAAACAGTCCGAGGGCCGCACCGCTTGAGAACCACCTCTTAAAAGCCCCACTGGTGGAACGAGGACCCCCGGGGTCTGCCGCAGGATAGTGCGCCGACTGATGGCGTGGCCTTGCCCACAGGATATCTCAGCACTGCCCAGGCAACAGTGCTGTTTAGTCGATGCTGCGGCCAATCACGTTCACTCCACCGCACCCCCTTATACCAGTGATGTCCGGCCAGTTAGCCAAGCGGGGGGCGGGGGGGGCAGCGCCCACAGGATCTCTCAATACCCCCCAGGGAATAATGCTGGGTAGCCGATGCTGCGTACCCCACCGCACCCCCTTATGTCATTTATGTCCAGCCAATTATTCAAGTGAGGGAGGGGGGCGGGGGGGAGAAAGGAGAAGACCAGTCCGCTTCCCACCATGGCCACGGAGCCCCGGTCTCTCGCTCCACCAACTCTCAACCGCTGTGATCCTCCAGTCCGCTACGGGGGAAGGGCGCACAACCAGTACCTCCAATGCTGCCGGCATGCTCCCGTCGCCCGCATGTGGCCGCACTTCCCCGGTCGCCGCAGCTCTGCTATGCCGCTCTCTTCAAGCGGGCCGGACCGGCGACTTCTGGTTTCCGGCCCCGCTGTTGACGGGCTCACGCAAGCCCCCGGCCTCAGCCGCTCCCAAGGCCGTGATTTCAAAATGACATAACTCCAGCCCCCGGCAACGGAGCGGGCCGGAATAACAGCCGGAGTCGCAGCGGCACTTCTTCCGTCAGGCGGCGGGCTCCGACGCCAGAATAGGATGCAGGATTACAGAGCTGGGGGGCTAGCTATGCGGAGCAGAGGTCCTAGGCGGCCATCTTGCTCGACGCATAGCTCCTCCTCCAGTGAGACCATTTTTATGCTCCAAGAGTTAATTAATCCTGATCTTGTTCAAGGAAAATTAGGAAAATGATAAGCCAGGACTGTGCATATCTTAAGAAATCATGTGCAATAAAGTCCTCATCTGCAAGTAATGGAAAAAGCCCTTTGATGGGATATCAAATTCTTCTCTAATTGTCCGAAAGGTTTTAAGCATACCATTCAACAAAATAAATGGTATACAAACGGAATAATGTCCCAAACTGGAAAATTTACATGCCAAAATCCCATAAAGTGAGTGTAGCTTGGAAATTTAGATACGCTGAAATATTTAGGTATGTCCTGCAATGCATTTCCAAAACCTCTAAGGGTATTATATTTAACATATTTGAGGTCAGAGAATAGTAGATTCAGTGATCCATCCCGTATCACCTCTATAAAGAATGTGACTGTTTAGTACATATTCCGAAATCAGTTTGATGAGTATTCTCCATAATGCGTCCCACTAATAGGTTTGAAAATGTGTTACTGACCATCCCAATCTATCAACCCATAACTGTAGAAACCTCACTGGCCTTAGAAGTTTCTAATGGTCTCATATAAACCAGTTATAAGGCCCTCTAGTTGTTTGAAGAAAAGAAGACAAGTATATTTGAAGGGCTCTGAATGAACACAGTATCTTTGAAAGGACCACCATTGTGCTAATGTTCACTCTTCCTAGCTCAGGGATGGGGAGTTCATCATATTTGTTGGTAAGTTTAACCCATAAATATCCCAGATTTAACACTATATATGTTTAATTCAGATCAGTGGATCCTTTACACATGCTCTCCATCTTGTTTATATTGAACTTGTGTCCTGCTAAAGCGCCAATCTAGGCTGCTGTTTCTTGAACCACAGATAATGTGGGTTTAGAGTTGGGGTAACTAACAGAACATCATCTCTATATGCTATTTTTTTATTTCTAATCTGGGAAGTCTAATTGGTCTAATACCATGGCTTTTCATCAACATTTTAATAAATGGCTCCATATATACTGCATAGAGATAGGGGGAGAGTGGACACCTATGTCATGCTCCTCTTGTAAATGCTTTTGGGGGGGGGGGGGGGGGGGGGGGGGAAATCAAGCCTTTTCACTGGCATTGTTTCTAGTGGCTGACAAATTTCCTGTATTGCCTTTACCAATGGTGCCAAACCACCCAAAATCCCTCTGCCTTCCCCAAGGCCCTGCCATTACACCTTGCAAAGGCCTTTCCTCCATCTAAGTTTATGAGTAACTTAGAGTGTTTTGTAGTTTTGGCCCAATTATCAAAGCTAAATGAGGGTGTCCCGTGGTGTCTCGTAGTGGAATAAAGCCATGCAAGAGTCTTGTGGTTTTTTTCAAACAAAATATCACAATGCCAGCATGGGTCAATGAATCTGGTAAAAGTCCTCCCTTCTCAGATTTGTTTAATCATCTTTAAAAACAATGGTGCCATCAGTGGGGTGACTATCTAATAATTTTCTGACCTGTTTGATTTGAATATCTTTTTATGACCTTAATTTCCTTTAGAATACTTAAACATCTGTTTCATGGAATAATTTTAAGTGTGAGATGTCCGAGAGCTATCTGATTCTATAAGATTTTTAGAATCCAAGCTTATTGTATCATAGGAAACAGGGCAAAGGGTTGGTGGCTTTGACTTATGTATTAGCAGATTTTGGCCTTCTAGCAAGTAACTGTCATCCCAGTAAGGGGAGCAAATCTGTAGGAGCATGGGGCTTGTACCAGGTGCAAGTAGTTAACTTCTGCTGTATCCAACATGTATTAAGCATATGCCACTTCATCTCAGGAAGCATTCTCCCTTCTACTATTGGCTAAATCCAAGAGATGCGGTAGTACATGTAATGGGCCCAAATGTTGTGAAAGGTTAGGCAGTACACCTTCACAGCGTGTTGGCTTTGAAAACACTGGTAAGGTCATAAAGATATGAGAGGTTGATTTGATTCCATCAGCATTCCCATTGTGATTTAGTGCATGTAAGACCGAACATTTGAACTTTTCCTGGCTTTTACCACTAACATGACACTACATAGCCTACTTTTCTTTTCACAGTTCCATTGATATTTGGGGTTTGGCCTTTGCTGTGTGCTCACATTCATGCTTTGGGTTTGAGGATGCTTGGTCTGTTCAGGGATTACTTGAGACTTACCTGTTTGAAGCATAAGCCAAGAAAATTCATACACAGCGGTGCCAAGCCCTAAATGATTGATCACCTTGGGGATTACTATGTCTTCTACTTCGTATGTCCTCTCCTTCTTCTGCCTTTTGTCTTAGCCCATCAAACGCCTGATTAGGTTGATTAACCCTTTGTCATTGGTGTACTAGCCATCACCTTTGCTTAACGCACCATTCTTTCAATTCCTTATTGTCAATGCGAGTCCAAGAATGAGGCTTGATAAGTACATCTTAATGCAGTGAAAGATATTACTTTAGTGGCTTAGTACCCTTTCAGAGCAGCCAGACACCATTGTCAGCCATGAGCCCTCTGCTGTTGCTGAGCTGCTAAAAAAAATAAAAACATGACCCTTGATTAAGATACTAAAAGGGGACTAGATACCAAATTTCCTGGTAAAATGTTTTCAGGAATTGTAAAGTCTTGGGTGCGTAGCAATATTTACCCTCAGCAGCAACTGTTACAAGTCAAATAACAGGACACAAGCTTATAATAAGAAGGAACTCACCAAGTTTCATTCTCCATATAAGTCCAGCTGCTGACATGAGCACTCTGAGGGGTTTCTACTAAATCGTAACAAAGTAGCAAAGTAACATAGCCAGTAATCCACAAAACAGAGACCTCCCAGCTGGACCGTCCTCAAAGAACCCTACACTATCTGGGTCTCCTGCTCTTCTTTACTCCATCTGGTACAGCTGCAACTCATTCAATTATGTCATAAAGCTCAGTCCATAAAGGCGTGCAGGTGTTCCGTGAATCATCTCTGCCCAGCTGTCTGCTCCTGCATGGATCTCCTTTACACTAAATATAACATAATGGAGCCATAAATGAACAAGGAAAGCTCTGGCTTGTCCCTTTGCTGCAAAATGATCACATAAATTACCATGCTCCAGGTGTGCAAGTATTGGATCAACAGCAATTCAGTGGTTGGTAGTCGCAGGGAGCTTCAGCACTACGTTGTCTTCCAACTTTGCCCCTGGCCACCATGCTCTGCCACCAACATTTCTGGTGTTAAAAATGATTAAATAGCATGGGCACTTGTAGGATCCCATAGTGCCCATCACTGGGAATGATAGTGATGGTAAAACAGATACAACCAGAGATTTGTTTGTCATGAATGACATGAGACTTATCAGTGGTGCTTCTGCTATCCTCCACAACAGCATTCAACCAATCCAATAGCAAAAGATGATAATGGTGTCCTATGCCCCATGTACAACTTTCTTTGCGTATGCCACAGCCAGGATGTTGTTCAAATCATCATGAAGGGGAATTAGTTTGATACCTGATATTATGCAAAATCCAGACTGAAGAGGGAAATTTGTGTAAGTGGAAATGTAACAGACCCCCTTACCACTTTAAGCGTCTTTTGTCAAGGAGAAAAAGTAAATTAAAATGACATTTTTAACGTAAAGAAGCACAGATTCCCGATTTCCCTGAATCATGGCGGTAGGAAAGTGGGTTTCTGATGCAGTAACGCCCCCCCCCCCCCCCAACATGTTTTGTCAGATGTCTGATGCACTTTGACTTGATGTGCCATGGGTCCCTGCCAATCAGGTTCCCATGGCTTGTGTTCTTTACCAAAACTGTACCTTTGTACCCCCAATTGGCACCTCTCTGACTACATGCAAGTCCCTTGTAAAAGGTACCATGGGTTCCAAGGGCACTGTGACCAGGGAAGGCCTCTAAGGGCTGCAGCACATATTGTGCCACCCTCAGAAGTCCCATACCTTAACACACACACACTGCCAGTGCTTTCGGGCAGAGGAAAGTGAAGAGTCGACATGGCACACATAACTTTGTGCCATGCCTGCAACCCACTGATATGGTATAGGTACGACACCCCTCTAGCTGATGCACTACATCACTGGTGAGGGTACAGGTGCATGAGAAATGTATCCTCTGAGTGTCTAAGTCCATTCTTAGACATTGTAAGTGCAGTAAAGCCAAAGAGTTTATGGTCTGGGAGGTTGTCATTACGAACTCCACAGCAACATAATGGCTTTACTGAATTCAGGGAAGTTTGGTAGCAAACTTCTCAGTATGATAAACCCACACTGATGCCAGTATGGGATTTATACCATGCACTCAGAGGGCACCTTAAAAATGCCCCCTGAAAAACGACAAGCCTCTGGTGGGTTCCCCGACTGGTAAACACCAGCCTGCCACCACAAGACATGTTTCTGTACTCCTGGGGTGGGAACCTTTACTCCCCGGGCCCAGAAACAAAGCCTTTCCTGGGCAGAGGTGGTCACAGGTCCCCACCTCTGCCCAGGATGCTCCACTGCCCCATCTGAGGCAGTGGAGCTTCAAAGGCCTTGCCGCCTTTGTAACACAACCCCCAGCCTTTCCTGCTATCAGCATCAGGCCCCCTTCCTGTCTCTAACCTCTTTTCTGCGGGAGGACAGGCGGGAAAAATTAGAACAGCCCAGAAGGTGTCCCACCTTTGTCAACCTCACCCCTCAGGTGGGGGAGTTGAGGTGAAGCCCACTCTTCAGTGCCCGCCATCTTGCAGATGGCAGGCACTTTCCAATCAGTGTTAGGGATTGTGCCCACTCCCTCACGTGGAGTGAGCACATCAATGGTGTAGTCACCCTAAAGTCAGTAGCCCATTGGCTACTGACCTCGAGACCCTTAAACGCCCCCTGAATACAGTATTTAGAGGGCAGCTCTGAACCCAGAAAGCATATTCCCGCAACCGAAGGACGAAAGAACCCGGCCATCAGAGGAGACTGCACGGAAGAACTGACTTGGCCCCAGCCCTACCTGCCCATCTACAGTTTCCAGAGATCCCGGGCCAAAAGTCGCCTTGTCCTGCAGCCAGTGAACTCCAGAACCTCTGTGAGGACTGACTGCCTTCAACAAAGAACAGTTCTCCTGTGAGCAGCAGCTCTGTTCAGAATAATCTCCCAAAAAAGACTCATAACCTGCTGAAGACAAAGAAACCAGATGCATGGAACCACCCCTGCAGCAGAAGCTTACGGCCCGAGTCCGAGAGGCCCACTAGTCCTAGTGAGGTCCCCCAGCGCTCCAGAGTCCGAGTCCACCTTGGGTTGACCCCTCCAGGACTCCCAGACGTCGCCTGCAGCCTCTGAATGGTGCCCCCCCGGTAAGCTGAAATCAAACCACAAAAGGCACCCCTGCATTCGACAACACTGCGCTCTTGAGAAGAGGACCTGAGGTGCACCTATGTCCTGAGCCCTCCAACTTACGTACCCAGCTCTTGGTTCCTCCCGGAAAACTACCTGGACCGAGCTGGTGCCGCTGTGGGTGCATCTTGTGTGCTAAATCGGATCCCCCTTTGCCCTGAGCTAAACACTAGGAGTTTTGCTCCCACATCCAAGTGGCGTGCCCGTGAGCAGCCACCAACCGGAATCCCCCCATCCCTCATTGGATAACACTGGGCCTCGGCACTCTGCTGCCCTAGTGTCACTGAGGGTGCTCTCTGAGTACATCCAGTATCCTGGGGGAACCCTGGTTCTAACCCCAGAAACCCAACTCCCAAGAACGATTACTCACCTTTAAACCGATAATCGGATATTCTCCCATAGAACTTCATTAACTGTTTTCAAAGGAAAAAGATCTACGTGTGTAGCTAAAAAGTGTATGAAAACTCAAGAAACTGTGTTTGAAAAAACTGACTTACCTACCTTTTATCCAGGAAATGTCCCAATGTGATATCTAGGCATATCACACTCAGTAGAAAAAGTAATCTTGAAAAGTAATCCTGAAAAGTATTACAACTGTATTTGCACATTTTTACAAACCTGTAGAAAAGTCATTATTTCTACAGGTTGCTTTTTAACAATCTGTCTTGAAAAGTACAATCATATTTAAACTGTACCAAGTCCTGCTTCGCTCTATAAATAAAACACAACAAAAAAATATTTTTGATACAAACAACTGGTCAGAGTTCAGTCTTTGAGTGTGTGATATTTCTTGCCCGAATATGGGCAATAAATGCTAAACACTACAATCTGATAATGCCTTATTGCTGGACCACACTACTACAAATAGAGAGTAAGGTATTATCTACTTGAACATCTGTAAGCCTTTGGGGATCCACTGGACACTATACCTTACTTTGGTATAGTATATACAGAACCAACTTCCTACAATGGTTCAAACATCTTACATATTGTCCCTGACTAAACAAAGAATACAAGCTGATTACTTTTTCCAAAAACCATCCAAACATATGGTGGAGAGTAATTTGGTAAGTTTCTGCATTTTTTAGAAGGGCTCCATAAGGATCTTTTTTTTTTTAAGAGCCTGGTTTTCTGTATCATAAATGCAGAGGAAATGCACTGGAGATGAGTTGGCTACACAAAAAGCAACACACTTTACAATTTAATTAATTGCCAAAATACCACTTATGTTTTTTGCTAGCATACAACAAAATACTACTTTGTGGCACCAGTTTGCAAACTGCCTGGTCAAACAGCTTCTGGACTGTGTTAAAGTGCTCTTGAACCATTGAACGCTTTGAAGATTTTTACTTGACAAATTCTCTTTTGGACATTAATTACTGTAATGTGAAACAGGCTATTCTCTTAAAGCTGACCTAATCCTGGTTGGATGTTTTGACACATTTTCCTTTAGCATGTCTAGAATATGTACCAGCTATTAAACGATTTTAGGTAAGCAATGTATACTGGGTTCCAACATGTTTGTATCATGTAGGCAGGAATTAGAATGTCTAGAAGCACTGTGCAAGAGTTGGTGATGCGATCTAGAAGGTTACTGCCAACATCCTATCTCTCAGGTAAGAGTAAGAAGCAACACACTTAGCTAAAGGCTTTCCCACAACATGTACAATTATTAGATTATACAGTCACTTTAGGTTTCACAGCTCATAACTGAAAACTTTAGAAGTAAAGAAATAAAGGAATGGTGGTACGACTAGGTGGATTCCAGCACTTGAATAATTTTGCTCTAAAAGTGAGGGAGGCAGTATAGCGGACGCAAACCGGCCGAGTACGGGCCCAGCTGAAAAGGATGGGGGCGAGGCAAGTGCGGCGTCGGAGGAGTTGAAGCCGAGCACCGGAGAAGAGAGCAGGAAGACAACAGACCCCGAGGAAGTGGGAAGAGAGTACCAGGAGCTGCAGGTAGCAGAGGAAGACTACCGGAGCAGACCCAGGATCGAGAGGACACAGGACGACGGAGGACACAGAGACCCCTCAGGGAGCACTGCTCCCAAGACCGCTGCCATCCAAAAGGACTCGGGAGCACGGTCTTCCATCACCACGGCCCAGGAGGGTCGTGGAAGCAGGTAAGTGCCGGGGGCATGCGCCGTGGTTGTAAAAGGGCTGTGGGCACGCTTGAAAGGCACCAGGGAGGGAGCACCAAAACCCCCACACTAGGCACCTTCACAAAGGATAGGGCTCTGGTGGTGGCGCACTTTCCCCTCCCTTTTTGGTATCCTCAGTTAAACAGCAGTCGGAGTTGTTCTTTTGTTTCATTCCTTTTTGGGACCTACCTCGAGCCTGGGAGGAAGCCGGAAGTAGAGAGAGAGGCCGGAAGAGGACCTGACCCAGCCAGGAGAACCTTTGGATTTTGTGTATGGACCTTTACGAATATCAGAACTGTGTGAAGTTTTGTGACAATACAAACCTTAAAATTAATCAATAAGGAAGAACAACTAGCCTTCAGTTGTCTAGACTGCCTAGAGAGGAGGAAGGTAGGACGGGGTTGAGGGACACAACCACAAAAGTGGGGTCAGAAGTGGGATTCGCTGTCTGGAAAAAGGCAGAACCCATATTATGGAGGCTATAACACAGCTGGCAGAAGGGCAACGCCATCTACAGCTCGTCTTTGAGCAACAAACCCAACAGGCCCAGAAGGAAAGAGAAGCCCTACAGACGGCCTTAAGAGACCAAGCAGCACTGCTAACTGCAAATCAGCAGGTCCATGATACTGCTGTTTTACGCCTCACAGACGCCATATCAAGTGCTTGGGTACATCCCAATGTGCCAGGCTCAGTCCTCCAGAAATTCCAACAGGGGGATGACCCAGGCTATTTCTTTGAGAGAGTGGCTTCTTAAGCCACTTGGCTACCAGAAAGATTGGGGCCAATATATTGCGCCATTGCTTTCAGGGGAATTGGAGGCCGCTTACCAAGCCTCCAACCTAGCAGGAGTCACTAGTTATGCTGATATAAAAAAAGCTATTCTGGAACGTCTTGGGTGTGACCAGCAATACTACAGTGCTCGCTTCCAAAGGAAAAATGGACCGCGGTGATAATCCAAGAGCTCTTTATTATCGAATACAGGATTTGGGAAATCGCTGGTTGCAACCCACCACCTCTGCTATAGACAAACTAACTGAGAAAGTGTATTTAGAACAATATCTGGAGGCACTGCCCTTTATAACAAGGGCTTGGATCAAACAACATCCCAATCTTACAGTTGCAGTAGATCTCGCATGTGCATACCACCGATCTCCTGAATTCAAAGCCCCTACCCATAGAACTCTGATAGGACTACCAAGAACCCTGAATACACCAGCCATACAAGCCTCCCCCCAGAGAACAGAGGCCAGAACCTCCCACGACCCCAGCCCAAACCTCTTTCCTCCAGACTTCCCCATCCTGCCCTCCCCCATCCGTCCCGCTGTGTTTTCATTGTGCAGAGTGGGGCCACATTGCTCGTAACTGTCCTTCCCGCATTCCCCCTCGGGAACCTATGGTGGTGGGGTAGACCCGGGGGCATGTAATGACAACAGGAAAACCCCCAGAAAGGAAAAAGAAAACAATACATGTAAATAGCAAACCGGTCCTAGCATTTCTTGATACAGGTTGCCATCACACAGTCATTGACATGGTCTTAGTAAGGGAATCCCAAATAGCGGAGAATGAATATATACAAGTCACCTGCGTACATGGGGAAACTAAGTTGTATGCCCTTGCTGAAGTTCTGTTCAATATCGATGGGAATTCACAGTTAAGGAAAGTGGTGGTAGTACCATCCCTTCCTTAATTAGTATTATTAGGGACTGTTTTTTCAAAGTTCCACGACTATTTGCAGACACAGAACCCATCTTCCCCCTCGGTGGCTTGGCTACAGAACGCCCCTTTTTACAGTGAAGAAATAGAGAAGACAAACACCAAAGAGGGTAAAAGTCGTAGGGAGAAAAGAGAAGAACGGGCCATGTAGAACAAGTTACTTAACTTCGGTAACAATATATCTGTAAGAAACATTAGTTAGTTAGATTCCTTACCGTAAATTCCTTATCTTAGAATAACCCCCAGGCGTCAGACTGGATCCGGAAAATTTTACATAGCAGTACCCCTGCGCGTCTATAGGCGTCGTCTGCGGCTTCGCGTCCGTCGCCGGCATGACGTCGGGGTACTTAGACGCCACCCTCGCGCGCTGACGTCAGTTCTTATACACAGCTTTCCCGCGGCAGAAACGCAGAGCCATGATAAAAACCGACACTGGTGCCATGAAACTAGGGCCCTGAAAGGGATGACCTTAACCCTATTTATCGGTTCGCACAACCGGGAGGATGGGTGGGGCAGTAAGGAATATAACTAACTAATGTTTCTTACAGATATATCGTTACCGAAGGTAAGTAACTTGTTAATCTGAAAGAAACACGTTATTTAGATTCCTTACCTTAGACTAGATACCCCAGCAATACCAACCGTGGTGGTGGGTCTGCGAACCAAGATCACACCAGAGAGTTCCGGAGAACAGAACAGCCAAAGAAGCCATCTCTCCGGACTTGGCTGTCCAGGCAGTAGTGTCTTGCGAACGTGTGCAGCGAGGCCCACGTAGCTACCTGACAGATGTCCTGCAAGGGTACTCCCCGGCCCAGGGCAGAAGTAGCCGCCGTGGCCCGAGTGGAATGGGCCCTCAGCCCAACAGGAGGCTCCTTCCTCGCCAAAGAGTAGCAAATCTAGATGCACAAGACGACCCACTGAGAGATGGTTAGTTTTTGCACCGCCCGTCCCTTCTTAGGGCCCACGTAACAAACAAAGAGTTGGTCATCCACTTGGAACTGGCGTGTGTGATCCAGATAATATGAGAGCGCACGTTTTGGGTCCAGACGGTGGAGGCTCTCTTCCTCTTTTGAGAGATGTGGAGGTGGAAAGAAGGTGGGCAAGGTGATGGACCGCCCGATGTGGAAGGCTGTGACTACCTTGGGCAGGAAAGAGGGTCGCGTCTGCAACACAACTTTGTCCGGGTGGACAGAAAGGAAGGGAGGTTGTGAAGAAAGGGCCTGGAGCTCACTCTCCTGGCAGAGGTAATGGCAAGCAGGAATGCAGTCTTAAGAGTGAGAAGACGAATAGGACAGTTATGAAGTGGCTCAAAAGGAGCGCACATCAGATAAGTTAGAACAAGGTTCAAGTCCCACTGCGGCATCACAAAAGGAACAGGAGGAAACAGATGAGTGTTGCCCTTCAAGAACCTATTTACAACTGGGGACTTGAACAAAGAGGGCTGATCAGGTAGCCTTAAGAAGGCGGAAATGGCAGAGAGGTAGCCCTTAATAGTGCCCAGAGCAGAGCCCTGCTGGGCAAGAGAAAGTAGGAAGAGGAGAACCTCAGAAAGAGGGGCAGAGAGTGGATCCACAGCCTTTGCTGTGCACCATGCCACAAATTTGTTCCACCTGCAGGCGTATACCGATTTCGTGGAGGGACGCCTGGCTGCCAGAATGACATCGCAGACTTCAGGAGGCAAGTCAAATGGCCTCAACTGTCGCCGCTCAATCGCCACGCATGGAGGTGGAGACTGGACAGGTTCGGGTGGAGGACCGTCCCCTGCTGCTGCGACAGAAGGTCCTCCTGAAGAGGGAGACGAATCGGGGGATTGATTGACATGCTGAGGAGCTCGGGATACCAGTATCTTCATGCCCAGTCCGGAGCCACAAGGATGACTTGGGCCCAGTCGCGCCTGATCTTCTTCAGCACTCTGGGCAGAAGTGGTACAGGCGGAAAGGCGTACAACAGACCGCAACTCCACTCGCGACGAAAAGCGTCTCCAAGGGAGTGCCGCCTTGGAAATTCCAACGCGCAGAACTGATGACATTGCGCGTTCTCTTCTGTGGCAAATAGATCTAACTAAGGCTCTCCCCACAGCTGAAAGAGACCTTGCGCCACGTCCGAGTTCAGACGCCATTCGTGATCCATCATGCACCGACGGCTGAGTTCGTCCGCCCTGGCGTTCAGGGAACCTGCCAGGTGTTGAACCACCAGGGTCACGCCCTGATGTTCCAGCCACTGCCAGAAGCACAGAGCCTCCTAGCAGAGGGTCCACGACCCCAGCCCGCCCTGTGTGTTGGAGTACCACATGGCGTTGGTGTTGTCCGTGAACACCTGCACTACACTTCCCCGGGCAGAGGGAAGGAATGCCTTCAGTGCAAGCCGGATCACACGCAGCTCCAGAAGGTTGATGTGGAGCCGGGACTCCGCCGGAGACCAGAGGCCTCTGATCTCCTCCTCTCCCATGTGGCCCCCCCAGCCCAGGAGGGACGCATCAGTCACAATAACATGCTCCGGTTGGGGAAGGCAGAGGGATCTGCCGCTGACCCAATCGCGGTCCGTGAGCCACCACTGCAACTGTCTCGCAGTGCCCTCCGAGATCTGGACATGGCCGGACAGGTTGCCCTGATGCTGGGCCCACTGAAACTTCGGGTCCCACTGCAGAGCCCGCATCCGCCACCTGGCATGATGCACCAGAAGGATGCAGGAAGCCATCAGCCCCAGAGGCCGCAGCGTCAACCTGACCGAGACCCGGTATAAAGGCCGAAAGATCGGAATCAGAGCCTGAATATCCCGAACCCGGTATTCAGGGGGATAAACCCGAAACTGCGCCGAATCCAGAACCGCTCCGATGAATAGGAGCCTTTGAGAGGGACACAGGTGCGACTTCTGCACATTGATTGAAAACCCCAGCAAGTGCAGGAGGTCGGCCGTAGTCTAAAGGTGGCTGACGACTGTCTGGGGCGAGCCCGCCTTCAACAACCAGTCATCGAGGTAGGGGAAGACTGACACCCCTAACCTGCGCAGATGAGCTGCGACCACCTCCATCACTTTTGTGAACACCCGTGGGGCGCTGGTAAGGCCAAAGGGGAGCACGGTGAACTGGAAGTGCTTGTGGTCTACCATGAACCCCAGGTA
Organism: Lissotriton helveticus; assembly: GCF_964261635.1. Lineage (NCBI taxonomy): Eukaryota > Metazoa > Chordata > Amphibia > Caudata > Salamandridae > Lissotriton > Lissotriton helveticus. The sequence continues at coordinate 1,246,755,397 of NC_136069.1, read as the reverse complement.
ACGCCGGTGGGCCGGCAGGACGGGGATGTGGAAATACGCGTCCTGCAAGTCCAACGCTACCATCCAGTCTCCGGGGTCCAGGGCAGCTAAGACCTGAGCCAGAGTCAGCATCTTGAACTTCTCCTTCCAGAGAAAGCCGTTGACGTTCCGTGGGTCCAAGATAGGGCGTAGGCCCCCTTTGCCCTTCTTGGGAACCAGAAAGTAGTGGGAATATCAACCACACCCGACCTCTGGCCCAGGAACGCGCTCGATGGCCCCCTTGGCCAAGAGGGCCGACACTTCCTCCTGCATAAGTTGCAAGTGATCACCCGTGGTACTGCGGTGGCATGGCTGGAGGGGTCGCCTCGAAGGGGAGGGAATAGCCCCTTCGGACGATTTGCAGCACCCACCTATCCGAAGTGATGGTACGCCAGTGAAGGAGGTGATGGCGGACCCAGCCCCCCACTGGCATTAAATGGGCCTGAAAGCTCGGACTAGGAGGGCTTTGAGGCGGATGCTGCGGGAGTGGATGTGGGCTGGCTGCGCAGTTGTCCCCTAGCACTCCCACAGTGGTTACCACGCCCGCCGCCGAGCTGGATGTTAGACTGCGGCCCGTGGCTGGCAGGACGTGAAGGGGCGCCCCTTCCTTGGCCACGAAAGGAGCGAAAGGCAGACTGCTGCTGACGCTGCCCCGAGAGGCCCAAGGACTTGGACGTAGCCCTGGATTCCTTGAAACGTTCAAGCGCATGATCTGCCTTGCCACCAAAGAGGTGGCTGCCATCAAACGGCATGTCCACGAGGGTGTTCTGGACATCGGCGAACTGCCACCGTCGTTGACATCGCCCTGCCCAGCAAGTCCGTGGTTTCCAACCTAGAATACCGAGCTGCGTCTCGTTCCTCCGCGAGGGCTTGAGCGAGTTTTGCCTGGGCCCCCTCTGGAAACTCTGGCAGCTCGGCCGCAACCGTATCCCACGGGGAGAGTGGGTATAACGGCCCAAAAGGCAAGCGGTGTTGACTGACCACAACCCACAGCTGAGGGATGAAAACAGTTTCTTACCAAACTGTTCATACCTTTTGGATTCCCGATCTGGGGGTGCAGTCGAGAATGCAGATTGGGAAGTAGAGGCCTGGATATCCAGGCTCTCGGGGGTGGGATGGGTGGACAGGAAGCTAGGGTCGCCCGGAGCTGGCGCCTGGCGACGTTCCTATCTACAGGGGGGCCTGTAGCGGGCCTGGACCAGGTGCCCAACAGGACGTCCATGAGACCCTCATTAAACTGCAGTAAAGGCTCCGGAGCGCCAGTCTGCGGTTTAAGGACCTCAGTGAGGATGTTAGACCTCACAGTAGCGAGGGGGAGCATAAGCGCCAAGGCCTTGGCGGCCCGCATCAGCACCACACTATAAGCAGCCCCCTCCTCCGTAGCCACGGTAGGAGGGGAGACAAAGCCAGTGTCAGGGGAGGTATCAAGACCACTGGCCTCCCCTAGCTCCTCGGTCCAGTCCTGGAAGGACTGACATTCGCTTGTCAGAGGGTCCTCAGACCCCTCCCAATCCCCTTCATCCTCCATCTCCTGAAACTCAGGATCAAAGGATGGAGCCGGATCAAAGAAGAAAGGTTCTTCAGCCGGCGTCAAATGCGGCGTCGGTCGATGCCGGTCCGACTCCGGATCCGGACCGAGCAAGGGATCAGGGACGTCGTCGTGCGGGGACGGCGCCGGGGGCGACACCCTGGGGGTCGCCGCCGGCGGGGTCGTGAGGTCTACCAGCAGCGACCCGGAACCGGATCCAGCGGGAGCCTGCGGCATCGGGACTGAAGTAGCCGATGGTGCCAGGGCCGAAGCACCGCTTGGACTCCCAGTCGGGACCGCGGGGCCCGGAGGCACCGCGGGACCCGACGGAAGAGAGAGGGACCTCATGGCCATGAGGAAGACCTCGATCTTCTCCGGCATCGCGTTCAGCCTAGGGACCGGCGGTTATGGAGCTGGCCGCGGAGGCGGTGTTGCCCGAAGCCCCGGCCATGTCTAGCGAACGTCGGGGGGAGTCAGAAGAGCGATGGCGTCTCTTCGACTTCTTGTGCCTCTTACCTGAGGACTTGGAGCCCGATGAATGGTGTCGACTCGTCGAGCTTCGATGACTGGCCCCGCGACCGGTCCCTCGACCCCCTCCTGGACCGGGACCTTGAGCGGCACGGGCCGACTGCCAGAGCTTGAGGCGCTTGCGGGACCGCTCCCGCCTAGCATTCGACGCCAAGGCTCGGCAGTCGGGGCACGACCGGTCGTCGTGGTAGGCCCCAAGGCAATACAGGCACCGGCGGTGGGGATCGGTAACCTACATCAGTCGGTTGCAGTCGGTACATGGCTTGAACCCGGGCATTCCCTACCGGCACCGAGAGTCGTGAAGACTCGAGAAGAGATCAAAAAGTTTTAGTCAAAAATGACTAAGGTACTGCTTTCTCCGGACCTGCGCTTAGCTGACGCGGAAAAAAGAAGAACTGACGCCAGCGCGCGAGGGCGGCGTCTAAGTACTCCGACGATGTCATCCTGGCACCGACGACGGATGTGGAGCCGCAGACGACGCCTACTGACACGCAGGGGTAATGCTACGCAAAATTTTCCTGATCCAGTCTGACGCTTCGGGGTTATTCTAAGGTATGGAATCTAAGGAAGGAAATCTAAGGTAAGGAATCTAACTAACGTGTTTCTTTCAGATTCAACAAACAATGCCTGTCATACCCGCTCATGTGTTTGCCTCCACAGAAACGACTCCAGAAACAGGTAGAAGTTTCCGAGCAGCCCAGAGAGATGATACCATCCTACAAAACACCTGGAAACAAGCAGCGTAGGATCAACCAGACAAGGTAGGCCCCTTCTTTAGTGTGACAAATGGACTCCTGTACCGCATATCTCAGGAAAAGGGTATTAGGAAAGAACAACTGTTAGTCCCCCAAGCTTTTAGGGAACAGGTGTTGTGTTTAGCCCACAGTCAAGCTGAGGGTGGATACTATGCTAAAGAACACACCCCGAGATATTTACTACCCAAGTTTTATTGGCCAGGGGTGTATTAGGAAGGGGCCAGATATTGCACTTCCTGTCCTCGATGTCAACTGGTTAATGCTCCCTCTCTGCCCAAAGCTCCATTACAACCCTTACCCATCATCGATGTCCCTTTCAAAAGAGTGGGTATGGCCATAGTCTGCCCACTCATCCCATCGGCCCGAGGGCATCAGTAAATATTAGTGCTCGTAGATCAGAAACTCGGCATCCAGAGGCCATACCCCTGTCCTCCACCACTACCACCACAGTTGCTCATGCCATGGTCACTTTCTTTTCCCATGTGTGGTTTCCTCATGAACTGTAAACCGATCAGGGAACCCCGTTTATGTCAAAACTGATGAAACAGGTATGCACCATACTTATAGTCAAGCAGATACGTACCTCAGTCTATCACCCTCAGACTGATGGGTTGGTAGAAAGGTACAACCGCACGATAAAGACTATCCTGAGGAAAAGCATAGACAGAGCAGAGGGGGACTGTGACCGACAACTGCCCTAGTCATGTTCGCTATCAGAACACACGAACAAAAATCTACAGGTTTTTCACCTTTTGAGGTACTGTTCGGAAGGAGACGCCGGACACTTCTAGACATGGCCTTAAAACAGTGGAAGAAGATGAGGGCAAACCACAGTTACAGTACACAGCTTCCCTAAAGAATACCTTGACCTCCCTGTGAGAAGACGTACATGCTAATATGGAAAACGCCCAGAACCAACAAAAACGTCTGTATGACCGTCACACTAAACTGAGAGAATTTAAGGTAGGGGATCAGGTTCTCATCCTTTTGCCCAGTTTCGAGAAACAACTTCAAGCCACTTGGCAAGGGCCCTATAAGATACTGGGCAAAGTAACACCGGTAACTTATCGAGTAGATGTTCCCCATAAGCAGGCTGCTGGACAAATCTACCATATTAATCTTCTCAAAGCCTGGGAGGACCCTGTACCTACAAACATAAAGACAGGAACACCCATACACCATATCACCATAGACAAGCCTATAGAGGTAACTTTCACCCCTCATCCTAGTAAACTAGAGAACAACATTCAATTGCGGCCCCAAGTCACTGAGAACAGAAACAGCTAATGTTATCCCTCTGTGAATAGTACTCTACTGTCTTGTCAGGAAGACCAGGGCGAACTACTTTGGTAGAACATGATATAATCACAAACCTAGCCCAACCTATCAAGCTAAGGCCATATCGTGTTCCAGAAGACAGGCAGTAAATCAGGAGATACAAGCCATGTTAGAGTGAGATACAATTGAGCCCTCCCACAGTGCATGGTCATCTCCAATAGTTCTTGTACCAAAACCTGACGGTAGTATCAGGTTTTGTATTGACTTTTGCCAGCTTAATGCAGTATCGAAGTTTGATGCCTACCCAATGCCAAGGGTAGACGAACTGATAGAACGCCTGGGGGAGGCCAGAGTCATGCCCACCATAGATTTAACAAAAGGCTATTGGCAAATTCCCTTATCCCAGGCAGCCAAAGAAAAAAATGCCTTTTCAACCCCCTCTGGCCTCTATCAATTTAAAGTTTTACCCTTCTGCCTCTACGGTGCTCCTGCCACATTCCACAGGCTATTGGATGTCCTCTTAGCCCCACATCAACATTTCGCAGCGGCATATCTTGATGATATCGTCGTATACAGCCCCGACTGGAACACCCACCTAGCTCACCTAGAAGCAGTCCTAAGAACCTTAATACAAGCAGGTCTTACCCTTAATCCAAAAAAGACCACCTTTGGAACTGAGCGTAATGAATACCTCGGGTACGATATCAAGGGAGGGTGTATAAGACCCCAAGTCAAGAAAGTAGAGGCCATCGCAAATATACCTCGACCCACCTATAGAGGGGACATCCGTTCCTTCCTCGGCTTAGTAGGGTATTACAGCAGGTTCATACCTCGTTTTTCTGAGATTGCCAGTCCCTGCACTGATTTACTTCCAAAGACACACACAGGGAAACATCTCCATTTGTTTGATCCTCAAGAGAAAAGCTTTCAGCAGTTGAAAAGAGCCCTGTGTACCTACCCTATTCTGGCTTGTCCTGATTTTAAGAAAAAGTTTGTCCTACAAATTGACGCCTCTGGGCAATCCTGCCCCAGCCCGACGCATCTGGAGATCTGCGTCCCGTACTGTACTTAAGCCGAAAACTTTATCCCCGAGAAACAAGATACGCCACTATTGAGAAATTCATTTTGTTAACTGATCACGCCCCCCTCACATGGCTGTCACGAAACAAAGACTCCAACCCCAAGGCCTTACGATGGTTTCTTGCTTTACACCCCTTCATCTTTGAGGCTGTTCACATTCCGGGGAAGCTACAAACGAACGTGGACTTCCTTTCCTGCTTCCCTGTCTTCGAATGGCCCGATAGTCCATTCCCGGGGGGAAGGCAGTGTGATGGTCCCGCACCATTGAACGACCCGGACACCTCCAACATGGCCGCCACGATCCACCAGACCGGAAGTGAGGGAGGCGGTCTAGCGGACGCAAACTGGCCAAGTACGGGCCCAGCTGATAAGGGTAGGGGCGAGGCAAGTGCGGCGTCGGAGGAGTTGAAGCAGAGGACCGGAGGAGAGAGCAGGACGACAACGAACCCGACGAAGTGGGGAGAGAGTACCAGGAGCAGCAGTTAGCAGAGGAAGAGGGAGGAGCAGATCCGGGAGCGCGAGGAACAGGACGACAGAGGACGCCGAGACCGCACAGGGAGCACTGCGCCCAAGACCGCTGCCATCCACGAAGACTCTGGAGCAGGGTCTTCCATCACCACGGCCCAGGAGGGTCGTGGAAGCAGGCAAGTGCCCGGGGCATGCGCCGTGGTTGTAAAAGGGCTGTGGGCATGCTTGAAAGGAACCAGGGAGGGAGCACCAAAACCCCCACACTAGGCACCTTCACAAAGGATAGGGCTCTGGTGGTGGCGCACTTTCCCCTCCCTTTTTGGTATCCTCAGTTATACAGCAGCCTGAGTTGTTCTTTTGTTTCATTCCTTTTTGGGACCTACCCGAGCTTGGGCGGAAGCCGGAAGTAGAGGGAGGCCGGAAGAGGACCTGACCCAGCCAGGAGAACCTTTGAATTTTGTATATGGACCTTTACGAATATCAGAACTGTGTGAAGTTTTGTGACAATAACAAACCTTAAAATTGATAAATAACCCTTTAAGTGCTGCCGTCGGCCAACGGTCGTCACGGGCACTACCTCCCCAGTGCTGCGTGCGACCGTTGGACGTCCATTCAGCACTGGATAATGGACAGCGCAGCACTGGGGAGGTATATTTACGAAGCTCCTAAGGTGATGAGGAAGAAAAGCTAGCCTTCAGTTGTCTAGACTGCCTAGAGAGGAGGACGGGATGACCGGGTTGAGGGACACGACCACAGTGTGAATGGGCTCATAATTTTCTGACATACCCTACGGAGTTGCCTACAGACCTGTCGTCCTTGGAATGTACCCAACTGTAAGCAAAACAGCACACAGTGCTGTTTAGTGCTTACCATGTTATCATTTATGGAGCGCTTTCAATGGGTGGTGCTGAAGGTATGTATGATTAGGGTGATTTTCATAGAAAATCACAGAAACATTAAATCACCAGATGGGCGAATCAGGCAGGGGAGAATTTCCATTGCAGGCACTGAAAGTTGGATGTTCCATTTACTGGCGCAAGCTAATTAAGTTTGGATTATGGAACTGAACAAACGCAACACCACAGTAATAAAATATGGTTATTAAATCCGGGCCTCTACCATCTCAACACAAGTGAGCTCTACACAACGATTGAGCAATTTAAATATCTTGAATTATCCAATATCAGCATGGAGTACTTAGTGGCACCAAGCTGAAGGGTTATACAAAAAAAACATACTAAACTGAATATATCACCCAATATGACATCTCAAGCAATTTAAAAGATCCAATTGAGAAATCACTCTGTTTTCTGCTATTCAATGCATTAACAGTAGAACCACCCTTGAACATGAGCCCATTCATACATCAAAAAGCCAGGTGATTCTAATATCATGAACTGAGCATTTTGTATCAATCTAGTAACACATAAAATCAAACACATTCACCTCTTTGGTTTTGGTCATGCTCTCTGCAATGATACTGGCAGCTCCAGGGTCATCAGTCACTGGAATGAAAGGCCGAGATGAGGCAGCAGACGCTGAAGGAGTTACAGCTGATGGAGTAATGGCATCTTCTGATACAGCCTGTAATAGTTAACACGATGCTGAGCTCAGCATAAAAGTTGGCGATACCAACAATACAAACAAAGGTCACCATTTTAAAATTAAAGGCCCCCCCCCCACTCATGGGGACCACCACCTATTCATAAGAAATAGGGAGATCTTGTGGACCCCTCGTGCCCCAGGGACCACCAACTCCCTGGGTTGTTCACCTCTCTGGGACAAATACAAAAGAAATCAGGAGGACTCCAGGACCCCCGTGTCACGAGGACCACCCCCTTTGTAATAGGGGGTCTCATGGACCCCCCCTCGATCCCTGGGTCCAAAATTATATATATTATTTTTTTAATGGAGAGACGGAGAACAGCCCGGGGGCCGCCACCTCCCCTGAGCAGGCCCTACAACAACCGTGCAGTCCCCCTCCTGGAGCCACAGATGGCACTGGGGACTGCCAGCCACCAAGGCAGGCTCCTGCCAAGTCCCGGGGGGCCCACCCCGGGACATAGCTTTTTTCTGTGGCTTGGTGGGAGCTTTACCACTTCAGCCAAGTCACAGCAAACGCTCCGCTTCCAGCAAGCGAGAGATGACAACATGCTTTTGCTTCCTTGACGCAGAGCATTTGTCGGTTTCCTTGCTCTCAGTCAAGCGAACAGGGAAGCAGACAAATTGCTTTCTCTTCAAACTTTATTAAAGCAATGAATCCATTAGCTAAAAAGAGCAAAAGTGTTAAATCTTTAGACCTATGTATTTCTGTGCAATTGCAACTGCTAATAAATACCTGCTTAAGCTAAAAACAACATAAGGCAGTCTTTCATACCTCAAAACTCAGAGCTTCCTGTTGCTCTCTATACCCCCAACTACTGTCAGAGAGGGTGAATCCACTTTTTCCTAATCTTGTTATAGAATGTGCAACAGAACAAAATATGTCCAATACTTTCTACATTTGCTTAAAGGGCATAAAGTGCAGAGGGATTCAGTATTTAGCCCATTTTCGGTATTCCATTTTACTGTATAGGCTTTGATTTGAAGGATACCATAATGAAACTTCAAATATACTGCTCTTACCAGGGGAGGATAAACAGCATCCAACAACTCCTCAAACCCTGGGCAAGGCTTAAATTCCAAAGTGGTTAATCTGCCTAATCTTGGGTTACTATGTAGTATGTTCAGCTGGTACTCCAAATATATTTGTTTCAACTGTTTCTTGGAGTTCTGGGACAGTGTTTGTGGCTCGTTCCAATAATCACTTAAACCAAGCTTAACAAACTATGCTTTCACATAACGCAGCGAGGGGAGAGTTAGCAGTTCGTCTTAGGCTATTATTTCTTTAAGGCCTTCTCAATAGTGATTCAACTCCTGTATCGTCCACAACCTCACCCAGAACAGCAGAGGTCTATATTTTTCAACATGTTCTATCCGCTTTACGTTAAGGTCATGAAAAAGGGGTGTTAAAGGTCTAGCCATCGATAAGCCTAATAGCCTTCTCATGAATTTATTTGTAAAGCTGCCTTGAATTTTCTATGCCCCACAGCTCAGCCCCATACAATGCTGCGGCCCTGGCTTTATACTTGTATATCTCTAGAGCTGGCGTAACAGCTTTTATTGTACACTTATGATATTTACTATAGACTGCCCTTGCACCATGTTTAAGAATCATTCTTGTGTGATTTATTTGGGGGTTCCACAACACACCAGAGTCTATTTTAACACGCAGATAATTAAAATGTGAGACCATTTCAAGATTTTTCTTACCAACATGGATGTTTTTCTTAAAGGACAGATGAGGTTTCAAGGACATACTTTTGGTCTTGCTTATGTTTATTTCCAATCATTTTCCAGTTCTCTGCGAGGCCCCCTCTCTTAATAAAATATATATATATTTTTTTTTTTTTAAAGAGTCGCCCGCAGGGAAAGTTGCTGGAGGCCCGGCACCTTTTCTCAACCACGATGCAAAGGGGCTTCCTGGCACACAATTTGTTGGGAGATGAAGTCCCCTTGGCTGTTGAGAGTCCTTGGGGGCCTACAACCCCTCCTGTTACCTCAAGTCCCACACAGAGGGATTGTCGAGAGGTGATTGGTTGTCCCGCTCCCTTTGTACATCACTCTACAAACGCGCCTCCTGGAGCACTACTGGTTAGGGAATGAAGTTGCCTTGGATGCTGAGGGTCCCTGGTGGCCAAGAAACCCTTCGGTTACCTCCAGTAAGTTCCAAACAGTGAGATTTCTGAGAGGTCTTCATAGGCCCCAGCCCCTTTCGGCACCACACAGCAAACTTGACTACTAGTTAAAAAAAAAAAAAATGAAATTCACTTAAAAAACCAACAGTAACAGGGAAATTATAGTTCGGAATCAGAATTTAAAAAACTCAGAAATTCACAGAAAAAAAACAAAGGTTACAGGAACATTCTAGATAGACTACGAATTCACTCATACAAAACAATAGAAATTCAGCAGGTATAGCTCATGGAGCTAATTATAACTTACACCCCCGCAATGCACTGCTATGAACTCACATATTACATCACTCATGACATGGTCAGGGACCTCACTGATGGCATCTCAAATGACATCAGTGATAACATCATCCACAGAACCACTCATACACCCACTCACACTCCTACATAACCTCTTGCATGCCCACTCAGACACCCACACAACAAGTCACACACCCATGCACAGATCCATACAAGTAACTCATACATCCACTTCCTCATCCATACAGCCACTCACACACCCACTTACTCATACAGATACTCATACAACTAGGCAGTCACCCAAACAGCAACTCACAGCCACACCTACACCCATACAGCTACTACACACTCAATTATTTACCTATATATCCTCTCACATACCCACTCACTCACCCATACAGCCTCTCCACACAGCCGCTAACTCACTCATACAACTAATCACACACTGACACACACAACCACTTACATGCCCATTCACACATCCATCCAAGTACCCACACATCTGCTCACTCACACATACAGTCATTGTTAATGTTAATGTTATGTTATGTTAATGTTATAATGAGTTTTATATAGTGCTCAGCTACTCAGAGGAGTGTCCCGGCGCTTTAAAAACCTGCAGCGGTACAGGGACAGGAGAAAAATGCCAGATACTACTGAACAAAAAGCCAGGACTTAAGATCTTTTCCAAAGGCTAACAGGTTGACAGTCTTTCTCAGAGGAGCCGGCAAGGCGTTCCGCAACTGAGGGGCCAGGCGTCTAAAAGAACGGCCTCCTATGCGGGCTCGTCTAATGGCCGGAACAGAAGCCAAGGCCAGGGAGGCTGACCTAAGCGATCTGGATGGCTGGTAAAAAACCAACCGTTTGCTGATATATTTGGCGCCCGTGCCGTGGAGGGCCTTGAAGGCCAGAGTGAGCGTCTTAAAAACAATTCGTTTTTTCGAATTGGAAGCCAGTGCAAGGTTTTCAGGAGATCTTTAGCACTGGCTCTCCGATGGAGTCCGAAGATGGCTCGTGCGGCAGAGTTTTGGACTATTTGCAAACGTGATAGAAGATACTCCGGAAGTCCGAGATAAAGCATGTTGGCATAGTCCAAGTGAGAGCCAATTAGTGCCTGCACAGTGATCTTTCTATGGGCCAGAGAGAGTAAAGGGAGAAATTTCCTTAGCATTTTGAGAAGGCCGAAGCATTTCCCGACTAGACCAAGAATTTGGGGCTTGAAGGTAAGGCCATTATCTATTTTCACTCCTAGGTTCTTGGCCGTATTGGAAGCGGCGGAGGGAGGAAACATGGCCTCGGGCCACCAAGACTGCCACCGAGGGTCGGAAGGGCATCCGAAGAAGAGCACCTCGGATTTATCCGAGTTGCACTTGAGGCTATTGAGCTGGAACCATTGGAAAACAGCCCCCAGGCAATCTCTAATACTCTCCCCATTGAAGTCAGAACCCTTCTCACAGGAAAAGAGGAGCTGGGTGTCGTAAGCGTACGAAACGATCTGGGCACCATAAGACTCCGCCAGTGCCGCCAAGGGGGTCATATAGATGTTAAAGAGAGCAGGGCTCAAAATAGAGCCCTGCGGAACTCCAACCTCCAAAGGCGGCACCACGGCGGAGAGCGGAGGAGCCCAGACCGTTTGACGGCGGTCCGCTAGGAAGGACGCGAACCAACTGAACACCGTCCCCCGCAGACCAATCTCCCTGAGTCTTAGAAGGAGACCGCTGTGGGGGACGGTGTCGAAGGCCACCGAAAGATCAAGCATCACCAACATCACCTTACCCCCCCGAATCCAAGACCTCCTTAATTGCCTCCGTTACTTCTAGCAGCACTGTCTCCGTGATCATGTTAGTGTGGAAGCCAGACAGTCACTCTCCAAAAAAGCCATTCACACAGCAACACATTCAACTGAGCTCCCGCTCAAAGAGCTACTCACTCACCCATACAACACATTTAAGTTGAAGCTGGGTGAGCTTATGTCCCCCACTATAGCAGTACAATGTGGAGTTCCACAGGGCTCAGCGCTAAGTCCAGTGCTGTTCAACGTTTATGTGACCCCCCTGGCCAAAATTATAAGGGACTGTGGCTATCAGGTGTTATCGTACGCTGATGACACACAGATTATTGTCTCGGCAAATCAGTCAGGGAAAGACGGTGCGGCTAAATTCAAGGCCTGTGTGGAGAGGGTTGCTTCCTGGATGGTAAGAAACTATCTCAAGCTTAACGGTGAGAAAACGGAGGTGTTGGTAATAGGTAAGAACCAGGATCTGTGGAACGAGGAATGGTGGCCCACAGCTCTGGGCGAATGCCCTCGGCCGGCAAAATTCGTAAAGAATTTGGGCGTCATTATTGATTCCACCTTATCTTTTGACCGACAGGTAAATAGAACGGTCAGTACCTGCTGTTCTATTATCCGCACTCTGAGGAAGATAGCCCCGTTCTTATCTCCCGAGGCGCGCAAACAATCGATGGTCGCCCTGGTGCTATCCAGGATTGATTATTGTAACGCCCTCTACTGTGGGATTAACCAGAAGGAGATATATAAACTCCAGGTTATCCAAAATGCTGCCTCGCGATTAGTCTTGAATCTCCCGAGACGTTCATCAGCGACGGCAGCAAGAAAAGAACTGCATTGGTTGCCTGTACAGGCAAGAATTTCATTTAAAGTTCTGTGTCTTGCTCACAGTGTTTTTTTTGGATCAGGTCCAAAAGGGGTTAAGGGCCTGTTGAAGACCTATACTCCAAACCGAGCTCTTCGATCTGCCTCAAGGAATATGCTGGAGGTGCCGAGAATCAGCAAAGCGAGGTGGGGCGGTAGAGCTTTTTCTTGGCTTGTTCCTAGGCTTTGGAACTCGCTCCCGCCTGAACTGGCCACCCAACCTTCACTGTCCATCTTTCGCAAATTGCTGAAAACGTGGCTGTTTCCTTCTTCGTGTTAGTTCCTTAGGAATTTGGCTCTGCTTTTCTCCTCTAACTCTACGAACTGGCTATGATTATTCTTGCTCTTGGTATTTCTCAGGTTCTAGCGCCTTGATACCCTTTTTGGGTTTAGTGTCACTATTTCCAACTCGACTTTTAGCGCTATATAAATCTTATTCTATTCTATTCTATTCTATTTACACACCCAACCACTCACTCATACAGCTATTCAGACACCCACTCACTCACCCATAGTCACTCACCTACCCATTCAGCCATTGACACAGCCACTCACACACCCACACAGCTACTCACACACCTACCTGTACACCTACACAACCCCTCACACACCCATTCATGTACCCATATAGCCACACAGACACCCACTTACCCACAGATACACACAGCCACTCACATTTTTATGTTAGAAGTAGTATCTCTCATTAGTAGTACACCTAATATGCGCATTAAACTTTTGTAGTAGCTTAGCATATATGTTTAGCACTCAAACTCTTAGAATACACACTCACTGGATGATGGCATTTGAGATGGCAGCAGTGATATCAATGACCATGTCATGAGTGATGCAATATGTGAGGTTATAAGTAGTGCACTGGGGGGGCTTAAGTTATAGTTAGCTCAGGTAATTATAAATGCTGGATTTCAATGGTTTTGCACAAGTGAAATCTGAGCACAACTATAACATCCCTGTACCCTTTGTTTTTTAAGTGAATTTGATATATATATATTTTTTTTTTACCAAGGTAGTATGTGATAGCATCCGGTAGTTCTTTTTTGGCAAGCGCACAGTAGGTCTTAATGCAAAGCATCATTGGTTTGGTCAAGGCCCTCTTCTGGACAGCCTAGCCCTTCTTGGTGACAACATGACAAATAGGGGATCATCAAATCATAATTCCTTACATAGGTCAATATAGTAGTTGACTGCTCTACAAATGTTCAACCTAAGATGCCTCTCCTCCTCCCTGGTAGGATAATGGGTAGTGCAGTGGAAAATTCAAGATCAAGCAGAACGCATTCCTGAGGGCTCCATGTGGCGGAAGCTGGAGGGCACATAACAGCAGGCACAGTGCAGTGGTGAAAATGTCCACCAGATTAGTGGTCAAGAAGGCAAAGTCTGTTTGCACCACCTCTAGAGGCAGGCGCCACTCATGGCCACCAAGTTAAAACACACTCAGGAAGTCACCCTTCATATTCAGATAACGTGCCAGGTCATTGGCAAATACTTAGATCTAGTGTGCTTGGGCACAGATTCACGGACTCACCAATTCCTGACACAAAAGCCAAGAGCCTACCCTGCCTTGCTTTTTTATATACCACATCGCCGTCATACTGTAGCAAGGATGTGGACACACCGACAGCAAAGGGAGGGCAGGAAAACTTTCAAGGCCGTCAGGCAACTCACCCACAGCTCAAGCAGGTTGATGAGGGAACCTTGCTCCTCTGAAAACCAATGTCCTCTGATTTTCAGCTCATCCAAGTGGGTACCTCATGCTAGAGTGGAGGCATCTGTCACCATCATGGTCACTGCTGGTGGGAGACAAAAGGACTTCCCACAGCTGTGGTGCTCCTCTAAAACCCACTACATGATGTACACCACAGCACCTGGAGAGATTCTGATGTTCTCCTTCACTTCACCCCATTCTAGAACTGTTGCACATCACCACAGCACCTGGAGAGATTCTGATGTTCTCCTTCAGTTCACCGAAATTCTAGAACTGATGCAGATGGAGACACCACTGCAGTAACCAAAGCATGAGATCGACATGGAAACCGACATCAAGTAAAAGAATACACAGAAGAAATTAGAGTACTCAAGTAGGGCCTAACGATTTGGAGACAGAACCTTACGATGTATAGCGGGAATTAGTTTTCTCTTAATATGCAGGAAGAAAGGTGGTGTCATCAAAATGTAAAGCAAAACTGTGGAGTTGTTGGAATCTTGGGTGAAGGATTGCAAACATATTAATCAACGTATTTACTAAATCAATAACAAGTTTAAGTAATATCACATGATTTATTTTGTGCACAGACAGAGCTCTCCAGGGACAGAAGGAGCCCTGTACAGAACTGTGATTATCAATGTGATTGTAAAGTGTATAATTGCAACTTACCTCTCCTTTCTTGTCATGCCAGGAATTCGGGCTCAATCTATCTTCTAACTCCGTGGCTGTCCCAGCCTCTTCTCCATGAAGAGGGCTTGACACCGCAGAAATATCTGACGGTGGTGCAGGGGAGGAGGATGGACACTCCACTGGAGCTATCATATTGGCAGGCATCAGGGCTCCAACTACTGCATCCCTAGCCATGAGAAAACAGTTTTTCATGTGAAATTTACCAATATAATCATCAGCAATAATCATCAGCACTGAATAGGTCATGTTCGTGCATTCTTTAAAAATAAACTTATTGGCTTAAATTGAGGTTTCCTTTTTTATTTTTGTACTTATTCTATGTTTGAAAGAGACCCATACAAGAGAGGATGAAGAAGTTACTCACCATAAATAAACTAATGAGAGAAAAAAAAAAGCGATCACAGGCAATTTTTGCTAGCTATATCAAAGGTCTTGGCTCTAATGGCTGCTAGGACAGGAGAGAAGCTACTTAACGAACAAGTTACTTACCTTCGGTAAAAAAATGTAAATAAAATGTAAATGTAAATCCGTATTTGTAAAGCGCAAACCACTCACCCTTATGGGTCTCAAGGCGCTGGGGGCCATCGTGGAAATTAAGTGAGCTATCGCCCAGAGTCACATGGTGCTGAGCTGCCGCCGGAGCCGGGGATCGAACCGCGACCCCTGTGCTTCGAAGTCAACTGCCCTGACCGCTGCCCCACATCACTCAACGGTAACGCCTTATCCAGTAGAGACTATCTTGCGGCAGACTCCTTACCTTAGGAATTACCTCCAGGCGTCAGACTGGATCCAGAAACTTTTTCGTAAGCAGTACACCTGCGCATCTGTAGTTGGCATCATTCAGATCTGCGTGGGCGTCAGCAGTGTAATCTGCGCCGGAAGGGACATTTGCGGTGACTATATAAGCGTCATCCAGGCATGCTGACGTCAGTTATTTTTCACAGCTTTCCATGCCAGAAGTGCAGAGACACGAAGTACACTGGCCACTGCAGTGGAACTAAGGCAATGGGTAGGTCAGTGGAAATCTAAAGCCCTGAAAGGGGACGAAATCCTGTCCCTAGAAATCCGTTCGCAGAGCAGGGAGGATGGGGGAGGGGGGAGGGGGGTCAGTAAGGAATCTGCGGCTAGATAGAGTCTCTACCAGATAAGGCATTACCAAAGGTAAGTAACTTGTTCATCTGCTAGAGACTTCTAGCAGCAGATTCCTTAACTTGGAATACATACCCAAGGGGCTCTGGTGGAATGAGCACACAAACCCACAGGGGGTTGATTTTTAGCAGAGCACAATACATTTAGAGATTTCTGCTTCTGCACGGCCTGTCCCTTCTCTTCTTCAGAACTGTCTGCGCTTGACTTTGGAAGCTAACTTTCAACTGAACTAACGAAAACCTTGTATATGGCTCGCGCACGATCGCGGTCGGCCTGAACTTGCGACATTCACCGGTCTCGCAAGTCCAGATAAACGCAAATGGCCCCTTGTGCCTGTAGACCCTATACTTGCCTTAAATCTTTAAAATGGTAAATCTGGTTCAACCGATTGTAATTTTGTAATTTTGCTATTAAATAATGATTTACATTTTACTCTATCTTTCTAAACTGGTGAGGAATACTTCTTGTGTTGTGTTTTCACTTTATTACTGTTTATATGCTGCATAAATACTTTACGCATTGCCTCTAAGTTAACTATGACTGCTTTTGTGCTAAGCTACCAGAGAGTTAAGCACAGGTTAATTTAGGAACATGTTGTGGTTCACCCTGACAAGGGTTGTGGCTGTTTGAGTAGTCTTTCACTCCCCCTCAAAAACAACCCCATTTCTCCCAGCTTATGTGCATAAGTGTAAGTGATAATTACTAATGTTTACATTTAGAAATGATATATATGTTTTGACCTTGTGCTTTGCCTATGTGCAATTAACAAGGTATTTTATCCTGGTACTGACGAAAAGCCTTAGGGGATAGGCTAGAAATATGTAGACCAAGAGACAGACACTCATTACAGTGTAAGTATCCACATCCCCCCTTTTTAATAATACCAGCTACAGCTAATAAAGTTTAGACTCTACATAGCCAGGTATTTCTTTACAGAAACTCACCTACTTGACCCTCCCATCCTCATATCACCAATCACTTAATCACCCAATAGTCAAAGTCCTACAAAGTGCTTCCGCGTGTCAATCGGTTGTAGCACGCCCCGTCCACAGCGGGGCGGGAAGAACCCGATGATGAAGCATGCCACCATGGGACAGTTCTGTTGGTGAGGGTTATTTTAGGAAACTCATTGTTTTCCTTGAACCATAATTAAGCCCTACGGTGGGACCGTTACTTCTAGGACGAGAATACCAATACAAGACCCATGAAACAACAATGTTTGTTGAGACACTATTACAAGGGATAGTGACCACTGGTATACAAACTAGAATAGATACAGGGTTTAACCCTTTGTTCAATAGGTCTTCACAGCGTGGGGGGGGTGGGCAGGGAGTTAATGAATCTGCGGCTAGACTGTCTCTCTACCAGATATTATGTTAACAAAGGTAAGTAAGTTGTACATCTGATAGAGACATCTAGACGCAGATTCCTACACTTATGAATTAAATACCATAGTTATACCCACCTGGAGGAGGGTCTGTGAACTAATCCTACAATAGTTCTCAAAGAGAACCAGCCAGTTAATGCAAACAACCGAGTAAATGTAAGTAGCAATAGTAGGAAAAGGTCATGGCTCTTAATAGTACCTATGATCACTATCAAAGAATACATAAATAATCAACCACCATATAGGCCAGAAATAATAGAGCCCTGAGGGGAAAAAGATGGTAAAAAACCCCTAAATAACAATCTTACAATTACCAGATAATATTATCTATCCCCCCAAGGGAAAAGAGAACTCGAGGACCAAAAGAGACAAGAACAAGACAAAAGCATTGCGAGCCGTATTCTCCACATCAATAAAGAAATAGCAGTAAAAAATCGTCCTGATAAAATCCATAAATAAAGACTCCCAGGACTAATCCTTTATTACACCAAGATGAATGAACCTCAATACAAAATTGAAGACATAATCCATACACCATGAAAGGAGGACAATAATAGCTCCCCAATGCATGAAATATTTGCTTGAACAAAATGACCAACCAAAGGTTACATCACATATTGTAAAGATGTTAAAAAATAACACCACCAGCTTTGAATCTGGTATAGGTTTCCAGCAAGTATGCTGGACGTATAAAATCTTCAGGACTGTTAAATTAGATGTATACCTCAAAAAGACCAGTAATATCTAAATCTTAGACCGAAAAACATATGCGGAAACATTGTGAGAGAGAAAAAATACCTTCTTATTCCAAACTGATTCCTACTATGTAGCGCATGACTCGAAAACAGCCTTAATTATTTCAGACACTACCTCTCAGACAGTCTAAAGCATTGAGCTTATACTACCGTGTTCCAAGATTTAACAAAGGAATTACCTATGCCTTCCATGAAAGGAGGGATCTACAAACCCTTTGTATTCCAAGAATACAATCCTGGTTGTTCAAAATTGAAACACTCATAATACATATGTAGTCTGCTTCATGGAAAGAAAACGTACTGCACAAAATATCCTGGTTAGAAAAAAAGACGGGCGATATTGAAAGGTAGTATCAAAGAAAAATAATGGCTATGAGCCCACCTAATGGCCCCCCAATGGTCATATAATATAGTCCACAAAGGACCAATCCAATAGCAAAAAAAAAAAAGAGTAGACTGCTTAAGTAGTACACATACAAGCTATACAATAGCCAACAAATACTCCACATCACAGTAAAATAAAAGAACAAAACAGCTATGCAGATGCAAAGACCATCCGGAGATCAATAACCGGAGGAAAACACTCTCTAAATAAGAAAGAAGTAGTGCTTAACATTTCAACGCCACAAGCACAACAACAGTGTAGGCAGGAAAACAAACCTTTACCTAACTTAAAGATCCATGACCATGGCAGTATAAAAAGGGAAGCAAAAGATCTGAAGTACGAGTTACTTACCTTCGGTAACGATGTATCTGGTAGAGACTATTCTAGCAGCAGATTCCTGAACGTAGAATAATCCCCAGGCGTGAGACTGGATCCGGAAAACTTTTTGCCACAGCATCCCTGCGCGCCGGGGGGAACGGCACCATGTGACTCCGCCCTGACGTCGTCCGCGTCCGTGACATCAGCGAGGATACATAAGCCCCACCCTGGCGCGCTACGTCAGTTTTCTTTGGAGAACTTTTCCGCGCCACAATGCGGAACCATCACAAACAAAAATTGTGAGAATACGGGAACAGCGGGCGAAAAAATCAGCTAAACAGAAAGGGAAGAAACGAATGGTGAGGAACAGCACCATCCAGAATAGTGCCAGGTACAACACACCAAAAGTCCTGGAAGGAAAGAACAGGGCCCAGTTACTGAAAAGCAAGTCTGCAAACACATACAACAGCCTCCCCAGGGGCAGAAAGCATATGAAAAATTGCACAGCAGACAAAGTCTGCCACCACCGCCCAGAAAGAGAGAAGGGTACCAAGGCCAGAACGAAAGAGCAATGACAATTCATCCCCAGACAACACCAGCAGGGAGAGACACCCCTAAAAGAGCTAAAGGTTGAGACCCGGCCAAGGGACCTCAACCCCAAGGACTGCAAATGAGTCAGAAGTGCAAGCAAAAAGAGGAAGAAGGACACGAGCAACCCCACACTGGAGGCCAGGGTGCAGGGCCGCAGAAGCACCCATGAAGGCATCAACCAATCACCAGAAAGCAACAAATGGAGCAAAAAACAAGATCAGCATCCCCCTAGGGAGGGAGTAAGAAAAGGCACTCGCAGGAGACAACCACCAGGCGGCAGGCGAGTGCAGAAGACGAAAGAAGGGTCCTTGTAGAACGGGGAGGAAGGGCGGGTCGTGAAGGAATCTGCAGCTAGAATCATCTCTACCAGATACATCGTTACCGAAGGTAAGTAACTCGTACTAGCCACAGATTTCTTAACGTAGAATAGATACCCTATCCATACCCAAGAGGAAGGGGGGTCTGCGAGAGGACCTACCCAGCCTGAACAAACACAGGGCCCCAATAGGGGGTGAGTGGCCGCTGACAAGCACCACCAAACTGAACGCCTGGAATACGCCGAGCTCAACACAAAGGCAAGGCCAGAAACAATCCCTAACGACCCCTAGAAGGAGACCGCTCTGGACAAAACCGATCCACGCAGAAGTGCGACCAGTCGGAAGATAAGAGAAGAAACAAGTAGGGCGGACCAAACCGTCAACACAGGAAATTATCCCTTATGGAACACCAGACAGGGAGACCAAGCCGAACGGCAGACAAAAGGGCAAAATCATCGCAGTACAACGCTGTAGATGGCAAAGACACACCCAGGCAAGACCAAGAAGCGCACCGGCGTAATACAGCAACACCAGGAAAGGCAAGGAACCCACAAAGGGGAGTCCACACCCTCCCAGTGTAAGACAGAGCTATACAATAGCTACAAGTACTCCACTTAGAGTATGACACATCCCAAAGAAATTATAGGAACCACTCTTAGGGAAGTAAATCCCGCATCAGAGAACAAAACCATAAAACCTGCTGCAGAACCACAGAAGGCTTAGAAATCAGCCCAAAAAGTACACTCTTGACAAAAAGGGGCTGAACCAGCAGCCAACGTAAGAGAGGGGGCAACCAAGGGACCCCGAAGGCACAGCAAACCACACAGAAAGTGTAATGGTCACTCCAAACACCAGATTCCAGGAGCAAGTGGGATAACACCTCCCACCAAGTCCCGGAGGATCAGCAAACCAGCCTACGGAGGAGGAGGAGGGGCGGAACCGAACCCGCAAGAAGACACTGAATGGCAGAGTCTGCATGAGCATGAGACAGAAGGACCCCATCAAAGGGCAGGTCAACCAGACGCTCCCTAATATTTTCAGGAAAAACAGCATCACGTAGCCAAGCATGGCGACGGAGAGCCACAGAAGTGGCCATAGCACGGCCGAGAGCATCGGCAACATCCAATGCCGCAAGAAGAATAAACGCGGCCAACTCCCTACCATCCAACACATGGCTCCGCAGATCAGCATGGGCACCCTCATCGGAGACATGAGAAAGAAGGGACTACACAGAGTTCCACAGGCTGGAAGTAGCCCTAGCCAACACACACAGAGTGTTGAGCACCCGCAAGGCAGCACTGGAAGAAGCGAAGACGTTACGCCCTCATGAATCCAGCCACCAAGCCTCTCAAGACGGGGGGAACAACACCAAAGGCAAGGACGCAAAAGCTGTCTATAGAAGAGAACCTTGGCTAGAATGTTATTGTCCATGTTAATCATGGACAGAGGACGATAAGATTCACAGCGCTGAGGGTTTTTGCCTGGCTTGAGGATCCTCACGATGAGCGCCTCTCGCAGAGATGGGGGCAGGGGACAGACAAAGAGACATTCCTTGTGGGAGGACACTAGGATTACCTTAGTACACTCCCCACACCAGAGCTTAATTTATAAAAATGGAAGTGCCAGGGCCCTTCTCAGAAGGCCACTGCAGTCTGCACCACCCACACCTGCATGTGCTGCCGACCGCGAAACCAATGTAACACCTAACAATCACACTCGTACAAGTGTGACAATTCAGACTGTTTCAGGCCACATAAAGCTTAATAATGGAATGACAGGCTGGTATTATTCATTTTCAATGTATATTGACTTAATGAACAAGTTACTTACCCTACTCTCCAGACTTGACTGTCAAGGCACTAATGCTTAGTAAAAGTGTGCAGCGAGGCCCACATGGCTGCCTGACAGATGTCTTGCAGGGGAACACCACGTCCCAATGCAGTAATAGCTGCTGTTGCTCTGGTAGAATGGGCGCGCAACCCCACTGGAGGTTTCTTTTTAGCCAGAGAATAACAGGCCTTGATACACAAGACGACCCAGCGGGAGATAATCCTCTTGTGTACAGCCCAGCCTTTCTTGGCATCCACGTAGCCAACAAAGAGCTGGTCATCCACCCGGGAACTGTTGTGTGCGATTCAGGTAGAATGAGAGTGCACGTTTTGGGTCCAGACAGGGGGAGCCTCTCTTCCTCTCTGGAAGGGTGAGGAGGCAGTAAGAAAGTGGGCAAGGTGATAGTTTTCCCGATGTGGAAGGCAGTGACAACCTTTGGCAAGAAAGAAAGACGGGTGCAAAACATAACATTTTTTGGGGGTTATTCTGCAAACAAACATTTCCATAAAGAGGTTCCAATTCATCAATGGCACTTAAAGCACGTACACAGTACAGTAGAGAGTGCATAGGTGATTATAGCAATGGAGGCACATAAACATTACAGTGAGCGTCTACATACAGTCACATCATACCCGCAATAATATAGGGATCTCCAAGTGCAGGCACTTGCCCCATAATAGAGCGATCCCAAAAAAAAGAAAACCACCTTCCAACATGTGTCCCAACATGTTTCTCCTATTGAGACTGTGGATTGGATTCCGGTGTGAGCGAGGATGGATGCTCAATTAGATACATGGTATGGGGCCCCATATATCTCGAGGTCTAGAGGGTGCGGGAATTAATTCAGAGTAAATGTTCAGTTGTTCCTGCCACAAGATCATGTCCCTCGACCAATCCTTAAATTTTGGAGCCCTGCCCCTGCCCATCTGCAAGCAACCCTCTGTCTGGCTTGTAGTATGCTAAATGCTACAAATCTACGCTGTGCTGCAGGTATCGTCTCTGTGCAGCCTAGTAATGCCAGCACCGGGGACGTCGGTATGTCTAAAATAGTCATATGTTGCGGTGTGGTGTACTACGCCACAGTCCCATGCCAGATGAAAGAAATCAGCGTTATCCGTCCTACATCTGTCACAGTGGGCTTTATCCCGTAACCCATATCGATGTAACCTGGTGGGGGTGTAATATAGACGGTGTAGATATTTATAATGGGTAATGCGTAATCTACTATTCGGGGAGACAAGCTTAGTCTGTTGACAGCAATAGTCCCATTGCTGATCAGTAATGTCATGCCCCAGTTCAGCGCACCACCTGGCACGCGCTGGGTAAGGAGTGTATTCCATTTCAGTGTATACACTGTGAAACAAAGTGGAGACTTGGTGGGAAGCGTCTGTAGTGCGCAACAAGTGATGTAGTGGGCCTAACGTGGGAGGCTTCATAGGGTACAATGGTGTGTGTTCCCTTAACCGCACGTATAGAAAGTATTCCATAGGGGATGGCTGGGATGCCTGAAATAGCTGCGAAATGTCCCTGAATTTCCCATTAAGATAGAGCAACTGATGTTGGCTTTAGATTTGGTTTTGGCAAATATTCCCTCTTGTAGTAATGGTATTTTGGGGTGGTTGTGAGTGGGAGCAACGGAGAGTAAAGCATTGATGTCTTAAGTACATGAGAGAGGCGGAGCCAGGCCTTAATAGTACAATCAACTGAGGATGGTCCTTCGGGTCTGCACTCCGGAATTGACTTGATAACCCCATCCAGCGGGATTGGGTGTGCCAGCCAATGTTCTGTAGCTACTTGAGTGTATCTGGGGGGATGGAACCAATAATATGCAAAGTGCGCCTGGGCGCATAAACAATACAACTCAAAATTGGGAACATCAACCCCTCCTTGGGAAAATGGGCAGGTGAGTATGTTCCACTGTAGCAGTGGTTGCTTACCGCCCCAAACTAACCATATGAGCTCCGATCGGAGTATGTTAAAAAACAGGTCGGCCAGTCTATCTTGGTGTGTTAAGAAATAAATATAAAAATTTGGAAAGGATAACCACTTTAACGAGCGATATACGGCCCGCAATGGTAAGGGGGAGGGCAATCCACCTAGTGATACAGCTTGTTATATGGTCGAGGGCACAACCATAATTACGTCCCAGCAGTTCTTCGCAATCATTGGTGATATGTACCCCCCGATATTTCACTCCCTCCGAACACCACTCAATAGGGTAGTCTACAGCAAATGGCACTGCAGCTGTGGTAATTGGGAAAGTTTGGGACTTAGCCCAGTTTATGTTTATTCCCGAAAGCTCACCAAATCTCACAAATTCCTGCAGAAGTGAATTGAGCTTGTGAATCGGATCTTT
Source organism: Lissotriton helveticus (assembly GCF_964261635.1). Taxonomy (NCBI): domain Eukaryota; kingdom Metazoa; phylum Chordata; class Amphibia; order Caudata; family Salamandridae; genus Lissotriton; species Lissotriton helveticus. Next base: position 1,246,731,554 of record NC_136069.1, on the reverse strand, counting down.
AACATAAAGGGCGAGGTCATCCGTATATAGAGAAATCAATATAGGACGTAAAAAGCAACAAAGGGCCTTTTCCTGATGATGCTGTCTAAGTCTCGCCACAAGAGGTTCAGTTGCAAGGGCAAAGAGAAGTGGGGAGAGGGGACATGCTTGACGAGTTCCCCGTGTGAGCATAATAGGGGATGAGGTGTGACTGTTTATTCTCACCCGGGCTGTGGGAGAGGTGTAGAGGAAACCCAATAGAAAGACCCATAAATTGAAGTATAGTGAACAAATAGTCCCATTCCACCAAATCAAAAGCATTCGTGGCGTCAAGAAAGACCGCCACGAGTGCCAGCTGGGGGTCAACATTATATAATGGAGAATAATGTACGCATGTTGTGGGAGGTGGCCCTCCCTGGCACGAAGCCTGCTTGATCAGGCAGTACTAATTTTTCCCTTAGAAGACTAAGTCGATTTGCCAGGAGTTTTGCAAGTATCTTTGCGTCAGTGTTAATAAGGGATGAAGGCCCATACGAATTGCATTGATCCGCAGGCTTGCCGGGCTTCAGAAGGGAAATGATGAGTGCCTCTCTCATAGTGTCCGGTAGAACCTTAGCCTCCAGCGCAGAAAAGGCACCAGCTGATCGATATAGGACTTATAGAAGTCAGCAGGTAGGTAATCGGAGCCTGGGGCTTTCCTAGATATCAAGCCCATGATAGCCTCCTGGAACTCGTCCAGCTCAAAAGGCGCAGCTAGAAATTCGTGCTTGCTGTCTCCTGGCCAACCCAGGGCGATATCATTAAGGAAGGGGTTAAAATCCGGGGGAGCGGAGCGCCGGGTGGTATATAGTTCTTCAAAAAAGGACATAAAAATATGTAGGATGTCCAGACTATCCCTGTGATGCACTCCAGAGGAGTCCAAGATGTCAAGAATGTAGTTAGAAAATTGGGGCTGTCGAATGTCCATGGCAAGTGCCCTACCTTGTCTCTCCCTCTCCCCATATCGACGCGCAGTAAAATATTTACAGCGGAAGCGAATCTCTCGTTCAGCAATGTCAGTGGATTTAGTGACTTTGCCCCGTAATTCAGCTCTTTGGGTGCCTGAATTATTACTCCAGACATTGCCTCTAGCTGCCTGAATTCCCCCTCTAGTCGACGAAGACTACGACTGATATCGCGGAGTACCCCAAAACTTTTAGCAATGCAGAACCACGTATTGTAACTTTAAAAGCCTCCCATAATGTACTCATATGCTCCACCATGCCCTTACTGCGAGTAAAAAAACCTGGAGATCTCTTCACCCAATTCTGCCCGAAAGACAGCGTCAAGTAGCGCTTCGGGTATCAGCCTCCAGCAAAAAGGAGCTGCCATGGAGTTCAGAGGAGCTATTCGCAGGTGCACGTGCGAATGATCAGAAAGTGTTCTAGCCATGTGAGTCGTGGAGACAATCTACGGTGCTACCCCACGGGAGACTATCCAATAATCAAGGCAAGACCATGCGGCGCAGGCAGTAGTATGGTAAGTGCCTTCTCTCCGCCCTGGATGTCCATGTCTCCAAGTATCTATGAGCCCATGTGCTACAAATAACTGTGTGAGAGCGTCTTGAGTTTTGGTACAGTGGTGAGGCAGGGGGTGGGATCGGTCTAGCGTAGGGGACAGTGCAGTACTGAAATCGCCCCCCCAAAGTATATGGTAGAGCCCACTTTTAGGATTTGTCCCCAGAGAGAGGTATAGAAGTCTGGGTCATCAATGTTAGGCCCATAGCAGCAAGCTATGGGGACGGATTGTGTTTCCAGAATACCCCATATTATGCAGTGTCTCCCAGAGAGCCACCCAGAACAAAAGGCGTGTCTTTCTTGACCAAAATTAATGTGCCCCGTGAGTATGTTGAATAAGGTGATAAGACCCTATCTGATGCCCATCTACTCCCAAAACAAGGCGGTCTGAAGGATCGCTATATTTACGTGATGTCTATCAAGGTATGCCAGTCTCTGTCTGCACTTGCAGGGGTCTGACATTCCACGTAAGCAGATTGATATGTAGCGAGTCAGTGTTCAATGCCATATCACAAAAGGTGGACAACAACTAGTAATGCCATATGAAGAGATATGCATGTATGTGCTTCCATGTGTGGAAAGGTACCACTGCTGGTGTATGAAATTGGAACCATTGGAAAACAGGAACAAGATTCCCCCCTCACCCCACCCACAACAGCACCCCAATCGTGCCGGGATAGTACCACTTATTAAAACCCAATGAATACATGACATCACATACCAAGAAAGTGCGAGTCTACATGGCAACATAAGGAATATCAACAAAAATTGAGGTGGAATGCCCATACTGGGGTCGCCAGGTCAACACAAAACTCACCCATCCCACAGTCTCGCCCAGATAGAGTCACAGTGTCCCAATAGGGAGAGAACAGGCGAGGCGGGAAGGGGAGCTTGGTTCATAATAATGTCCAACATCCGTCGCATCAACAGAGACAAGAAAGGGGAAAATAGAAAAGGAGGAAAATAACACAAGCTTACAACACCGGCGATGACTTATCTGTATCAACGCCGGGAAAGGGGTTGCATGCCCAGCATGTTATGAAGATAATCCCCTGACATAGAGACAGACCATGTAGAACAGCCGAGTCCTGAAATCCAGGGGTCAAGAGGAGCTCACATCTGTACCCCCCGGGGGGGTGGGGGGGGGGGAGATCCTCAGTGTGCCTCCAGGAGAGCGAGGATGTAGTGATTTGAGAAACTCCTCCACCTGGTGTGGGTTTGTGAAGACGGTAGTTTTCCCCCGGTAGGAGACTCGTAGATGTGCCAGGTAAAGAAGCGCATCCTCATACTGGGCTTTACAAAGCTTTTTTTAGACTCCAGCGAATTTTCGGCACGCCTCTTGCACCGCCTTGGTGAAATCCGGTAAGATGGTGAATTCCACTCCATCGTATCTCAGGTTTTTTTGTTCCCTTGCCAACTTCAAGGTGGCGTTGCGGTCCCGATAATTGAGGAGACGGGCCACGATTGGTCTGGAGGACCCACCAGGTGGCGAACGCGGCCCTAATGAGCGGTGTGCTCGCTCCACGATAAATTGGGTGGAAAACAGATCGTCATCACTGGCACCTCGCAGAAGTCGCTCAACATACTCCTCCATACGGCCCGTGTTGGTACTTTCTGGAATGCCAACGATTCTTATATTGTTTCGGCGGCTTTGGGCATCAAGGTCTTCATTCTTAGCAGCGATGTAATTTGTCCATGTGTGACACCTGCTGCTGCCGCTGTGCCGTAGTATCCTCTTTGTCTGAGATGCGTTTTTCAGCCTCTTTAATCTGCCCATCGTGCTTGTCCACTTTCTGGACTAGGAAGTCCAGGCGGGTGTTCAAGGTGTCCATTTTCCTTGATAAATCAGACATCCTGTGCTGCAGGTCCACCAACAACATCTACAAATGCCAATACTGATAAACACTAAACCAATTTTCAATGGCACCCCAGTCACCAGTCAAAGAAATGCCAGGTTTAATTAATAAAAATTTCATTTCTCCAAAGTCAGATACTTTTTTATATACTTTTTTTGTAACATCGCCACAGGTTAATACAAAAATACAAGAAGAACACAGTTTTCAGACATAAATGTATATACACCACTCACACACATACGTTCGAACCAGTAAAACACTTCACATACACTCAACAAAAAAATGTTTCACTCATACTACAAGATTACGCGTTTCGAACCCTATTAGTCAGTGGGTTCTCCTCAGGACCACCAGCAACTATTTGATAGATCCAACAGTGATCAATAAAGTTTTGAACCGATTACGGCAAAGTAACATGGAAGAACCAGGCGATGAGAATTCGTATGTGGCGGACTCGCAATGTCTGATGTAAAGGGGTGATCATAATCCAATAGTTCCAATCGAAGATGCAATTAGCGCAGTGCTGAAAATCCGTACAGTCCTTTAAAGCACCGGAACTAAGTTTACTCCGTGTTTCCTTTCAACCCCCCCCCCCCCCGACGTGAAGCGTCCAACTCGAAATCTTTAAATTTGCAGGTCACAGTATAGTTTCTCACTTGTATGAGAGGCGCCGGGAAAAAGTGTGTCCGGACATTTCTGGAGTAGCGTTTGCTTGCAGCTGCTGCGTGAACGCCGCATTTCACTCGTGCGTGCAGTTTCTTAGTAGTGAAAACTATTCCTAGCAGGGCAGAGAATCGGGAATTCCTTTCGAAGTGGCTGCAGTAGTGTGCAGTAGTAGCAGTAGTGTCTTCACTTCATCGCCCGAGTCAAAGTCTGTGTAAGCGACAGCTCCCCAGCTGTTTGACTGGAATCCTCTGAGCTCGATCGAGTGGAGACTTTTTTAGCATCAAATACCAGTTAAGGCTGACGGCCATCAGGTTTCCCCATGGCGGCGGCGAGGTCCGCGGCCTACGAATTGAGGAGAGTGTCACACTGCGTTGTCAATGTACCGTGCACAAAGGGCGTCAGTCGGCACCATTACCGTGTGGGAAGGACTCAGTTCCCCAGATCCACAATGGCCCCACACACCCAGAGGCTCTCAAGGCAGTCCGAACAAAGGGGGGAGTGGTATGAGCAAGGATGGAGGTATAGGAGGCGATGTAGTAGGAGAAGCGTGGCTCAGTGGTTAGAGGCGGCAGACCCGGAAGCTGAGATCGACCGTGGACCAGGGTTCGATTCCCCGCCTCGGCGGGACTCGGGCTCAAAAATTCCACGGACTCGACAATTCTCGTTCTGGTGCCTACTCAACTCACGGGGTCACACTCTGCGACTCTGGGCAATAGCTTGCTTAATCTCCACTACGGCCCCTCGCGGCGGGATGCCTGGCTTTCACCTTGTGGACACCCTGCCGGGGTTTCTCACAGGGGAATACCAGGACGGGTTCCCTAAGCAAGCGCCGGGACGCTTACGGGCAGCTGTGCGCTTTACAAGTCCAGCACATTTACATTTACATTTAGTACCTTGCATCGGTTCACAGTACTGTTTGGGACCAACCCAGTGACGCAGAGCTTCTCTCAGCAGGAGGAAGCTTGGGGCCCAGCATTGAGGAAGGAGCCAATGGCGCACAGCGTGGTTAGGAGGTCCAAAGCTGACTAGTCCACAACTCTTGGTTTCAATGGTGTCTCCATAGCAGCCCAACGGATTTGTTGTACGAGTTACTTACCTTCGGTAAAGATGTATCGGGTAGAGACGATTCTAGCCGCAGTTTCCTTCACGTACAATTACTCCCAGGCGTGAGACTGGATCCGGAAACTTTTTTGCCACAGCATCCCTGCGCGCTGGTGGCGGGGCGACATCACGTGACTCCGCCCAGACGTCGTACGGGTACGTGACGTCAGCGAGGTCACATAAGACCCACCCTGGCGCACCTACGTCAGTTTTCTTCGGAGAACTTTTCCACACCACAACGTGGAACCACCAGATAAAAAACTGTGGAAGCATGGGAACAGTGTGCGAAGAACAAAAAAATTGGAAAGAAGCGGTGGCTAACAACACCACCCAGAGTAGTGTCAACACCGCAGAACCCAAAGGCAGGGAAAGAAGAAAAAACAAGCAGAGCCCTGCGCATTCACCCTGCCAGCACATAGACAGCCTCCCACCCCTGTGCCCCGGAGGCAAGGAACATGCGTAAAAGTCATTGCACACGTAGGAAACCTACCACCCCCATCCTGAGCAAGGAAGGGGACCAGTCCCAAGACAGACAGGGACAACAAATCTTCAAGCCATCCCAACATAGAGGGCAACCAACCACAAGGGACAAGGGCAAGACATGGCCAGATGACCCTTAATCAGAGGATAGCAATGGAAGGAAGGGAGCGGAGGGAGGACTGGGATAGAAAGCAATCCCTCCCAAACCTGGAGTAGCCAGAGCAGCAGGGCACCGGAGCACCGGAACCCCATTCTCCAAAGAACCAAGGAGGAATGTATCGCCCCCAGACAGAGCCACCCATCAAGAAAAAGAAGGCACTAACAGGAGACACAGCTCCCCACCGGGAGGCGAGTACCGAAGACCAACCCAAGGGTCCTCGCAGAATAGGGGAGGAAGGGCGAGCCGTGAAGGAACCTGCAGCTAGAATCGTCTCTACCACATACAGTTACCGAAGGTAAGTAACTCGTACATCTAATAGAGACTACTAGCCGCAGATTTCTTCACGTAGAATAGATACCCTAGCAATACCCCCTGGGAAGGATTGTCTGCGAAAGGACCCCACCAGCCAATACAGAACAGAGGGCCCCACCGGGAACCAGATCTGTGGACCAGGTAGAACCTTGTCCCTGCCAGGAAATGGGAACCCCCACAAGCAGAACCGCACCGACTCCAAAAGGATGCCGGAGGGAGAAGAAGGCTGAAGAGGACCGTACACTCACAGCAGAGGAACCAAGGGCAAGGTCAGAGAGGCCGAAGCACCCCACTCCCCCACAAGGCAACACAGCTGCCGCCCAATGCCAAGACAGGAAGAGCGGAAGAAGAAGGAGCCTAGAGGGCCAGAGGAAGCAAGGGAAAAGAAGGCAAACCCACTCCAGAAGGAGCAACCAGCCAGCCAGAACAGCGCCGGCAGTCAAAGCCGCCAGAAGCGCAACCAAGGCCGAGTAGGAGGCCCCTGGCAAGGGAGAACACAGGATCATCCCTGACCTCAGGGCAGGAGCAGGGAGAGGAGGAGATGCCCGGGCACACCACTACGAGTGGCCACGCACACGACCTCAGGAAGCAAAGCAACCTATATAAACGCCATAGAGAATAGGCACCCGAAGGTGACCAGAACCCCCTAGCAGAGCGCAAGCCATATGACAGCTACCACTACCCCCCATAGGTTACGTTAAATCCCAAGATATGGGAACCCTCTTTGGAAGAACATCCACAGCAGAGGAAAAACAAAAGAGCCACGGGGAAAAAAGCACCCCCGCGGAAGGCTTGACAAGCAGCCCAAGCAAAGCAGTAGGCCTAATCTCAGGGCCAAGTCTGCGCAACAACTCCAGAAGAACACACACATAATCAACAAAAGGGCCATCCAGCAGCCAACAATGCCAAAGTCCCAAAGAAGGACGCAAATGGTCAAAAAATACACTCCGCAGCCAGAACAACCGGCCTAAGAAGGCCCAGGATCAACCCAACTCAGGAGTCACTGAGGAGGGGACGGCGGAGGAGGAGGATAAGGCGGAGGAGGAGGACGGAGCACTGCCAAAAACCTTTGGACGGCGGAGTCGGCCGGGGCATGGAACAACAGGCTGCCATCAAACGGAAGGTCGATGAGTCGCTCCCGAATATTCTGAGGCAATACTCCGTCCCGAAGCCAAGCATGGCGACGGAGAGCGACGGAGGAAGCCATGGCCCGGCCCAGCACCTCTGAGATGTCCAGAGCGGAGCGGAGAATAAATGCCGCAAGCTCCCAGCCATCCAACGCATGATGCCGTAAGTCCACCTGACCAGTCTCCTGGGATGCTGCGGATCCCAGAGACTCAGCCGAGTCTCACAAACAGGAGGAGGCCCTAGTCACCACACACAAGGTGTTAAGGGCCTGCAGGGCAGCGCTGGTCGAAGCGAACATGTTGCGCCCCAAGAGTCCAGCCAGAGGGCCTCTCGGGACGGCGAAGTCAACAGTTGCGGCAGGGAGGAAAAAGCAGTCCACAAAAGTGGACTGGAGGCAGAGGGGTGGAGGGAAAGCATGCCGGTTCACGCGGCGCCGGGAAGTGCCGTTGCAGAAGATGTTGAGGCACCAGGTCCCCTGAGGCAGGATGCCTCCAAGCCTCCGTCAAGGAAGAAAGGAGCAAACCTTCAAAGGGAAGTAAGATTTCTCTCCCACCAGAGCCCTGGTGGAGGACCTCCAATAGATGGTCCGCCGGAAAGTGAGCCACTGGGTCACCCATGCACAGGATGCCCACAGCTGTGGAAACCACGTGAGCGAAGGCCGCACCCGCCTCCGTAGGGCACGTGGTGGAGAAAGCAGCTCCTCCGTGAGTGACGGCTGCAAATTAAGGCGGCCATCCCCGAAGCCAAGCGGGACGGGCAAGGGCCAGACCTGGAAGTCCGAAGGAGCCGAAGATTGAGGGACCTGCCGCTCTTCCGACAATCACCTCGGCCTCAGGAAGGGCGGGGAGCCGCCCTTCGACGGCGGTAAAAAAGACACCACACGGTGACCAGTCTCTGGGGAGGACGACACCAATATACAGCCTGCCTCCGGAGAAGAAGGAGCGTCCAAAGACTAATCCGCGGTACGACGCCTGCGTGGAGCAGTAGAGTCCGCTGCCTGAGGCAGGACGTCGGGCCCATCCGGCGTCCCCAGACAAGGTTCCTCCAAGTCACCCCGCACCGGCCACCAGAGTGAAGCTGGAGCTGAACCGGCCCCGGGGCAGCGCCGGAACGACGCCGACCCGACCCCCGCCGAGGCAGCCACCTGCGTAGGGGAATGAGACGGGCCTGGGGAGTGACACGAAGTCCTCCGTCAGCCGCGGCCCAGAATGTGGCGGAGATCGCTCGGCAACCCATGTGGCGGTGCCAGGAATGATTCAACATCCGACTCGCCCTCCACTAAGGCAGCCGCCTGTGGGAAGGGACAAGAGGGGCCCCGAGAGGGACGAGGAGGGTCCACCGACCCCTGTGGCTCCGCATGGTCCAGCTGCTGCCGGCGCCATAGGGCGCCACCTCGGCCTTGGACAGGACCACCTTGTCAAAGGACCAAGAGGGGCTCGGGGATGCGACCCGAGCCCCGGCGACCTCCCGCCACACCACAGGGACTCCCGCGGAAGTTTGCGGCGAGGCAGAGATGCCGTGGACTGAAGGAGGTGCCCCGGAGGAGACACACCCCAACAGCACCACATCCTCCAAGCCTGGATCCGAACCAGTCAGCGCCGGAGCCACCGAAGCCGCCGTGGAGAGCCTGCGCAGGGTCCGCCGACGCCCCAGGAGGGGGAGATGCCAGCGAGGCCTGCAAAGCCGCCGCGTATGTCTCCTATTGGACTCTCGATGCCCCAACAACGAATTGTGAACTTGGCTGCGTTTCTCCCCTCAGCAATTGCTTGGGAGAGCACCGTTCGGGCCTCCTCCGGACACTGAGGCAGCACCTGCACAACCATGTCCAAACAGAATGGGAATACGGCACAAGAGGCATGCAGTGTTCACAGACCGCAGCCCTGAACTGGCGGAAGTGAACATTTTCTTCCCAAACTGTTAAAGTTTCTTGGATTCCCTGTCCGGGGTTGCGGAAGGAAATGCGCTTGGGCACGCAGAGGATTGGATGACCAAGCTCTCACGGGTTGGGTGTTGGGAGAGGAAAATGGGGTTGCCTGGGGCCAGGCGATGGCGTGGGTCACAGGAGCCCCTGTGTTGGGCTTGGACCAGGTGCCCAAAAGAACGTTGGAAAGTGCGTCATTAAAGGGAAGCAGCGGCTCCGGAGGGAAGACGCTGGCCAGAGCACTTCCGTCAGGAGGTTAGGCAGGACGTACTTGTTACTTACCTTTGGTAACGATGTATCTTGTAGAGATGATTCTAGCCGCAGATTCCTTAACATAGAAATATCCCCAGGCGTGAGACTGGATCCGGAAATGTTTTGCCCATCATCCCTGCGCGCTGGGGGGATGGCATCATGCGACTCCGCCCATGCGTTCTCCGCGTACGTGATGTCAGCGAGGTCAAATAATTCCCACCCCAGCGCGCCTACGTCAGTTTGCTTCTGAGAACTTTTCCGCGCTACAATGCGGAGCCATCAGACAAAACTGTGGGAGAATGGGAACAGTGTGCAAAAGAGCAGAAAAAGTAGAAAAAGGGATGGTGACGAAGAACACCACGAGGAGCAGTGGCAACACTGCAGTCCCCAAAGGCAGGGAGAAAAGGGAAAGAACAGAGCAGTCACCCTGCCAGGATGTAGACAACCCCCTGGAGACAAGAACACATGTAAAATGTCAGGACGACATGTAGCAGGACAACAACCCCTAACCAAGAACAATTAAGGGGAACCAGTCACAAGACCAGCAGGAACGACAAACCTCCAAGGCAACCCCAGCACAGATTGCAACAATCCCCCAAACAAAGGGCACAGGCACGGCCAAAGGACCCCAACCCAGAAGACAGCAGAGGGGCCATAACCCTAGCAACAAAAAAGGGGAGAAGGAGGGAGGGAGAGAGTGACGGCAAGCCTCTTTCCCGGGGAAATCAGAGCAGAGGGGCACAAGAGTACCTCTAAACCCATCCTCCAATGTGCCAAAGAGGAGGAAAGGAACAAGAAACAAGACTAATCATCCCGTCAAAAAGAGCAAGGGATGCACACACAGAAGACAGCCACCCGGACACACTTCAGAGAGGGGCCCGCCCACACGACCCAAAAAAGAGTAGAACCAGAGCCACGACGCCAGGCCGTAGACAGCAGGCAGACCAGGCGAACAGCGCAGCGACCCCGGAGAAGGACACCCCGGGCGCCACCAAGGCATTCCTATCCAGCAGTAAGAGAATTGCACCTGCAACTTACGTACATGCTATGGAGAGCAGAAGCCCGAAGGCGACCACAACTCCCCAGCATAGAACAAGCTATATAACAGCTACCACTACCCCACATAGAGTATGTTAAGTCCCAAAACATGGGAACCCTCTTAGGAAGAAACTTCCGCAGCAGAGGACAACAGAAAGAACCGCAGGCAAAAACCCCCGCAGAAGGCTTGTCAAGCAACCAAAGAGAAAACTAGAAGGCCTAATCTCAGGGCCAACCTGGTGTAGATAACCCAAAACAAAAACACACAGTGAAGAAGGGCCGGCCAGCAGCCAACAGAACCACAGTCCCAACAAGAGGACTCGAATGCACATGCAGCACACAGAGCTCACAACCGGGGCGACCCACCCCAATGAAAGAACAGCACCCAAAGACCAGATCAACTCACAGGTCACTGAGGGGGGGGAGAAGGAGGAGGAGGAGGCCGAAGCCCCGCCAAGAACCTCCGGATGGCCGAGTCTGCAGGGCATGGAACAAAAGAGTGCCATCGAAGGGCAGATCTAACAGCCGTTCCGGCACATTTTCCGGGAACCCACTGTCCCGAAGCCAAGCATGGCGGCGAAGGTAAACGAAGAAGCCATGGCATGACCAAGCACCTCCGAGATGTCCAGAGCGGAGCGAAGAATAAATGCAGCCAGCTCCAGGCCATCCAACGCATGGTGCCGCAAATCAACTCCAGCATCCTCCTGAGAAGCAGCAGATCCAAGGGACTCTGCCGAGTCCCACAAGCAAGAGGTGGCCCTAGTCAACACACAAAGTGTTAAGGGCCCGCAGGGCCGCGCTGGTCGAAGCGAACATATTGCGCCCCCAAGAATCCAGCCAGCGGGCCTCCTGTGATGGTGGAGACAACAGCGGCGGCAGGGATAGAAAGGCAGTCCGCAAAAGGGGGCTCGAGGCAGAGGGGTGGAGGCAAAGACACACTGGGTCACGCAGTGCTGGACGGTGCCATTGCAGAAGGTGTTGGGGCACCGGATCCCACGTGGCAGGGCGCCCCCAAGTCCCCGTCAGAGAAGAGTGGAGCGAACCTTCAAAGGGAAGCAGAAGCTCCCTCCCACCAGAGCCCTGGTGGAGAACTTCCAGAAGATGATCCGCTTGGAAATGTGCCGCCGGATCACCCATGCGCAAAATACCCACAGCTGTGGAAACAGCGCAAGCGAAGGCCGAAGCCACCTCCGTAGGGCCCCGCGGTGGGGAAAGTAGCTCCTCCGTAGGCGACGGCTGCTAACTAAGGCAGCCGTCTCCTAAGCCAATCGGAGTGGGGAATGGCCAGGTCCGGAAAGAAGAAAGAGGGACCGAGGAGTGGGGGATCAGTGGCTCCTCCTGCAAAAACCGCTGCTGCGGCAACGGCGAGGAGCAGTCCTTTGATGACGTCGGGGAAAAAGCCACGACGCGGCGGCGTGTCTCCGGCGAGGATGACACCAGCAGGCACCCAACCTCCGGGGAAGAGGGGGCGTCCAAGGACGAGTCCACGACCCGAGGCCTGTCCGGTGCCGTACAGTACGCAACCTGAGGCAGGACGTCATCGTCATCCAGCGCCAAAGAAGACACTGGGCAGGTCTTCTCCAAACCACACGGCGCAGGAGCTTGGGGCCGGGCCGGAGCCAAGGCGGCTAAGGGACGGCGCCGACTCGTCCTTCGACGAGGCTGCCGCCTGCGTGGAGGGACGAGAGGGACCCGGGGAGTGACAAGGAGGCCCCCGCCAGCCTCGACCCGCGAGGAGGGCCCCTCGCCCCCAGGGGCGCAAAGGCAGACTCGACCCCCGACGAGGCAGCTGCCTGGGCGGAGGGACGAGAGGGGCCCGGGGAGGGGCGCAGGGTCCTCCGCCGGCCTCGACCCATGATGGGACGAGGGCGGTCCGCCGACCCCTGTGGCGGGGAGGAGGGGAAGGAGGAGGAGAAGCCAGCGAGGTCTGCAAAGCCGTCGCATATGTCACCATCTGTGCTCTCGATGCCCCCTCACGGGGAAACGGTGGATAGGGGGACGATACGCGGGCCGCATCACCCGCGGAGAGTCCACACCCCAAACATGCCGGAAACCAGCCCTCGGTGAAATACTGCGACACTTACCGCCAGCGACCCTCTTGCGGCTTAAGAGAAGGATGAGGACGACGACGGTTGTGTCGAAAAACTTCCGCAGAAGCTGATCGAGGGGACGAAGCCGATCTGGACATTCGATCCGAGAGAAGTTTCATCCGGCGCTCCCGCCGAGACTTCGGCTTCAACTGTTGGCACACCTTGCAATCAGTAGATCCGTGATCTTCCCCCAAACACCACATGCAAATGAGGTAAGGGTCCGTTGCCGACATCAGACGTCCACAAGACGAGCACGTCTCAAAGCCCGAAGACGTAGGCGTGCCGGGGTGGGACTTGTGACCTCGCTGACATCACGTTCGCGGACGATGCCTGGGTGGAGTCACGTGATGGCCACTGTAGGCAGTACGAGGTGGAGAGCCTCAGCTGCTCTATGCAACACCACAGAATATGTACCACCTTCCTCAGTAGCCACAGTAGAAGGAGACAGTGTGCCATGTTCTGGAGTAAAATCCAAGTCACCTGCATCCTCCAAATCCTCTTCCCAGTCTGGGTCTAACTCGCATTGGGCTGTGAGAGGGACCTCAGACCCCTCCCAGTCCTCCCCAACCTGCCGGGCAGGCGGAAAAGAGGGAGGTGGGTGGAGAAAGGGATAGAAAATCCCAAACGGCGCCAGAATCAGCGTCGATCGACACCGGTCCGAAATTAATAGCTTTGTCATGTACAATGCCAATAACATTCCCAAATGTGACACCTATAGCATTTGTAATGCAAGATGTGTTGTATTTATGTGACTTAGATGTATTGATAGTACAAATAACAATGGTTTTTAATTTTTTTTAATAATTAATACTGAAATAAATGTTATTGTAATTTATAACGGCAATAGCTTTAACTTTTGAAAAATAACTTTTGGGAAGATTATGTTCAGTGTATTTTCTTGTGACGACAATCCAAGAACTGAAGTGAAATATTAACATCTTTTTGTGACATTTGTAATAAAGCTTGAAACATTGATAGAACATCTTTGAACCAGTTGTTGTTGAATGGTTGCACAGATTGATGCTGTGGTGGCGCTGAGCGATGTTGTGGTGGCTACGAGCGATGCTGTGGCGTTCAGTGATGCTGTGGTAGCGCATAGTGCTGTTGTGCTGCCCCTGAGTGCTGTTGTGGTGCCCCTGAATGATGCTGTGGTGATGCGATAGATAGAGGGAGTGCAATAGATAGAGTGAGGGCGATAAATAGATAGATAGATAGATAGAGTGAGGGCGATAGATAGATAGATAGACAGACAGACAGATAGAGAGACAAACTGAGGGCGATAGATAGACAGATAGATAGAGTGAGGGCAATAGATAGAGTGAGGGAGGGCGATAGACAGACTGATGGTGATAGATAGAGGGAGGGCGATAGATAGAGTGAGGGTGATAGAGTGAGGGTGATAGATAGATAGATAAGAGGGAAGGCGATAGATAGAGTGAGGGCGATAGATAGATTGATAGAGTGAGGGAGGGCGATAGACAGAGGGAGGGCGATAAGAGTGAGGGCGATAGATAGATACATAGATAGAGTAATTATGTGGTGTGTAATTATGTGGCACTGAGTGGTATTTGGAGTATGTTGCGTTGAGCGCAGTGTAAATATGTAGCATTTAATTATGTGGCACTGAGTGGTATTTGGAGTGTATGTTGCATTGAGCGCAGTGTAATTATGTAGCATATAATTATGTGGCACTGAGTGGTATTGTGTGAAGTGTGTGATGCATTCAATAGAGTGTAATTATGTGGCATGTAATTATGTCGCACTGAGTGGTATTTAGAGTGTACGTTGCATTGAGTGCAGTGTAATTATGTGGTGTGTAACTATGTGGCACTGAGTGGTATTTGGAGTGTATGTTGCATTGGGTGCAGTGTAATTATGTGGTGTGTAACTATGTGGCACTGAGTGGTATTTGGAGTGTATGTTGCGTTGAGCGCAGTGTAATTATGTGGCGTGTAATTATGTGACACTGAGTGGCATTAGGAGTGTATGTTGCATTGAGTGCAGTGTAATTATGGGCAAATGAGTGGTATTTGGATTGTATGTTGCATTGAGTGCAGTGTAATTATGTGGCATGTAAATATGTGGCACTGAGTGGTATCTGGAGTGTATGTTGCATTGAGAGCAGTGTAATTATGTGGCGTGTAATTCTGTGGCACTGAGTGGTATTTGGAGTGTATGCTGCATTGAGTGCAGTGTAATTATGTGGCATGTAATTATGTGGCACTGAGTGGTATTTGGAGTGTATGTTGCGTTGAGCGCAGTGTAATTATGTAGCAAATAATTATGTGGCACTGAGTGGTATTGTCTGGAGTGTTGTATTCAGTAGAGTGTAATTATGTGGCGTGTAATCATGTGGCACTGAGTGATATTGTCTGGAGTGTTTGTTGTATTCAGTAGAGTGTAATTATGTGGCGTGTAATCATGTGGCACTGAGTGGTATTGTCTGGAGTGTTTGTTGTATTCAGTAGAGTGTAATTATGTGGCGTGTAATTATGTGGCACTGAGTGGTATTTGGAGTGTATGATCCCTTGAGTGCAGTGTATTTATGTGGTGTGTAATTATGTGGCACTGATTGGTATTTGGAGTCTATGTTGCATTGAGGGTGCAGAGTGTGTGAGGGTGCAGAGTGTGTGGCCTAAAGTAGTGTGAGGGTGCAGTGTGCATGGCCTAAAGTAGTGTGAGGGCGCAGTGGTTGTGGCCTAAAATAGTGTGAGGGCGCAGTGTGTGGCCTAAAGTAGTGTGAGGGTGCAGTGTGCATGGCCTAAAGTAGTGTGAGGGCGCAGTGGTTGTGGCCTAAAATAGTGTGAGGGCGCAGTGTGTGGCCTAAAGTAGTGTGAGGGCGCAGTGTGTGGCCTAAAGTAGTGTGAGGGCGCTGTGTGCGTGGCCTAAAATAGTGTGAGGGCGGCGTGTGTGTGGCCTAAAGTAGTGTGAGGGCGCAGTGTGTGTATGAGTAGTGAAATACCTCAAGCCAATCCAGTCGTCTTAGTCAACAGCACATTGCATTCTGGGACCTGGAGTTTTGTTTTCAATATTGTGCACATAAACTCCAAAATACCAAGATACACCAGCCCTGTCGGCTAAAAAGCCTTGATAGAGCTGGAGGCGTCACATCTGGCACTGGGACCACTTGGTAGCTGGGCATTCTAGGTGGGTGCTTGAGTGCTTAATTTGTACTGGTGTTTGCAGTGCTCTGCACCGGCAGAATTAGTACAGCATTTAACTATGGATATCCCTTAAAACATGATAAAACTACTGCTTGAACCTACAGTTTAAAGTGACATGTAGGTAGTATCAGCTACAGTGGACCTGTGTCAATAAATAGGGGCCAGGCTCTTTTTTTTTTTCTTCAAATGAAGCACGGGCATACATTCCACCCAATCCCTGAGGCACCCTCGCCTGTGCGCGGGCTTCAATGATTCTAGCATGGGCCGGCAAGGAGCAGGGAATCCATCTGCTGCAAGGGGTCAGAGCACAATGCATGGAGTGGGGGGCTCTTTTTTATCCTTTCAGTAGCATGACACTGCCCCGTTTGCGGCAGAAACAGCCAGGAAGGCTTGAGCAGTTATGGTGACCTGACCTCTGATCTTTACAAGAAGGTGCGACTCTACCTGGCGTAAGTCGCTGCTTACCCAGGCCTACTATAAACCACTCCTAACATGATGTTGGCTTCATTTCTCAATAAAGATCGTTTTAAAAAAGTAAAATGACATACCACTAGGTGTCAAAATTGCCATTTCCTGAGAGGCCCTTGGTGTCAGTGGCGAGGGGGTGTGATTGTTTCTTTTTTTTGCTAAGGAAGTGTACATTCCCAAATCGTGCCTTTGGTGAAATTTCCCAATTTGCCTTCGCATCTCACCATGTAAGTTAATTTTCTACACACAGCCAGGGAGATCATTTCCACCCTAATATTACCTTTCAGAAGTATGTAGGGTGTGAAACAAGTCTCTAAGTGTTATCTAAAGAGTACATCTTCTGCGGATCAGTTTTTTTGTGCTAAACAAGGATATGTGTGATAAAAGTTGCTTCAAAAATAGACAATATTTCACAAAAGTGAAAAACTTTCCATGCTGCACGAAGCTGTGAAGTGTTTCATTGACTGTTGTAAAAAAAATGTGTAACTTCAGCCTTAATCAGAGGGCATGTGACCACATCTTCACTAGCCCCTGAACATGGGGCACAACACCACCTTGTTTACCCGGTTGGCACACTGTGCGGTTTGGCAGCCTCCTTGACTTCTCTGAATCCGAGCTCTTAATTAGCAAGTTGGGGGCTCTAAGTAAGTGCCCCTCTCTTTAAAATACTTCTTATAAATACTGTGGATAATTAAACGAATAACAAGGGAGAAATGCAGCCACAGTCCATTGGTGCACTGTTTGCTTTACATCCTGTGTTAATTTGTAAAACCCGCTCCGCTAACCAGATAAATTCCAGACATACCACAAAAAAAACAGTAGTGAACGAAGGAGGCAAGCATTAAATGAGAGAAGGAAGGGCGGATAGTGCACCAGAGCCCCATTGCGCAACCGAAAGAAAACAACAAAACCGCAAGTGGTGCACGCGCACATATGCTTCCAATTATCGCGGCCCGTGTCAGGGCATGATAATTTAAAGCATATGTCAGGTAATGCGCGTAATAGACACCAATAGGCCAGGGGCGGAGCTATGCGCCCGCCTCTGGCCTATTGGTTGAATATGCTACTTACCAGTATGCATCTGTTCTTGGCATGTAGGGCTGCTAACATTCATATCTAGTGCATAGATCGCCGCCTAGTGTTGGGTCCGGATGATTGCACATTTTTGTCCTGGAAGAGTCTTCGAAGTATCACGAGATAGGTGGCTCCTCCCCTGGACTACAGTGCGCATGGGCATTGGCTCCATCCCCAGATTGTTTTTAGCCATTGTGGCAGAGATGGAGTGAAATAGTGTAAAGGATGTCCATGCTAATGATGAATGCAAGATAGTGTCTGCAGCCGCTACGGGCACCGGGGAGGAGGGAGGGCGATATGAATGTTAGCAGCCCTACATGCCAAGAACAGATGCATACTGGTAAGTAGCATATTCAGTTCGAGGCATGTGGGCTGCTAAATTCATATCTAGTGCATAGAATACATAGCAGTCCCCCCATTAAGGGCGGTTGCCCGTGCCAGCTGCAGAAGCTTGAAAAAGTGTCTTGAGAACAGCCTGCCCTACAGCTGCTTGCTGCTTGGAATGCACGTCCACACAGTAATGTTTGGTAAACGTGTGCGGTGTGACCCATGTGGCTGCTCTGCAAATGTCCTCTAAAGGAATGTTCCCTAGGAAAGCCATGGACGCCCCCAACTTGCGTGTGGAGTGCGCCCTTGGGGGTATTGTTAAAGTGCGCTTAGCTTTTTGATAACAGATTTGGATGCACTTAACAATCCATCTGGCTATTCCCGCTTTGGAAATGGGGTTGCCTTTGTGCTGTGCTGAGAAGGCAACAAAAAGTTGTTGTGTTTTCCTGAAGTGTTGTGTTCTGTCAATGTAGTACATCAACGCCCTCCTAACGTCCAGTGTATGGAGCATTCGCTCAGCTACCGTTTGAGGGTTTTGGAAGAATGCGGGTAGGTCAATAGTTTGATTGATATGAAACTGTGACACCACCTTAGGAAGGAATTTGGGGTTAGTGCGTAGCACCACCCTGTTTGAATTTATTTGGATGAAAGGCTCTTGGATTGTGAGCGCCTGCAGCTCACTCACGCGTCTAAGCGATGTAATAGCAATGAGGAAAGCCACTTTCCATGTCAGAAATTGAATTTCACAGGAGTGCAGTGGCTCGAAGGGTGGACCCATCAGCCTCGTGAGGACCACATTGAGGTTCCACACTGGAGCTGGTGGCGTTCTCGGAGGAATGACTCGCTTCAGTCCCTCCAGGAAGGCTTTAATGGCAGGCACCCTGAAAACGGAGAGGTGCTGCCTATTTTGGAGATAAGCCGCTATGGCGGATAAATGTATCCGAATGGAAGCGTAAGCTAGATTGCATTTGTAAAGATGTAACAAATAGCAGATGATGTTAGGAATGGATGCATCTAGCGGGTTGATATTGTTGGTAGTACAGTAGATGACAAACCGCTTCCATTTTGCCGCATAGCAAGCTCTGGTTGTGGGCTTTCTTGCCTCCCGAATGATGTCCATGCATTCTGGAGGCAGGTTGAGGTAGCCAAATTCTAAGACCTCAGGAGCCAGATCGCCAGATTGAGCTGTTGCGGATCTGGATGCTGAATGTCGCCATGGTTCTGCGTCAAGAGCCGGGATGTGAGATGTAGCCTTTGATGCGGTACCACGGAAAGTTCTAGAAACGTGGTGTACCATGGTTGGCGTGCCCATGTTGGAGCAACCAGGATGAGAGTCATCGAGTGTTGCTTTAGCTTTTTTGCCACCAGCGGAATGAGAGGCGCTGGGGGAAAAGCGTACGCAAATTTGCCTGACCAGTTCATCCATATCGCATTCCCCTGCGATTCCGGGTGAGGGAACCTGGCGGCAAAGCTTTGGCATTTTGCGTTTTCTTTTGTGGCAAATAGGTCTATCTGTGGATGACCCCACTGCTGGAAGTACGGGTGGAGCACCGATGGATGTAGCTCCCACTCGTGCATTTGATGGCTGTACCTGCTGAGCAGATCCGCCATCTGATTGTCCTTGCCCGGGAGGTGTTCTGCCATGAGGAAGATGTTCCTCTGAATGGCCCACTTCCACATGCTCTGAGCCAGATGAGACAGCTGTGGCGAGTGAGTACTTCCCTGCTTCTGGATGTAGTACATGGCTGTCATGTTGTCCGTCCGGATCAACACGACCTTGTTGCACAAATGTACTTTGAAGGACTTGAGCGCCATGAAGATTGCCATCAATTCTAGGTAGTTGATGTGCAATGTTTGTTGCTGGGTTGACCACAGTCCCTGCACCGTGTAGTGGAGCACATGCGCTCCCCACCCCTGGAGAGATGCGTCCGTTGTTAGGACAATCTGTGGCACAGGCTCTTGGAACGGTCGTCCCTTGCAAAGGTTGTGTGGATTCCACCAATGCAGAGAGTTGTATGCTCGACCAGTCACCAACACTAGGTCTGTCAGTTGTCCCTGAGCCTGTGTCCATTGATTTGCTAAGCATTCTTGGAGGGGGCGCATGTGCAACCTTGCGTGCGGGACTATGAAGATGCAGGAGGCCATCATGCCTATCAACTGCATGAACACTCTCGCTGGCAGGGAGTGATGCGGTCTGAATCTTTGGATCAGTGACTGAATGCTGTTGATTCTGACTGCGTTTGGCTGAGCCATAGCCGTCAGGGTGTTTATTGTCGCTCCCAGATACTGCCGCACATGGGCTGGCTAAAGGTGCGACTTTGGGTAATTCAGCGAGAACCCCAGACTGTGAAGGAGTTGAATAGTGCGGGACATGTGTGAGGCGCACTGTGTTTCCGACTTTGCTTGTACGAGCCAGTCGCCGAGGTACGGGTATACATGTATGTTCTGTCTCCTGAGGTGCGCCGCCACCGCCGCCAGACACTTCGTAAACACTCTGGGGGCAGTAGTCACTCCGAAGGGTAGCACTTTGAACTGATAGTGCTTGTTGTGAATGGTAAACCTGAGGTATTTTCTGTGGGACGGGTGGAGTGGGATGTGGAAGTAAGCATCTTTGAGGTCTAAGGTTGCTAGGAAGTCCCCTTGGCTTAGAAGGGGAAGTATCTGTTGCAGTGTCAGCATGTGGAAATGTTCTGACAGTATATACATGTTGAGGGGGCGTAGATCCAGAATGGGTCTGAGGGATCCGTCCTTTTTTGGGATGAGGAAGTACAGGGAATAGACCCCTGTTCCCTCCTCGTCCACTGGCACGAGTTCGATTGCTCCTTTTTGCAGCATTACTAGCACTTCCTGCTGCAATAAGTGCAAGTGCTCTGCCGACATAGGACGGTGCCTTGGGGGAATGTTGGGAGGAGTGGATGTTAATTCCAAACAATACCCGTACTGGATTAGTTTTCTCACCCACCTGTCCGTGGTGATGGACGACCAAACCGGCAGGAACTGCTGGAGTCTTCCCCCGACAGGTGTTGGATGGTCGGGGGGCAGTGACAGGGAGTCACTGTTTGTTTGCGGCAGAGGAACGGGAGTTGGTGTTCCCTCTGCCTCTGCCTTTGGCACTGTTACCTCGGTAACCCCCTCTACCTTGCTTGGGGTACGAGGATTGCGCACCACCTTTCGTGAATTGTGTTTGTTGTCCCATGTGTCCTCTGGTAACACTACGCGCACCTGAGCGACGAAAAGTGTTGCCCCTGAACTGTTGTGATTGAAGTGCCCCCATGGACTTAGCAGTCTCGTTGTCCTTTTTAATCTTTTCAAGTGTGGTGTCTACATCTGGACCAAACAGTCTGTCAGGATTGACTGGCTGGTTGAGGATTGTAGTTTGGATGTCAGGCTTAAATCCAGATATACGAAGCCAGGCTTGGCGCCTTAGCATGACGCTAGTGTTAATTCCTCTAGCCGCTGTGTCCGCTACATCAAGTGCGCATTTTATGGCAGCGTTTGATATAAGCTTTCCCTCTTGTATGAGCATTTCTCCAGCTTCTTTATACTCATCAGGCAGATGTTGAAGGAGCTGTTCTAGGGTGTCGTAATGCGCCCTATCGTAACGCGCTAACAGTGCCTGTGTGTTTGCGATACGCCATACATTAGCAGCCTGCGCAGCCACCCTCTTGCCAGATGCCTCAAGCACTTTCGACTCCTTGTCTGGGGGAGGAGCTTCACCAGTTGTTTGGGAGTTTGCCCTCTTGCGGGCATTTGCGACCACCAACGAATCCAGAGGCAACTGTCCCCGAATATAGGCAGGGTCCCCAGGCGCAGGCCTGTATTTTTTTTCAATACGTGGGTTTACCACTCTCGCTCTTGTAGGTTCTTTAAAGATCTCTGGCGCATGTTTAAGGACACCTTTCAACATAGGAAGTGTTTTGACTGTTCTTTCGGAGACAGAGAAAGTGTCAAACAGGAAATCCTCTTCCACTGGGTCAGCATGCATATCTACATTATGATTTGCAGCTGCCCTCTCAATTAAAGCATTGAAAGCTGCTGAATCCTCAGTTGGTGACGTACGTGGCCCAAAGCCTTGTGGGTCCTGCACCACCTGATGACTTCCCTGGTTCCTAGCGACGTCATACGAGTCCTGATTCGCATCAGGGTCATTGCCAGTAGGGAAGTTGTACTGTTCATCTTGGTCATCATCCTCGCCCCCTGATTGGTTGGGGAAGGTGTTGGACTCCTCCTTGGGGGAGGTTGCAGAGGTTCAACAAGGGCAGGAATGTCCTGTGTTTGCCTTTTCTTTTTCAGTGGAATTACAAATGACTCCAGTGGCTGGGAACTGATCTTTCTCTTATAAAGTGTCATTTTCCCTGTGTGGGCATCGATAAAATGCTCACAGTCGTCTTCAGATGCTGTTTGCTGAGGCAAAAGAGCACCGGACGTGGAATGTTCCGAAGTCCCCGAGGCCTTCGGCACAGTTTGGGGTGCAAACGCCTTTGGTGGCACCTTTGGCGGTAGTGTGTAGATAAGTTTCGTCGCCTTTTTGGCCGGTGGCTCCATCTGTTTCGGATCCGATGGCGCAGTCGTTGTCGACGGCAGGGCTTTCTCCCGAATCCTTTTGAGCGAGTCGGAGACCTGTTTAGTAAATGAAGCCGAGGGTTTGACGACCGATGCTTCATGTTCGTCCGCTATGGAGGCCTTCGGCGTGGCAGAAGAAGGCACCGATGAATCCTCGACTCCAACGGTTCGCTGCCCGGCAGCTTTCTTAGGCGCCGACGCCGTCGATGCAGATCCGGTGTCTTTGTGCCGAGGAGTACTGGCTCCGGCTTTCGGATCTTGGCCTGTAGTAGACTTCGCTTCGACCGTCTGTTTGGAGGTTGACGCTCCAGCCGTCGAGACGTGATGGACTACCTTCTTCGAGGATGTGTCCTTGGCCACCGCATGTGGCGCCGATGACTCGACGGCCTTCTTCGGCTTCGTAATTTTGGACGGAACGTCAGCCATTTTAGACGTCGTCGAAGCCGTATGTTTCGGTTTCGTTTTTGACGTGTCTCCGGCCATCTTAGATGTCGTGGAGACCGTAGGTTTCGGTTTCGGCGTGACGTCGGCCATCTTAGATGGTGTCGACTGCACTGGTTGCGGTTTCAGTTTCGATACGCGCAACAACGGCTCCTCCGGTGTATCCGTGGCCGGGCCCGAAGGCGGGGCTGGGGATATCGGTGCAGGGTCGTGGGTAAGGCCGAGTGGCGATCCCGTGACCTGAGCCTGAGTCGAGTAAATTTCGGGGCATAGCTCATCCCCTGAGCTATCTTCCGCGGCCCCAAAGACTTCTTCGTCGTCCCCTACCTCATCGACGTATTCAAGGTCTTGGCTCTGTCTTTCGATGTATTCGTCTGGATCGGCCTCGACCTCCGTTGATGGTGGTGAAATTTGAAGATGATGGCTTCGGCCGTCTTCTGCGGGGTCGTCGAATATGTCGTCGGGTGCCGGTGCTGCGTGCAAGGCTTCGAGGCGCGCCGCGCGCCGATGCTTGAGAGTTTTCTTTGACCTGAATTTGGAGCAGGCCATGCAGTTGTCCTCGTCGTGATTCGGCGAGAGACATTTATTACAAACTGGATGCACGTCGATGTGTGGGTACTTGGACCCACACACGGGGCAGCGCTTGAACGGACTCCGTTCCATGATGATGTCGTCGGTGTCTCGCTGAGAGTACAGGGCCTCGATGTCCGAAGAGTAGCAACTCCCCAGAAGTCCGACGCGAAGAGTCGGACGATGCTCGGGACCGTTCGCAACAATACCGACGCGAGTATCGAAGGCCTTTTGGCCTTAAGGAAGTAAACGTTCGATTCCGACAAGGAGGCGTCGAAATCACATCCGAACCCAATGGCGGAAAAAAACAATCTGGGGATGGAGCCGATGCCCATGCGCACTGTAGTCCAGGGGAGGAGCCACCTATCTCGTGATACTTCGAAGACTCTTCCAGGACAACAATGTGCAATCATCCGGACCCAACACTAGGCGGCGATCTATGCACTAGATATGAATTTAGCAGCCCACATGCCTCGAACGTCTATTTTACAGAACAGCAAGCAGTGAAAGGCCAAGAGCAGGCCGCAAATAGAAACTCACATGCACGAGCGCGAGGAATTTGCAGGTCCATTTTTAAACCCCCTACAAAAGGGCTCTTCGCTTCGTGAACCCTAAAAATGCAAATAAACGGGGCCAGGACAGGCCAGGACACAGCCGTCTAATTCCCCTCTTGATTTTAAACAACAACGAGCATTCTCCATTGGGGCCATAGCTGTCCTTAGCAAACCGTGTCTCGTACAACCAAGGCAAAAAGAACAAGTTACTTACCTTTGGTAACGATATATCTGTAAGAGATATAGGTTAGTTATAGATTCCTTATCTTAGAGTTACCCCCAGGTGTCAGACTGGATCCTTAGAAGTACCCCTGCGCATCAGTAGGTGGCATCAGTCGACTCTGCGTCCGTCGTCGGCGTCTTGGTCGTGCCTGCTTAGAAGCCGCCCCTACGTGCTGACATCAGTTCTGACACAACTTTCCACGTCAGAAGCGCAGAACCATGCAAGACACTGACCACTGGTGCGCCAAAACTAGGTCCCTGTAAGGAAGTCCCTATCCCTTGAAAACAGTTTGCAGAGCAGGGAGGATGGGTGGTGTGGTAAGGAATCTATAACTAATCTAGGTCTCTTACACATACATCATTACCAAAGGTAAGTAACTTGTTCATCTGAAAGAGACTATTAGTAATAGATTCCTAACTTTAGTATAGATACGCAGCCATACCAAAACCCGGATGACGGTCTGTGAACCAAGTTCACACCAGAAAGTCCTGGAGGAAAGAACAGGCAAAGTAGCCGTACCTCCGGACTTGACTATCCAGGCAGTAATGTCTGGTGGTCGTTTGCATAAATGCCCACGTGGCCACCTGGTAGGTGTCAATAAGTGGGACTTCACATGACAAAGCAGTAGTTGCTGCTGTAGCTCTAGTGGAATGAGCCCGCAGCCCCACTGAAGGTTCTTTTTTTGCTAAAGCGTAACAAATCTTTATACAAAGGACAACCCATCTTGAGATGGTATGCTTTTGGACAGCCCTACCTTGCTTGACACCCACATAGCCAACGAAGAGTTGATTGTCCACCCGGAAATCTTTAGTGCGATCAAGATAGAAGGACAGTGCACGTTTTGGGTCCAGACTGTGGAGTCTCTCCCCTCCTTAGAAGGGTGCGGAGGTGAGAAAAAGGTAGGCCAAGTGATAGTTTGTCCTATGTGAAAAGGAGTAACTACATGTCCTAAAAACCACTTTGTCGGGAGGCTTAGAAGAAAGAGCCTGAAGCTCACTCACTCTGCGAGCAGAGGTGATGGCAATAAGAAGGGCAGTCTTTAGAGTAAGGAGTCTGATTAGACAGATATGAAGAGGCTCGAAGGGAGCACACATAAGGTAAGTCAAGACAAGATTCAAGTCTCACTGAGGCATTATGAAAGGAGACGGGGGGAAGAGATGAATAATGACCTTAAAGAACCTATTAACAATAAGGGACTTGAACAAAGAGGGCTGATCCAATAGCCGAAGAAAAGCAAATAGCCTTTACGAGTGCCCAGAAGAGAGCCCAGCTGCGCCAAGGAAGGAAGTAACAAAGGAACCTCGGAAAGAGGGGAGGGGAGGTGATCCGAAGCCTTTGCTATGCACCATGACACAAACTTGTTTGATCAACAGGCGTAAACAGTCGTAGTGTAGTGTAGCTCCTATTTTCCCAATAGGCTCTGCGCATTGGAATAGTACCTACAGCAGTAAAGGCCTAGACCAGACGTTAACTAGGTCTACTACTGTCGATACTAGACTTAATTTTTGGGTTTGCCAGCTAAGCTCAGAGTTCGCTAGAAACTTTCTCGAATGTTCAAGGAAGGATTAACTCCCCTGATTAGACAAGAAGGGATTTAGTTTCTGACAACCATAGAACATGACAACTTTGCTCTCCCCTAATCAAGAGTCAATCTCAAGAGTCGTGTGAGCACAAGGCAATTATTTTACTCAGTCAGTACGTGCATTCTTAGTCTCATCAGAATGTAGAGAAAAGGAAGAGACGGGCGTGTTCAATAAAAGATGTTATTTATTGATCAGTCTCTTTTCTCGTACAAGAGAAATGGATCGATATTATTGCAATACTTATAGTTAAGTAAAGTGCATACATTAAAAGCAATAGTATAAAATAATACTGTAAAAACATTGATATGGTTTCTGAGCCATATGATGTTTAAAATGATTAAAATATATTTACATACACATATACATTTGACTAATTCAATTCAATTAGTCTTTATTTCGAATAATAAGAATTCATAAAAGACAATATACAGTCATGTACAATGTAAAATACACTAGGAATCCCTAGGACTAAAAAACACAATACACAAACAGTATACATAAAATACATCTGAATGGGACGATCAGTGCAAGGGTGCATTAAGTCTCTTAATTCGAATCAGCCAGGACCATCCCAGGAATTTAGCAACACAAACCACCACAATTTCCGATCTTACAACTTGCAGTTTCCTGAGTGCATCACGATAACCATTACAATTCAAAGATGCACATATGGGTTTTAGCCACTTGTTTCTAGGTTCACGGTATACAGGACAACCAAAGAAAAGATGACCAATACTTTCTTCCTGGTCAGAGCACCAGGGACATTTACTTCCTGTCTTCACATCCCATTTAGCAGTAAAGGAATTCACTGGCAAGGTGCCAGTACGAAACTGATGATAGAGCTTACGATCTAACACCTTGGGTATCAAATCCCAATACTGCTCTAATAAGGGAGTGACCTTGTGCAATAAAAATGTTCCTGTTAAATTAGTGTCCAGGGATTGGGTTACCAAGATGGATTTTTTCCATGCCCAAAAGAGCGCCTTAAACTCAGATTTGGATGGGAAGGTAGACCCCCCTGGATTTGACCAAAGCTCAGGAAGGCCCATCATATGTAGGGTGTTTCTAACTTCCCTAAACCAGTGTATTTTTTGTGCACCCCATAATGCTTTTACCTCGTCTAATTCCCGAGCAAAAAGACTAAGCTCGGGAGTGGACCAAAGGCGACGCCAGAGTGACACTATGCGATACTGGGCCAAGTCATTGATTGGTCTACAACCTAGGTCAAGTAACAAGGGTTTAATGGGTGCAGACTGCGGGAGACCTATCATGTTCCGTAGGAACCTATTTTGCGCCACAGCCAAGCATGAAAGATCTTTGTGACCCCAAACTTCGGCTCCATATAAAGTTGCAGAAAGGACCTTAGCCTCATAGATCTTAAGGGCGGGGGTAATACGTTTTGTAAAAGAGTTCTTTTGCTCAAGAAGCAAACAACCAGCCAACCTATTAAATTTCAATTTGGACGTCTCCAATTGGGAGTTCCAGTCGAGATGATGATCAAGAGTCACACCAAGATATGTCATGACCTTGACCTGCTCGAGTTGGACCCCGTTTAGAGACACAGAACAGATCGGAGGGGTTTTCCTACAAAAAACCATAAATTTGGTCTTTTCAACATTTATTTGTAAGTCGTTTGCATTACAAAATTCAGAAAATCTATTCAGGGCCACCTGGAGCCCTCCTCTTGTT
This sequence comes from Lissotriton helveticus, assembly GCF_964261635.1. Lineage (NCBI taxonomy): Eukaryota > Metazoa > Chordata > Amphibia > Caudata > Salamandridae > Lissotriton > Lissotriton helveticus. The sequence continues at coordinate 1,246,704,359 of NC_136069.1, read as the reverse complement.
TTCGAAAGGAGGAGGGTGTCGTCTGCAAAAATAAGCATAGGATATTTGCGACCACCCAACATTGGTGCATCAGACTGTGTATTATTAAAATATTGGGCCACCTGATTAATAAACAAAAGGAACAAGGTGGGGGCCAGGACACAGCCTTGACGCACCCCACGTTGTACAGGGAAGCATTCTGTCACCTGCCCCTGGCTACCCCATCTAACCTGAGCGAAATTATCCTCGTGCAAGCGTTGAACAAGGCTCAAAAGCTCTAAGGGAAGACCCATTGATCTAAGAGCTTCCCATAGCTTCTTCCTTGGGACTAAGTCAAAAGCCAACTTAAGATCGACAAACGCGGCGTATATTACGCCGCCACCCAAAAAAACCACTTTCCAAAAAAGTAATGAAAACCGGAGAACCTGGTCAATAGTACTGATGCCGAACCTAAACCCTGCCTGCATGGGAGAAAGTATGTTATTAGTGTCGATCCATTCCTGGATTCTTACTAAGATCATCCTAGACACAATTTTCTGAATCGCATCGATCAGACTAATTGGCCGATAATTATTTGGGACGGAGCGATCACCCTTCTTATATACTGGCAGGATTTCCGCACCTTTCCAGGACTTCGGAATCTCTGCGCCTGCAGCTATATTGTTTGCCAATATTGTGATATATGGGACCCATAAATCAGGATTAAGCTTAAAAAGGTCTGCGGGGATGACGTCTAGGCCAGGTGCTTTACCCGACTGGACTGACTCGAGAGCTTGTAAGGTGTCAGTTTCCAGAAAGGTAAGTCTATCTCCTATTGGTAACAGGGGGCTCGGTGGGAAGGTGGCTATTGTTTGATCCAGAGCTATATTTGGGTCGTTAAATTGTGTCGAGAAAAATTCAACCCAAGAATGTGCTGACACGTGGTTATCAGGTGTTTGAGCAACTGAAGCCCTTCCCCTCCTCACGATCAGCCAAAATTCAGTTGGATTGGAAGACTCACAGGCTCTAAGGAGGGCGAGCCAGTAAGAGTCATCCCAATCCCGCTTGGCTGCCCAGAGAGTGTGTTTATAACACTGCCTAGCAACCCTAATATTTGCAGTGTTCCTAGCCTTAACAGCAGCTACTAAGCTACTGTGAGCTGCTCTGCAACTCTTGTTGTACCATTTTTTGGACGCCTTAATGGGGGCAGATCTAGAGGGCTTAGTAAGGAGGTTCTTGAGACTCAAAAAACACTCCTCGTGGAGAGTGATGAAGGTGGGATCAACAACACCAGAAGGTACACATATACATTTGACTAAACGTACTCAACTGGTGTTTCTAAATACGCCTACCCCGTGTACCTGACCTAAGTCTAATGCGTGGGCGGGAATAGAAAGTTACAGTTTAAGTTAAGTTTGTTTTTGCCAAGTGAATAACTAAAGAATTCTCTAGGAGGGGTTATTCAGTTCTGTACCTGGAATTTAGGATGAATGAGGAATGGTATCTCTTTCTCTGCTCTCGATATTCCAGGCTGCCTGCGAGGGCTGCCCGGAAGCGCCGGTGCTGGGTCTCTCGGCTTGAGATAGCAGCGCGTCTCTCAGCGCGTCAGGAAGGCGGGGCTGTTGCCTGCGGGGTCTGCTTCTGCTCTCTGCTTCGGCAAGTATGGCTGCTCCGTCTTGTCACCACGCGTGTGTTTGCATAGGGCAAGGTCGGCAATATTTATACCTTAAAGGTGCCGGGATTGACGTAAGGATGGACATAGGTACGTCAATAAAGATGTCATACGACTTGCTCGTTAGCACATTCTTTACTAAAGTTCTCTGTGAAATCAAAACAATGGCCGCACGGATTATCCAGGTTGTCATAGGTTTGATTTGTTATGAGAACGTCGTATGCCTTATCAGGGGCTGGAGGAATGTCGCTTGTCTAATTAGATCTCAAGCGTTATGACCTAATCAGATAACACGTTCCTGTGCCGTAGTGTGACTGCGTCAGATAACGGTATCTGCATCATGGGGGATTTCTTGCCTCATGGGCTGACTGTTAGTTAACTAGCTAGGTAGGTTAACCAGAATATGGTCAGGAATAGGGGGATCGATTCAGAACCTATAGAAATACACGACACCCACTCCACGCTAACTATGGTCATATCTACTAATCTATGCATAGTATAACATAGTACAACATACTATAGAGTATAGTGTATACCTTACCACCCCAAAATACATAAATGCATTTTGAAATTTTCAAATATACTGAAAAATTGCAGTCATATATATAGTATGCACTTAAGCTATGAATTAAATGCAAAAGTAAACATGCATTGTTATGCATTATTGCTTTTTGGTATATGAGAAATACACATGAAATGGCTCTTAATATGGCTATACAGAAAAAAAGTCGAAACCATTTCATCACATAAAATATATTGTGAACATACCAGCGGGCAGCTAAAGTCTATTTAAAGTCTATAAAGTATCTAAAAAAAATAGAAATCTTAGTTCTCTAGGAATAGTTTCTTACTTTAAGCAGAAGATCAGTGTCCCGGGGAAAAATATATAGAAAAATATTTTAAGGGCTTGCTGAAAAAAGTTGCTGTCCGTGAACTGGATTGTAATTGTTCATGTGACTTTATTTTTTAAGTTGAAGGCCGGATTCAGGGAACGCCGTGTGCGAGTTTACTCAAAAGTCTCTATTTCTGTTCCGGAGAGAACATCATATCATTCAGGCTTTCGAAAAAACTGTCAACAGCTTCATGGGAAAGTTCCACTAAGTCGGAAATAGGTGTAACCATGCATTCATGCGCATGATTGTCTGCATTGACATTCTGATTTGCATTGCTGACAGAAGGTCGTACCTGTTCGATGCTGCTTTCATCTTGAACTTCACTACTCTTCAATCGCAGTGGTGAAGATTCCAGGAATGCCGTCATCAGAATTGGCAGCCTTTGAGGGCAGCACAGTGCGTGAACCTTGGTAGGAACCAACAGTGTATCTGCATCCACCGGCGCATCCGATTGTAGCGTCAGACAGGTGTCTAACACGCATTCTTCTCCGCATAGCAGACACCTTAGTACAGGTAAAACACACCTTTGCCACATTGGTCGAAATGATAGAAACCAAGTCATGTTTAGGTCTCTAAGCCGGGAAAGTCCCAGGATTTTTGATATCCGGTCCCGGTATCCAATGGCTAGGATCATTTCTTCCATTGTCGTGAGAGTTTGTTCTGTGACATGGGTTGCCATAACGAAAAATAAGGACTAGGAATAGGATTCCTGCAATTAGTCCCAGGATCAAGGGAAGTCCGCCAAAAATCGAATGGACGAAATCTGGAAAAATACCCAGTATGGCTTTGAATGGTGTTAATGCCATCGAAAATACTGTCTTAAATACCTTTGAGACCCCAGTGGTATCAGAAATATTTAAGATTTCGCTCAGGATTTCCGCGAAATGTACGGGGGAATTGGTTGATAATAATGTATGTATCTCTGCAGTCGTCCTTGCGACTTGTAGATCATACGTTTCTTTAGATGACGTGAGCCTTGTAGGCGTCTGAAGAAGCACTGTTTTCATTCTGCTTAAAGTGTCTATTCGAATAGAAGTAATTTTCAAACTGGGCCATGCCCTCGCCTCCCTGTCTGGAAAGGAGCTGGGGAACAAAGAACGTCCACAGCACTTGACCTTCGCCGTCGTAGTGACGAGATAAGGAGTCCCGGGCATAAGACTACAGCATCTGCGGTCTACAATAAGAATGTAACTCCCATTATAGAGTCTTTGAAGGAATGGTTCTATTTCAGTTGCAGGTGCGCCTTGCTGGTGACATGAAAGGTTGTATGAATTCCCTTCACAGGCTCCGTGCAAACTAATACCGTTACACAGAAGTGTGCCGCTTAGTGACATAGCACAATTGTTGCCACTAAGAAACACTTTCTGTCCTTTGTTACTGACACATGCATGTGAATAGGGCAGGATCCAAGTTGTTTTAAGGTACCCCTTTCCCAATTTTTCGTACATGCCAGCCTGTATATATTTTTGGCAGTATTGAAACCTGAAGGTTGAGATTGGAATATTTATGATTCCGTGGATTATCCATTCACTGACAGGTCGTTCTGACATTGTCAACGGTAATCTTTCTAGTTTTTCAATGCTCAAGATTGTATAATCAGCACCCTTCTGCGCCATACCGATTTGTCTATCAGTAAGGTTAAAGATTTGGAATAGTGACGTTGTGTTGATTAAACGCCAAGGCACATAGCCTGAACGCAGATTTTGTAACGTCCAGCCAAGCTGTACAATAGAGCGCAATTGTGACTGACCATGTTGTAATAACAGTAAGTCTTGCGATAATATATCGATTGCTGAAGACACAATGCTGTCCAATGAAAATATTCTGGAGGACAGAGTCATTAACCCATTGTCCACTACAGAAAGTGATTTTTCCAAATTGATACGGTCAATTTCCCGTATTCTTTCTGCTGTCTCAATTTGAGTAACCTTCCAGGCCTCATTGTATGCTGCATATACAGAGGCTGCTATAAAACGCTTTTGACGCTGTTTGCGTGGTCCCATTATGAAATCACGCAAGTCAGCACCATCAGTAAGTAAAGTTAGGTGTTGCTTAATTTCAGGCAGTGTGGAAGTTTGTAGCCATTGAAGGCATAATTTGCCCACACTGTAGGTTGTTATTATCCCTGGATGATGTCTTTGGGGATATCTAGGGTCTGGCCTGGTCATTTTGAAACCCTGTGTTTTATTCAGGAATCTATCTTGACAGTTATTTGTATCTGTGGGCCAGATCAACCATTGTTTCCAATCAGGATTTGTTCTGTTTTGGTTAAGTATATGGTTTATGTCTATTCCTTCATCTGTATCAGAGTTATTGCTAAACATTGTTGGCTTTGGAATAGACGGGTTATTTAAATCTTTGATTTTGGCTAAGCCAAGACAGGTGGTTTGTTGAACAGTGTCATTTAAAAATATCATTTGTTCTGGGATCATGCAGGCTCTAAACAAAGCTTCTAAACCCTGTACTTGCCATTCTTTTGTGCCCCAAACACTTTTCAAATCAACATTTTTGTCCCAATAATCGAATCCAAAAGTATTCATTTTTTCAAAGAATGAATCAGAATAAATCAATTTTGTGTTGGTTATCATGGTTTTGGTCCCTGTCTTGTTTGACAATTTGTAATAAAATGTTTCAGCATTACTAGTGTTAAAACCTTGAAAGTATGAATATTTGTCATAAACGGTTCTAGAGCTCCCTTTTGGAGGTGTAGCACAATGTTCCCATTGATTAAAATTTAAAACATTTCTAGGTTGTGCAGATTTATGCAAGAAATGGTTACCATAGTGGTTATAGCAATACATACTATCATAATTTGTAGAACCTTGCAAATAATCATGTTTTGTAAATTTAGCAGACATTACTAAGTCAGACATCATATTGTTTATACTTTCAAAGTCCCAATCATCAGCAAATGAGTTTGGTTTCGCAAAGTCACTCAAAGAGATCTTAATTTGGTGTGGATATTTCAGGATCTCGACCGGACCATAAATTTCATAGTCAGTGTTGTCCCAGGCTACCCCACCAGGTATTGGAATTGCTGTGAAGTTGGCTGAAGAAAGTTCTGAAGAAAGTTCTCGTTTCTCGACGTGTGAAGATGTGTGTGGTTTGAGGACCAAGTTGATGTTCTGACTTGCTGTGTCCATTTTAGCATATTTTCCCTCAATGAAGCATCCCAAAGTAAATACCATGATGAGCCAAAGTATGAGGATAAATGCACCAAAACCCACCCAAAATTCAATCCATGGAGAAATCAGATATGTTTCTTTTAGTTGTTTCAAAAGTTCCTTCGCTTTGTCTTTAAAGGATTTTGATGATGGCTGTGTCTTTTGTTCGCTGAAGCCTTCAGAGGAATCATCGAAGTTGATGAAGTAACCGGATGCAGTTCTGTCAATTGTTCCAATTGGTTCAGGATTTTTGTTTTTTGCATTTTCACTTGGTACTTCAGTATAGATTGGTGTGTCTCTGCTAAATGTCTTTATTTGGGTTTTCAGAGGTCTAAGTTCTATTGCATTGTTGCATAGTCCTTGTTGTTCTTCTGTAGGCGTTTCGAAAGTGATGAGCCTCTTTGTTAGGACCTCTGTACTGGTAGCAAACCTTGGTGTTCTGCTACTTATTGGGAGTCCACTTGGCCTACTGTTTGTTATTGGCCACATGTTGTGGTTTTACCAGGTCGATTGATACAACTCGGTTCTCCTTTTTTCCAGCAAGTGGCGGTAGTACAACTGATCTTGTCCCGTTGACAGACAAGACAGGAACTGCTTTTCTGTAGGAAGGCCCAAATTCCTTCTTTACCGCTATCTTTTCCCTGACTAGATCCCCGACTTTTGGAATCCAGACAGGTCTTGCTGGGACAGGTGGTGATTCTTCAGTGGTCGTTGGCTGTTGTTTCAACTGTATGTTGCTCAGGTCTTTTCTTGTTTTGTTTAAGTCCTGCAAAATAGCCAAACGGTCTTTGACATCAAAGCTTTTTTCTATTACCACTGAAGTCTGACTATCAAGGTCAGAGATCAACATCCTAGTTCCGAATAATAATTCGTACGGACTGAATCCCTTCAGAGAATTTCTTGGCAAGTTATTTAGACTACGTTGGACACTTATTAGATGTTTGACCCACCCAGCTCCCGAACCTAATATCCTTTCTATTATAGATTGCTTTCTGTCTTGGTTTTTTCTTTACACCATCCCATACCCTCAGGAAGGAAGTGAGAAGATTCCCGCTGGGCTGTGCTCATTTGGCCATTCTTTCCCCCCCCAGGCTGGATTGCCTGAGAAAAAGAAAAAAATGGTCGAACGTAGCATGCTCTTAGCGTATATGCCATTTAGACTCGCAAATCTTGTATAACAGTCCGGACGTCAGCCGAGTGCTGTGGATCTACATTATAAGTGGGAACTAGCCTGTATATGTTAATCGCAAGCCATTCTTTTTAGTGGTGATGTTATCTGCCGTGATTCGACGAGGTATTAAACTGCTTCTCTCCCCTCTGCGATCTCTGTTGCAGTTTGGGCAGTTTTTTACAAACATGGTGTAGTGCAGGCTCATGCCTGGCCACCAGTACCGTGATTGTAATTCTTCCAGAGAATCTTTTAATTTAAGGTGTCTATGACCCTCGCCCATGTGTGCGTCTGCGATTAACAAGTGTCTCCTGTCCATGTTTGGAATCACTCTATCCCCCACTCCAGGGATTCGAGCAAAAGGGACGGAGTTTGCATCGATTATGTATGTATAATTGAGTGGATAGTTGATCGGTAACGCTGAGCAGTCGCCTTTTGATGACGTTTTCACCGCCAGCAATGTTTCACCGTCAATGTATTTTAATGTACGCTTTTTTCGATCTACGGGAGCCGATTTAGTGACTGCCGCTGCGGCTGTTTCAGCCAATGAATTCCCCACAACGTGAACGCCATCACGTTGATGACTCAGTGAGTGAGTCACGTGAGTCTTTGGTAGTTCTTTCTTTAAAAGAGCTACTTGTTCCCAGAGAAGTCTCTGCTTTATTGGTGCATCTGTGTCATCTTTGTAACCGTTCTGAATCCATGTCTGCAAATCCTTGTTATATGCTTTGACGCAGAAATATGAATCTGACACTATAAGTGTCGGGAATTCGCGATCCGCATTATCTAGCGCCATTTTCAAAGCTATTATTTCAGTTTGCATTTCTGAATTTGTTTCTACTGAGTGTGATTTTGTTAATAGAGGTCTTAGTTTACCTCCGCGCCACACTTCTTTTGTGATCTCACATGTGGGGTTGTATGCATGTTCTCCCCAAACGGAGGGTTGAGCATGTCCGTCTGTATAGATTACACAGGCGTAATGTCGTAGAGGCAGAATGTCGATTGGCAGAGGATACGTCTTTTCATATTTTAGATTTTTTAATTCTTCTAGTTCTTAAAAGACTGTCAACCAGGCAATACTTGATAATTCATATCCTCCGTACTGGATTTTCAGATGGGCAATTCTGGATTTTTTGAAGTTGAATTTGTAACCCTCTGCAGCGAAACCAAGTATTATGGTGTTCACTCTTTTCAAGTGAGTCTCCAAGTCATCATCTGTTAAGTAAATGTCATCGACATAAGATAATGCTTCATCATCATATTGTTGTAGTAATTCTGTTACTCTCGCTGAGAATACCCCCGGGCTATTCTTGTACCCCTGGGCTAACCGACAGAATTGTTTTTGAGTGCCATTTACTGAGAAAGCTGTTAAATATCTGCTCTCTGGTGCTATGTTTTGACAAAAGAATCCGTTGGAGATGTCCAAGGTTGTTTTGTATTTTTTGCGCACTATGTTATTCATTAGTGCAGCACTGTGTGAGTTTTGCACTGCAAAAGTTTTGCAACATGTGTTAAGGTGTCGGTAATCCAAAACTAGACGATATGAATTGTCTGGTTTGGAGACCGGAAACAAAGGGTTGTTCATTTGTGAGGTGCAAGTTTCAATCACCCCCTGGTATTCTAGCTGATCTAGTATTTCATTTACTTGTTTTTTAGCTTCTTGCTTAATTGGGTACTGCCTTTGTGCAGTTGGTTGTGATTTTAACTGGATTTTGTGAGGAGGAGAATCCTCATCCCATCCTACATGATTTTTATATAAAGCAGGTGCTAAGGCCACTGCCCACTTTCTAGCAAGTGTGTATTTTTTATGAATCGGGATTTGATTCGAGAAGGCAGGCATAATTACTTCTTCGCCATGAGGGCACTCCCTGACATACTCTGGTGGCCAGTCTTTTTCAGCTAGAAGTATGTCATAACCCTTTGAGAGGTTATCCCAAAATAGTCCCCTTATTTTCCTAGTCTTATCTCCCTCTATACGTAATGTTATCTCGTATATTTTGTGGGGCTTGCTAACTCTGGTATCTGCAGTTTCCACTTGAAGGTATTCATTCGTGTCCACTGTCTCCAGATGATTCATAAGGACTTTGCGAGCTATGCTCACCTCTGCTGCGCTGTCTAGCATTGTCTGAGCCCATTCTCCGTTTTTCAGTTGTGTCCTCAGTATTCTCGGCATTGTTAACTACCTTGATACTGGCTACCTTCTTTTTTGGAAATTGTGATTTCTTTTTCAGTTGAGCAGGTTCCTTGTCTTTGGACTTGGCGTGCTCTTCTGATCGTCCTCTTCTTTCCGATTTCTGAGAGGAAGTCTGAAAAGATTGAGAGGGACGTGTATCAATGTCTTGATATCTATTAGGTTTTTTAATATTATCCCTATTTCTATGGTTATATCTATTCCCAGAGGGTTCACTCTGAGGCGACCTTTGTCTCGGGTTTGGAGATTTCTCTCTTTGCCTAGGAGACCTTCCTCTGGACTGGAATTTCTTTTCTTTTGGATTGGATTGTTTGTTTCCATCCCAGTTCTTTTTTGGTGAATTATTATTATTATTAAAAAACATTTTTTCTGGACTTGTAGTCAGTTGCGGTTTTACTGGTATTCCACCTAGACTATCTCTGCCTAGTTCTTCATAGGAGTTTTCTATGATTCTGGCAATTTCAGCTGGTTGGTCTGCTATATCTGTCTCTTTTAACCTCTGGCGGATCGCCACGTTTGCTGCTTCACCCTTTATGTTGGCTAGTAATATAGCCGAGACCTGCTTGAAGTCTTTTAGTAATTTCATACCAAGAGTTAAAGCAGGTTCTGGACCGTATTCATCTTGAATTTGTTTTAGCACATCTGGTATTACCGAAATGGATGGAACACCGTGCGTTTTTGTGTAGATGGAAGCAAAGACTGTACCCCAAGTGTCACAGTCCTCAATGTGTGGTGCGATTCCCATTGGGAGACATATAGTCAGAATCCTGTGTTTTTCCAGCGGGGTGGTGTCAGGAAACACCGCCTCTATTTGGGTAATTTTCTGTGCCAACCAGAATGGTATCTGTTCCCGTTTAGCTGGAACTTTACCTAGGCAGGATTGGATGTTCTGTGGTGTAATTTTATTTGTGTTCCCCTGGTGAGGGGTCAGCTGTGGAAGTTTAATCGCTGGCTGAATTGTTGAAGTCCGCATTACATACTGAACTAATTGTCTGTGAATTTTTAGTAGTTGTTTTAGCTGTATTAACAGCTCTGCTGCAGGCATTCTTTCGATGTCTGGATATGGTGTGTATCCGGCTAAGACCGGCCACGTTGCTCCTGGTCTTCCTAAAGGACCGAGCCTTGTAATGTGATTATTATGTTTTAGGGCGCCATCAAATAAGAGCAAATGCTCTTGGAATTTGAGTGGTACTTCCACCTCCTCGAAAGGAGTGTACTCATTAGGAGGTTCCTCTACTTTGTAATAGTGGAAGTACTTTGTTATAGTATTAGCTGCTGGAAAATGTATCCATGTATAGTATACCTCTGTCTGCCGATATTCGTGTGCCTCGATTACGAATATGACTGTGCCACCTCTAGGTGTCAGTCCATTTTCTATAAGTTTTAAGGTTATAGATCTCCTTTTGGCGACCGGAATGAGTATTATATCCGCGTCTGCTGCTTGCATGGTAGCATCAGCATCTGCTATTTCAGTAGCTAATCTAGTAACCTCTCGTTCTTCATCGCTGTCCATTTTGCTGACAGGATGGTATTATGTTTATTTGCAGATCAGGTTTCTTTATGGAAACAGAGATTAGATGCACAATATTCTGGAACTGTTTTATCCTTCAACGTTGACTAGACCAAGAACCATACATAGGAGTTCCCTCCTGCGAGGTTTTGGAGGATACAATAACCTTTCACCCACTCCAGACGTCTTTGGAGTATTTGGGAAAAGGGGTCTGAGTGAGAAAGCACGACTGAGTTACTCTAAATGTCTTACGTTAGTTTTATCGCCCTTTCCAAACGCGTTGGGCGCCATGTAGTGTAGCTCCTATTTTCCCAATAGGCTCTGCGCATTGGAATAGTACCTACAGCAGTAAAGGCCTAGACCAGACGTTAACTAGGTCTACTACTGTCGATACTAGACTTAATTTTTGGGTTTGCCAGCTAAGCTCAGAGTTCGCTAGAAACTTTCTCGAATGTTCAAGGAAGGATTAACTCCCCTGATTAGACAAGAAGGGATTTAGTTTCTGACAACCATAGAACATGACAACTTTGCTCTCCCCTAATCAAGAGTCAATCTCAAGAGTCGTGTGAGCACAAGGCAATTATTTTACTCAGTCAGTACGTGCATTCTTAGTCTCATCAGAATGTAGAGAAAAGGAAGAGACGGGCGTGTTCAATAAAAGATGTTATTTATTGATCAGTCTCTTTTCTCGTACAAGAGAAATGGATCGATATTATTGCAATACTTATAGTTAAGTAAAGTGCATACATTAAAAGCAATAGTATAAAATAATACTGTAAAAACATTGATATGGTTTCTGAGCCATATGATGTTTAAAATGATTAAAATATATTTACATACACATATACATTTGACTAAACGTACTCAACTGGTGTTTCTAAATACGCCTACCCCGTGTACCTGACCTAAGTCTAATGCGTGGGCGGGAATAGAAAGTTACAGTTTAAGTTAAGTTTGTTTTTGCCAAGTGAATAACTAAAGAATTCTCTAGGAGGGGTTATTCAGTTCTGTACCTGGAATTTAGGATGAATGAGGAATGGTATCTCTTTCTCTGCTCTCGATATTCCAGGCTGCCTGCGAGGGCTGCCCGGAAGCGCCGGTGCTGGGTCTCTCGGCTTGAGATAGCAGAGCGTCAGGAAGGCGGGGCTGTTGCCTGCGGGGTCTGCTTCTGCTCTCTGCTTCGGCAAGTATGGCTGCTCCGTCTTGTCACCACGCGTGTGTTTGCATAGGGCAAGGTCGGCAATATTTATACCTTAAAGGTGCCGGGATTGACGTAAGGATGGACATAGGTACGTCAATAAAGATGTCATACGACTTGCTCGTTAGCACATTCTTTACTAAAGTTCTCTGTGAAATCAAAACAATGGCCGCACGGATTATCCAGGTTGTCATAGGTTTGATTTGTTATGAGAACGTCGTATGCCTTATCAGGGGCTGGAGGAATGTCGCTTGTCTAATTAGATCTCAAGCGTTATGACCTAATCAGATAACACGTTCCTGTGCCGTAGTGTGACTGCGTCAGATAACGGTATCTGCATCATGGGGGATTTCTTGCCTCATGGGCTGACTGTTAGTTAACTAGCTAGGTAGGTTAACCAGAATATGGTCAGGAATAGGGGGATCGATTCAGAACCTATAGAAATACACGACAGTAGTGGAGGAACCCATGGCTGCCGAGATGGCATTAAGACTTCTGGTGGAAGGTCAAAAGCTGTCAACTATTGCCGCTCAGTCTCCAGGCAAGGTGGTGGAGGCTGGACAGGTTCAGGTGGAGGACCGTCCCCTGCTGCTGCAACAGAAGATCCTCCCGAAAGGGCAGTCTGATCGGAGGATTGATGGCCATGTTCAGGAGTTCGGGGTACCAGACTTCGTGCCCAGTCCGGGCCCAAAAAATTACATGGGCCTGGCCGCGCTTGATCTTCTTCAGCACTCGGGGCAGAAGTGGCACAGGCGGAAAGCCGTACAGAAGATCGCAGTTCCCCTCGTGATGTAAAGCGTCACCGAGCGATTGCTGCCTTGGAAACTCCAACGTGCAGAACTGCAGACATTGCGCGTTCTCTTCAGTGGCAAACAGATCTAACAAAGGATCTCCCTACTGCTGAAAGAAACCTTGCACCACCTCTTAGTGAAGATGCCATTCGTGATCCACCTAGCACCGACAGCTGAATTCATACACTCTGGTGTTCAGAGCACCTGCTAGGTGTTGAACCACCAGTGTCATGCCCTGATGATCCAGCCAGTCTCTAGGATCGAGAGCAGACACAATCTGAGCCAAAGTGAGCATTTTGAACTTCTCCTTGCGAAGGAAGGGATTGAGAGTCCTGAGGTCTAGGATAGGATGCAAGCCCGTGTCCTTCTTGGGCACCAGAAAGTAGCGGGAATAGCAACCACAACCTACTTCTGGCACAGGGACACTTCCCGATAGCTCCCCTAGTCAAGAGAGCTGAAACTTCTTGGTGCAAAGCGCCAAATGATCCTCCAACATGCGATCGAAAGACGGTGGAAAGGGGGGGAAACAGTCTTAAAGGGGAAGGCGTAGCCCCTTCAGACTACCTGCAAAACCCACCTGTCTGACGTGATGGTTTGCCAGTGGGGGATGGCAAATCCTGCCACCCACTGCCTGCTGATGGGCCTGAAAGGTCAGACTAGGAGGGTTTTGGAGGCTGCTGCCCGTCCACTGGCTCCCTGACCCGTGAGGTTGCTGGGTCCCACTATCGTGGCCCTGCATAGGCTGGGCAGCTTGCGAGGACCGGTGGCTAGACTGGACTATAGATGGTGGGGTGCTCCTTCTGTAGCCATGAAAGGGGTGAAAGGCAGACTGTAGTGGACAGGAGGATGTCGCAATGCCAAGGGACCTAGCCGCAGCTTGAGAATCCTTTAAGTGTTCCAGCGCCAAGTCGGCCTGGTCACCAAAAAGTTGATGGCCATCGAAGTGCATGTCCAGCAGAGTTGCTTGGACATACCCTGAAAAGCGAGGCGTTCTCAACCGGGCACGGCGCTGAAGGGCTACCGACGGGCAGCGAGTCGATGATATCCAGTCCACAGCAAATCATGAATTTTGCTGCGTCTCTCCTATCTGCCACGGCCTGTGAGAGAATGGCCCGGTCCTCCTATGGACACTGAGGCAGCACTTGCGCAATCGTATCCCATATTGTATGGGAGTATCGACCCAGGAGGCATGCAGTATTCACAGACTGCAATGCCAAGCTGGAGGAAGAGAACATGAGCTTCCCAGGATGATCCAGCTTCTTGGATTCTCTTTCTGGAGGAGCAGAAGGAAATGCGCCTCTGGAAGAAGAAGAAGCTTGGACCACCAAGCCCTTGGGGAAGGGTATTGGGTGAGGAAAATGGGATCGCTTGGAGGCGGCGGTGGGCAATCGTCCGTTCCACAGGAGCCACTGTGTTGGGCTTGGACCAAGTGCAGAGAAGGACGTCAGTAAGGGCTTTGTTAAAGGGCAAGAGATGTTCTGAGGAAGTTGCTGCAGGCTGAGCACCTCCATCAGGAGATTAGCCTTGACTGCCATATAGGGGGCTCCAGGCCCAAGGCTTTTGCTGCCTTACGCACCACCACAGATTAGGACGCTTCCTCCTCCGTAGCCAAGGTAGGGAGAGAAAGCATGCCAATGTCTGGTGAAGTGTCCAGAACATTAGTGTCACCCAATTCCAATCTCCAGTCCGGCTCTTCCAGCTTGTCTGCCAAAGAGTCCAGCGACCCCCATCCAGTCCTCATCGCCATCTTCAGGGCAAAAGGGAACACCTGAGATGAACAAGGGAACAAAAGTACCCTCTGGCATCGGATATGACGTTGCCCCGGCTCTGGGTCTCATGTGGTATTTTTGAAGGGAAATTGTACTGAAAAAATAAAGCATGCCATACTTGATCATATTGTTTATAGTGAGTAGTCAGTATTTACATAGAAAATGCTCTTAATTGAAAATATGTAACAATTATTTTGCTGAGAAGAAAGCAGTGAGAAGAAAGTACTTTAATAATGTTGCTGTAGGCTTGTCATATTTCATTTCAAAGATGTAATTAACCAGATTGTATACCTCCTCAAAATGCAGTCAACTACACAAATAATGAACAGTTAATATTTTGGCATGTGAAATGGGCAAAGTGAAGGAAAAAAAACTGAGAAGATAGTCGAAGCATCTTACCTGGCATACATTATCTGCAAAGCTGTTAATATGTGAGACAATGCCTGCTGTTTCAAAAGGTTCCCATCCAGGGACAGAAGAATCTTGGCAAGAGAAGGGCGATTGGGTTTGGAATTGTTCCCGCCACTGATTTTATTACTGGCAGTAGAGGAGTCAGCATCTGAGGGGACACCTACAATGGAGATATGGGTATTAAAGCAATCACATACTTAAACAGTGATTTTGTTGCCTATATTTCATAGACACCTTCAAAGCCCTTTTATATTTAAAAGAAAATTTGAAGTGGGTTAACAGATTTCTTTTTTTAATCATGCGATTAAAAAAGACCACTTCAACAGTTGGTAAATTTATAAACAGGATAGGTGGATTGGTTTGAGCTTGTTTTAACTCAGCTTGAGTAGAGAGGAAAACTACAACAGGGGCGATGCATACTTTTGGAGCCAGATTACATATTGCAAAGATTTGATCTCTAGCAATCGATGTACTCCAAAACGGACTGCGGGAGTGAGGTGGAGGGAACAGTAGGAGACTATTTGCAGAGCTGAATGGGCTGCCATGATCTAGCCTTGATTGTGCTTAGTTTATTTCCGAAAGCTGTATGTTCATGTGCACCATTTTGACACGTGTACAGAGCGAGCACCCTTGCGAACAAACCCATAAAACCCACATAGACAGGGTTGACACATACATTCACTCTTACAATGAAATATGGGGCTAGTTTTAAACATTTTGGTCAAGGGTGAATTTGGTTTCCAGTCGTCCCTGAATGCAGTAACAGCATCAATGAGAGAAACAGACTAGAGG
Organism: Lissotriton helveticus; assembly: GCF_964261635.1. Lineage (NCBI taxonomy): Eukaryota > Metazoa > Chordata > Amphibia > Caudata > Salamandridae > Lissotriton > Lissotriton helveticus. Next base: position 1,246,688,842 of record NC_136069.1, on the reverse strand, counting down.
CACTATTTGAAAAAAGTCTATTCCGGCACCAAGCAAATTAGCAATTCTTTCATTAAAAAAAGTATGGCTGGGCCTTCTTACTCCTTTTTTGACTTCTCCTTTCTCTCATTTTGTGATGGCCACAAGAAAAAAACACACCTCCAATATAAAGCAAAAGACTCAAAGTAATCTCAGAAGACTTCTTACTGTTCATCAAAAAAAGTTTCCACATACAATACATCACAACATTACCACAACTATGTAACTTTTACCTAATGAGTACCATTCCCTCTGCAGATTCTTTACTTTTGAAAGATTATCCAGTTTTACATCCAGTGGCATGAACAAAATGATTACCAACCGACTAAATATGAACTTTAGCTACTTTTTCTTTGCCTGCAAGTGTCAGCATTACTACATAATGTCAACTATTTTCGTAAGCCAAATTCCTAAATGGAATTGCGCTATTGTGAGAAGGTGACTATAGGGTACCCCCGGAACTGTGCTGATGTGAGAAGGTGAAAATAGGATACCCCCAAAAACACATTCAGGAGGAAGACGTGTCCGAGACAGGACCTCTTTGGTTGTGAGCGGCACCGAAGTGGGAAGATTGGAGGCCACCATCAACAAAAGTGAACAATCTGTTGTAGCATGCCAAAACTAAATAGCTAAATTCATTTTTCTCCAGAAAATGTGTTTCAGAATGGGAAGAGCAAAATGACTTACCTGCGAAGGAAGGAGGAGTAGGTTTCGGGGGGCGAAAGTAACCCTATAGCAGGAAAAAAATCCGAACCCTGACTGTTGGTGAGAAGGAGGAGGCAGGCCCATAATTTTTGTAGAGGTATAGCCGCGTGAGAAGACGATGAGGAGTGGAGGTGTAAGGAGAGACAAGACTTGCTGGAAAGTTCCTGCCCCAATAAGAATGGAAGGGGACTAAAACTACCGAAGGAAGTTGGGTTCGAGCCTTACAAGCCAGGTTTTAATCAACAGAGCAGGAGACTAGCTACGAAGCAACACCCTTCCTTACCAGAGGTTCTTTTTCTTTCTAGGTGGAAAGAGCTTGAGACTACCATTACTTAAAGAAATACAGGGAGTGAGAATCTGGGAAGAGAAGCCCAACCCCGGTGGGTCAAGGGGGTTGGACCTGATTAAAGTAGAGGGTAGAAGTTAACCCCAATGAAGCCCAAGCTCAGATTATGAGAGTTATGAACTGAGGTTCATAAGCAAAGCCACAATGACAACCCTGTCTGTGAAGATTAACACTACTAGGAAAAGACTCATGAAAAGGGATAAGTCATAAAGGTTCTAAAGTCTGTGCATGAACATTAATAAACCCTTCTGTCATAACACACAGCCTGCATCCGGATTTGTCACTGGGCAGTCAACAGCTGGAGCTTTCTCTTTTCTTTCTAGAAAGGTACTGAACAATCGCCATACCCACTTTATCCAAACACCACAGCTACTTCACCTCCTTAAACTGCCTTAGAGTGACTACAGCAACATATACATGCACATTCACTAATCTATATTTTCCCTGAAGGACTATTCTACAGCTGGTGCATTTACCACAAACAGTTATCTTTATAGAATCCCATTAAATAGCTAAATTCGTTTTTCATGCATTAGTTGTAAAGTGTTCTTTGAAGAGGCAAGAACATGGCCTACAAATGTGTTTCTTGAAGAAACAGTGTATTTAATGTTTGCCTTCACTGGCTTTGTCATAGTACAAATAATCTGATGCAAGCCAGTAATATTAATGGAACCAATACATGAAGTTGTGTCCGGGGCTCAGGAAAGGGGATGGTTTAAAAGAATGAAACCACAGACAAAATGGACATTGCGCCCATCTATGCCTTAAGACAACTTTCTAAAAAAACTAAAACTCAAACGAGATCATGAGGAAGTAGTAGGTAACAAAGCACACCCAGAAAAAAAAACAGACCAAAAGTCGGGTCCTACACCCCCTACCAGTTGTGTAGATTGCTCTAAACTTTCATTCAATATGTAAACTATTTGGTAGATACATTTTTGAACCTCTCTATTGTCAACCTCACTTTGCCTGTGATTGGTCGACCTAACTTGGTAAGAATGCCAGTCCTTTCTAGATGTCGCTAGTTCCAGATTAAGCTCCGCTATATACTAGGTCACTTTTTAAGAAATACATGCACTTGGTAACGTGTTTGTGGGAAAAATATGGAACTTTACTGAACTTGGAAGTGGTGGCAGCTTTTGTGCAAGTCGAGCAGGTCAGACATGTGTAATGTTCCAGATGAACAAGTGACGTAACTTCAAAACTGTTGCTTTTGGTGCATACTTTAATCACAGATGCCTCACCTTTTGGATTCCCTAAGCACCAGACTTGATCTTGAACTTTCACAGCAATTTCTACTACACAACTGTAGTTGGTGCCATCGAATTCTGCTGGTGTTTTGTATTGCATGATGAACTGATGGTAATGAGCGGTATAATGGTACCATCCGTGCTCACAGATGTCGGTTTTCTTTGAAAACTCCTCAATGCCATCAGATGCATATCAATCGTGACACATCATAACAAGAGTATTCAAAATCTAACTTGGCACCTTTTTGGAACCATAAAATCTACTCCAGAGATCGAAGAGGAGGGATTGCACTCTATCTTTTCGCATCTCTAGGGCCACTGGTGAACTTGCAAGAGCATTGAGGCTCAGAATAATTGGGGGAAACCATCTGGGAAGCTATGGGTTCACTGCCAAGGCTCCCAGTGTGGATACAAGCCACAAGGATTACAGTTAAAACTGGTACCTATGCAATCTCTGGAAAGGATGTACCTACTATTGAAAGCATATGTCATTCCTACTGCTAAATAGAATGAACTTTTGATTTAGGACTTCAAGATCCAGATGGTCATGTGTAGTGGCCTTCTTGGGCAGGTCACAGCTAGAAAGTCATCTCTGATCATGAACTCTTGCTCACCATTCTACAGGAATCTAGTGGAGTGAAGCACTTATTCCACCATTGCGCTTGAAGAGGACTGGCTACATATTTGGAGACTTAACTAGTCTCAACGGTAAGAGCTCTAGTGCACTTTTTATCTTAGTTGAAAATAATCATAGATGACAGTGCAATAATTCAAATGCTGTAAACAGTGATTACTTTAAATGTGGTACTTTTTGAATGGCAGTCATTTTATTTCCTAGTAGTATAAAGCTCAAGAACTTGACCAGCAGATTCCTCACTTCCTTCCTTGACCAGGAATTGTTGTGGTCCTGCAAAGAGTTTATCAGTGCATGATTCTAGAGACAATCGTTGTTGGTACAAAAAGAAAGTACCAATTGTCATTTGGATAAAAGACTAGTGATCCTGTTTGGTCATGTCTTTGTTTCCGCAAACGGTGTGGTGCAATCATTGCTATAAATAAGGTTCTAGAGATTGAAGATAAACCAAGTTGTAGTATGTACATAAGTAACTGAAATTCAGCATATGTGAATATTTAGTGATTGCTAAGAGACACAGATGTAGAACAAAACTTCTAACATTTATCTCATGCAGCTGCTGTCTTGGTGTTAAGAGTTCCCTAACAAGTAAAAAAAAAGAATCACAAATACCCTTCTTTTTCAGGTGACTATTACTGAATATCTCCGCTAGCGACACTGAGGAAGGGACGTGGGGGGGGGGTAAATACAAAAACAAGTGTGAATAATTAGCTTTTATTTTTCAAATCTCTTTCCCTGTTGTCCCTATCTCAAACTCTTTCCCTCGCCTGGGCAAGCCAACTATCTATGCCATAGAGGCAATCACATTTGGTGGTGAAAGGAGGCGGACTTTTGAATCTTCGTGTAAGCTCTAACAGGAAGGATCTGACAAGAGAGATAAGAAATCTTGGATTAGAGAGTGTCCACCAGAAAAACAAGTTGGATCTCTCTCTGCCTTTGGGAGGGAAAGTGTAGATTAATATATATAGGTGCTAGACCAGCATGATTATGTCCGTTTTCCTTTAAACTCCTTCATACCTTCACAGGTGTTCACTCATGACTAATTGGAAGAATGGGACACATTTAGAACCCTAATAGTCCAGTGCATAGAACGGGGAGGATGGAAGGAAGTGAGGAATCTGCAATAAGAGTATTCATCAGAAAGAGGGTTGCCGTAGGTAAGCAACTTGTTCTTCTACCTACAGATTGATCTCACCTTCTGAATAGATACCAAAGTAGAATAGCCCAAAGGGAAAGAGGGGGTGGGGGGAGGGTCAGAGGCATGCACTTACGCCAGAAAGTACTGCAGCACTAAGCGGGTAAAAGGCCCTTTGTGTGGACCCGAGCATCGAGACAATGATGCCTGGTGGATGGTGTGGATAGATGCCCATCAACAAAACTGGCATAAATTCAACACCAGAACACCTCTCACCTGCACCTCTTGGTAGGTTTGATTCTGCTGGAATGAGCCCGAAGGCCCTCAGGAGTTTCCATCTTTGCCAGAGCATAGCACTTTTTTATGCATAGGACAATCTATACAGGCAAGGTTTGTTTCTGAAACGCCTATGCTTTCTTAGCCCTGGATCACCAACAAAAAGCTGGTGATCCTCCCAGTGCTCCTTGGACTGGTCAATTTAAAAATTAAGGGCCGTATTGGGATCCAAATGATGAAGTCTCTAAGCCTTCTAATAGCGATGTGGATTAGCGAAAAAAGCAAGGAGCATGATGAATTGCCAATATTACTTTTGGTAGGAAAAATGCCCATGTGAAAAGCACTAATCTGTCAGGGGAAGAGTAGAATATGATAGCTATACGAACATTACCTGAATCTCCGCGCAATAGGAAAAACAGTCTTAATAGTCAACAACCTCAGGGAACAGCTGTGCATAGGATCAAAAGGTATGCATATCAAGAACATGAGGACCAAGTTAAGGTTCCACTGTGGGAATGTAGGATGCTGTTTTTTATGCAGTGTGCCAATGTAAAGGCAAACAGTGCAAAAGGTCCAGACGACCCTTATTGGTTTACAGGGGCTTACTTAATAATCCCAAATTCCTCATCTGTGGTAGTGTGGTCAAGCAACGACAGCTTATCAGAGGGGAGTGTTAAGCATTTGTTCCACACACAGAGTCAATAAATGGTACACACAATGAAGAAGAAATCTGAGATCAATTTAAAAAAGAACACAGATTTGTATATAAATTACCAAGATCATCAAAAACAGGTAAGAACTTACAAGAAAACAGTAAAATACTAAATGTTTTTGAGGTATGTGCCTCAAACCCGGTAATGTTATCCTATGGGAGGAAAGGCATATACTGCCCTCATGGTTTGAAGTGCGACGTGTAGGAGGGAAGAAAACAGGCTAGGGCCACTCTCTGTGGGAACCTCATCAGTCCCGAAGTCCCTTGTCGGCAAGTCTGTTTTAGTGGCAGTGGTGTCCGGACTGCACACTCAACAAGCCTTGGTTCCTGCAAGTGCTCCGGTACCCAGGGTATTGGTGCAGGGGGCTCCTGGAAGATCTAGTGTCTCAAAACTCAGGGGAGAAATGGGGCTGACCTCTTGGAACCACAAAAGTCTCTTCCTGTCATGATGCCCCCTCGGTGAGCCAGATGGCTAGCCCACCCAAGGGAGAGGTTAAGTGGTTGTTGAAGTGATGAACTGTCCTCCAAGTGCCTGGGAGGATGCCGAACTTTTGGACAAGTTGGGTGGGTCAGTGCACTTGTTGAGGTGTCAGAAGCCAGGCAGGGTTTGGTGCAGAGTTCAGGGTTGATCCTCTATTCTTGCGGTGACGGCTCTTCTTTTTTCTTCTTTGGTTCCCGGATAGACAAATTAGTCTCTCTGGAGTCTGGGAGACCCCTAAATATTGAATTTATGAGGCCTTTAGGGGAGTGTTGGGCAGTAGCCAATAGGCTACCTACCCCTGTGGTGCCCAGACCCCTATATGACGACTTCCTGTGATCAGAAGGCATACTCCTGACCCAGAGTTCCTAGTTTCACCAAAGCCAAGATGGTGAAGCCCTTCTTTCACTGTCCAATTCAGGTGGTCTACCTTAGGGGTGTGCCTAGCTTGTAAGTGTGACATGCCTTTCTGCATATCTAATTTGAGCCTGCTCCGGTGTCAAATGAGCCTCAGGGCAGCAGGTGGCATTCCCCAAGTCTGGGGGAAGTCGGGTTGCATTTCAAAAGCAGTAGAGACTTTGAAGCCACTGGCCTTGAGATGCTAATCTGCCAGCCATCCTGCTTGAGGTGGTGTGAACACCTTCCGCCAGAGCAGGCATTGTTGCAGATCCCTGTGCCCATGTGCTCTCCCTGGCAGGGGGTCAGAACCTTGTATAAGGTGGCAGGCTGGAAGATACCAGTCAGACAGCACACAATATGACTAGTGGGGTTTCAGAGGGTACCACTAAGGTGCCCTCTGGGTGCATGTCATAATAAATCTGGTAGCGGCACCAGTACAGAGTTATTAAGACAAGATGATTGATGCCAAACATCGATGTTTACAGTGAAGCCATTAAGTAGCTGGGTAACTCTTAATGCCCATACATTTAAGATTTCTTCCCGATCACTTGCAATGCCTAGCAATGGAACCAGAAAGCAAAAGACACACAATTGGAACTAAGCATTACGACTAACGCTGTAGATTCCTCAGAGACCCAAGACGTGAAGTGAAGTGAAGAAGCAGTGTTTTTCTCTTCTCTTCTTTCTCATCCACTTCCCCCTCCCTTTTGGAAGATCTGCCAGTGTGACAGCATACTAGTCGCAGCACAAGAGGTATTGGGAACATTCATCGATCATTGCTCCTGTAGACTGTAGGAGAGTAGGGTCTGCAATCCTATGATCACCCAGATTTTTTGCTTTTTGCTTCACTGGTTTACGACTTTCCCTGGCTGTGGGCCTGCTAATCAGACCCACAGCCTAGCTGTTCTCTCTACTCCAAATTGTACCCAGGTACTGAATTGGCACTGGGCCCTCTCAAGTCCCTGTACCCAGGGCTAAGGTGCACCCAGAAGTCTCCCAGGGGCTGCAGCATGTATTATGTCACCCCTGGGCCGACTAACTAAATCAGACACAACTGGCTGCTTGACAGCTGGGGCAGAGTGGTGTACTCACCCTCTGCTGTAGGTATAGTATTCCTATATCTAAACCTAAATGGACACACAGATCTCCTATCAGTCACTCCTATGGCAGGCCTTGACAATCCTGAAGGCAGAGTGCTTGGAACCGTGTGAGATAGTGCTCTGGCATGAGCTGAGCCTGTCTGCGGCTTTCGGGATCCATCCCTTAGCCGTTTCCATGATATCGCATACCATATACTCTTAAGTGCATTATAATCCTCGCGGTTATGTGCCAACTCTGGTATCGCTTTATCAAAACATGTCGAGTAAGGTGTCATACGAATTGGAATACTAACCCCTCGCCAATTCTGGCGACGGGGTTAGCATTCCACCCTTCTAGAGGGACACGACATGTATGTGACCTGTAACCCCGGTTAAAGTCGGACAGAGCCTTAGCTCCACAAAATGGATGCTGCCACCGAGACACAAGTCTGCCCTCCTGCTGCTGGGAGTCCTCCCAGCCCAGGAGGCAAGGACAAAGGGTTTCCTGCCAGGGGCGGTGCCAGCACCGTCCCAGACAGGATTTTGTGTATCCTAGGTAGGCAGGGCTTTAGAGGAAGGTGACTGCAAGTGGCACCCCGGTGCTCACTGTGCATAGGCCGGCTGGAACCAGTTCCAGGGGCACTCCAGCCCCTGACCTGGGGAAAGCCCGCCAAAGGAGAGGGGTGTAACCACCCCCCTCCTGGTCCCACCCATAGGGCAGGACTTAGTCGCGTGCCAGACCCTTTTTGCAGGATAAAGGTAGGAACTGGCCCCCTTCCAAATTAGATCATCTTTGAATCCTGAAACTACTTTCCACGAAAGGAACTCAAGACTTCTTCCCAAGATTCTCCCTTGTGACTAAGGAGTAGTCACCCTGCAGCAGCAGGCACCAACTAAGCATCGCGGTTTGTTGCCAGTCTCTCCTTCGGATCAAGACTGCTCCAGCACGACGAGAACCGGCTTCCCTGGCACCTCTGACCTCAACCTACATCATCAGCCCAGCTGTGATCCGTGGGTGCGACGAGGGACCGGCCATCTTCAGAACTGCACGACGCTTGTCCAGCACGACCACCGAGTGACCCTTGACCGAGTGCTTTGGGGTAAGAGAAGCCCCGACCCTGAGCAGCTCCAGCACCGAAGTTCAGCCCCCCTGCATCCACGAGATCTGCGTGGGGCCCTTCTGCTCTTTGCTGCTAACCGCGTTGTCCAGGTCGCTTGCCCGTTGGCTAGTGGCCCTCTCACGACGCTCCACAACGACAAACACTGCTGGTCTGGTTGCTCCAGACTAGCCCTTGCTCCCCTCCAAAAGAGGAGCACCCTGGACCCTCCTGGTCCACTCAAGACGCCATTTTAGGTCCACCGCGTGGGCCTTGCATTTGCCAAGACTTGTTGCCCAATCCTGGGTCCAGCCACGTCGGCAGCAAGAACCTTCGTGGGACAGCTCGCACCTCCATCCTGGTCGCCGACAACGCCTCCTGGTCCGAGAGACTGCAGAGCCCAGCAGCGCCCACTTACCTGGCTGAGGTGACTTCGTCCGGTGCCATCCTGGTGCCCACTCAAATCACTGGCTAGTGATTCAGAACTTGGTCCCCTCTGCTTACAGGTTTCTTCTTCCCTGATCCAGGCTTGGATCACCACGAACTCCTTCACTGGCCGCCTGCCAGCAACTTCTTTCTTCAGGCTCCTGGATCTTCAACGAGGGTTTCCGACGCAACTTGAACCCTATGCAGCCGCAGCCCCTGGGCTAGGTAAACCAAGTACTCCGGTGCTTCAGCATAGTCCAACACTCTAAGTGTTCGGATCCACTCTTGTTTTCGACCCACCTAGTCGGGTTCGCCCGAGAACAGTAACTTTGTCTTTGCTAGCCTCCATAGACTTTTTCCCGCCTTACGCGTGAGAGTTCCCACTCTGCACACGACGTCCACAGGCCTCCTGCTTCTAATCTAAAGGTTTAGCATTGTAGGCCTAGCGATTCTAAAGTCTATGAGAATAGTTACTTACCTGCTAGTAATTCGCATTCCACTTTTGTAATATATGGTTTTTCGTGCCCCTCGGGCATTTGTGTAAATTGTGCGACTTAAAGTATTTTCTTAAGAGTTTTGTTGTGTGCTTAGCTCCCTGACTCATAAAGAGTTCAGGGTAGTCTTGTTATAAATAAATATCTGTTTATTTTCATAACAACTTGTGTGGTGTCCTTTCACTTGGTGTTCAAGGGGTAATGTGATGGTAAAACAGCTGGCTTAACACGCCCTCTAGAGTCTTAGCCTTAGACTGCTCGTATCCATGCTACTAGGATAGCTGGTCTATAAGGTTGACTTACAACCAATCATCAATGAGGGTTGTTTGGACTGATACATAGTGATCACTAGAATAGTGAGCACTGCATATCAGGCCAACTTCTCACATAGACATCCTGAGATTTCAGGTGAGTGGTCACACCACATCTTTATAGAGACAAATAAACATTGAATCCATATGGATGCAGCAGTGATGGGACAGGCATGTGGGCGATACCCTGGGTGGCAAAAGAAGCTACATTCTTGGTATGCTATTTCCCTAAGATTCTTAGACCAACAATGGAAATTTGGTATTTCATCAACAGGACATGGGATTTTATATCATTTCCCTCCTCACCCCAAAATGAAGAGGCGCACAAGTTACTACTTGTGTAACGATATATCTGTAAGAGACATTAGTTAGTAATAGATTCCTTACCTTAGAATATCCCCAGGCGTCAGACTGGATCCGGAAACTTTTGCGTAGCAGTACCCTTGCGCGTCGGTAGGCGTCGTCGCGTCGCGTCCGTCGTCGGCGTTGTGATGACATCATCGGAGTACTTAGACGCCGCCTCCGCGTGCTGACGTCAGTTCTTAGACACAGCTTTTCCGCGCCAGAAACGCAGAGCCATGCTAAAAACCAACACTGGTGCCATTGAAACTAGGGCCCTGAAAGGGGGTAACCCTAACCCTAGATATCGGTTCGCAGAACGGGGAGGATGGGTGGGTCGGTAAGGAATCTAATACTAACTAATGTCTCTTACAGATATATCGTTACACAAGTAGTAACTTGTGCATCTGAAAGAGACACATTAGTATTAGATTCCTTACCTTAGAATAGATACCCCAGCAATACCAACCCCGGTGGTGGGTCTGCGAAACAATAATCACACCAGAAAGTCCTGGAGGACAGAACGGCCAAAGAAGCCATACCTCCGGACTTGGCTGTCCAGGCAGTAGTGTCTTGCAAACGTGTGCAGCGATGCTCACGTAGCTGCCTGACAGATGTCTTGTAAGGGTACTCCCCGGCCCAGGGCAGTTGTAGTCGCCGTGGCTCGGGTAGAGTGAGCCCGCAATCCAACAGGGGGCTCCTTTTTAGCCAAGGAGTAGCATGCCTGGATACACAAGATGATCCACCCGGAGATGGTCCTCTTGTGCACCACTTTCCCCTTCTTAGCGCCCACGTAACCAACAAAGAGTTGGTCATCCACCCGGAACTGGCGTGTGCGATCCAAGTAAAATGAGAGCGCACGTTTTGTGTCCAGACGGTGGAGCCGCTCTTCCTCTTTAGAGGGATGCGGTGGCGGGAAGAAGGTTGGCAAGGTAATAGACTGCCCGATGTGGAAGGCCGTGACAACCTTGGGCAGGAAAGATGGCTTAGTACGCAACACCACTTTGTCCAGATGGACAGAAAGGAAAGGTGGAGTACAAGAAAGGGCCTGGAGCTCACTCACTCTCCTGGCAGAGGTGATGGCAACCAGGAAAGCAGTCTTCAGAGTAAGAAGGCGGAGAGGACAGTTGTGAAGTGGCTCAAAGGGAGCGCACATCAGAAATGTAAGAACAAGGTTCAAGTCCCACTGAGGCATCACAAACGGAACAGGAGGGAATGTGTGTGTGGTGCCCTTTAGAAATCTATTTACAATAGGGGACTTGAACAAAGAAGGTTGATCAGGCAGCCTTAGAAAGCCTGAAAGGGCAGAAAGGTAGCCCTTGATAGTGCCCAGAGCAGAGCCCTGCTGGGCAAGAGAAAGAAGGAAGAGAAGAACCTCAGAAAGAGGGGCAGCAAGAGGATTCACAGCCTTTGCTGTGCACCATGCCACAAATCTGTTCCACCTGCAGGCGTATACCGACTTTGTGGAGGGACGCCTGGCTGCCAGAATGACGTTACAGACTTCAGAAGGCAAGTCAAATGGCCTCAACTGTCACCGCTCAATCTCCAAGCATGGAGGTGGAGACTGGACAGGTTCGGGTGGAGGACCGTCCCCTGCTGCTGCGACAGAAGTTCCTCCTGAAGAGGCAGACAAACCGGGGGATCGACTGACATACTGAGTAGCTCTGGATACCAGTACCTTCGTGCCCCGTCCGGAGCCACAAGGATGACTTGGGCCCGGTCGCGCTTGATCTTCTTCAGCACTCAGGGCAGAAGTGGTATAGGCGGAAAGGCGTACAATAGACCGCAACTCCACTCGCGATGAAAAGCGCCTCCGAGCGAGTGCCGCCTTGGAAATTCCAACGCGAAGAACTGATGACATTGCGCGTTCTCTTCGGTGGCGAATAGATCTAACCAAGGCTCTCCCCATTGCTGAAAGAGGCCTTGCGCCATGTCCGAGTTCAGACGCCATTCGTGATCCATCAAGCACCGACGGCTGAGCTCGTCCGCCCTGGCGTTCAGAGAACCTGCCAGGTGTTGAGCCACCAGGGTCACGCCCTGGCGTTCCAGCCATTGCCAGAGGCGCAGAGCCTCCTGGCAAAGGGTCCACGACCCCACCCCGCCTTGTTTGTTGCAGTACCACATGGCGGTGGTGTTGTCCGTGAACACCTGCACTACACTCCCCCGGACAGAGGGGAGGAATACCTTCAGTGCTAGACCAATCGCCTGTAACTCCAACAGGTTGATGTGGAGCCGGGCCTCCGCCGGAGACCAGAGGCCTCTGATCTCCGCCTCTCCCATGTGGCCTCCCCAGCCCTGGAGGGACGCGTCCGTCACAACTACGTGCTCCGGTTGGGGAAGGGAGAGGGATCTGCCGCTGACCCAATCGCCGTCCGTGAGCCACCACTGCAGCTGTATCGCAGTGCCCTGCGAGATCAGGACGTGCTCGGACAGGTTGCCCTGATGCTGGGCCCACTGAAACTTCAGGTCCCACTGCAGAGCCCGCATCCGCCACCTGGCGTGATGCACCAGTAGGATGCAGGAGGCCATCAGCCCCAGAAGCCGCAGCGTCAACCTGACCGAGACCCGGGATAACGGCTGAAAGATGGGAATGAGAGCCTGAATATCCCGGACCCGCTGTTCGGGTGGATAAACCCGAAACCGCGCCGAGTCCAGAACCGCTCCGATGAAAAGGAGCTTCTGAGAGGGGCACAGGTGTGACTTTGGCACATTGATGGAGAACCCCAGCCGGTGCAGGAGATCTGCCATAGTCTGGAGGTGGCTGACGACGGTAGGGGAAGACTGAAACCCCTAACCTGCGCAGATGAGCTGCGACCACCGCCATCATCTTTGTGAACACCCGTGGGGCGCTGGTAAGGCCGAAGGGGAGCACGGTATACTGAAAGTGCTCGTGGCCAACCGTGAACCGCAGGTAGCTCCGGTGGGCCGGCAGGACGGGGATGTGGAAATAAGCGTCCTGAAAGTCCAACGCTACCATCCAGTCTCCTGGGTCCAGGGCAGCTAGGACCTGAGCCAGTGTCAGCATTTTGAACTTCTCCTTCCGGAGGAAGCCGTTGACGTTCCATAGGTCCAAGATAGGGCGTAGGCCCCCTTTGCCCTTCTTGGGTACCAGAAAGTAGTGGGAGTAGCAACCACACCATACTTCTGGCCCAGGAACGCGCTCAATGGCCCCCTTGGCCAAGAGGGCCGTAACTTCCTCCTGCAGAAGTCGCAACTGATCCCCCGATACACGGTGGTTCTGCGGTGGCATGGCTGGAGGAGTCGCCTCGAAGGGGAGGGAGTAGCCCATTCGGACGATTTGCAGCACCCACCTGTCCGAAGTGACAGTGGGCCAGTGGAGGTGGTGATGGCGAACCCTGCCCCCCACTGGCGTCACATGGGCCTGAAAGCACGGACTAGGAGGATTTAGAGGCGGATGCTGCGGGGGAAGGTGTGGACTGACCTCGCCGTTGTCCCCGACCGCCGGGACGGCGGTTCCCACGGCCGCCACCCCGTTGGGTATTACCTTGCGGAGCGTGGCTGGCAGCACGTGTGGGTACACCCCTTCCGTGGCCACGAAAGGAGTGAAAGGCAGCCGATTGCTGGCGCGGGGCCGAGAGGCCCAAGGACTTGGCCGTAGCCCTGGAGTTTTTAAAGCGCTCAAGCGCATGGTCTGCCTTGTCGCCAAAGAGGCGACGGCCATCAAACGGCATGTCCATCAGTGTATTTTAACATCGGCCGAAAAGTTGGATGACCTCAACCAGGCGTGGCGTCTGATCGCCATCCTTGGTTGCCACCGCTCTACCTACTGAGTCGGGGGTATCCAGCCCACACCGGATAGAATATTTGGCTGCATCCCAGCCCTCCACAAGGGCTTGGCCGAGTTTGGCCCGTACCTCCAACGGACACTCTGGCAGCACTTCCGCAACCGTATCCCACAGAGAGTGGGTGTAGCGGCCCAAGAGGCATGCGGTGTTGGAAGACCGCAGTCCCAGACTAAGGGAGGAGAAGATCTTTTTACCGTACTGCTCGTACCTCTTGGATTCCCTGTCCAGCGGCGCCGACGGGAATGCGGTCTGGGAATTGGAGGCCTGGATGACCAGGCTCTCGGGGGTGGGATGGGTGGACAGGAAACATGGGTCGCCCGGGTCTGGGCGGTGGCGTCTGGCCACGTTCCTATCTACGGGCGAACCAGTAGCGGGCTTGGACCAGGTGCCCAGAAGAACGTCGGTCAAGGCCTCATTAAAGGGCAGCAGAGGCTCGGCCGAGCTTGACTGCGGTTTAAGGACCTCAGTGAGGAGATTAGTCATCACGGCCGCGACGGGGAGCGCAAGGCTCAAGGCCTTGGCAGCCCTCATCAACACCACACTGTAGGTTGCCCCCTCCTCCGAAGCCACGGTAGGAGGGGAGATAAAACCAGTATCTGGAGAGGTGTCCAGGCCACTGGCCTCCCCAAGGTATCCTGCCCAGTCCTCATAAGACTGACACTCTCGGGTCAGAGGGTCCTCAGACCCCTCCCAATCCCCTTCATCACCCATCTCCTGATACTCAGGGTTCTCAATCAATGGGGCCTGTTCATAGAAGTTAAACTCCCCAAGCGGCGTCGGGAGCGGCGCCCATCGGGGCCGTCCCGACGCCGGAACAGGAACGAAGGAGGTATCGGGGACGGCGCCGCCCGAGGACGGCGCCGGAGGCGACACCGGATGGTCCGACGCCGGGGAGGTCGTAAGGTCCACCGGCGACGACCCAGATCCCGAAGAAGGTCTAGCGGGGTCCCGCGGCGCCGGGCCCGAAGGCGCCGGGACCGCTGTACCCTGCGGCGCCGGGCCCAAAGGCACCGGCGGTGTCGGGATTGTGGAGCCCCGGACCCGCTAGAGGTCCCAGACGGGTCCGCTGGGCCCGGAGGCGCCGCGGAGCCCGTCAGAGGAGAGAGTTTCCTCATGGCCATGAGGAAGCGCTCGATCTCCTCCGGCGTCGCGTCTTGCACAGGGACCGGAGGGTGTGGAGCTGGACGCGGCGCCCGCGACTCCGACGGAGCCGCGTGGGTGGTGTCACCCGAACCCCCGGCCGCATCGCGCGAGCGTCGGGGGGAGTCCGAGGAGCGATGACATCTCTTGGACTTCTTGTGCTTCTTACCCGACGACGACTTCGACCCGGAGGAGTGCGGCCTACTCTCGGAACTGTGGTGGCTCAGAGCCCGCGACCTGTCCCTCGACCTCCCGTGGGACCGAGACCTCTCGCGGCGCGGGACCGACTGCCGGAGTTCGAGTCGCCTGCGGGACCGCTCCCGCCTGGTTTTCGAAGAGAGGGCCCGGCAGTCGGAGCAGGCCTTGTCGTCGTGGTCGACGCCTAGACAAGTTAGGCACAGGTGGTGAGGATTCGTGACCAACATCGTGCGGTCGCAATCCTCGCAGTGCTTAAAGCCAGGCATCCCTATGGCACCTATCGGAGTCCTAAGACTTCGAGAAATGATCAACAGTGATCCAAAAAGTTAGTCAAAAATTGACTACGGAATACTGCTTTTTCCAGATCTACCCTTGCTGGCGCGGAAAAAAAGAACTGACGTCAGCACGCGGAGGCGGCGTCTAAGTACTCCGACGATGTCATCACGGCGCCCCCGACGACGGACGCAGAGCTGCAGACGACGCCTACCGACGCGCAAGGGTACTGCTACGCAAAAGTTTCCGGACGCCTGGGGATATTCTAAGGTAAGGAATCTAATACTAACGTGTCTCTTTCAGATCAGGAATTTACAGCAGGGAATGCAAGAGAGGAAGTAAACTGCTGGGCAGATCGGTGGTACAGAATCTTAGAAGATTCATTTGAAGTTGGTGAGATCAAAACATCTGAACAATGCAAAAAAAAAAAGTTTAAGATCAGGGGATTTTATTCAATTTGGTATTGCAGATATTGCGCTGGGCACTGTAACCTACCAACAGGGAAGCAGCCAATAGTCTGCTCACCAAGTGGGAAAACATTTCCCTAATGATAAGTCCCTTAAAAGAGCTTAATTCAAGCTTTTACTCAGCATTAATGGTTTTAGTCAGTACAATGGCCTTATACAAGGTGAAGGTAAAGTGTTCTAAAAAGAGATATCCCACTGGGGGAACTAGAAACTCTAGGAAGATACACTCCCCCGACCCCCATGTACAGAAGCGTACAAATTAGAGAATCTCTGAACAAACATATGACATTATGGCACATCATGCCAATGCGGTTGAAAGAAATGTATACAATGTTTAGGGGGTTTGAGGGACAGAATGTGGCCAACTGTGGACGAAAAGCATATTTGTTAGTCTTTCACCCCCTTTCAAGTTTTCTGGAAGGAAATTCTCAGCCACCTGAGAGGAGTGCTGGGCTGCCTGTTAAGACAGGACCATTCCATCATTTTACTGAATTTGAGATCCACTGAGTATAAACAGTCGACCAATACTAATTGGTGAATTACACAATGGTAATCTTGCACCCCAGCACCCAGATACCCCCAGGGGTGACAATGCTGCACTCTACAAATGCTGATCAATTAATAGATTGAATTGTGATACTGGCAGCGAAGCAGGAGATAGGTGTGAGAAGTTGGCCTGATATGCAGTGCTCACTATTCTAGTGATCACTATGTATCATTCCAAACGACCCTTATTGATGATTGGTTGTAAGTCAACCTGATAGACCAGCTATCCTAGGAGCATGGACAAGAGCAGTCTTTAGGCTAAACTCTAGAGGGCGTGTTAAGCCAGCTGTTTTACCATCACATTTACCCCTTGAACACCAAGTGAAAGGACACCACACAAGTTGTTATGAAAATAAAGTATATTTATTTATAACAAGACTACCCTGAACTCTTTATGAGTCAGGGAGCTAAGCACAATACAAAACTCTTAAGAAAACACTTTAAGTTGCACAATTTACACAAATGCCCGAGGGGCACGAAAAACCATATACTACAAAAGTGGAATGCGAATTACTAGCAGGTAAGTAACTATTCTCAGAGGCTTTGGGATCGCTAGGACTAGACTACTGAACCTTTAGATTACGAGCAGGAGGCCTAGGGAGATCGGGTGCAGAGTGTGCACTCTCACGCGGGATGCGGAACAAAGTCTATGGAGGCTAGTAAATGCAAAGTTACAGTTATCGGACGAATCCGACTAGATAGGCTGAAAACGAAAAAGGATCTGGACACTTAGATAGTTAAGCTATGCTGGAGCACCGAAATGCTCAGGTTACCTAGCCCAGGGGCTGCGGCTGCATAGGTCTGAAAAGACGTCGGGAATCCTCGTTGCAGTCTATGGAGCCTGAAAAAAGAAGTTGCTAGCAGGCGACCAGTGATGAAGTTCGATGTGATCCAAGCCTGGATCGATGAAGATGGATACCTGTAAGCAGAGGGGACCAAGTCCTGAATCACTAGCCAGTGATTAGGTGGGCACCAGGATGGCACCCGGCGAAGTCACCTCGACCAGGTGAGTGGGCGACGCTGGGCTCTGCAGTCTCTCGGACCAGGAGGCGTTGTCGGCGACCAGGATGGAGGTGCGAGCTGTCCCACGAAGGTGTCTGCTGTCGACGTCGCTGGACCCAGGATTGGGGCAACAACTCTTGGCAAATGCAAGCCCACGCGGTGGACTCAAGATGGCGTCTGGAGTGGACCAGGAGGGTCCGGGGTGCTCCTCTGTTGGAGGGGAACAAGGGCCAGTCTGGAGCAACCAGACCAGCGGTGTTGTCGTCGGGGTACATCGTCAGAAGGGCCACTAGCCAATGGGCAAGTGACCTGGACAACGCGGTGAGCAGCAAAGAGCAGAAGGGCCCCACGCAGATCTCGTGGATGCAAGGGGGCTGGACTTCAGTGCTGGAGCTGCTCAGGGTCGGGGCTTCTCAAACCCCTAAGCACTCACTCTAGGATCCCTCGGCGGTCGTGCTGGGCAAGCGTCGTGCAGTCTTGAAGATGGCCGGTCCCTCGAGGTCTCGTCACACCCACGAATCTCAGCTGGGCTGATGATGCAGGTAGAGGTCAGAGGTGCCAGGGAAGCCGGTTCTCGTCGAGCTGGGCAGTCTTGATCCGGAGGAGAGACTTACAGCAAACCGCGATGCTTGGATGGTGCCTGCGGGTGCAGGGTGGCTACTCCTTAGCCACAAGGGAGAGTCTTCAGAAGTAGTTCAAGAGTCCTTTCGTGGAAAGTAGTCAAGATTCAGAATTATCTAATTTGGGAAGGGGGCCTGCTCCTACCTTTATTCTCAAAAAGGGGGCTGGCACGCGACTAGGTCCTGCCCATGGGTGGGACCAGGAGGGGGGTGGTTACACCCCTCTCCTTTGTCCGGTCTCTCCCTAGCTCAGGGGCTGGTGTGCCCCAGGAACTGGTTTGAGCCGGCCTATGCACAGTGAGCACCGGGGTGCCACTTGCAGTCACCTTCCTCTCACGCCATGCCTACCTGGGATACACATAACCCTGTCTGGGATGGTGCTAGCACCGCCCCTGACAGGAAACCCTTTGTCCAAGCCTCCCGCGCTGGAAGGACTCCCAGCAGCAGGAGGGCAGACTTGTGTCTCGGTGGCAGCATCCATTTTGTGGAGCTGAGGCTATGTTCAACTTTAACCGGGGTTACAGGCTACCAACATGTCTTCTCCCTCTAGAGGGGTGGAATGCTACCCCCGTCGCCAGAACTGGCGAAGGGGGTAGTATTCCAAAGCGTATGACACCTTACATGACATGTTTAGATAACGTCAGACCAAAGTTACCATAACCGCGAGGATTATAAGGCACTTAAGAGTATATGGTCTGACGCTATCATGGAAACGGCTAAGGGATAGATCCCGAAAGCCGCAGACAGGCTCAGCTCATGCCAGAGCACCATCTCACACGATTCCAAGCACTCTGCCTTCAGGATTGTTAAGGCCTGCCATAGGAGTGACTGATAGGAGATCTGTGTGCCCATTCTAGGTTTTAGATATAGGTATACTATATCTAGAGCAGGGGTGATTACACCTCCTTGCCCCCAGCTGCCAAGCAGCCAGTTGTGTCAGTTTTGGATGGCCAGCCAGGGGTGGCATAATACATGCTTCAGCCCCTGGTAGGCCCTAGGTACAGCTATGCCCTGGATACCCAAGGTATACTGTACAGGGACTAATGAACAAGTTACTTACCTTCGGTAACGATATATCTGTAAGAAACAGTAGTTAGTATTAGATTGCTTACCTTAGAATATCCCCAGGCGTCAGTCTGGATCCGGAAACTTTTGCGTAGCAGTACCCCTGCGCGTCGGTAGGCGTCGTCTGCAGGCGTCCCCTGCGGCTCCGCGTCGTCGGCGTCGTGCGCCGTGATGACGTCGCTGGAGTATATAGACGCCGCCTCCGCGCACTGACGTCAGTTCTTTGCACACAGCTTTTCCGCGCCAGAACACGCAGAGCCATGTGAGAACCAACACTGGTGCCATGTGAAACTAGGGCCCTGAAAGGGATGTCCTTAACCCTAGGTATCAGTTCGCAGAACGGGGAGGATGGGTGGGGCGGTAAGGAATCTAATACTAACTACTGTTTCTTACAGATATATCGTTACCGAAGGTAAGTAACTTGTTCATCTGAAAGAAACAGGTTAGTATTAGATTCCTTACCTTAGAATAGATACCCCAGCAATACCAACCCCGGAGGTGGGTCTGCGAACCAATACAATCCTACACCAGAAAGTCCTGGAGGACCGAACGGCCAAAGAAGCCATCCCTCCGGACTTGACTGTCCAGGCAGTAGTGCCTCGCAAAGGTGTGCAGCGAGGCCCACGTAGCCGCCTGGCAAATGTCCTGCAAAGGGACTCCCCGGCCCAGAGCAGTAGTAGCCGCCGTGGCCCGAGTGGAATGGGCTCTCAGCCCGACAGGAGGCTCCTTCCGAGCCAAAGAGTAGCACGCTTTGATGCACAGGACGACCCACCGAGAGATGGTCCGTTTCTGTACCGCCCTTCCCTTCTTCTCACCCACGTAGCCAACAAACAGTTGGTCATCCACCCGGAACTGGCGTGTGCGATCCATATAAAATGAAAGCGCACGTTTTGGGTCCAGACGATGGAGCCGCTCTTCATCTTTTGAAGGATGCGGAGGCGGGAAGAAGGAGGGCAAGGTGATGGACTGCCCAATGTGGAAAGCAGAAACTACTTTGGGCAGGAAAGAAGGTCTAGTTCTCAGAACCACCTTGTCTGGATGAATGGACATGAAAGGAGGTTTGACAGAAAGAGCCTGGAGCTCACTCACTCTCCTGGCAGAGGTGATGGCAACCAGGAAGGCCGTCTTTAAAGTCAGGAGACGGAGAGGACAGGAATGAAGCGGCTCAAAGGGAGCGCACATCAAGAAAGTCAGAACCAGGTTCAAGTCCCACTGAGGCATCACGAACGGAACAGGTGGATACATGTGCGTGATGCCCTTCAAGAATCTCGTTACAATAGGGGACTTGAACAAAGATGGTGGATCAGGCAGCCTTAAGAAGGCGGAAAGGGCAGAAAGGTAGCCCTTGATAGTGCCCAGAGCAGAGCCCTGCTGGGCAAGAGAGAGAAGAAAGAGGAGAACCTCGGAGAGAGGGGCAGAAAGGGGATCCACAGCCTTTGCTGTGCACCATGCCACAAATCTGTTCCACCGGCAGGCGTATACCGACTTTGTGGAGGGACGCCTGTCTGCCAGAATCACATCACAGACTTCAGGAGGCAAGTCAAATGGCCTCAACTGTCGCCGCTCAATCTCCACGCATGGAGGTGGAGACTGGACAGGTTCGGGTGGAGGACCGTCCCCTGCTGCTGCGACAGAAGGTCCTCCTGAAGGGGCAGGCGGATCGAGGGACTGACTGACATGCTGAGTAGCTCGGGATACCAGTATCTTCGAGCCCAGTCCGGAGCCACAAGGATAACTTGGGCCCGGTCGCGCCTGATCTTCTTCAGCACTCTGGGCAGAAGTGGTATAGGCAGAAAGGCGTACAACAGACCGCAGCTCCACTCGCGCCGAATGGCGTCGCCGAGCGAGTGCCGTCTTGGAAACTCCAACGCGCAGAACTGATGACATTGCGCGTTCTCTTCTGTGGCGAATAGATCTAACCAAGGCTCTCCCCATTGCAGAAAGAGGCCTTTCGCCACGTCCGAGTTCAGACGCCATTCGTGATCCACCGAGCACCGACGGCTGAGGTCGTCCGCCCTGGCGTTCAGAGAACCTGCCAGGTGTTGAACCGTCAGAGTCACACCCTGACGTTCCAGCCATTGCCAGAGACGCAGAGCCTCCTGGCAAAGGGTCCACGACCCCACTCCGCCCTGCTTGTTGCAATACCACATGGCGGTGGTGTTGTCCGTGAACACCTGCACTACACTCCCGTTGACAGAGGGGAGGAAGGCCTTCAGTGCTAGGCGAATCGCCCGCAGCTCCAACATGTTGATATGGAGCCGGGACTCCGCCGGAGACCAGATGCCTCTGATCTCCGCCTCTCCCAAGTGGCCTCCCCAGCCCTGGAGGGACGCGTCCGTCACAACTACGTGCTCCGGTTGGGGAAGGGAGAGGGATCTGCCTCTGACCCAATCGCGGTCCGTAAGCCACCACTGCAACTGTCTCGCAGTGCCCTCCAAGATCAGAACATGGTCGGATAGGTTGCCTTGATGCTGGGCCCACTGAAACTTCAGGTCCCACTGCAGAGCCCGCATCCGCCACCGGGCGTGATGCACCAGAAGGATGCAGGAAGCCATCAGCCCCAGCAGCCGCAGCGTCAACCTGACCGAAACCCGGGATAACGTCTGAAAGATGGGAATCAAAGCCTGTATATCCTGGACCCGCCGTCCCGTAGGATAAACCCGAAACTGCGCCGAGTCGAGAACCGCTCCGATGAAAAGGAGCTTTTGAGAGGGACACAGGTGTGATTTCGGCACATTGATGGAAAACCCCAGCTCGTGCAGGAGGTCTGCCGTCATCTGAAGGTGGTGGACGACTGTCTGGGGCGAGCCCGCCTTCAACAACCAGTCGTCGAGGTAGGGGAAGACTGAAACCCCTAACCGGCGCAGATGAGCTGCGACCACCGCCATCACTTTCGTGAACACCCGTGGGGCGCTGGTAAGGCCGAATGGGAGCACGATAAACTGAAA
Organism: Lissotriton helveticus; assembly: GCF_964261635.1. Lineage (NCBI taxonomy): Eukaryota > Metazoa > Chordata > Amphibia > Caudata > Salamandridae > Lissotriton > Lissotriton helveticus. Next base: position 1,246,667,078 of record NC_136069.1, on the reverse strand, counting down.
GTGCTCGTGGCCTACCGTGAACCGCAGGTAACGCCGGTGGGCCGGCAGGACGGGGATGTGAAAATACGCATCCTGCAAGTCCAACGCTACCATCCAGTCTTGTGGGTCTAGAGCAGCCAAGACCTGAGCCAAAGTCAACATCTTGAACTTCTCCTTCCGGAGGAAGCCGTTGACGTTCCGTAGATCCAAGATAGGACGCAGGCCCCCCTTGTCCTTCTTGGGTACCAGAAAGTAGTGGGAGTAGCAACCACACCCTACTTCTGGCCCAGGAACGCGCTCGATGGCCCCCTTGGCCAAGAGGGCCGTAACTTCCTCCTGCAGAAGTGTCAAGTGGTCCCCCGACACACGGTGGTTCTGCGGTGGCATGGCTGGAGGAGTGCTCTCGAAGGGGAGGGAGTAGCCCCTTCGGACGAGCTGCAGCACCCACCTGTCCGATGTGATAGTGCGCCAGCGGGAGTGGTGATGGCGAACCCTGCCACCCACTGGCGTCACATGGGCCTGAAAGCTCGGACTAGGAGGATTTGGAGGCTGCTGCGGGGGGAGGTGTGGCCTGACCTCGCCGCTGTCCCCGACCGCCTCCACGGCGGAATCCACGGCCGCCACCGCGTTGAGAAGTGTTCTGCGGTGCGTGGCTGGCAGCACGTGTGGGACCGCCCCTTCCTTGGCCACGAAAGGAGCGAAACGAACCCGTTTGCTGGCGCTGGGTCGAGAGACCCGAGGACTTGGCCGTGACCCTGGAGTCCTTGAAGCGCTCAAGCGCGTTGTCCGCTTTGTCGCCAAACAGGCGACTGCCATCGAACGGCATGTCCATCAAGGCATTTTGGACATCCGTCGAAAAATTGGCGGATCTCAGCCAGGCGTGGCGACGAATCGCCACCGTCGTGGACATCGCTCTGCCCAGCGAGTCGGTCGTATCAAGACCACACCTGATGGAATACCTCGCCGCGTCTCGGCCTTCAACCATAGCCTGGCCGAGCTTGTCCCGTACCTCCTGCGGGCATTGCGGCAGACACTCCGCGACCGTATCCCACAGAGAGTGGGTGTAGCGGCCCAAGAGGCAAGCGGTGTTGCAAGACCGCAGTCCCAGACTCAGGGACGAGAAGACCTTTTTGCCATACTGGTCGTACCTCTTAGATTCCCGGTCGGGCGGGGCCGACGGGAACGCGGATTGGGAAGTTGAGGCCTGGATCACCAGACTCTCAGGGGTGGGATGGGTGGACAGGAACTTCGGGTCGTCCGAACACGGACGGTGGCGCCTGGCAGCGTTCCTATCAACAGGCGAACCTGAAGCGGGCCTGGACCACGTGCCCAAAAGAACGTCCGTCAAGGCTTCATTGAACGGCAGCAGAGGCTCCTGTGGGCATGACTGCGGTTTGAAGACCTCGGTGAGGATGTTAGGCTTCACTTTTGCGACGGGGAGCTCAAGGCGCAAGGCCTTGGCAGCCCTCATCAACACCACAGAATAAGCAGCCCCAGCCTCCGACGCCACAGTGGGAGGCGAGACAAAACCAGGGTTAGGAGATTCGTCCAGACCACTGGCATCACCCAAGTCACCTGTCCAGTCCACGTCGTACTGACACTCGCGTGACAGAGGGTCCTCAGACCCCTCCCAACCCTCTCCATAATCTTCATCATCACCATATAGTGATTCAACGACGTAGACCGGCTCCTCGGGGTCAATGGGCCCCATCGGCGCCGGACTCGGCGTTGGACGACGCCGGTCCGACTCCGCGTCCGGAATCGGAGAGGGAATGGGGGTGGCGCCGCCCGGAGCCGGCGCCGGAGCCCCGTCGTCGGCCGAAACCGGCGTCGGAGTCAAGGCGCCGCGCGGAGGCGGCACCACGGGTTGCCCCGATGGAATCGGCGCCGGAGAGGCCGGAGGACCAGCCGGCGTCGACCCTGCAGGGCCCAGCGGCGCCGGGGCCGGAGCCGCCGACGGCGTCGGGGCAGGAGCACCCGAACCGCTCGGGCCCCCGGACGGGACCACCGGGCCCGCAGGCGCCGTAGGCCCCGTCGGAGGAGACAGCGCCCTCATGGCCATGAGGAACTCCTCTATCTCCTCGCGCGACGCGCCTTGCCCAGGGACCGACGGGTATGGAGCAGGCAGCGTCGGCGACCCACGCAGGGCCGCGGGGGTGGGGCTACCCGAACCCCCGGCCGCATTGCGCGAGCGTCGGGGGGAGTCGGGGGTGCGATGACGACGCCCCGACTTCTTGTGTCGCTTACCTGAGGAACCGGAGGAATGGTGACGACTTCCGGAGCGCTCGTGGCGGCTCCGCGACCGTTCTCTCGACCGCTCCCTCGACCTCCGCCCGGACCGGGACCGCTCCCGACGCGGGGCCGACAGCCGGAGCTCGAGTAGCTTGCGGGACCGCTCCCGTCTAGCCTTACTCGTCAAGGCCCGACAGTCGACGCAGGACTCCACGTCGTGGTCGGCGCCCAGGCACCGGAGGCAGAGTCAATGGTGGTCGGTGACCGACATCAGGCGGTCGCACCCGTCACAATTTTTAAAACCGGGCATCCTACCGGCACCTAAAGAGTTAGAGTAATCAAAAAACTTTGGTCAAAAGACCGGAGTACTGCTCTTCGGATCTGCACTAACTGGCGCGGAAAAAAGAAGAACTGACGTCAGCGCGCGGAGGCGGCGTCTATATACTCCAGCGACGTCATCACGGCGCACGACGCCGACGACGCGGAGCCGCAGGGGACGCCTGCAGACGACGCCTACCGACGCGCAGGGGTACTGCTACGCAAAAGTTTCCGGATCCAGACTGACGCCTGGGGATATTCTAAGGTAAGGAATCTAATACTAACCTGTTTCTTTCAGATAAGGTGACTCAGTATCCAATCAGATATGTACCTAGGGTACATGGAATCCATTTTAACGGAGAGAGCAGTGGGCCTGGGGTCCTGAATAGCAGGGCCCCAGGTCACCTACGTCAGAAAACCAGCAAAACACCAGGCACAAAGTTGGGGGCGACCATAGTCAGGGATCGACCTTCCTACAATAGGCCAGAGGTGGAATCGGCTGTAATACCAACCATCCATAAATGATCAAGTAAATGATGTCCCAACTAGCAATGGGACAATCTAACATGGCATCTCCACGTTATGGTGCACAAATATGAAGAGACATGGCCTTCCTTCTGGTTGAGTACTTACAGGCACAGACAACATCTCTGAGGTGTCCGAGATCCCTGAAGGTGGTGGAACAAACTAAAGCATGAGGGCTGCCTTCTACATAAACCAATGAGAAGGAGGCTTTAAGGGTATAAGCAAAAGTCATTTTGAATGTCCTGGATATTACTATACTGTCCCACCAGGGAATGTTTGGAATGGGAGTTTAGTAAAATATATTGACCTGGGTAATGCTGGTTATTGCTGGTCATTGCGTATAAAACTTTTTAAAAACCTTTGAAACAAAAGAGGCAGATCCTTTGAAATCCACACCCAAGACAACAGAACGCCCTAATCTGCAAACAGCCAGCCAACTCAAACTTCATGAGGTTCAGGCAATAGTTGAAAAATAAACTATCCTAACTGGACTATAAGAACAAGTTGCTTACCTATAGTAAAGACCTTTTTGGAGCATACTCTATCTACATGCAGATTCCTCACCTCATGGACCTCCTTCAGACACTCTGTAGCCCCTCTCTGTGCCGGTAAGTAGCGCTTCCCTTTGCTTTAACAGTGGGTACCATCCCAGTCCTGAGGCAACCAGAGCCATACTATAGGTGCCACCCTGATCTACAAACATCAGTTTCACATCCATTTTTTTCGTGCCCTTAGAGGTGGAGATGAGGCAGACGAGATCAATAGTTCTATGAAGTGTCTCACTTTATTAATAGGACTAAGACAATTCCTCAGAATGGAGAGGGAGGTGCGGTATTGGTGAGGAATCTGCAACCAGTTCGAATATCCCCCATAAAGTTCATTACAGATGGATACTTCAATATTTATCACCTCTCAAATTAATACACAGGCAGTATTTTCCCGACGGAGTGTCTGAGGAGGTGGTCAATTAAAAAATTCCTGCAGAATAGATCGACAAAACAGCATCCCTACAGACTTCTGAGTCCAAGCAACAATACATAGCAAAGGTAAGGACTGAAAAGTATGTCCGAGACCGAGCGATGTCCAGAACACCCTCGAACAGACCCAAAGAAGCAGACTTTGTCCTGGTGGAGTGAACCCAATATCCTCAGGAGGGTCCTTTTTTGGCAAGAGTATACCAGAATATAATACTCAACACAATCCATCTAGAAGTATTCTCTTCTGAATGGCTCTTTCTTGGCAACTGTGTAGCCAAAGATGAGCTGATCATAAATACAGTATCCATGGGTCCTGTGCACATGACTGGGAGCTCTGCTAGGATCCAAATGATGGGGAATCTCCTTTTCCATGGTGGGATGGGGAGGTGGGTAGAAAGTGCCATGTGAAATGGGGTGAAAACCTTTGAAAAGAACTAAGTCTTTGACACGAAAACCAGCATATCCGGGAAGAAAGACGTAAAGGGAGGGAAAATAGAAAAAGTCAGCAGCTCACTAACACAAGGGGCCAAGGTGGATGCCATCAGACACATAATATATAGTCAACAGCTGCAATAGGCAGCTGTGCATTGGGTAGAACAGGGATCATATCAGAAAAGTGAGTAATAAGTAAAGGTCCCACTGAGGTATTATGAGCAGTGATGGAATAAATATATCAGTCAGCCCTTTAGGAAACCTCATGACAATTAATGACTTAAAAAGTGTAGTTTGGTCAGGTAAGCTAAAATAGGTTGACTAGACCAAAAGGTAACCTTTAATTGTATTCACTTAAACTCCTTCCCAGGCTAAAGTCAGAGCAGACAGCAAAACATATTAAAGACTTAATTTAATGGGACCGATCTCCTACGTAGCGTACCAAAACACAAACCACATTCAATGTCTAGAGTGAACACATTTGGCAGAGTGGCGATGTGCTGGTGAGATGATGTCCACCACCTCAGACAGTAAACTGAAAGAACTCAGGTTGTCCCACTCAACCTCCAAGCATGAAGGGGAAGGTACAGGAGGTTGGAATGCAGGACCTGTCCCTCTGACTGCAAAAGGAAGTCTGTTCTGGGCGGAACAGAAGGACACAGGGACAAGCAAAGCAGATCTGGGTACAATACTCTCCACTGCCAGTCATGAAACTAAAATTATCTGCATACAATTCTGACAGAGCTTCATCAAAAACACTGGAATCAGGGGAATGGACATGGACGAGGAAATCACACTTCAGGTGGGGCAACATGTTACCCCCACAGCTCTCTGCAACAGTAATTGGAGATCGCAGAACAGTGTGCATTCTCAAGTGCAAAAGCGGTCCAACCAGATCCCTTGATCCTCAGCTATAAGACTACAGCTACATCGCTCTCTATCACAGACAGAGGATGCAAATCAATACCACTGTTTGTTGATGCACCACATTGCGGCCACATTGTATTTGAGGACCTGAACCTATTGGCTAAGAAGGAAGGGCAAGAACTCCTTTAGTGTCAGATGTATAACCCAAAGTTCAAGCAGCTCAATAGAACACCTCTACAGTGCTAGAAAGGAAAGCCCTGTGATCTTCAAGATGTCCAAACTTGCAGCCCCTTTACAGGGTAGAAGCATCCGTCACCACCCTTGTTGATGCCGGCAGAGGTAAGAATGGGCTCCTCCAAACTACGACCACCACAGATCCTTAGCTGACTCCTGGAAAGTTTGTACTTTAACTCCTCTACACAGGGCACCACTGAAGGTCCTGCATGTGCCAACAAGTGTAGGTGAACACCAGGATGCAAGAGGTTTTAAGGCAGGACAGTGTAAGGACTGTTGGTGCTGGGAGAAATTCCCCAATACAAAATGCTGCAAATCCTCTGAGGAGGTAAAAAAAGCCCGGAGAGATGTTGTGCCCAACATCGCCCTGATGAAGAGGAGGCACTTGTGGGGCTCCAGGTGACACTTAGGCATGTTGATCAAAATCCCAAACCAAACAGTGTAGATGCTGTGGAATTCGGATGGTCAGAAACCTACTGCGGGGAGTCCATCTTCAGCAGCAAGCCATCAAGTTACCAGAATACACACCTCCACCCTGTAGAGATGCAACACTACCACTGACATCTCTTTCACAAATACTAGATGTGCCCTTTGAATCGGAGTGGGAGGACTGAAAACTGGTAGTGAGTGGAGCCTACTAAAAAACACTCAGGAGAATCGCACATGATTTGCAGCTAAAGTCGAGAGAACACATGGAACTGTGGGGGGAAACTCCTTCAAAGACAGGTCGTAAGCTGGCATTGTGATTGCCTGTCAATTCCTCAGACAAAAATAAACACAGCCAACACCTCTGAACCCCCTATCAGGTCTTCATTTGTTCCCTTGGGAAACTTGGGAGAGAGTGAGTTTGCGGATCGGGCAGAGGAGGAGGGAGAACGTTGCTGCTTCACTCCTTGAGTCACTTTGCCCTCTGCACCAGTGAAGAAACTGACTCGGCTACTGAACTCACTGGAATGGCTAAAACTACTGAAAATGTGTTCTCTTATAGTACCACACAACTTGTGGTCCGGCATGTGAAACCGAGGCGGGGGTAGGGAAGACCCAGGTAACAAGTCTCAGCCCGCCCCAGTCTGAACCTCTCAACGGCTGAATCCGCATTCTCACCAAATAGCGGAGATCCACCAAATGGCATATCCATCAGGTTGGACTGAACATCTCCTGACAATCTAGTGGAATGTTATCAGGCATGACGTTGAATGGCAACAGAGCACCCCATTGAGAAGGTCACCTAACCCATCCGTAATCCTGACCTGAAGGTTTAGTAGGTTACGTCCAGGCTATCGCAAATGACCTCCTCAAAGCGGCGTCTCAAAAGGGTTGATTTGATAGGCACACATACCTGGGCCATCTTCTACAGGGCATGCAAATAGTGAGCAAGCAGGCAGTTTGCATTTGTGGAGAGAAGGGCAAGACTCCTCAAAGAAAGAGAAAAAATGTGCTTGCCCTGTAAGTATCTGTTCCTGGCATGTAGTGTTGTAGATTCACATGCGCTGAATACTCCTGCCATCCAGTACTGGGCACAGACATTTGCAGGTTGTGGTATAGGGTGACTTCTCCCTTAGTTGACAATGTGCATAGGCTCCATGATTGTTTTTCGTACAGCGGGTGAAAGTACTATAGAGTGATGAGTAAATACGATAAGGTGCACAAGAGCACTGGAAAAGAGAGTTTTAGGTAGGTGAGAGAAAAGATCTGCGATTAGTGCCACACACTTCCAGGGAGGAGAGTGGGCACAAGTAAATGTACAGATGTACACAGTACAGAAAGATGCTTACAAAGTAAGTAACATTTTCCTTTCTTAGCATATGTTGCTGTAGATACGCGTTGTCTGCACAGACTGTAAAGCAGTACTCTTTCCCTAGCTGTGGCGAGCTCGTGGACGATACAGATATCTGAAAGAAAGTCTTTAAGATGGTCTAGTCAACTATAACATATTGCCTGGCTAGGTTATCGCAAAAGTGAAAAGTGTATGGGGTTGACCATGTTCCGACCTTACATGTGTCAGTCACCTGCGGGATATTACGTTGGGGAGAGAATGTGGCCTAGGGCAGTCAATCTCGGAACTGGGGGACCTCGTTCAAGTCTCGGCAGGGACGTTCAACATTCTGTGATTCTGGGCAAATCCCTTAATCTCCCCATGCCTAACAAAAATGAATTTGTCCGTCTGTAACGTAACTGGCGTTCATATAAAGCGTTCGGATACCTTCGGGTCTAGTTTGCACTACATAAGACTTCACAAAAATAATCAATGTGCAGTCTAGGCCTGACTGTTGGAAGTAGAGCAAGTAACAAATGATATCCTGTACTGCAGGGTTTAGGGGGTCCAGGTGTTTGGAAATGCAGTAGTGGACAACTCTTTTCCACTTTGCAGCATAACAGGCATGTGTGGTTGGTTTTCAGAACTCTCAAATAATGTCCATGGACTACTGTGGGAGGTGGAGGACTTCAGGTGCCAGATTGCTACATTGAGCTGTTTGAGGTCTAGGAGCATAACCTACCTTGGTTCCAAGTGAGAAGGTACCGCCTTTGAGCTGCAGTAGTGACGTACAGTGGAGCAGCCTCACACAGTTTACGATCATTGGATTCACAATGACAAACCATCCATGGTGGTAAAGGTCAATTTGTCATTAATAGCTTAGAAATAACACTTCTAGAAAGTGGGCATTTCTCTGCTCTAAACTCTTTGTGTGCCTTTTAGTTTAACTCCAGTCCACACTGGAGGTTGGGGAGCACATCTGTGCATTCCCCGGGAGAGCTGTAAACTAGGGTCTCAGGGAAATTTCAGACCTCTGACTCTCAGGTGACTTTTCAGGACGGATACGAGGAGGTAGAATCGTCACCTGCAGTACAAGGGGCAAGGCCCTTGCCCCACTAAAGACAGTGATCAAACCTCCCAGGTTAGGATGGCAGACAGGACAGAAGCTAGAGGCTGCCTGTGCCTTCTATCTATGGCTTTTTGAACTAACCCCTACATCAAATGCATTTCTTAGTACAAGGATCTGGACCCTGGCACTAGCAAAGCAGTACACTACTGGACCTGAAAGAAACTCTGCGGGACTAAAGGCTGCTGCGCAGGAAGGATTTCCATCTTTGCTGGGCCGGACTGTTCCCTGGAACTGCTGCGGTTTCTGTGCTGAGCAGCCCTGCTGCCTGCTGACCTTGGTCCAGCAAAAATGACCCACCCGGAGTGACTCCAAGGGCTTGCCCCCAGTTTTTCCCAGAGGACTCAGGGACATCAAATACCTTGTAAGAGGCTAAATCTGAGCCGTTGCACTGATACAACTAGCCGAACCACCCCATACTGCACACCCATCTGAGGATCAGCACTCTTGATTTGTGAGCATTAGTTACTAATGCAAGAATTGCAATCTGGGCACGAGGACTTCAGAAGGAGCTGTTCACTATTTCATAGCCCAGCCCGGCTGCCGTTTTCAGCAGTTATGTTATGTTAAAATTTGTTTTATATAGCGCTCAGCAACTCCGAGGAGTGTCCCGGCGCTAGAAAAAAAAACAAAGCGGTACAGAGCGGAGGAGCCAGACAGAGAACAAACTACTGGACAAATAGCCAAGATTTGAGGTTTTTCCTAAATGCCAGAAGGTTGACAGTCCTCAAAGACAGAGGAAGGGCATTCCACAGCAGTGGCGCCAAGCGTTGGAAAGAACGGCCGCCACACCGGGCCCGCCTGATAGTTGGAACAGTGGCCAGGGAGAGAGAAGCTGACCTGAGTGCCCTCGAAGGCCGATAGAACTCCAACCGTTTACTGATGTACTGGGCACCAGTACCGTTAAGTGCCTTGAAAGCCAGAGTAAGCTCTTTAAAGATGATGCGCTTTCTGATAGGCAGCCAGTGCAACGTTTTTAAAAGATCATTCGCACTCGATCTCCTATGGAGGCCAAAGATGGCCCGCGCTGCCGAGTTTTGAACAATTTGGAGACGCGTTAGGAGGAAGTTCGTGAGGCCAAGGTAAAGCACGTTGGCATAATCCAACCGGGAACCAATCAGTTCCTGCACTGTGATTCTTCTGTGATCCAGAGACAGAAGGGGCAGGAATTTCCTGAGCATTTTCAGGAGGCCAAAGCATTTGCCCTCTAGGCCGAGCACCTGCGGTTTCAGTGACAGATCCGCATCAACCTGCACTCCCAGATTCTTGGCTACTACTGAGGCTGCAGAAGGGGGAAACATGGCCTCCGGCCACCAGGACTTCCAATTCGGGTCCGACGGACACCCGAAGAAAAGCGCCTTCGACTTATCGGAGTTGCACTTGAGGCTGTTCCGCTGAAACCATTGGAATACATCCTCGAGACACCGGCGGATGCTCTCCCCATCGAAGTCCGAGTTTCTGTCACATGCGAAAAGAAGCGGAGTGTCGTCCGCATATGACACGATCCGTGCTCCATGTGACTCTGCCAGTGCCGCCAGAGGGGCCATATAGATGTTAAAAAGAGTCGGGCTCAAAATTGAGCCCTGGGGAACTCCGACCTCAAGTGACGGCACCGCGGCAGAGAAAGGTGGAACCCAGACCGTTTGTTGGCGGTCCGCTAGAAAAGACTCAAACCAACTGCACACCGTCCCAGTCAGACCGATCTCCCGAAGTCTTAGAAGAAGACGGCCGTGGGGGACGGTGTCAAAAGCCGCCGACAAATCAAGCATTACCAGCATTGCTTTGCCTCCAGAATCCATGATTTCTTTAATGGACTCTGTGACTTCCAGCAACGCCGTCTCTGTACTCATATTGGACCGGAAACCAGACTGTGACCGGTGCAGGATGTTATTAGTCTCCAGAAAGTTAGACAGGGTTTGGTGAGCGTGTTTCTCCACAATCTTCGCAAAAGCCGGCAAAAGGGAGATAGGCCTATAGTTGGCATGGGCCGAGGGGTCCAAATTGGGCTTCTTCAGGAGTGGCAAAATGAGGGCTTGTTTCCAGGCCGAGGAACCACCCCTGAGCTCAGGGAAAGGTTAAGCAGTGGATTAACTAAAGGGTTAATGACTTGAGCGATTTTGGCGCAAAATTTAGCCGGACAAGGATCCAAAGGAGAACCGGACTTAAGTTTCATGAGAAGGTCAAGGGAGGCTTGTAAAGGGAGGGGAGGAAAACGTGAAAGAGTCGGAATCTCCTCAGCAGGAATCAGTATTGGTGTCTCCACATCCTGAAAAGCCACCGCAGCCTGAGATGAAAAGGAGACCTGGATGGTTATAATTTTATTGGCAAAAAAGTCGGCTAGCACCGAAACCCAACTTTCAGAGTGCTAGCTCTTCGGCATACACAAGGAAGAAAAGGTCAATTCTTTCACGCCCAGGAAGATTTCTTTACACGAGTTAGTCGCTGCCTCTATTGCAAAATAGGACTTTTTTTCCCAGAGTAATATCGCGGTGGTATTCCTTGATGGATTCCCTGTATGACTTCTTAGCAGCCAGATCGTATTGTCGCCGCCAAGCTCTTTCTAATTTTTTGCAATGCCGCCGCTTCTCCGCCAAGGCAGGAGAAAACCAAGGGGCAGATGCCCGAGACGAGTTCTTATGGTCCGCACAGACCGGTGCAAGTTCGTCTAATCGCTGAACAAGCCATGTCTGCAGATGTTCGAGATCGGTCTCCAAAATACCTGACCGCAGGCATGGATGAAGGAGTAGCGCCTGCGCCAACATGTCAGGAGAGACCAAATGTAGAGCTCTGGAGTTCTGCACAGGACGAACTAACCCCCTCCGAGGTGTTCTGTCAGTGTGGGTAATTTGAAAATTCACTAAATAGTGATCAGACCATAAAACAGGTAAAGGGGCGGAGGTGATTAACGGGACAGTGGAGAATACTTGGTCAAGCATATGGCCCTTGATATGGGTGGGGGCGGTAAGACACGGAAGGAGACCCAGCGAAATGGTTCAGCTGCGTGTGACTTGTCCCTCAGCACCATGGGCCCAGTGTGCAAGGCCCAACTATACCATCAACAAGTGCCATGGCTGCTGGCAGCTGGGGGACGTGCAGCAGTTCCACTCCTAGGTCCAGGGCCAATGAGACCTGAGCCAATGTGAGCATCTTGAGTTTCTCCATTTCTAGGAAGTAGTTGGGGGCTTGAAAGTCTAGGACAGGACAAAGACCCTTGTCCTTTTTCAGGATGAGAAAGTAGAGAGAATAGCAATCACGACCTACTTCTGATGCCGGAACCCGCTCTTTGACTCCCTTGTCTGAGAGTCAGTACTTCTTCCTGGAGCAAATTTAATGATCATCCATGAACAGGTCACAGGAAGGAGGCATGGAGGGAGGTGTGGTCTTGAAGGGGAGGGAGTAGCCCCTTCCGATTATCTGAGGACCCACCTGTCCGATGTGATATGTGATATTGTGTTAGTGGTAGAGAAGATGGCTGATCCGGCCACCTGGATGCCCATGACCTGGAAGGGCAAGACTAGGAGGGCTTGGGGGCTGAAGCTGCTAGGGGGTGGGTGGTTTGACCGGGCCTCTGTCTACCCGTCTCTTGTGGTCAGAATGAATTGCACCCTCGTTCACGAAGAGGTTGTGGAACATTCGGGGCTCTGCGCCTGGGATAGGGTTGGCACGGTTGAAAACCCCTTCCGTACCCACAAAAGGAGTGAAAAGCAGACTGGGGACGAGGGGCAGCTGCAATGCTTAATTTGAGCCGATGCTCTCCGGTGCTTAGCACCGGCACTTAATTGTTTTCCGGTGCTAGGCACTGGAACCTAATTGTCGACACCATACATAGAACAGTCCACCACATGGTGGCGCTGCTCATCTAATTTAGAGATGAGCAGAACAACGGTAGGTTAGGACTACAATATACATTAAAATTGCTAATACTGCCTCCCCAGTCATTTCTTTAGCTTTTGGGACCTGGAATAATCTTAACTGTCGCATTTACATGCAAGAGAGATGGTTAGTAGTTGTTTTGGCAGCGATGACGAGGGCGATGGTTGGTGCAATCTGCAGTGGCCTCCTGGTCAGAGCCCTGGCTCTTAATGTTTTAACAAATTAAGGACTGGCTGCTGAGTGGCCCTAGGACTAGGCCATAGCTAGTGAGTCCTTAAAGCTGTCCAGCGTTGTGTCTGCCTTGTCTCTGAAGAGATGGCTGCCATCAAAGGGCATGTCTGAGTGAGGCTGGACATCCCCTGAAAAGCAAGATGTTCTCAGTCAGGCATGGCGTCAAACAGCCACCATCATGGAAATCGCTCTGCCCAGCAAGTCGGTCACGTCTAAACCACACTGGATGTTGAACTTTGCTGCATCTTACCCATATGATACTGCTTGGAAGAGGATGGTCCGGGCCTCTTCCAGGATCTGTGGCAGCACTTGCGCAACCCTTTCCCACAGAGTGGGTATAACTGCCCAATAGCATGCAGTGTCCACCAACCGCACATTTTCTTGCCCCAACTGTGCAGCCACTTGGATTCCATCTGGGGGCACGACAGAGAATGTGCCATAGGTAGTAGAGGCTTGGACCACCAATGGGGCGGGGTAGGTAGTGAGGAAGTTTGGGTCACCAGTGGAAGGCGGTGGCGAGGGGCGATCGTCTTGCTCACAGTTGGCCAAGCCCTGTGCTGGGCTTGGCCCAGGTTCCCAGAAGGACGCCCAGTAAGGTCTTCCTTTAATGGGAGTAAGGGTTCCAAAAAGGAAGCTCCCAGCTGTAGCACTTCCGTCAAGATGTTAGTGTTGACCACCACTGTGGGTAGTCGAAGGTCAGCTTCTCTGAGCACCGCCATAGCATAAAATGCACCCTCCTCCATAGCCACAGTGGGAGGAGAAATAATGCCAGTATCTGAGGTGGTATCCAGTCCACTAGCCTCACCCAGTTCCTCATACCTACCATATGCAAACAGAAATATACAGCATATTCCTCTGATTATAAACATTTATGTGGACTATAGATGTGTACCTATAAATGTCTATCGCTTTGTATAAACGTGCATAAGTATTTTTTTTAAATAGATATTAGTTTGTTCTGCTTAACAAATGTACACATTACCGATAATTTCATTAGTCTCTGTTTTAACATGTATCTAAGTGACTGCATAAATAAGTAAATCTTTTATCATAACTATTTATGTACAATTACTTCAAAACTTACAATTACAAAAAACAATATATTTATTACTTTTCTTCTAATTAATACAATTCAATGCACTACCTTATTTTTCACCCTATACCACGATCACACCAGAAAATCCTGGAGAACATAACGGCCCAAAAAGCCGTCTCTCCTGACTTGGCTGTCCAGGCAGTAGTGTTTGGTGAACGTGTGCAGCGATGCCCACGTGGCTGCCTGACAGATGTCATTCAGAGGCACTCCCCTTCCCAAGGCAGAAGTGGCTGCTGTCGCCCAGGTGGAGTGAGCGCGTAGCCTGACTGAAGGCTCCTTTTTAGCTAGAGAGTAACAAGCCTTAATATACAACCCACCACGAAATGGTGCGTTTGTGTACAGCCCAACCCTTCTTTGCACCCACGTAACCAAAGTTGATTATCCACCCGAAACTGTTATATGCAATCCAGATTGACACGTTTCGGGTCCAGACGGTGGAGCCTCTCTTCTTCCTTTGAAGGATGCGGAGGCGGAACGAAGGTGGGCAAAGTAATGGTCTGCCCGATGTGAAAGGCAGTGACCACATTAGGAAGTAAGGATGAACGGATCACTGACAAAATATCGAAGGTCAAAAAAATCGACCTACAAAAATATGGGAGCAAGAATATCGATGTCAATAATATCGACATCCTATCTACAACATGGTAAGTACACAAATATCGGAAAAAAAAATTTATGTCAAAAATATCATTATTAAAAATATTGGTTTTTTTAGTTAAAAAAAGTGGAAAATAAACTTAATACTTATAAATAAAATAAACCTAGTTAAAAATATTTTATAATGTTTAATATTAGTAATATATATTGTAATAAAACATGAATTAAACATACATATAATGTATAATATATATATACTAAACAATCAGTTTTAATAATTATTTTAATAACTTATAAATTATTTAAAAATATCATAAATTACAAATACATCTATACACATAAAACAATAACAAATACAAATTAAATAATTATGTATAATAAATTAACAAATTAAATTTACTTTTAATATTTTTTTAAATTATATAGTACATTAGCTAAAATAATAGAAAAAATATTTAATAGCGGAGGGAATAAAACTACTATTCCAACTCCAAAAAAATAAACAGTAGGGAAAGTGTTGGATAGCGTAGGGGATAAAATCACTATTCCAACTCCAGAGAATGGAACAGTAGGGAAAGTGTTGGATAGTGTAGGGATAAAAATTACTATTCCAACTCCAGAGAGTGGAACAGTAGGGAAAGTGTTGGATAGCGGAGGTGTAAAAATTACTATTCCCACTGCAGAGAGTGCAACAGCAGGGAAAGCGTTCGAAAGCGGGAGGGTAAAAAATACTATTCCCACTCCAGAGAGTGCATCAGTAGGGAAAGCGTTGGATAGAGTAGGGGAAAACATTACTATTCCCACTCCAGAGGGTGCAATTGTAGGGAAAGTGTTGGATAGCGTAAGGGTCAAAATTACTATTCCAACTCCATAGAGTGCAACAGTAGGGAAAGTGTTGGATAGCGTAGAAGTTAAAAATAACATACTTATGAATAAAATAATTTTTTGAATTAATTATTAAATAAATCTAAACTATTTACAAATACCAATAAATAATGATTAAAAACATAATTACCAATAATAACTAATGAACAATGAATTAATATTAAATACCCATAAATAATAATTAATAAACAATAGGTACCAATAATACATATTGCACAAACAAAAACATTAATTATTAAAAAGTAATTACCAATTAACAAATATTGAACAATGGAATAATGTTTATACATAATTATTAAACATTAATTGCCAATTATTAGGTGCTTATTAATATGTTAATTAAAAATATCAATACATATTTAATAAAATGTAATTACCAATTAATGATAATACAATACATTTATTTTCATAACCCAAAAATTATAATTTAACATACTTACCAATTAATAATGAATATCCAATAAATTATCAATACCCAACAATAAATGTAATTATTACTTAATTTGATTTCAATTACTTCCAACACTATTCCCCTATAAACGCACACCACACTACAATAATAAAATAATACACATAATTATCAGTTAATCAATTAATAACCAATTAATAAAAATTATTTACCAATTAATAAATTAATATAATTATCAATACCAATTAATGAACACATTATTACTTAATTACAATTAAATTACTTCCCACCCTATTAGTCTATAAAGCAACAACCCACTACATAACTTTAACACAAAAATTAATTTAAAATAATTAATAATTCCTAAAAACGTAATAATTAATTTAGTATAATTAAATTACTTCCCACCCTATTACCTATAAACCGACAATCCGCTATGTTACTAAAACACAAAATTAACTTAAAAAAACACTATTTACATATAACAATTGTATACATATATTTTAAAACCAGTAGAACACTTAATACACATAACACATACATATTAAATACATATTAAAATACATAATATAAATATCGATATTAGTAACATCAATATGATTAACATCAATATTAGTAACATCGATATATTTGATATCGATATTACTTACATCGATATAAAAAAAATCGATATTACTTACCTTAGGGTCGATATTCTGTCCGTCGATATTCTTAACATCAATATTCTGTCCCTTCGATATTGTCACCTCAATATTAGTGAAGGTAAATATTTAATTTTCGATATTTTGACTGCTCACCAGGATGGACAAGTGCGGAGAACCACCTTGTCCGGATAAACAGATAGGAAAGGAGGTTTTGAAGAAAGAGCCTGGCGCTCGCTCACTCTTCTAGCAGAAGTGATGGCTACCAGGAAATCAGTTTTAAGAGTCAGAAGGCGTAAAGGACAGTTATGCAGTGGCTCAAAGGGAGGCCACATGAGATAGGCTAGTACAAGGTTCAAGTCCCACTGAAGCATAATGAAGGGGATAGGAGGAAAAAGATGCGTTAAGCCTTTTAGGTAACGGTTAACTATCGAGGACTTGAAAAGAGAAGGCTGATCTGGCAACAGAAGGAAGGCAGAGATGCCCTTGATAGTGCCCAGAACATAGCCCTGCTGGGCTAAAGAGAGAAGAAACAAGAGTTGTTCCGAAAGAGGGGCGGAACGGGGATCCACAGCCTTTGTTGTGAACCATGCCAAAAATTTGTTCGACCTACAGCTGTATACTGTTTTAGTAGAAGGACACCTGGCTGCCAAGATTACATCACAGACTTCAGGAGGCAGGCCGAAAGACGTAAACTGCAGCCGCTCAATCTCCACGCATGGAGGTGGAGACTGGACAGGTTCGGGTGGAGAAAGTTCCCGAGCTGCTGCGACAGAAGATCCTCCCGAAGAGGGAGTCTGATCGGAGGATCGATGGCCACGTTGAGCAGCTTGGGATACCAGACTCTTCGTGCCCAATCCGGAGCCACAAGAATGAGCAGAAGTGGTATAGGCTGAAAGGTGTACAGCAGACCGCAACTCCACAATTGACGAAAAGCGTTGTCGAGCGAGTGCCGCCTTGTTAATTCCAACGCGCAGAATTGCTGACATAGCGCGTTCTCTTCGGTGGCGAATATATCTAACCAAGGCTCTCCCCACTGTTGAAAGAGACCTTCCACCACCTCCGAGTGAATACGCCATTCATGATCCATTATGCACCTGCGGCTGAGTTCATCTGCCCTGGCGTTCAGAGAACCCGCCAGGTTTTGAACCACCAAGGAAATGCCCTGATGTTCCAGCCATGTCCAGAGCCAGAGGGCCTCCTGACAAAGGGTCTACGACCCCACCCCACCCTGTTTGTTCCAATACCACATGGCAGTGGTGTTGTCTGTGAACACCTGCACTACTCTTCCCCGGACAGAGGGAAGGAATGCCTTCAGTGTAAGACAAATCGCCTGGAGCTCCAGAATGTTAATACGGAGCCCGGACTCAGCCGGAGACCAGAGGCCTCTGATCTCCCCCTCTACCATGTGGCCGCCCCATCCCAGAAGGGATGCGTCCGTCACCTCAGTGTGGTCTGGTTGGGGAAGGGAGAGGCATCTGCCATTGACCCAATCCTGGTTTGTAAGCCACCAACTGGACGCAATCAGACAGATTCCCCAGATGCTGCGACCACTGGAACTTCAGGTCCCACTGCAGAGCCCGCATATGCCACCTGGCATGATCGACCAGCAGGATGCAGGAGGTCACAAGTTCCAGCAGCCTCAGGGTCATTCTGACCGAATCCTGGGATAGAAGCTGAAAGATCGGAATCATAGCCCGAATATCCCGGAATCGCTGTTCGGGATAATAGACCCGAAACCGCGTTGTGTCCAGAACCGCTCCGAAGAAGAGGAGCTTCTGAGAGGGAATCAGGTGCAACTTCGGCACATTGATGGAGAACCCCAGCAAATGCAGGGGCTCGGCCGTAGTCGTAGGTGGGAGGCGCCTACCTGGGGCGAGCCCACCTTCAACAGCCAGTCGTCAAGATAGGGGAAGACTGAAACCCCTGATGTGCGCAGATGAGCTGGAACCATCGCCATCACTTTGGTGAACACCCGAGGGGCGCTGGTAAGGCCAAAGGGAAGCATGGTAAACTGAAAGTGCTCGTGGCCCACCGTGAACCATAGGCAACGCCGGTGGGACGGCAGGACGGGGATGGGAAAATAGGCGTCCTGCAAGTCCAACGCTGCCATCTAGTCTTCTTTAATTTGAGCAGGATTGCTTCAACTCCTGGTAAAGCAGGGAGATGTGGGGCCGACCCAGGCGCAGGTTACAGAGAATGAGGTCATGAACACCTAGGCTCTCCTGTCGTGCTGGACAATGGACTGGGAGAAGTCGAACCACACATCAACGTCTTGTGCCTCTTACCCGAGTGTCCAGAGGATAATGAGTTGGACAAAGAGGGTTTAGAACTCGTGGAGAGGTTTCTGGGCCTTTCTCTCGACCGGGACTGAGACCTCTGAGGCGCCTGGCATGGCATCACTAATGGAGCCGCAATCGGCTTTAGGGACCGCTCCCTCAAAGCCTTGAGAGCTACCGCCCAGGAATTGGAGCACAACTTGGAGTCGCGGTCGATCTCCAGACACCACAAGCAAACCAAATGAGAGAACGTCAGTGACATGGGGCAATGACGGGCACTGCACAGGTTGAACCTTGAAGACTTCCCAGAGTGACTTCCTTTACACTTCCTACACACCAGAAAAAGAGGTTGACAAAAAGTCGCAAAATCCTGTCAAAAAGTGACAGAGGGTAGCTCTGTGCACGGATTAGCACTTGACTGGCGTGGAAAGTAGAGAACTGACATCAGCCGCTAAGGTGGCCCCTATATGTACAAGTTACTTCGGTAACGATGTATCTGGTAGAGACTATTCTAGCTGCAGAGTCTTTTACATAGAATTATCCCCAGGCGTGAGACTAGATCCGGAAAACTTTTCTTGCCACAGAAGTGCCGAGGGCGGGCCGGACATGACGCAACTCCGCCCAGGTGTCGTCCGCGTACGTGACGTCAGCGAGGTCACATAAGACCCGCCCCGGCGCACCTACGTCAATTTTCTTCTGAGAACTTTTCCGCACCACAACGCGGAACCACCAGATAAAAAACTGTGGGAGCATGGGAACAGTGTGCGAAGAGCAGAAATATTGGAAAGAAGCAGTGACTAACCACACCACAAGAGTAGTGACAACACTGCAGAACCTATAGACAGGGAAAGAGAAAGAGCAGGTAGAGCCCTGCGCCGCCACACTCCCAGCATAAGACAGCCTCCCATCCCTGTGCCCCAGAGACATGGCACAGGTGTAGAAGTCATGGCACACATAGTAAACTACCACCCCCAACCTGAGCAAGGAAGGGAACCAGCTCCAAGACACACCGGGACAACAACCTCCAAGCCACCCCAATATAGAGGGCAACACCCCTCAAGGGGCAAGGGCGAAACATGGCCAGGGAACCCATATCAGAGGAAGCAATGGAAGGAAGGGAGGGAGGGAAGGAAGGACAGGGATAGAAGCAATTCCCCCTAACCCGGGAGAGCCAGAACAGCAGGGCACCAAGGCACCGGAGCACCTGAAGCTCATCCTCCAAAGAACCAAGGAGGAATGTACCGCCCGCAGACGGAGCCAGCCGCCCAGAACAAGGGAGGCACTCACCGGAGATACAACTGCCTCCGCCGGTTGGCAAGCACCGAAGTATACAACCCAAGGGTCCTCGCAGAACAGGGGATGAAGGGTGGGCCGTGAAGGAATCTGCGGCTAGAATCATCTCTACCAGATACATCGTTATCGAAGTTAAGTAACTTGTACATCTGATAGAGACTACTAGCTGCAGATTCCTTCACATAGAATAGATACCCTAGCAATATCCGCAGGGAAGATGGGTCTGCGAAAGAACCGCACCAGCCAGTACAGACCAGGGGTCCCACAGGGGACCAGAGCTTTGGACCAGGGAGAAACTCGCCCCTGCCAGGCAATGGGAACCTCACAAGCAGAACCCCACAGACCCAAGGGAGGTAAGAAGAAGAAGAAAAAGAAGGAGGAGAAGGAGGAGGAGGACACCCTGAGGACCTGCCTGCCTTGTCCCTCTCGAAGATTGGGACTCCCATCAGCAGAGCTCTGCTGCAACAACCCACCTGGTGCCCACCAGGAAGCTCCGGACCAGCCCACTCTGCGCCAGCCAAACCCGGGTCGGGCCGGGCCGGGCCAACCCGAACCAAGACCACTTGGACTTCCCCCCCGGCGACTGGGACCCGAAGTCCAGTGCCCAAAGACCCTCCTCGATGAACCAGACGACGTCTGCAGACTCAGAACCAGGGGCCACCCCAACCGCGACTAGCCGAGGGTAAGCATTTCCGACCCCCAAAGACACCCCTGCACCCAGCGCCCCGTGGCCCCCTGTACCTCCCTTTGGGGTACCTACCTGTGCTCCAAGATCCCAAATTACCTCTCGAAGTGCCGGTCGCCCCTGGAGAGTCACCGTCCCCGAGCCTGCAGCCTTTGTTCCTTTTTCAAGATCCTCATTGAATAACATTGAGCGCCGGACGGCTAAAAAGCACCCTGCACCCAGCCGCCCGAGAGCCGCTGGATGTCACCTCTCTGTCCTATCTTACTTCCCCCCTTGCCCTGAGCAAGTGACCAGGAGCCCAGCTCCCAGAACCGCGTGGCCTGCTAGCCAGCCGCCACCAACCGAAGGCCCCCCTTCCCTCATTGGATAACATTGGGCCTAACTACCTCTGCACCCGGCCGCCCCTGTGCCGCTGGGACTGAACTAACTGTACTCACCTGACCCTAGGGGACCCCTGAGTCTACGCCCAGAACCCTAACTTCACCAACCAAGTACTCACCTGGAAACCGGTAATTCCCTTACCTGCCATTGGATAACATTGACCCACTTTGACTTGAACATTTTCCAAGTGTGAAGTTTTGAAAATATTCCTATAAAATCAGCCAAAGTCCGAACTCGAAAATACTCACCTGTGATCAGGAGAGAAGTCAGTACAGTACCTTTCAGCCCAGCACTGAACCGCAAAAGTAATCCCTAGCGTGTTTACTAGTAACCTGTATTTTCTCCATAGGGACCCATTGTGTGCTTTTCTATGAAATTTCTTTTAAGTGTCTACTTTTGAAAACTGCAAATATTCTTTAAAAATCGTAAGAAATACTGAAACGCAATTACCTACCTGTTTTGAGTTAAGCCCCCAGTGCTGGCCCTAGGAGACTAGTGCTGGGTTACAAAAGTAACACGATCGTACTTTACCTGTAACCTGAATTTCCTCCCATTGGATAACATTGTCAGAATCACCTTGAAAAGTTTCTAAGTGTAAACTTTTAAAACAGCTTTATATTCAGGAAAATTCATCACAGTAACTAAAACTTTTTGCTAATCTGGTTTCAGCTTAGACCCCAGGTCTGAATCTAAGATCTAGTCCTGGAACTATTAAAGTAATCCATAAAGTAATCAACTGTACTTTCCTATGAAAAACCCATTGAGCTCAATGCTAGAGTGTGTTTCAGAACTGTGTTGCTTATTATCTATCCTGTAATTATTGTGTGAACACAAACTTATTGCTCCTCTGCAAAGTATTTACATGAGAGTACTCGTACCTTGAAAAGTATATTTTTATAACTGTTGGTTCTAAAAATAAAACAACAATATCTGAGGATATAACAACAATTGGCCTGGAGTTTAGTTATTGAGTGTGTGAAACCTTTTGCTGACTGAGTCTGTACAACAAATGCTTTACACTGTCCTCTGGTACTGCCTTACTGCTCGGCCAAGCTACCACTTTGGAGAGTAAGGTCAGTTCTGACATTAACCTCTGCTATACCTCTGGGGTTGGCAGACTCTATACACTGTACTTCCTTCTAGTCCAGTATATATAGAGCCACTTTCTCACAGACGCCACAGAGAATCAGCCGAGTCCCACAGACAGGAGGAGGCACTAGCCAGAACACACAAGGTGTTAAGGGCCCGCAGGGCAGCGCTAGTCGAGGCAAACATGTTGCACCCCCAAGAGTCCAGCCAGCGGGCCTTCCAGGACGGCGGTGTCAACAGTGGCGGCAGGGAGGGAAAAGCAGTCCGCAAAAGGGGGCTGAAAGCCGAGGGGTGAAGGGACAGACACTCCGGGCCACGCGGCGCCCGGAGGTGCAGAAGATGCTGAGGCACTTTGTCCCCTGAGGCAGGCCGCCTCCAAGCCACCGTCAAGAAAGAAAGAAAGGAGGGAACCTTCAAAGGGGAGTAAGATTTCCCTCCCACCAGAGCCTGGTGGAGGACCTCCAAGAGGTAAAACTTGCAAACTTGGGGATTTGTAGAGCGCAGTTGATGCCCGAGGGCGTCCAAGCGCTAGGGGAATCGTGAACCTACAGAGCACAGGGGAGGGAGAAGAAGTTAACGGATTAGCATGCAGAAGTAAAAAGATGAGTCTTCAATTGTTTGCGGAACGTAGTAAGGTTCTGGGTGGCTCTAAGATGGAGAGGTAGAGCATTCCAGGCCTTGGCTGCGTTATACGTGAACGTCCTTCCGCCGGTTCTGGATCTCTTTATTCTTGGGACTGCTGCCAAGAAGGTCTGGCTGGAGCGGAGACTCCGATTTGGGATGTAATGGATGATCAAATTACGTGTGATGAAAGGACCCATGTCCCAGAAGGCTTGATGGGCTATACATAGCGCCTTGAACAGAACCCTCTGCCGGACCGGTAACCAGTGGAGGCTTATTAGCCCGGTCCTAACTGAGTGCCTGTGTGGGATTTTAAGTAGAAGGCGAGCTGCGCTGTTTTGAGCAGTTTGCAGCCTTCGAAGGGTATATTCAGGTGCACCCAGGTAAAGTGCGTTATTGAAATCGAGCCGGGAGTGGATGAGTCCTTGAATGGCCGCCTGTTTGGCTTCCAGGGGGAGGATAGGAAAGATTTTATTTAGTACTCTCAGTATAGCAAAACATGTAGCTGAAAGTTTAGTGGCTTGGGTATTGAAGGAGAGTGAACTATCCAGCCATACCCCAAGACTTTTGATGGAATTTTTTGGGGTAGGCGGCGGTCCTAGGCTTGGGGGCCATAGGGAAGGGGGAAGTGCCAGCTCTGAGGGTCCTAAGAGCATTAGCTCAGTTTTGTCTCCGTTCAATTTCAGGGATGATGACGTCATCCAGCTCCTCACTTCCTCCAGGCATTCTCTGAGCCCGCCTGGCGCATTTCGAGATGACTCCTGCGCCAGTGAGACCACCAGCTGTGTGTCGTCCGCATATGAGATGATTTTAACTCCAAATGGGCGGACGACACTGGCCAGTGGCCTCATGTATAGGTTGAACAAAGCAGGGCTCAGAGAAGAGCCCTGAGGAACTCCACAATTTAGAGGTCTACTGGAGGAGACGGAGTCGCCGTCAAAAACCCTAAAAGACCTGTTCCTCAGAAAGGATTCAAACCACGGCCAGGCTCCGTCCTTAATCCCCACACTAGACAGGCGGCTTAGTAAGGTGTCATGACATACTGTGTCGAAAGCCGCGCTTAGATCAAGGAGGATCACTGCCACTGATCCTCCCTGATCCAAGATTTTTCTCGATTCCTCTACGACCATGAGGAGGGCGGTCTCTGTCCCGTGCTTTGGTCTGAAACCCGTCTGAGTGGGATCAAGTATTTGGTAGTCCTCTAAATAGGACACCAGCTGTTGGTTCACATATTTCTCTAGAACCTTGCTCAGCCAGGGGAGCAGAGAAATAGGGCGATAATTCACCAGATCAGACGGGTCCAGATTGGGTTTCTTGATCAGGGACCTGACCATGGCCTGCTTCCATGCCGATGGGACAGTGCCAGAGGAGATGGAAGAGTTTAGTACCTCTCTGATGACGGGCAAGATAGTATGAGAAGCTGCCATTAGGATGTCAGGAGGGGCAGAATCAGATGGAGAACCTGATTTAATACTGAGGGCCAGTGATTCTAAAGTGGAGAGGTCTAATGGGGGAAAGTGAGTTAAACTGTAGGGGGTGGGGGAATGCGGCAGACTGGAGGGGTTATTAGATTGGGTGGACAGGTCGATGGTTAGGGGGGAAAAGGCTGAATAGATTTTGTTTATTTTCTGGTAGAAAAATTCGGCGATGTCATCACACTGGGAAACAGATTTCTCGACATGCACCGCTGGGGATGGGTTCGTTAGCTTTTTAATGATCTGAAAGATCTCTTTAGGTTTGGATCTAGCATTCAGGATCTTTTCGGCAAAGTACGTCGACTGAGCTGCTTTTATTTGGGATTTGTACTCGTTGATAGTTTCACGGTACCGGATTTTGTTATCCGCTGATTTGTCTAGGCGCCAGCGTCTTTCGGCCCTTTCACAGAGACGCTTTTTTCTCTCTGAGGGACTGGGTGTACCATGGGGCGGTTTTTTGAGGCCGCTTCAGTACAGTCTTGCTCATTGGGAGAATGGAGTCAAGACTTTGGGAGATCCAGTTGGTATATGCCTGGTTTGCTAGGGCGGGATCATCCTGAATTTCTGGTTGTGAGCTAGTCAGTTTTGTGCACCATTTATCAACCTCAAGGCGCGTCCAGGCACGCCTGAGTTTGGTGGTGGGATCCGGAGGAGAGACTTTAAGTGTGGTCCATTTAAAGGGGATTAAAAAATGGTCCGTCCATGGAAGAGTGATGCCTGGATCCACTGTGATCTCAGAACGGTTTGAAAAAATTGGGTCTAATAAATGACCTTTTTCGTGAGTGGGGGAGGGGACGCGTTGGGTGAGTTGTAGAGCTGCTAAGTCATCTGATAGGATAGCAGCTGAACGGTCTGAGGGGGAGTCGAAGTGTAGATTCAAGTCACCCAGCATAGTATAGCTCGAGGAGGTGCTGACTCTACTGGCCACATTCGATGGCAAGGATAGAAGAAACTGCTTCGGGAGGCCGGGCGGGCGGTAAATGAGAGTGCCTGAGAAGCAGATGTTGGGCGAGAGATTGATGTTAAAGGTGGTCCGCCGGAATGTGAGTCACCGAGTCACCCACGCGCAGGATAGCCGTGGACACCGCAAGAGCGAAGGCCGCACCTGCCTCTGTAGGGCCCCGCGGCGGAGAAAGCAGCTCCTCCGTGGGCGACGGCTGCACATTAAGGCAGCCGTCCAGGTTGCCAAGCGGGACAGGCAGGGGCCAGATCTGGAAGCCAGAGAGAGCCGAAGAATGAGGGACCAGCCGTTCTTCCGACGAACACCTCTGCCTCAGGAAGGGCGGAGAGCCGCCTTTCGATGCCGGTGAAAAAGACACCACACATCGGCCAGTCTCCGGAAAGGACGACACCAAAATACAGCCTGCCTCCGGGAAGATGGAGCGTCCGAAGACTAATCCGCGGTACGACCCCTGCGCAGATCCGTAGAGTCCGCCACCTGAGGCAGGACACCGGAACCATCCAGCGTCACTGGACAAGAGTCCACCAAGTCATCCCGCACCAGAGAGGAGCTGGAGTCGAGCCGGCCCCGGGACGGCGCCGACCCGACCCCCTCCGAGGTAGACACCTGCGTGGGGAAACGAGACGGCCCCGGGCAATGACCCAAAGTCTTCCCCCAGCCGCGGCCCAGAATTTGGCGGAGATCGCTCGGTAACCCATGTGGCGGCGGCAGAGACAATTCAGCCACCGACTCGCCCTCCGAGGCCGCCGCCTGCGGGAAGGAACGAGATGGGCCCGGAGAGGGACGAGGGGTCCTCATCCAGCCTCGACCCAGAGCGGGATGAGGAGGGGCCGCCGACCCCTGTGGCTCCGCACGGGCCAGCTGCTACTGGCACAGTAGCGGCGTCACTTCGGCCTTAGACAGGACCACCTTGTCAAAGGACCGAGAGGGGCTCGGGGATGCGACCCGAGCCCTGGCAACCTTCCGTGACGCCACAGGGACTCCCGCAGGAGTGAGTGGTGAGGTAGAGACGCCATGGCGTGAAGGAGGTGCCCCAGAGGAGCCGCACCCCAACATCACCACATCCTCTGAGTCTGGATCTGAACCAGTCCGCGCCAGGGCCGGAGCCGCCGCCAGCTTCACGGAGGGCCCCGCGCAAGGTGGGGGATCCAGCAACGCCCCAGGAGCAGGAGGAGACACCAGCGAGACCTGCAGAGCCGCCGCGTATGTCTCCAGGAAGCGGTGGATAGGACAGCACGCGGGGTTGCATCACCCATGGAGAGTCCACGCCCCTGGGCTTCCGGGAACCAGCCCATCCTTGGACAAACTGTGACACTTACCCATCGGGGAGCGACGCTCATGCGACATTGAAGCAGGGCGAGGACAACGACCACAGCCGTATCTGAAGCCGTCTGCCGAAGTAGACCGAGGGGAGGACGCCGACCTGGAGAGACGGGGCGAGAGAAGTTTCATCCGGTGCTCCCGCCGCGACTTCGGCTTCAACTGTCGACACTCCGGACAATCAGTGGCGCAGTGCTCCTCCCCCAAACACCACATACAAATGAGGTGAGGGTCGGTTGCAGACATAAGACGCCCACAAAAAGAGCACGTTTTGAAGCCGGAAGGCATTCGCACCCTATCCCACAAAAGAGAAATGGGGAAAAAAAGGGGGGCCCCAAACAGGCCCGAAGGACCGAATCAGTGTTGCACGCGGAAAAGGAAAAAACTGACATAGGCGCGCCGGGGTGGGTCTTATGTGACCTCGCTGACATCAAGTACGCGGACGACGCCTGGGCGGAGGCGTTATGTCCCCCGGCGCATGGGGTTGCTGTGGCAAGAAAAGTTTTCCGGATCCAGTCTCACACCTGGGGATAATTCTACGTGAAGGAATCTGCAGCTAGTAGTCTCTATCAGATAGATGACACGGACGTCACTTCCGGTGCAGACGACGCCACATGGAGCCGACCAGTGCCACCTACCGGTGCACAGGGGTATTGTTGAAAGGAAAATCTTTCGGATCCAGTCTGATGCCTGGGAAATTCAAAGGTGAGGACTCTGCAGCTAGATGAGTGCTATATAAGTGCTATATAAAAACCCTCAAATGAAAAACAAGCATTGGCATAGCCAATATGTCTCGCCTTTGGGACCTTATAAGTATTTATTTATGCAGGACAATATCCTTCCTGCAACAACATTAACTGTTGCATGGCTGAACACTTATAACGTCCCAAAGGCGAGACCTATTGGCTATGCCAAAGCTTGTTGCTATATACGTTTTACTCTTGATTTATATTGACTTATTGGCATGCTGTACTACAGCTGTAACCCTTTAAAACATTAGAACACAAGCACTCTATACCTAAACGCATCTTATGAAAATATGAGACAGAAAGATCAATATGATTGCTTCTGTTATTTATTGAGATGTACTCTAATCCATTGTTTATTGGTTTTGCCCTTTTATTTGCCTAGGCGACAATTCAGCGCATTAAGAAATACCATGGAAAGCGCTTGGAAGCCAAAGGACATAGTGAACCCTCCCATCGGCACTACTGCACCAGAAGGGGCATCTTGCACATGCATGCAATAGATGATTAAAGTCCTTAAACTTCCCTCAATGCACAAGGCAAACGGCCCCAAAAATGAGTTTTGGATAAAATATTGATAGATCTGTATTTTTCTGTCCACGAAACACCTGAGTTGCCGCCCCATGATAATTTCTTATTACATCCCAGCAGAGAGCTAGGGTGAGGTGATGAGCAAACGGGAGACGGAATCGCTGCCTCACTTGCACAGCGGAGGGCTGTCAATATTTGTCTTTGATCACTGAAGGTACATATCCCCTCTAATTATTTTTTCAGATCAGTTCGGGTGAGTTGTACCACCGATGTCATCAGCGGCTGGCTACGCACCAACGAACCGTGTGAGCTTTCACTGTTCATTCTACGAAATGGACCGAAACACTACTGGCTCAGGAAGCGGGGTTTGAACCCAAACGGTGCAACATTTGGAAGGAGGCACCCAACAGCAACAAAGAACAAGCATTTGCAATGCAATAGTTCTCGCAGTTACAAGAGTTTCAGCTATTGGCATTGCAAATAACAATGCCTTTTATTTATGTTTTTAAAACAAAAACAAAAATAAAAAGCATTATTTGCAATGTCAATAGCTCAAACTCGCCCAAATGCGAGACCTATTGCATTGCAAATGCTTGTTGTGGATGTAAGCGACAAGAAGCGCCAGCACTTGGTGCATGCGAAGTGACCTTGTGAGATGTAGACGCCACAGTCATTAATGTGAATGGTCTTAATGACGTATCCTTGAGGTTATAACTAGTGACAATAATTAGTGTTATCACTGAAAATATCTGTGTATCTTCGTTATTGGTTGCTGGGAATCAACGTGTACTTAGTATGAGTAATCCTCTCTGCTGTGCGTATGTATATCTTATGAGGTCCCCAGGATTTCTTGGACGAGCAGTGCTGCGTGCCGGCAAACAGAGCAACTCTTCAAAAGAGTTCACTTCGGACTGTGGACGCCCGCTTAGTTTAATAGGAGTTCATTATTATTCCGAGACACCCACATATTAAGCCACTGTTTGGACAGAGTTTTTCATCAAAGAAATGGAGGCTTCTGTGCTACAGAAGGAGAGGCATGCACCCCTGCCCCGTCCTCGTGATCCCGACCACACACACACCATACATCTGACCCTCGTGTTAGAGGGTAGTTCATTCCGCCTCCATCCTCGGGGGCAAAGCATCCGGCCTCTTAATCCATTTCACAAGACAGCACTGAGTGAAATGTAATTTCCTTGTTACAAGTTTCTGTCCTCCCACTAGTAGGCTGGACATGTGCCATCACCCTTCATGCGCCTGGCAAGCAACCCTCCGGAAACAAAGCCAGCAAAACATACGAATAGCATGTTTTGGCAGACCAGATATTTCTGTGTGAGGCGGAAGGTACCGTGTAACTTTCGGCTTGGTTACATGCTGGGCAAGGCATGCAGTTTCTGTAGTGCGACTGGCTCCACCTGGGTCCAGTTTCGGTGGTGTACACATTGCAGGGAGAGAAGCAGCAGTTGTGCTGACACATGAAAAACATGTGTCAGTGCAACTTTGATCGATGAGAAACATGTGCTTGAAGCTACGGCCATCAATGCGCTAGTAACATTAATTTACATTTTCTCTGGCATATAAGACACCAAAAAAAGCTCGCATGTATATTTTGGCACATAAAACCGCTGATATACCGGTGAGGATTTACTTCTGTTCTATATACTTCAGGACTCGCCAAAGTGAATGCAAATGGCTCCAACACTGCTTACGCCGTGCTGGGTGCCCGGGAGCTTCAGAGATGATCTGGAGCAAACAGAGGGGGGCGCGGGGGGGGGGGGGGGCTTATCCCATACACACGTCACTGCTGTACCTCGGAGGATCCTTAAGGCGACTACTGATTTGATGCTGCCGACTTTAGTTCTCAATTTGTTTTGTTAGTTTCTGACATGTATAGTAAACAAGTAAGGGGTAAACTTAACCATCACAAGTTCGAGAAACCACAACCTAGGGGGAATCTCTATAATACAAAATAAACAAGCAAACAAATCCCCCCGGCCCTCACTTACCACATGCCGTCTACCTCCGGCCACAGAAACGCTGGAGCATGCACACCGCAAGTCGGCCTGGAGCACGCCTCGGAAGAGACGCGGGAGGACAGGAGCGTGACGCCGTGAGCGTGCACGCGCGTTCACAGACCTGAGTCGGCTCGTCCCCAGGTCTGGATCGGCTCGTGCACAGCTCTGTCTCCCGTGGGAGAGAGCAAGGCGACTATAAGTCTCGTTGGTGGCAGCGCTTCGCGCTGCAACGCCAGCGAGACCTAAAAAAAGTGCGTACAGGGGGTGACATAATTAGGGTTGGAAGTCGGATAAGGGGTGCCACCTGCCGCCTCTTCCAAAGCTTACTTCAATACAGTACTGGAGCTATGGGAGGACCATGCGGGTTTGCAGCGCTGCAACGCCAGCGAGACCTAAAAAAAGTGCGTACAGGGGGTGACATAATTAGGGTTGGAAGTCGGATAAGGGGTGCCACCTGCCGCCTCTTCCAAAGCTTACTTCAATACAGTACTGGAGCTATGGGAGGACCGTGCGGGTTTGCAGCTCCACAGTCAGACACCGTGGGCTATAGGTAATCTACCGTCCGTTGGTGGGTATGGAAATAATTATAAACACCGATATTTCACTACTTTCACGCGACACGTTAATCTTTGAGGAGCCCAACCCCATGCATACTTACAAGAGAAATGTTCCAGCGACGGGTATGCAAATGCTCCAGCAGAGAAGGGTAATTTGCATGAAGTGAAGTCCGAAACAAGTCGCCCCTCAGTACATCGGTGGTGGCACAGATGCCAAACCGATCGAAAAACTGAAATGGGGGCAAGGTCCCAGGAGGGACAAACAGGGAGAAGGGAGGACCAGGGCAGAAGAAAAAATAAGTGTAGGTAGGGCAAATGGGGAGAAAGGAATTGAAAACATGAGCGCGTGCCTCGCGCTAAAAGTAAAAAGTGTCGGCAAAAGTGAAAGAGTTTCCCTTGCGGGAGCGAGCAGCGCCAGGAACGATAATTGCTAACACATGGCTCCAAAGCTCGCCCCCGCAAGGGAATCTTCAAACGTGCACGCGTTGCTATTGAAAGCAATGCAACGCATGCAAGTTTTTAGGGCGAACAATGAATCGATTCCAAAGGGCCTTTTTCCTATGCAGCGCATGCGCGCTGCGTTGCCGAGACCTAAAAACAGACTGACCAGTACCTGCTGAACATTTTCTCAAAGACTAATTTCGTAGGTGGATAAGGTTGGCGTGGACCATTATAAACAAGTGCTCTTTGCTGCTTTAAAGGGCTGACTTTACACTTTTAACATGCAAGAGTGCCTCTTATTCATCACTGGCATTCTGGGGCTACAATTCAACAGACTGCAGCACGGAGAGCATACTTTGCCAGGTAAAATGTACTACATCATCAATTAATAAATTCTATGCAAGTTAATATAATAATAGTACTGAACAATGGTCAGGTTGAAGGACTGTGGTAAACCCGTCTTAGAAGGCCCCCATGACAAGCTACCTGCAAGATGCCTTAAATTGGTAGTATACTGTACTGACTGGGATTATTAATATGAGTAACAAGGTTCATAAGAGTCCAAACCAGCTGCCAGAAAGAGTCGAGATGTGTAGCCTTCTAGACACAGTACATTCTAGAAAGTGGTCAGAGACCAGCTACCATAAAGGACCACAGACCCAATTCAGACTGAAGAATTTAATTTACCTTTCTCACACCTGAAATTGTCACCACATGCTTCAAAAACCACTGTAGAAAGTAAATCCCCATGTTTTGTTTTGGAAAATCTACCTCTTTCTTCTTTCTAAATTTGGCATACATGCAGCACACAGTAGATGAATCAATGAGAATACACCATCTCCCACAGACTAGCATACAACAAATGGAAAGCTCTTGCTACGTATATGGGACAAAGTAGGAACGGTCGTAATGTTAAACACATTTCTGCCTTACTACAAGATGGAATGAGGATAGTTTGGGCATTCTGATAAAGGCATTGTCTTGAGGATTTGCGCACATTTAGCTACATGAGCCGGCACAAGGAAAGAGACACAATGTTAACAGTGACAAGGAAACCTACCAAGGTAGGAAGCTCCAAGAGGATCCCTGGCAGTTTGGAACAAAACTGGCTCATGCACAGAGGGTGTTGCTACATCAAGAGTGGTCCAGGATACACTGTGGGAGGATCCACAGGCTACACGGGTTATTTTCTGCCCTTCCAGGCCATGAACTAATGTGGGCTTTCGGTTGACCGTCGTGGTTCCATTACCCTGTTGACCGTGATCATTGTCACCCCAAGCATATACCTAGCAAGAAAAAAAAAATGACTTGAGCATTACTAAACAGAACCTTTTTGAAGATTATTGTTTTATATTTCGAACATGGTAATAATGTAAAATTAGACAGTAAAGTACATAATTTCCCAGTGAACCTTAAGAAACAGAAGAGCAAGTTGCTTACCTTAGGAAACTCTTTTCTGGTGGATACTCTAGCAGCAGATTCTTGACCTTTGTAATATGCCAAGGCGTCAGACTGGATCTGTAAGGCTTTTCAGCATAGACCCTGTGCCCCAGCAGGTGGCGTAGTGGAGCTCTGTGTCAATCTGGTTCTAGCTTGGAAGTGACAGTTGGTGCTACATATAAGCACCACCCATGCGCACTGACATCAGTTTCTTTCTTGACACTGTTCGGATTCTTGGATCCACAGCCCAAAAAGTAATTAACCTGTACCAATATACAGATCTCTAATCTGTGCCGACTTTAGGTGGAGAAAAAGATATTCCACAGCACAGGAAGTTGGTAAGGCAGTAAGGAATCAACAGTAAAAGTTGTCATCAGTAGTACGAGTTACTCACCTTCGGTAGCGATGTATCTGGTAGAGACTTTGTCTAGCCACAGATTCCTTAATTTAGAATATCCCCAGGCGTCACACTGGATCCAGATTTTTTTTTTGCAGCAGCAGCAGCAGCAGCACCTCTGCGCGCTGATGTCCGTTTTCTTCGGATAAACTTTTCCGCTGCACAACACGGAGCTACCAACAACAAAATGTGAAAGTATGGGAACAGTGTGCGTGGTATGAAAAATCCGTGAATAAAGAAGGATGGTGCAAGACGCCATCGTAAAAGACAGAATTAAACACTGCCTACATATAAGTGAAAAAGCTGTGAGAAAGAACCCCGCAAGCTAAGCGAAGACCCTTCCCCAAGTGCAACAAGGGAAGAATATCTCAACAGACAGAAATAGACTGTCATTACCATGTAGAACTGTGTAGTCTAGCAAGAACGGAGCACAGAGAGAACAACAGTCTACTGCAAGAAGGTATGAAAAGACTGCCACTGCCCCTAAAGTAATGGAGGTCTGAAAAAGAGGTCAACAGATCCCCAAAGAAGATGACTGTAGAGGAGACCAGAATCCTGAGTCAACAGAGAAGGCGGGCAGGAGGAAGGCAGCAGGAGAAGAAAAGAAAAAGAAGCTGAATCTCCTGGTGAAAGTGTATCAAAAGGCACCATTGTACAGGAAAGAAACCCCTAAGAAGGAGTCGGCTGTATTATGGCAATTCTCAAAGAGACGAAACAATACGAGCGCCCATGAGAGAAAAACCAATGGCAATTGAAAGAGGCCAGCGGAGAACCCCACTTGGCAAGGTCATTGCAGAACGGGGAGGCTGGGTGGGGGTTAAGGAATCTGCGGGTAGACAACGTCTCTACCAGATACATCATTACTGAAGGTAAGTAACTTGTACATCAGATAAAGAAATCTAGCCGCAGATTCCTTAACTTAGAGTAGATACCACAGCCATACCCCAAAGGGGAATTGGGTCTGCGACAGAACGACAAAGCGCCAAGCACTTGAGCCGGCAACAGAGTGACTGACAATGGGGTAGGCTGTGGCGGAACAGCCAGACAGCAACCCAAATAGCTTGGAAGAGCAAAAAATAATGGGATGCAAGACATCCCAAAGATGCGAGAATGGCGCTATACCATACCTGTATAAGCATGAGAGGTAGAAACGGCACCAGCCATATATCAGAACAAAAGAAAGAGAGAGGAAGAAAGACCACTCTCAGCTCAATGGTGTACTATTTGAATACCGACCAAAGGTTGAGAAGAAACATGGAGAGATGCAACCAGAGCCTTCCAGGCTAGCACACGGAAGGAAGGCCGGAAAGGCTACAGCTAAGAACCAAAGGTCAAGAGGTAGAACTCAGCAATGTTTTTAGAATTGCAGGCGGAAACAAGAACCACGCCAAGTGCACACCCAGTCCCAAAAGGGGGAACAGGGGCTAAAGTAACAATCTGAAGCACGCTGATGCGGGCCACCACAGAACATGCACAGAGCAACAGCCACAGAGAACATAAGGCGGAGTAGCTAAAATACTCATAAGACTGCTTGACCAGGCAGCTGGAAGACTAAGGTGAGAACCAACACACGAAATACAGATATGCAGGGTGTAGACCTAGGACGACTGACATCAGAAGAGCCGTCCCGCATGCCCAGCTGATATAAAATAGGGTGAACCTAAAGAAGGAGGCATATCCGAAGGAAGGAGCAGCAGAGGCACCAAAGTATCAAGGCGTAGAAACGGAGGAAGAATCTCAGAATTCTAGACCACACCCTCCGACTGAAAGGAAAGTACCCTTGTCCAGAAGAGAGAATTGTTCAGTATCTGAATACGAAGAAGGGAGCAGTGTAAAACTGGGGAATCAACCCAGTAAGTGGAACGCAAAAAGGGACCTTATATAGCAATCCCGCATGCCTCACTGAAAAGCTCCCTGACACTTGGAGACATTGGACCAGACCTTGCAGCCTCGAAGAGAGGTGAAGACGTAGGAAGAACAGTACCCAGGGAATAAACACACAATATCACACACACACACACACATATATATATATATATATATATATATATCAAAGACGGGTAAAAGCCACGACTATGCAACATGGTTGCAGAGGAACACACCTAGTGCAGTAATGGCAGACAGTAGAACAAGTTACTTACCTTCGGTAACGATATATCTGTAAGAAACAGTAGTTAGTATTAGATTCCTTACCTTAGAATATCCCCAGGCGTCAGTCTGGATCCGGAAACTTTTGCGTAGCAGTACCCCTGCGCGTCGGTAGGCGTCGTCTGCAGGCGTCCCCTGCGGCTCCGCGTCGTCGGCGTCGTGCGCCGTGATGACGTCGCTGGAGTATATAGACGCCGCCTCCGCGCGCTGACGTCAGTTCTTTGCACACAGCTTTTCCGCGCCAGAACACGCAGAGCCATGTGAGAACCAACACTGGTGCCATTTGAAACTAGGGCCCTGAAAGGGATGTCCCTAACCCTAGGTATCAGTTCGCAGAACGGGGAGGATGGGCGGGGCGGTAAGGAATCTAATACTAACTACTGTTTCTTACAGATATATCGTTACCGAAGGTAAGTAACTTGTTCATCTGAAAGAAACAGGTTAGTATTAGATTCCTTACCTTAGAATAGATACCCCAGCAATACCAACCCCGGTGGTGGGTCTGCGAACCAATACAACCTACACCAGAAAGTCCTGGAGGACCGAACGGCCAAAGAAGCCATCCCTCCGGACTTGACTGTCCAGGCAGTAGTGCCTCGCAAAGGTGTGCAGCGAGGCCCACGTGGCCGCCTGGCAAATGTCCTGCAAAGGGACTCCCCGGCCCAGGGCAGTAGTAGCCGCCGTGGCCCGAGTGGAATGGGCCCTCAGCCCAACAGGAGGCTCCTTCCGAGCCAAAGAGTAGCATGCTTTGATGCACAGGACGACCCACCGAGAGATGGTCCGTTTCTGTACCGCCCTTCCCTTCTTCTCACCCACGTAGCCAACAAACAGTTGGTCATCCACCCGGAACTGGCGTGTGCGATCCATATAGAATGAAAGCGCACGTTTTGGGTCCAGACGATGGAGCCGCTCTTCATCCTTTGAAGGATGCGGAGGCGGGAAGAAGGAGGGCAAGGTGATGGACTGCCCAATGTGAAAAGCAGAGACTACCTTGGGCAGGAAAGAAGGTCTGGTCCGAAGAACCACCTTATCAGGATGAACAGACAAGAAAGGAGGTTGAACAGAAAGAGCCTGGAGCTCACTCACTCTCCTGGCAGAGGTGATGGCTACCAGGAAGGCCGTCTTTAAGGTGAGAAGACGGAGAGGACAGGAATGAAGGGGCTCAAAGGGAGCGCACATCAGGAAAGTCAAAACCAGGTTCAAGTCCCACTGAGGCATCACGAACGGAGCTGGAGGATACATGTGCGTGATGCCCTTTAAGAATCTTAACACAATAGGGGACTTGAACA
Organism: Lissotriton helveticus; assembly: GCF_964261635.1. Taxonomy (NCBI): domain Eukaryota; kingdom Metazoa; phylum Chordata; class Amphibia; order Caudata; family Salamandridae; genus Lissotriton; species Lissotriton helveticus. The sequence goes on along the minus strand of NC_136069.1, from coordinate 1,246,631,235 downwards.
AAGATGGCTGATCAGGTAGCCTCAAGAAGGCGGAAAGGGCAGAAAGATAGCCCTTGATAGTGCCCAGAGCAGAGCCCTGCTGGGCAAGGGAAAGGAGGAAGAGGAGAACCTCAGATAGAGGGGCAGAAAGGGGATCCACAGCCTTTGCTGTGCACCATGCCACAAATCTGTTCCACCGGCAGGCGTATACCGACTTTGTGGAGGGACGCCTGGCTGCCAGAATGACATCACAGACTTCAGGAGGCAAGTCAAACGGCCTCAACTGTCGCCGCTCAATCTCCACGCATGGAGGTGGAGACTGGACAGGTTCGGGTGGAGGACCGTCCCCTGCTGCTGCGACAGAAGGTCCTCCTGAAGGGGCAGGCGGATCGAGGGACCGACTGTCATGCTGAGTAGCTCGGGATACCAGTACCTTCGAGCCCAGTCCGGAGCCACAAGGATAACTTGGGCCCGGTCGCGCCTGATCTTCTTCAGCACTCTGGGCAGAAGTGGTATAGGCGGAAAGGCGTACAACAGACCGCAACTCCACTCGCGCCGAAAGGCGTCGCCGAGCGAGTGCCGTCTTGGAAACTCCAACGCGCAGAACTGATGACATTGCGCGTTCTCTTCTGTGGCGAATAGATCTAACCAAGGCTCTCCCCATTGCTGAAAGAGGCCTCTCGCCACATCCGAGTTCAGACGCCATTCGTGATCCACCGAGCACCGACGGCTGAGTTCGTCCGCCCTGGCGTTCAGAGAACCTGCCAGGTGTTGAACCGTCAGAGTCACGCCCTGACGTTCCAGCCATTGCCAGAGGCGCAGAGCCTCTTGGCAAAGGGTCCACGACCCCACACCGCCCTGTTTGTTGCAGTACCACATGGCGGTGGTGTTGTCCGTGAACACCTGCACTACACTCCCGTTGACAAAGGGGAGGAATGCCTTCAGTGCCAGGCGAATCGCCCGCAGCTCCAACATGTTGATATGGAGCCGGGACTCCGCCGGAGACCAGAGGCCTCTGATCTCCGCCTCTCCCAAGTGGCCACCCCAGCCTTGGAGGGACGCGTCCGTCACAACCACGTGCTCCGGCTGGGGAAGGGAGAGGGATCTGCCCCTGACCCAATCGCGGTCTGTAAGCCACCACTGCAACTGTCTCGCAGTGCCCTCCGAGATCAGGACATGGTCGGATAGGTTGCCCTGATGCTGGGCCCACTGAAACTTCAGGTCCCACTGCAGAGCCCGCATCCGCCATCTGGCGTGATGCACCAGAAGGATGCAGGAGGCCATCAGCCCCAGAAGCCGCAGCGTCAACCTGACCGAAACCCGGGATAACGGCTGAAAGATGGGAATCAGAGCCTGAATATCCCGGACCCGCCGTTCCGGGGGATAAACCCGAAACTGCGCCGAGTCGAGAACCGCTCCGATGAAAAGGAGCTTTTGAGAGGGACACAGGTGTGATTTCGGCACATTGATGGAAAACCCCAACTCGTGCAGGAGGTCTGCCGTCATCTGAAGGTGGTGGACGACTGTCTGGGGCGAGCCCGCCTTCAACAGCCAGTCGTCGAGGTAGGGGAAGACTGAAACCCCTAACCGGCGCAGATGAGCTGCGACCACCGCCATCACTTTCGTGAACACCCGTGGGGCGCTGGTAAGGCCGAATGGGAGCACGATAAACTGAAAATGCTCGTGGCCTACCGTGAACCGCAGGTAACGCCGGTGGGCCGGCAGGACGGGGATGTGAAAGTACGCATCCTGCAAGTCCAACGCTACCATCCAGTCGTGTGGGTCTAGAGCAGCCAAGACCTGAGCCAAAGTCAACATCTTGAACTTCTCCTTCCGGAGGAAGCCGTTGACGTTCCGTAGATCCAAGATAGGACGCAGGCCTCCCTTGTCCTTCTTGGGTACCAGAAAGTAGTGGGAGTAGCAACCACACCCTACTTCTGGCCCAGGAACGCGCTCGATGGCCCCCTTGGCCAAGAGGGCCGTAACTTCCTCCTGCAGAAGTGTCAAGTGGTCCCCCGACACACGGTGGTTCTGCGGTGGCATGGCTGGAGGAGTGGACTCGAAGGGGAGGGCATAGCCCCTTCGGACAAGCTGCAGCACCCACCTGTCCGATGTTATCGCGCGCCAGCGGGAGTGGTGATGGCGAACCCTGCCACCCACTGGCGTCACGTGAGCCCGAAAGCTCGGACTAGGAAGGCTTGGATGCCGCAGCGGAGGGAGGCGTGGACTGACCACGACGCTGGCCTCTACCGCCACCACGGCGGAAACCACGGGCGCCACCGCGCTGGGGAGCGCTCTGCGCCGCGTGGCTGGCAGCACGTGTGGGACCTCCTCTCCCTTGGCCACGAAAGGGCCGAAACGAACCCGTCTGCTGGCGCTGGGTCTGGGTCGAGAGACCCAAGGACTTGGCCGTGACCCTGGAGTCCTTGAAGCGCTCCAGCGCGTGGTCCGCTTTGTCACCAAATAGGCGACTGCCATCAAATGGCATGTCCATAAGCGTATTTTGGACGTCTGGTGAGAAGTTGGCAGATCTCAGCCAGGCATGGCGACGAATCGCCACCGTAGTGGACATGGCCCGTCCCAGTGAGTCCGTGGTGTCCAGACCACAACGGATCGAGTACCGCGCCGCATCCCGGCCTTCAACAAAGGCCCGGGTGAGCTTGTCCCGCACTTCCTGGGGGCATTGCGGCAAACACTCCTCGACCGTATCCCACAGGGAGTGGGTGTAGCGGCCCAAGAGGCACGCGGTGTTACAAGACCGCAGCCCAGCACTCAAAGAGGAAAACACTTTCTTTCCGAATTGGTCGTACCTCTTTGATTCCCGGTCGGGCGGAGCCGACGGAAATGCGGACTGCGAAGTGGAGGCCTGGATCACCAGACTCTCCGGGGAGGGATGGGTGGACAGGAAGGCAGGGTCGTCCGCGCAGGGACGGTGACGCCTGGCAACGTTCCGGTCAACCGGCGCACCAGAGGCGGGCCTGGACCAGGTGCCCAGAAGGACATCCGTCAGGGCCTCATTAAACGGCAGCAGAGGCTCCTGGGGGCATGACTGCGGTTTAAAAACTTCCGTCAGGATATTCGGTTTGACCTTCGCGACGGGGAGCTCAAGGTGTAAGGCCTTGGCAGCCCTCATCAGGACCACCGAATAGGCAGCACCCGCCTCGGACGCCACAGGGGACGGAGAGACAAACCCAGGGTTGGGCGACTCGTCCAGGCCACTGGCATCACCCAGATCACCTACCCAGTCCACATCGTACTGGCAGGCACGGGATAGAGGGTCCTCAGACCCCTCCCAACCCTCTCCATACTCCTCCTCGTCATACCCATATTCTGGGTCGACGATATAGACATCGGGGTCAACAGGCCCCATCGGCGTCGGGTCCGGCGTCGGCCGACGCCGGTCCGGCTCCGAGTCCGGAGTCGGGGAGGAAAGGGGGGTGGCGCCGCGCGGCGTCGGTGCCGGGGACCCGACGCCGGCCGGAGCCGACGGCGGAGTCGCTGCACCACGCGGGGGCGGTACCATGGGCTGGCCCACAGGAACCGACGCCGGAGAGGCCGGGAGACCAGCCGGCGACGAACCAGAGGGAACCAGCGGCGCCGGGGCCGGAGCCACCGGCGGCGCCGGGGCAGGAGCACCCGAACCGCTCGGGCCCCCAGACGGGACCGACGGGCCCGCAGGCGCCGAAGGCCCCGCCGGAGAAGACCTCGCCCTCATAGCAATGAGGAAGGCCTCGATCTCCTCACGCGACGCGCCTTCCCCAGGGACCGACAGGTGTGGGGCAGACGGCGTCGGCGACCCATGCGGGACCGCGGGGGTGGGGTCACCCGAGCCCCCGGCCGCAGCACGCGGGCGTCGGGGGGAGTCGGGGGTGCGATGGCGACGCCCCGACTTCTTGTGCTTACCTGACGAGCCGGAGGAATGGTGGCGACTCCCGGAGCGCCCATGGCGGCTCCGCGACCGCTCCCTCGACCGCTCCCTCGACCTCCGACCGGACCGGGACCGCTCTCGACGCGGGGCCGACAACCGGAGTTCGAGAAGCTTGCGGGACCGCTCCCGCCTAGCTTTTCCCACCGTAAAGAAGTTAACAAAAAACTTGGTCAAAAGACCGGAGTACTGCTCTTCGGATCTGCGCTAACAGGCGCGGAAAAAAGAAGAACTGACGTCAGCGCGCGGAGGCGGCGTCTATATACTCCAGCGACGTCATCACGGCGCACGACGCCGACGACGCGGAGCCGCAGGGGACGCCTGCAGACGACGCCTACCGACGCGCAGGGGTACTGCTACGCAAAAGTTTCCGGATCCAGACTGACGCCTGGGGATATTCTAAGGTAAGGAATCTAATACTAACCTGTTTCTTTCAGATGCTGCATTTAAAGAGTGATACAACACCCCGAAAACCTCCAAAGGAGGAGCAAGACAGAACAAGCCACCGGATCACCTGAAGCTGGCCGAACCCAGGTACCCAAAAGGGCATCATAAAGAGAAGCTTCAAAGAGCAGAAGCGGCTCCACATTCCATGACCCACGGTGAAGGACATCAAGTAAAGGGTCCACAGATAAGGGTGCTGAAGGGGGTTGCATCTTCAAAATCCGAGTGGCCAAGGAAACCACTCTCAGAAAGCCGCACCAGTCTCGGTAGCCCTCCATGGAGGGGACAGTAGCTCATCAGTAGGTGAGGGCTGTAAGCTAACCCTCCCAAGACACTGAGGGTGCGACCAATGCCCAAATGAGGGGAGCCCCATTGAAAAATGGGGTCCTGATGGGGCTCTTGAGGAGGCGAGGAGCCTGCCGGGTCCGGGGCTCCTGAGGAGGCAGGATCCTGCCGGGTCCACATATTGTAATGGAGGCACTGGCAAGAATACATCCTGCATGTCAGGGTGTGAGGCCGATGCCAAACTCTCTCCAGACGCTTCCGTAGAAGAGTCAACAACCTGGCGTCGATGCGGCGCCAAAGCGACTTTAGTCGGCGCCGATCGAGCCTCGTCCGGCGCCAACTCGACTCCATCCGGCGTTGAGTCGGCCCCGTCTGGCGCCGGATCCACGACAAGCTCCCCTTCCGAAGAAAGAGATGGCGCCAGAGCCAGGGATGCAAGCCTCCGGCGCCACACCGGCGCAGACTCAGCCTCAACCACAACAGGCTCCGACTCAGAAGAAAGAAGCAGAGGCAGAGCCGGGGAGGTGAGTTTACGGTGCTGGAACGGCGGCAAACCCGTCTTCAGACAGGCGGCCGCCTGCCGGGAATGCTGAGGCATGCTCAAAGCAAGGCTTTGAGCACCAGCACCCACCTGCGACGCAACAGGGAGCCCCACGGGACTATGCGGCACGGCAGGGGTGCAATGGGTCGTGGAGGGGGACCCAGCCGGGCCGCGGCCTAGCGATACCACATTTCCGACGTCCCTGGAGGGCAAGGGCTCATTTGGCGCCAGGGGCGAACCCACCGACGAGTCCGTCGGGGACCCCACAAGTAACGGAGGCCCCGAGGATGCCGCAAGTATGGGAGAGGACCCAAGGGAGGCCTGAAGAGCCGCTGCATAGGCCTCTAGCTGGGCCCGAGTCGCCCCCGCACCCGGATAGGGCAGATAGAGGGGGGACAATTGTTGGGGGCGCTGAAGAGGCATGGGGACGAGACGACTCCGACCGGGACAGCCGTGCTGAAAGAAGCTTCATCCGGTGCTCCCGCCAGGACTTCGGCTTGAGGAGTTGGCAGGCGTTGCAGTCCGTGAAGTCGTGGTGCTCACCCAGACACCACATACAGATAAGAAGTGGGTCCGTCGCTGACATTTGCCGCAAACAGGAAGTACAAGATTTGAAGCCTGAAGGCATGTAAACAACAAGGGGGGACGGAAATGGACAATATTTAGAGGGGTCCAGTGTACTTGTCAAGGAAGCAAACAAGAAAAAATGTACACAGTTCCCCTGGGGTTAGACAGGTAATAAGGTCTCTCTCATAGTTAGCTGACAGTCAGCTAGAGGGTGTGGAGTGCCGGGTGGTCAGCAAGTTCCTTGACGGAACTAAGGAAGCCTCACACAACTGATGAGCTGGATGACATGTCTCATTCAGCCTACTTTGGATGTTGTTTATATCATCGGCTTCCTGCTCCTGCGTCGGGCCGGCGCTGCAATGCCCGACGGGTAACAACGAGTGTCACTCTTTTGCGGAGGTCTTTTGTTCCTTGCCGTGATAAGTAGAAACTTGTGAGGCTTAAAAAGTGAGGTAGTGAGCAAAACGGTGGAAAATTTAAAAAAAGTTGGATAGTCCACAGGGAAGTCTTTATTCAGGTGGTTAGCCACTTTATTAAAAAGTGTAAGGAGGGGTACTGAGGACCAACGTAACTATTGGTGTGGCCTCATATCGACCCTCCATTTGGTCAACATGTTTCATGCCCAGCGGGGCAATTCTTCAGGACCGAAAAAAGTGCTCATATAAACCTAATGTGCCCCAGAGGGTGAGCTACAGGCTACTAGTAATACAACCTGATAGGTCTAGGTCTATGGATGGCGAGGATCACTGCGTCACCGTCAGACCCTTAGGAGCCAATTGGCAATCTGCGCGGCTAGTTCCTGTGGGGACTGCGCTAGGGATATGTAGCCCTTAGCGGCGTGAGATACGCGCCGGTATCACCTACCCCCACACCGTCGGCGTGTGATGCACGCAGAACAGCCGGTCAGGCATCACACACTGTTCCAGACGCAAAGCGTCGAAAAAGGGCCTGAAAACAGGCCAGATGAACCGCTTACTCTGGATCCACGTTGCACGCGGAAAAGAAGGAAACTGCGCCGGGATGGGACTTATATGACCTGGCTGACGTCACGTACGTGGACGATGTCAGGGCGGGGTCGTGTGGTGGCATCCCCGGTGCGCAGAGGTGCTGCTGCTGCACAAAAAAATTCCGGATCCAGTCTGACGCCTGGGGATATTCGCAGTTAAGGAATCTGCGGATAGATGTCTCTATCAGATAGAGTGTTACGTAATGTAAGTAATGTGTTCTTCTGATAAATATTTCTAACTGCAGATTCCTCGCCTTTAAAATAGATACCAATCCAGGTGGTGGGTCTGTAGAATGACTTCAATCAAAACATCCTGAAGAACCAAAAAGCCAAAATGCCCTTTCAGTCCGACCTAGCTGTCAAGGCAGTTGTGAAGTGAAATTTGTTGTATTATTCAAAAGATTCCAACACAAAAAATATATAATTTATCACAAACTTGGCGAATATCAAGTGATGGTTAAGAAATGACAGTAGTTCTTGGTGAACATGTGCACTGATGCCCAACGTGTGGCCAAACAAATATTCAGGGAAACCACTCCATATGCCAACATAGTGGTAACAGCCTGGTGGAATGGACCCCTAGTCCTTTTGGAGGCTACTTCTTAACCAGTGAGAAGCAGATCTTAATGCAGGGAACCATCCACCTGAACAAAGACATTTTCTACACTGCCTTGCCTTTCTTTGACCCGCAGAAACTTACAAAGAGCTTGTTGTCTATCCAACGTTCCTTGGTGCGGTAGATGTAAAACTCATAACCCTTTTGGGTCCAAAAGATGTTCCTCCTCCTCTTTCGAAGTGAGAGGTAGAGCAAAGAAAGTCAAAAGTGTGATGAACTGTCTGACATGAAAGGCAGTCCAAACCTTTGGCAGAAAGGCCGTCCTAGTGCTCAGTACCAGCTTGCCATGAAAGAAGATGGTGTAGGCTGGCTGGACTGAAAAAGCTTGAAGCTTACTCACGAATGAGCTGAAGTTATGACAAGAAAGACCATCTTCAGAGTGAGGAGGCATGAAGGGCAGCCGTACATCGGCTCAAAAGGGGTGCATATGAGAAAAGTATGGACCAAATTAAGATCCCACTGTGGCATCACAAAGGGTTTAGGAGGAAACATATGAAGTAAGCCTTTATGAAAACGCATCACAACAGGTGACTTGAATAAGGATGACTGGCTTGGTAAACCCCAAAAGTGCTGACAATTCATCTTTAACAGTGTCCACAGCAAGTCCTTGTTGGGCCACAGACAAAATTAACAATACATCTGACAGTTTGGTCTACAACTGGTCAGTATTACGAGTGCCACATAAAGCCACAAACCTGCCCCAATAGCCAAGACTCATCGCATATCCAGGAGTGATGCCTGAAAGTCACTCAAGAAGCCAGTGGATCTCATCCATGTGTGGCACCAGAACATCATTTTAGTCCCGACTGCTCTGTCTAAATCGTCATTAGTGTCCAGTCCTGATCTTTTAACATATTTGGCCGCATCCTGGCCATCCTGAATAGTCTGAGATGGGCTCACATGGAATTCCTCCAAGACTGCTGACAACCATGTCCTTAACTGGATGGGATTACCTACCTGGCAAGCAACTGGCACTGACTGACTGAAGGGCGAGGCTAGCCAGGTGAACATCTGCTTACCGAATGCTTCAACTCTGTATAACTCTGCCCAGGTAAGGGGGTAACAGGGAATTAGTTGGCATTCGTTATGCTAGGAGATGCATGAACAACTAGGCTCTCAGGAGTAGATGGCTGAGTCACAAAAGCAGGGCCCCCCCGGAGCAGGTTTGTGGGGTTGTCCTACCTGTATAATCACAGGTGCGCCGAAACAAGGTTTACACTCTGTACTGCTGGGAGTAAGTCAGGGCTTCCTTGAACTGCAGCAAGTGCTCGGATGACGTCTGCCCAGCCTGCAAGATTTCGATGAGTGCATTGGTTTTCCCCTTACCTGACTAGGAAGCTTGCTGTTTATGTAGTGCACCAAAATGAAACTATGTAGAAAGGCCCGACGACCCTTATTGGCTTAAAGGGCTTAAATTAATAAACACAAATTCTCTCTTTGTGGTAGTGTAGGTGAGCAGTTTAGGATTATCAGAGGGTAGTATTAAACATTTGTTGAACACACAGAGTCAATAAATGAGACACACTCAAGAAGAACTCAAGCCCAATTTGGAAAAATAAGGAGTAGTTTCTGTCCTGTAACTCCAGTTCTGTAGTAGGGGTATCTCTGTTATAGTCATAATCTAGTGAATAGTCCCGCCCATGTGCGTGGACCCCGGAGCAATCAAAAATAATCTCTTACAGTGTCAAAAAATGCAGAAAATGCATAGACACTTAAGAGAGAATTTAAAGACAGATAATGCAGCCAAAGGGCTACACTGTCCAGTACTTCAACTAGAAATTTCCACCATAAAATCCACAAAACAGCAAAGCCTGTACAGATTTCCCTTGCTTAACAGCAAAATCCCTCAGGAATGATAGAGAGAAGAACCTGGACAGACAAGCCCCATAGGCTGCCATTATGTGGCTTAATTAGGATACTGTGCCTTTAAGAGAACCTTCCAGAACCTTCTCTCAGTATCCCAGAATGCATAGCAGGTCCAACTTAGCCTCAGTTCTTTTCGAGGGCGTAGGAAACGCCAGACCTGTAGCATTATGATCATGAACAACACTCCACCGGGGAGGCGGGAGGGCGCTTATGACTATAACAGAGATACCCCTACTACAGAACTGGAGTTACAGGACAGAAACTACTCCTTCTGTAGTAGGGGATCTCTGTGTATAGTCATAATCTAGTGAATAGAATGGCAAGCCCATCCCCACACCAAGCGGCGGTGGAGAATAAAATAACGCCACTACTGTGCGAACAGATTCCGCAGCGAAGCCTGCCCAACCTGAGCGTCTGCCCTGGCATCAGTGTCCAGGCAGTAATGCTTAGCAAAGGTATGGACCGACTTCCAAGTGGCCGCCTTGCAGATCTCTGCAATGGGAACATTACGGAGCATAGCTGTCGTAGCAGCTTTGCCCCTGGTGGAATGAGCCTTAGGCTTACCTCCTAAGGTCTTATTAGCTTTGTAGTAACACAACTGTATGCAGGACACAATCCACCTCGAGATGGACTGTTTAGAGGTAGCAAGACCTGTCCTGACTGAGCCATAATTGACGAACAATTGGTCTGACCTACGAATATCTTTAGTCTTATCAAGATAAAACTTCAGCACCCTCCGCACATCCAGGGAATGTAAAGACCTTTCCGCCGGAGATGAAGGATTCTGAAAGAACGTAGGCAAAGTGATAGTCTGATTGATATGAAAATCAGAAACAACCTTGGGAAGAAACTTAGGGTGAGTACGCATAACAACTTTAGCATTATGAAATACAGTATAAGGTTCTTGGCAACACAATGCCTGAATCTCACTCACCCTGCGGGCCGATGTAATGGCCACGAGGAACGCCGCCTTCCAGGACAGGTGCTGCAACGAAGCCTTATGAATGGGTTCAAAAGGCTCCTTCATCAATCTGGACAGCACCACATTCAAGTCCCATGAAGGCGAAGGAAGCCTGACAGGAGGGAACACTTTCTTCAAGCCTTCCAAAAAATCTTTGATCACAGGGATCTGGAAAAAGGAAGTCTGTGAAGGGCCTTTCCTGTAGGCAGTCAAAGCAGCCAGATGAACCTTAATGGAATGGACATTAAGGCCCGACTGCGCCAGATGAAGCAGATATGGAAGGATGACATCCTCCTTGCATGACGTAGGGTCATAGTTCTTAGACTTGCACCAGATGCAAAACCTCTTCCACTTGTAAGCATAGGAAGTCCTAGTGGAAGGTCGCTTAGCCTCCTTCAGTATGCCCATACAATCCTCTGGGAGATTCAGATGGCCATATTGCACTATTTCAGGAGCCATGCCGCCAAACTCAAAGACGAGAGGTTGGGGTGCACCATCCGCCCCCCGAACTTCGTGAGAAGGTCCGGCCTGCACGGCAGCTTCATGTGAGGAAGGAGAGATCGGTGAAGCAGGTCCGTGAACCACCACTGTCTGGGCCATTCCGGGGCAATCAGAATCATTCTCGCCCTGGATTGAGACAGCTTGATGAGAACCGCCGGAATCAGGGGAATTGGTGGAAAAGCGTACAGAAAGCTGTTCGACCAGTTGATCCATAACGCGTTCCCCAGCGTCCCTGGCTGGTAGTACCTGGAGGCGAAGCCTCGGCATTTGCTGTTTTCGGCGGTGGCAAACAGATCTACGTCTGGAGTTCCCCACCTTGCGAAGACTTCTCCTAGTACTTCGTCGTTTATGACCCATTCGTGGTTTTCCTGCACGATTCTGCTCAGTTCGTCTGCCTGAACATTCTGCACACCTGGCAGATGGGTGGCCGTTATCGACAGTCCTCGAGCCAGAAGCCAGTGCCAGATCGCCTGCGCCTCCTGCGACAGAGTGCGCGATCTCGAGCCCCCCTGCTTGTTGAGGTAATACATCGTAGTCGTGTTGTCCGTCTGAACAAGCAGAGAGTTGGTCTGAAAGGACGGATGAAAGGCCTTCAGTGCCAAGTGAACAGCTCTCAGTTCCAGGAAATTGATGTGGTACGTGGACTCCGTCGGGGACCACGTCCCTTGAATTTGCAGATCTCCGGAATGCGCCCCCCAACCTTGGAGAGACGCATCCGTCACGATGGTCTGTGTGGGAATGTCCTTGTGGAAGGGAACGCCTCTGAGGAGATTCTCCTTCGAGCACCACCACTTCAGAGACTGAAGAGCATGTAGAGACAGTCGTATCCTGTCGTCCCAAGAACCTCTCCTCTGGTCCCACTGATCCTCCAAGCACTCCTGCAGAGGACGCATCTGTAGCCGTGCGTGAGGAGTGAGAAAGATGCAAGAGGCCATCGATCCCAGTAGAGAAGACACGGTCCTCACAGTCGTAGACGGAGTTTTCATGAGAGCCTGAGCCTTCCGAACGAGTGATAAACGTCGCTCTTCCGAAGGAGACACGCTTGCTGACAGCGTATTGATGGAGGCCCCCAAGTACTGGATGCACTGCACCGGAATCGGGACCGACTTGGACATGTTGATGTGCAACCCCAGCTTGTTCAAGAGAACGCACGTCTTCTGGAAGTGTGCTCGGGCTTCCGAGAAGGAGGAGGCTTTGATCAACCAATCGTCCAGGTACGGGTAGACAAACACCTTGTTCTTCCTCAGGTGTGCCGCTACCACTGCCATACACTTTGAGAATGTCCTGGGTGCAGACTTCAGTCCGAAGGGTAGCACCGTGTACTGATAGTGATTGGTGCCGACTTGAAAGCGCAGAAATTTTCTGTGTTTGCATGCAATGGGCACGTGGAAGTATGCGTCCTGTAGATCTATGGCACACATCCAGTCTCCCCGTTGCAGCTGAGGGTAGATCTGATGCAACGACAGCATGCGAAACTTTTCTCTGCGAATCCACTTGTTTGCCTGCCGCAAATCCAGAATGGGCCTGAACTCGTTTTTGTCCTTCTTGCGGACAAGAAAGAACCGAGAGTACAGACCTCTTCCTCTTTGAGACAGAGGTACGTCTTCGATCGCCCTTTTCCTTAGCAGAACGTCCGCCTCCGTCTGAAGCTCGCGCAGTTGATACTGCGAGCTGACGGGAGGAATCGATGGAGGAGGGCTGGTGAAACGTAGACTGTATCCATTGCAAACAATATTCAGCACCCACTTGTCCTGAGTAATTTTTCTCCACTCTGCCAGAAAAAATTGAACGCTTCCCCCCACCGGAGCGGGTAACGGACGAGGGGGAAGTAACAGCTCAGGGACGGGACCCGGCCGGGCCCTTGGTCGCGGTAGAGGACTGTTGACGACCTCTACCACCCTGCCGCTTCTGGAAGGGCTGCCTGTACTGCTGCTGCTGCTGCCGCTGTTGATGTTGACCAGCAGACTGCCCCCTTCCACGACCCTGCGCCCCAAACCGACGCTGGTACTGTCGGAAGGGTTTCTTTTCCTTGGGCTTTTCCAGGCCCACTGCCGTCAGGGTCTCCGCTTCGGCCTTCATCCTGGCCATCTCATCATCCGCGTGCTTCCCGAAGAGGGTATCTCCGGAAAACGGGAGATTCGCCACGCGTTGCTGTGCCTCCGGTTTCAACGATGTCAACCTGAGCCAAGCATGGCGTCTCTGGTGAATCCCGTGGCAATATCCGTGCGCGGACAGCAACGATATGTCTGCTGCGGCGCCGATGGCCTGATTAGAGACCAACATCCCCTCCTTGACGATCTCCACAAAGTCCTCCTTGCGGTCTCGAGGGACGAGATCTGCGAACTGCTCCATCGAGTCCCAAAGGGACCGGTCGTAACGTCCCAGCAAAGCCGAGTCACTGGCTGCCTTCATGGACGAGGCGGATGTCCCACACGCCTTGCGACCCGCAGAATCGATCCACCGGCTCTCCTTGTCCGGAGGCACCGTGGACGCAGGGGAGGTGGCATGAAGCTTCCGAGCAGCAGTCACGATGACTGAATCCGGTACCGGGTCCTTCCTCAAGAAGGCTGGGTCTGAGTCCGGAGCCCTGTACTTTTTCAGTATCCTGGAAGGGACAGATTTCACCGTTGCCGGCGTCAGGAATAGCTGTTCGGCGGGCTCAAGGAGCCCCGGCACCAGAGGTAACAGGGGGCGAGACAAGTGCCTCTTGTGTAAAGTCTCAAAGATTACCGAGGTAGAAGCCGTAGGCGCTTCAACCTCAATGCCCAACTTCGCCGCACCACGCAGGAGAACCTCCTGAAATGTGCTAATATCGTCTATCGGAGACACCCTAGTCTCCGGCGAATCGGACAGCGTGGGCGAGTAGGAACGGGTCCCAGAAGGAGAACGTGACCTGGACCGACGTCTCTTGTGATGATGCCTGGATCGTGATGAAGATCCGCGGCCACTCCTCGATTTGTCCCGTCTCCCCGAGCGAGACCTCGACCTCTTGGGCCTCGGACGCTCCTTCGGCCTCCCAGGGTCAGGAGCTCCAGGCTTCTTAGGAGTCTTCTTCGGAGGCGTCGGGAACTTAGGCATCGACACCTCCCTCGGTGGGATCGGGGGTGGAGGAGCAACCGGACGCGGGTCCCGCGGAGCCGGCTTCGGAGGCGGGGTAGGGGCCTTCGGAGGAGGACCCTTCGGCACAGCCGGCCGCGGAGGAGGCGTAGACGGCTTCATCGGAGTATCCACCCCGGAATGCGCCGGTCCCGGCGAGCCATCACCTCTACCAGAGAGTGGGGAGCCCCCCACAGTCCTGGGCCTGTCCTTAGGACCTCCAGACGCTGAAGACCGGTGTCCAGACGACGACCGATGTCCCCTCGACGTCGAACGGTCCTTCGGCGTCGACCGAATCACACTCCTCGACGTCGAACCGTGTCTCCGTCTCGACGTCGACCCTGACCAGATCGACGAGCCACGAAACCTCGACGACGGGCGATGGTGCCTCGACGGCGACCTCGACCTCTTCGCCGGTCTCGACGTCGACTTCCTGGATCGCTTCGACGGCGACCCTTTGGACCTTCTTGACGTCGACCTCTCCGACCTTCTCGACGTCGATCTCCTCGACCGTCTCGACGTCGGCCTTTTGGAATGCTTCGACGTCGACCTCTTCGGCGCCGGAGATGCCTTACGTCTCGACGGCGACCTTGACGACGAGGATCCCCTCGACGACGATGTCCTCGACGGCGAACGGCGGTGTCGCCTCGACGGCGAGCGCCGACGCCGGGCCCTCCGATGTCGATCACTCGACGCCGACAGCGACGACGAGGATATCGACACCGGCTTCGACGGCGGCCGGAACACGTTCCTCGACGTCGACGGGCGACGTTTTCTCGACCCAGAGCCCTGGGGAGACCTGGAACTGGCCGTTGACCGTCCCCTCGACGTCGTGGTCAGCGCAACTGACCCAGACGGAGACCTTGGGCGCGGGCTGGTCTTCCTGCCCCTGGGGAGCCCCCCAGAGGCCTCAGCATGGGTAGAAGGAGCCCCTCCTGACCCACCTCGTGCCTTCAGCTTTCTCTCCTCAAGTCCCTGAAGCCTGATCTTCTTCCTCTCCTTCAGGGTCCTTCCAGAGAAGCTTCTGCAGATCCTACACTCCTCAGGGATGTGGGAAGAGGGAAGGCAGAGAATACAGACCTCATGGGAGTCTGTCTTGGCCTTCTTTCTTGAGCACTCAGGGCATTTGTCGAATAATGCAGGCATTATTGGACAAAAAAGAGTGCAGAAACACAGAAAGAAAGTCACCAGAGTACTTTAAAAGTACCAAAAATCGAAATCAGTGTAAAACACCAACAAAAACCCTTGAAAGGGAGAGCTCAATGCTCCAGGGTCCTGCTTGCAGGAGCCGGAAAAAAGAACTGAGGCTAAGTTGGACCTGCTATGCATTCTGGGATACTGAGAGAAGGTTCTGGAAGGTTCTCTTAAAGGCACAGTATCCTAATTAAGCCACATAATGGCAGCCTATGGGGCTTGTCTGTCCAGGTTCTTCTCTCTATCATTCCTGAGGGATTTTGCTGTTAAGCAAGGGAAATCTGTACAGGCTTTGCTGTTTTGTGGATTTTATGGTGGAAATTTCTAGTTGAAGTACTGGACAGTGTAGCCCTTTGGCTGCATTATCTGTCTTTAAATTCTCTCTTAAGTGTCTATGCATTTTCTGCATTTTTTGACACTGTAAGAGATTATTTTTGATTGCTCCGGGGTCCACGCACATGGGCGGGACTATTCACTAGATTATGACTATACACAGAGATCCCCTACTACAGAACAGGTATATTTTAAAGATTTTTACAACAATAACTTTATAATTGGGTAAATAATTTTCCGAACTACCACTTTTTTAGAGGAAGTAAAAATATCACACACTTGTGTATTTACATGGCAATGCTTTCCTATGAAAAAAGTTGCAAATACTGGATACAGGTACTTGTAATCAGAATAAGATTTCGAGGGACCTCATTTAGGACTTAAGGTGCTAGGGGGCCAAGATCCAAACAGCCAAAAGCAGTTTGAGGTTTCTTGCCCTGGAGTGTCCGGGTGCAGAGGGGCTGGATGGGTTGGTAGCCTTGTGTGCTACACTGTTGGAAAGGGGGGGGGGCACAGTAGGAGGCTGGCTTAGTATATGGTGCACACCTATTTTAGTAAAACACCTTGCATTTTGAAGTTTTTTCCAGCGCCTGTTCGGCAGCTTATTATCCAAGCGACAATTCTATCGCGCTTGGACTATGCCAGCGCGTTATTCTTGGGTGCTAACAAAGCTGAGATTCTGCGTCTTCAGCGAGTACAGAACTCAGCAGCCCGAGCTCTTGTCGGGCTGCCTCGCAGATGCTCTGTTAGAGCCACCATCAGAGCCTTACACTGGTTACCGATTCAAGCTAGAATCCAGTTTAAGACGCTCTGTTTAGCGTATAAAATCCTGAAAGGTACCAGTCCGGAGTTACTTCGCCCACTCTTAACCCCGTACACTCCTCAACGTAATTTGCGTTCCTTAGGGCAACATCTGGTAAACATACCTAAGTTCTGACTCTGCCGCGTCGGAGGTCGCTCCTTTCGACTACTGGCGGCCAAATTGTGGAATTCCCTGCCTGTTTCTATTCGTGGAATCAATGAGCTTCTCCCTTTTCGAAAAGCAATTAAGACTTTTCTTTTTCCTTTAACTTAGGTTGCCTTTCTTGTAGTTTCCTTTTCTGGTATCATGTTACAGTTAGCGCCGGGACGCCCCTTGGCTGGGGCAGCTGTGCGCTCAAACAAACTATTAACATAACATAACATAACTAATCCAGGGAACCCTTATGGAGATTTTAGGGGTCTTAGACAACCATAGAAAGCCAAGTAGTAGCTGTGGAGAGCAACCTTCTGGCTTAGTCCAGAAAGAGTGTTAAGCAGCTTGTTTTGCCAGCTCTAATCATGCAGTGTAGGTTAAATGAAAAATAACAAGTTTATTTATGAAAATATGTCTATTTATTATAGAACACTCACTAACACACTGGTATATCTCCAATCCGGAGATATAATCACAAATACACACAATACTTCCATTAGAAACAGGTATGCAAGCACAATACACAGTGGTCTCCAGAGGGAGACCAAAAAATATACTAAGAAAGTGGAATGTGAACTGTAACCGAAGTTGGGACTTGAACCAGGAGACTCAGAAGAGCTGGCCCCACGGAGGCTGTGCGCAGAGTGGAAACAGCCAGGTACTCAATACAAGTCAACGGGAAAGTTGAGGTTGCCGTTTTAAAGAAAAAGCACCCTTCCCCGGGGACCCTAAAGAGACCCCATGGAAGACCGAAGGCTTGAGAGCCACCCCACACGTGGATACCCCAAGAACCAGGATACCTACACCAGGGAAGCTGGGCGCTTAGGTGCGTAGTGTTGTCGAAAACGGCAGTAGAACACAATGTAGAACTTCAGTAAAAAAAAATGTCGCTGGTGAAGACTGTGCAAGAGTCTGCTGGAATCAAAGGGTGGATTCTTGAAAAGAAGAACCTGCAAGCAGAGGGGACATAGTCTATGCCACTTGGAGATGACCAGCAGGCACGGGAAAGCAATGACCACCAATGACGGACGATGCAGGAGTGATGACAGTGATCTTGTCGTTGCAGCTGTGGGGACCAGGCGACGCTGAGGAAAACCAGGAATAGTTCACGAGCTGTCCCACATCAGAAGTCGGGAACCAGGGGGTCGGTGTCCAGCGGTAGCACCAACAAGCTTTGGCAGCAGCAACAACTGACGTGGAAAACAATTAAAGAGAAAAATCGGGACTAACCAAGTACATCAGCGTCTCTTGGCGTCAGGTTTCCCTTGCCAGCTCCGGTAGCAGTCAGGGGATCTTCCAGATAGGGGCTGCAGGCATCATCAGGAGACTTGAGGTAGGTCAGGGATCACCAAATCCCAGTTCAGGATCTCCGGGGAGTCCTCCTCGTGGTGGTGGGCCACTCAAACTCGGGTCGTGGGAGTTGGATGCAGAGTGGTGCAGACTCGCAGATTTGGCCAGAGCCAGAGTCTGTTGGTGAGAAAATCCAGTGCTCACAAGAGACAAAGTCTTGTTAGGGAGGAAGGGGTAGGGTAGGTCCTCCGGATTCTGGGGGGCTGCTGGCTGCAGGACACACAGGATTTCGCTGGAGCAGGTCGAGGTTGGGACAGACCGGTAGGGCTGGGGCTAAGTCAGTTATGGTCTTCCTCTTCTTCCTACAGCTTGGCTCTTTGATCGTTCTTCTTTCTTCTTGTCTGAGGAGGCATGGTACAGGGTTGTCCATAAATACTAAATTAAGAGTGTTTCAGATAGGTACAGGTTGAGACCAATGGGTCCCTTCTTTGGGGTGGGTACACCCCCTATTATGCCACCATACAGTGGGAGGGGGCATAAGCCTCACTCTGGTTGGCTGGGTCCCGCCATCTTCAAGGTGGCGGGAACTGAGAGTTATGTTTCCCCTCGCCTCCCCCACCGGAGGGGTGGGGTTGGCAAACGTGGGTACACCTCTCCTCTTATCTTGGTTTCCCCGCTGATTCTCCAACCCAAAGTGGGTGGGTCAGAACCGGTGAGGGCCAGTTGCAGGAAGCAGCTAGTGGCTGGGTCAGCTCACAAAGGCGGTCAAGCCTTTGAACCTTCTCCTTCATGGATCCTGCTCATCCTGGGGAAAGAGGCTTGGCACCTCTGCCCAGGATGTGCTCTGTCTCAGGACACTAGGGCAGGAGGATCTCGACCCTGCAGTCCTGAAACATGTCTGGGGGTGGCAGCTGGCGAGCACCCAGGACACGAGTCAGGTCGTTTTTCAGGAGGCATCTCTAAGATGCCCTGGTGTGTGTAGTTTGCATTAAATCCCACACTGGCATCAGTGTGGGTTTAATGTGCTGAGAAGTTTGATATCAAACTACCTAGTTTTCAGTAAAGCCATTATGGTGCTGTGGAGTTCATATTGGGAAACTCCCAGACCATATACTCTTTATGGCTTTACTGCATTTACAATATCTAAGATTGGACTTAGACATTGTAGGGGTACAGGGCTCATGCACCTGTACCCTCACCAGTGGCATAGTGCACCTAGCTAGAGGGGTGGCTGACCTATGCCACAGGCAATGGGTTGTAGGCATGGCACACAGGGGTGTGTTCCATGTTGACTCTTCATTTTGTTCTGCACCAAGACGCACAGCCTGTAATTGCAGTGTGTGAGTGCCAAAGTACAAGGCCTCTAAGGGTGGCACTAAATAAGCTGCAGCCCTTAGAGGCCTTCCCTTGTCACGGGGCCCTTGGTACCCAGGGTACCGTTTACAAGAGACTTGCATATTTCCAGAGAGTTGGCAATTGATTGTGCAACAGTACAGTTTTAGGGAAAGAACATAAGCCCAGAGTACCAGGTTGGCAGGAACCATGGGCACACTAAGTCAAAAGAACATCAACATCAGGCAAATAGTGTGTGTGGTGGGGGGGGGGGGGGGGGGGGGGGGGGCAACCATGATAAAAGGGGCACTTTCCTACAACCCCCCCCCCCAAAAAAGAAAGAGGGTGAGACTACCATTTCCCTAGAGATTCCTAACTGTCTAAATGGAAGAATCTGGGAAGTCCATCTGCATTGGCATGAGCAGTCCCAGGTCTATGTTCCAATGTAAAGTCCATTCCCTGTAGGGAGAAGGACCACCTCAAAAGTTTGGGATTTTCACCTTTCTTTTGCATTATCCATTTGAGAGGTCTGTGGTCAGTTACATACATACATTGGTACATACATAGGTATTTTACTGCACGATTAATTAAAATCTTTAAAATGCAACTACAAAAAGACAGTATAAAGTGCATTATTTCCAAAAGTAAAAAATATGGGGTAGCATACTTTTAATCTAGATAAAATATTAAAACATCAGGTTATCATCTGTAGAGGCATTAGAGGTAAAATAATGTACATGGCTTTTAGAATCATAGTTCTAAAGGGTTGTTGTCGACCAGCATAGCTTTTGCGGCTTCATAAATCGTGCTGCGAGCTGTGAAGAGTCACCTTTCATGCACTCTACTAGGGTGGCATGACATGTCCGTACATTAAAAATACGCCAAATGGGGCGAAACCAATAGATTCTCAGGGGGCGTAATTTCTCACAGATACATAATATGTGGATTAGTGTTTCCTCTTCTCCCCCACATGCTCGACATAGTATTCTTGCTGTTTCTTCGTACCGCTGGCCGCGCTTATATGCCATTAATGGGATCGAGCCGAACCGTAGCCTCATTAACTGGCGCTTCATTTCTGGCTTGAGAAGACAGGTAATATGGCAGGCCCCCCACTGCAGTATAGATCTGATGCCCAGCCTCCATGCTTAAATTTTTTCAATTTTTTATTTATTTTTGAGTTTTTGCATCGCAGTCCGCCGACATTATTTTCGCTTGTTTGGTTAAAAGCTTAACTGCTGCCAATATGGGTATGTGCGTGGACCATATTTCTCGGGCTGCCAGTGTATCAAGAGAGTGTGTTAAAAAGTCATGCCAGGTTGATTCAGTGTCATTTATCATTTGGAAAATAAGAGTTTTTAGCTAATTATCACAAGCTTGTTTGGTTTTCAGGCAGTACGCTATAAACCTGGCTTTTAGCAACCATTTTTGAGATGTCAGGTTAAATTCCATGCAGATTTGTGCGTGAGAAGTAGAGGTAGGTAGAAAAAATAATTTGCGAACACAGGCAGACTGAGCTCTATCCAGCCACAATGACATCTTGTCTTTATAGGCTATTGCGCCATGAGCCACTGATGGTAAAAATGTTGCCCTCGTTGCTTGAATTAGGAGAGTAAGGTCGGGAGAGGTCAGGGTATCCCTAGCTCTGCTCTGCAAAAAGCCCCCTCCAGCGAATGTGCCAAACCTTGCATTACGGCAATATGTGCTGACTACCTTCCTTTATGGTCGAACCAGACTCCCAGGTACTTATATGATGTAACTATCTCGATAGGTTTACCGCCGTTATGCCATGCGCCTCTCCTTTTTTTTTGCCTTGATATTATCATCGCCTTTGTTTTTGCAGTGTTTATTGTAAGGTGATTTGTTTTGCAGTATAATGGCAGTTGTTGAGGCATCCTAGTCCAGCCTAGCCTGGATCTTGGACTGTAGGGGTTGCACTTGGCCTCCACCAACAAGGTGGCCCAAGTATACAACTGTGCCCTGCCATACCTGACATTTGGATGCCTTAATAGTTAGGCCTGCAGTTTGCAAGGCCTGTAAACGTTCCCTACCTGGACCAGGTTATCCTGACCAGTGGAGATAAAGACAGCAATATCATCAAGGTATGCTGCACTAAAGGCCTCCAATACAGCAAGGACTTGAGAGTGGTGGAGGGAAAAAACATGAAAGATTTCACACCGCACAATCCAGGCCGAGGGCTGGAAAGAACACATGACATATGAGCATACCGCCCAATCCAGAGAATGGGCGGAGTAGCAATGAAAATAGATGAAGCATTCTGTGTCGGAATGAAAAGAAAATGTCACCCTGCCGAAGGGCAAGCCACCCAGAGGGAGGCGAGTATAGAGAGCCCAACCTGAAAAGGTCCTTGCAGAGCGGGGAGGACGAGCGGGCATTAAGGAATCTACGGCTAGACTATGTCTCTACCAGATACTCGTTCATCTGATGGAGACGTCTAGCCGCAGATTCCTTACCTTAGAATAGATACCAAAGACATACCCGTAGAGGAGGCGGGTCTGCGAATGAACCCCACCAAAGTCCAGAGAGAACTTAGCCGCCAATAATGTGACTAAAACAGTGCCGTCAATCATGTGAAGAAGCACAGTGGGGACAGTAAGGTCAGCACAGCTAACCCCGAGACCATGAAGCTCTGAAGAGAGCGGAGAATAATGGAAGGCAAAGGTACCACAAGCCGACACAAACAGCATGAAAAACCCTTTTGTGTATATTGGGTCGATAGAGGGAAAGCACAGGACCAGAATGCCTGTGCTGGAGCAAGAATCCAAAACTTCGAAAGGGAATATGAACCAAGCCTAGGGCCTGAGGGATCCGCAGGATACGAGGTGTCGACAGAATGCAAAAAAGCGTGTACCGGTCGACTAGGCAAAACAGTGGAAAAAACCCTGTTGAACCTGCACCTGTAAAGATACAGGGGGCAACGGAGGCAAGAGGAGGACTCCTGCCCAGCAAGTGCCGGTATGGAACAAGAAAACGCATTCTAGATATGCTGGAGTTAAAATGAATCTCATCACACCGCCAGAAGTGGAAATGGACCTAGGGTTTGAGAAATCCACCAGATGCAATTTGTCGCTTGTAAGCAAAACCCAGAGAGATAGCAACCGGTATGACAGATAGCGCATACTGGCCCAGTATGTAGAATAGCGGAAGAAGCCCTGTTTAACCTGCATCAGCTAGACACATGTGACAACATTGACAGGCGACCAATCCATGGGTAGTAGGCTGGTAGTAAAATAGAAGACACGCCAAGACATAGGGGGTCTGGTATAACCGGCAAAAGAGACAATGACACACAGCCTAGTATCAAAGTAGGAGCGACACTGGAAGATAGCTAAGCATACCGGAAGGCACCTAAGCACATCGTGTGGATGTTGGAACAGCACGAAGAAAGGAAAGACCTTCTGCAGGGCAGCGTGAGCAGCTCAGATGCGCACGACATGAAGAGGACAACAGCCCAAAAGGGACACCAGGCAGCTGGGCACCACATAGAGGTGGTGGCACAAGCAGACCGGGCCAGTGACCACGGACGCCACGGGAAGGAAAAAGCCTGCATGCATCCTCTGTGCATGACAGAGCAGATACAGATGAGAAAGAAAGAAACTGGATAAGGTAATGAGCAACATCCTCCCCTTGCCCGGGAGGAACCACGGTCCCCTACAAGCCAGGTGGGAGAGAACCGGGAACAACAGGGGAAACAGTCAGGATCAATGTAAGTGCGCCGGATCAAGTGGAAAAAACTGCTGTAGGAGAAGTGGTCAGAAAGAGAGGCCGCATACAGCAGAGATATAAATGCTAATAAAGTACCTTGGAGGACGAGCCCAATAGGGGCAGCGTGCCCAAGTCTGGACTAAGAGTACTAAGCATTACCGTACAGCGGCGGAGAAAGCGTGAGCAGTAAAAGCAGGGTGAGAAGCACGACTGCCAAGCGGGACCAAATGCACCCGAAGTGCGATAGAGTGATGCTTACAGTAGGATCGCACGAGAAAAGACAGAGAGGACCTCCACGAAGGATGTCCACGAGGAATACTCCATAGGAGCGTACTAAGGCAAAAGTGTCTGAACTGGGGTGGCAGAGTGGGCTAAAGAACGGTGATGGATTAAACCCAGATCTTTTGACTGGGTGTGAGTGTTTGATTGGTTCAGATGCTCCGTACATCACTACCCCCTTTTGTACCGCTTTGTTCGCCATAAGTTGGCAGGGTATGCTCAGACGTGAGTCCCTTGCTCACTTTGCCACTGGATTCAAGCAAGCCTGGCTGAAGACGGCTGAAATGCCAGAAACCGGTCCTAGGAAGCTTATTTCCGGTCCAGGAAAGGCATGGCTTGGCAGTTCGGGCTGGACTGTTCCCATGAGGCACAGGGTCAGACTGATTTGCATATGGCCATGTCTGAACTGGGGCGGCAGAGTGGGCTAAAGAACGGTGATGGATCAAACCCAGATCTGTTGACTGAGTGTGAGTGTTTGATTGGTTCAGATGCTCCGTCCATCACCACCCCCTTTTGTACCGCTTTGTTCGCCATAAGTTGGCTGGGTATGCTCAGACGGGAGTCCCTTGCTCACTTTGCCACTGAATTCAAGCAAGCCTGGCTGAAGACGGCTGAAATGCCAGAAACCAGTCCTAGGAAACTTGTTTCCGGTCCAGGGAAGGCATGGCTTGGCAGTTCGGGCTGGACTGTTCCCATGAGGCACAGGGTCAGACTGATTTGCATATGGCCATGTCTGAACTGGGGTGGCAGAGTGGGCTAAAGAACGGTGATGGATTAAACCCAGATCTTTTGACTGGGTGTGAGTGTTTGATTGGTTCAGATGCTCCGTCCATCACTACCCCCTTTTGTACCGGGTTCCCTTACCTGGCATGGAGCGAGAGGAGCGGGCGCCAGCAGTACGCGCATAGAGGGAAGACCTCTGTGCTCGACGCTTGTGCTTACCTGCCTTTGGACGACGTTCGCGGCAACAACCTCGGGAACGATCCTGAGAGGCAGAGCAGCGACGCGAAGGTGCTGGACCAGACAACCATGCGGCCAGCAGTTTCATACGACGCTTTCTCAGGGACTTGGGCTTCATCCTCTAACAGGCGTCGCTTGGAGTCGTGGTGCACACCGAGGCACCACATACACACAAGGTGCAGGTCAGTGACAGACATCTGAAGCGAACAGGCTTCACAAGCCTTAAAGCCTGAAGGCATAGGGCACTGCTCCGGAGACACTGAAGGTGTAGAGAGCTGCTGGTTTTCCAGGATCCGCGTTGCGATGTGGAAAAGGAGAAAACGGACGTCAGAGTGCCGGGAGGGGCATATATGGCTCCGCTGACGTTAGGGTGGAGTTGTGCAGATCCTCCCCCCCCCCCCCAGCCCCCGCGGAGAGGTAGTGCTGCATAAAGTATTCCGGATCCAGTCTGACGCCCGGGGATATTCTAAGTTAAGGAATCAGGGGCTAGACATCGTTCAGATACAACCTACAGTACTAACAATAGTAAATCAACTGTACTGTTGGATTTGATTGCCTAGATACATGCGATGAACATTTGAAAATAAAGAAGAAGAACATGGTTAAGTCAGCCCTGTCATGGAAAAGCTTTAGGGGGTTCACATGGATCACCCTCTTGGGTATCCTGCTTGTGCTCAGGTCCACCAAATAGGTGACCTAACTTTTCTTTTCTACTAGTGGCCCTTACCCCTATCTATTTGTCCTTGAGGGACCTTGGTGCCACAGGCTTCTAAACTCACACCTTTTTCCTTGGTTGGAATTCCACCCGTGCAGCTTTTTTGGTCATACCAGTGCTTCCGGAGCTCCTGGCTAGCCTTAAGATTTTTTGAAGCTTTTTCCATGTACTCTGTCATTCTGGACCTTAGGCCTAGTACATAGTCCACAATATCTTGTTTGGGTTCTTGGACAGGCTTCTCCCAACCCTCTTTAACAAGACAGAGTGATTCCCTAACAGAGTGGCCAAACAGAAGTTCAAAGGGTAAAATACCTTACTCCGTCTTCTGAGACACCTTCCTGTAGGCAAAAAGCAAGCATGGCAAAAGGGCATCCCCTCTCCTTTGGAGTTTTTTACGGAGTCCCCTGATCACGCCTTTCAATGTCTTGTTAAACCTTCAACAAGGCCATTGGTTTGTGGATGATTGGGAGTAGTTAACTTGTACTGCACTCCACACTCATTCCATATGTGTTTGAGGTATGCAGACATGAAGGTTGACCCTCTGTCTGACACCACGCCTTAGGAAACCCTACCCTGGTGAAGACACCAATGAGGGCCTTGGCTACTGCAGGAGCTGTAGAAGTCCTAAGGGGAATTGCTTCAGGATACCCGGTGGCATGATCCACTACCACAAGTATCAATTTGTTTCCTGATGCTGTGGACAGTTCTAGTGGACCCACTATGTCCACACCTACCCTTTAAAGTGGGACCCCAAACACTGGTAGTGGAATTTAGTGGGCACTAAGATCTGATCAACTTTACCTTGCAAATATCCCCAGAGTAAAGAAGGCACGAACAGGCGGACGTCTCTTCTCTTTCAACGCCCCAAAACTCTGGAACTCCCTCCCCCTCAATGTCCAGATAGAATCCAATCTTTTGAAGTTCCGCAAGCTCCTGAAAACGTTCCTCTTTCCCTAAAGCTTCTGTTCCTCTGCCAAAATCTATACCCATAGCGCTGGGACGCCCACGGGTAGCCATGCGCTCTACAAATCCAATTAAATTCCATTCCATTCCATTCGGGTGTCCACCTGTTTTGCCACTGGCTTAACAGGTGACACATAAGCTGACAAACTCCTTCACTTTCTGGGACAACTGGGGCCAGTAAAAATGGCTAATTAGCCTGTCCCAAGTCTTGGTCTGGCCAAGATGCCGGGTCAGGTGGATGTCCTGGGCAAAAGTGTGTAAAAACTCTCTGAACATCTGAGGCAATACCACTCTCCTAGTGGCACCAGCGTTGGGGACTCTGACCTAAGTATACAGAGTCTATCCTACCAATAGGCTCTGTGGGAACACCTAACATCTCCCTTTTCCTGTGCAGCAGCTTTCTGGCTCTGGCCTTCAAGAGTTGGACAGGTCTGCTGTCCAAGGCACAGCTGTTCACTAGTGGGTCCCCCTGGGACTAAGAGCTCAACCTGGTAAGGGTCAAGTTCCATTGGCTCAGGTCCCTCTGGGGGTGACAAGTCCTCTCCCAGAGGAGAGGGGTCCTGATTCTTTTGCTGTTCAGAAGCTGGTTTTCCAGTCTTCATGCCTTTCCTCCTAGAAGGTTGGGCCATTCTTCCAGGCTCCAACACTTCTTTTTCACCCTGTGCTCTAGTGTTAACATACGAGTTACTTACCTTCGGTAACGATGTATCTGGTAGAGACGATTCTAGCCGCAGATTCCTTCACGTAGAATTATCCCCAGGCATGAGACTGGATCTGGAAACTTTTTGCCACAGCGTCCCTGCTCCCCTGGGGGCGGGGCGACACCACGCTACTCCGCCCAGGCGTCGTCCGCTACATGACGTCAGCGAGGTCACATAAGCCCCACCCCGGCACGCCTACGTCAGTTTTCTTCGGAGAACTTTTCCGCGCCGCAAAGTGGAGCCACCAGGCACAACTGTGGGAGTATGGGAACAGTGTGCCAAGAGTAGAAAAAAAGGGAATGGAGACAAGCGACACCTTAAGGAGCAGTGCAACACTGTAGTACCCAAAAGCAGGGGCAGAATAAAGAACAGAGCCCTGAGCAGCCACACTGCCAGTATGTAAACAGCCATCCCCCTCCTCCAAGGGAGAAAGGGAACATATGTGAAAAGTCATGACACCAGCAGCAGGCCCACAACCCCCACCCGGAAACAGGGCAGGGGACCGAGCCCCAAGACAGACAGGAACAACAAAACTCCAAGCCACCCCAGCACAGAGGGCAACCATTCCCCAAGCAAAAGGGCAAGGGATGGCCATAGGAACCCAACACAGAGGACAGCAGAGGAACTAGGACCCCTAGCAGCAAGAGGGAGGGAGGGGAGGGCAGAGATTGAAGACAAACCCCCACCCCCCAAACCTGGAGCAGCCAGAGTAGCGGTGTGCACAGTAGCACAACAAACACATCCTCCAAAGAAACCAAAGAGGAGGAAGGTACAGCAACAAGACGGAGCAACCCGTCAAGAGCGAAAGAATGCACTCACAGCAGACACAGCCCCCCACCGGGAGGCGAGTGCCGAGACCAACCAAAGGGTCCTCGCAGAACGGGGAGGAAGGGCGGGCTGTGAAGGAATCTGCGTCTAGAATCGGCTCTACCAGATACATCGTTACCGAAGGAAAGTAACTCGTGCATCTGATAGAGACTTCTATCCGCAGATTCCTTCACGTAGAAAAGATATCCTAGCAATACCCACGGGGAAGGAGGGTCTGCGAAAGGACCCCACCAGCCAGGACAAGGCAGAGGGTCCCACAGGGGACCAAACCTGCGGGCCAGGTAAGTAACCTGGTCCCTCCCAGGCAAGAGGAGCCCCCACGAGCAGAACACCACCGACCCCCAGAGGGATGGAAGAAGAAGAAAGAAGAGGCCCTCACACTCACAACAGAGGAACCAAGGGCAAGGCCAGAGAAGCCAAAGTACCCCACACCCCACCAAGGCAACAAAGCTTCCATCCAAAGCCAAGGGGAGAAGCTCAGAGGGCCCAAGGAAACGAAGCAAAAGAAGGCGAGCCCACCCCAGATGGAAGGCAACAGGCCAGGCAGAGCGGCGCCAACAGACATAAGCCGCCAGAAGCAAAAAAAAAAAAAAAACAGCCCGGGACCCCAGGAAGACCGGGCGGGCGACGCCTGACAAGGGAAAGCACAGAATCATCCCAGCCCCCAGGACAGGAGCAGGAAGGTGAGGAAATGGCCAGGCACACCACCACAAGGGGCTGCACACCAATGTGCGAAGTTGGCCTGATATATGATGCTCACTAGTTCTAGTGATCACCTTGTATCAGTCCAAACAACCCTTATGGTGATTGGTTGTAAGTCAACCTTATAGACCAGCTATCCTAATGGTAGCATGGACAAAGCAGTCTTAGGCTAAACTCTTTTGGCATGTGAAGCCAGCTGTTTTACCACCATATAACCCCTTGAATACCAGATGAAAGGACACCACACAGGTTGTTATGAAAATAAACAGTATATTTATTAATAACAACACCTCTGAACTCTTTATGAGGTCAGAGGGCTAAGCACATGACAATCTCTTAAGAAAAATACGATAAGTTGGACAAAATTACAATGGTGCCCTAGGGGCACGAAAAACCATATACTAAGTAAGTGGAATGTGAAAGTCGATAAAAGGAATGGAGCTGTCCAGAGGCTGTAGGATCGATGGGACCACGCTATACTAACTCTAGATAAGTAATAGGAGGCCCACGGAACGTGTGTGCAGAGTGTGAACTCACACGCGAGATGCATAACAACGTCTATGGACAGTACAGTTCAAGTAAAAGGTAAGTACGGACAATCCTGACTAGTTAGGACAACAACGACTGTGGAATTGGACACTAGGACAGTTAGACTACCCTTGAGCACCGAAATGCTCTCGTTACCTCACCCACGGGCTGCGGGTGCATAGGTGCCAAAGTGTGTCGGGTTCTCGCGTTGAAGTCAATGGAGCCTGAAAGAAAAGATGCTGCAGGCGACCAGGAGGAAGATGTCCGGTGCGATCCAAGGGTGGATCGGTGAAGAAGAGGACCTGAAAGCAGAGGGGACAGTGTTCAAAGTCACTAGCCAGTGACCGGTGTGGAACCAGGAAGGAACCAGATGCTGTCGTCGCGATCAGGTGAAGAGTGGACGCTTGACTCTGCAGCCACGTGGACCAGGAGGTGTCTTCGACGACCAGGATGGAGGCACGAGCTGTCCCACGCAGGCTCTCGCTGTCGGCGGTGTCGGATCCGGGATTGGAGTCAACAGGCCTTGGCAAAGGAAACCCACGCAGTAAGTGGAAAAGACATCTGGTGCGGACTAGGAGAGTCCGGGGTGCCCCTCTTTTGGAAAGGAGCAAGGGCCAGTCTGGAGCAACCAGACCAGCAGCAAAGATTTCAAAGTTCGTCGTCTAGGAGGCCACTAGCCAGCCGGCAAGTGACCAGACAACGCGTCGAGCAGCAAACAAGCAGAAGGCCCCCACGCAGATCTCGTGGATGCTGGAGGGCTGATCTTCGGTGCAGGGGCTGCTCGGGACTGGGGCTTCTCAATCCCCAAAGCACTTGGTCGAGTTTACCTCGGGAGTCGTGCTGGAAGCGAAGTGCAGTTTCTTTCAAGATGGCCGGGCCCACGTGTATCGTCGCACCCACGGGTCTCAGCTTTGCTGCAGATGTGAGTTGAGGTCGGAGAGGTCTGGGAATCCGGGTCTCGTCGGGCTCTGAAGTCTGGATCCTCGAGGGAAGACGACAAAGTGAAGCCGCTGGACGCTTGATGGTGCCTGCAGTTGCAGGGTGGACACTCCTTGCCCACAAGGGAGATTTCTTCAGTCTTCTGTGTAGCAGAACGTCGAAGTCCAGAGTTTCTTCTTGTAGAGTAGTTCAGGATTAATCTAATTTGGAATGGGACCAGCTCCTACCTTTATCCTGCTAAAGGGAGCTGTACTGGTGACTAGGTCCCTCCCCTGGGTGGGACCAGGAAGGGGGGTGGTTACACCCCCTATCCTTTGTCCGGTTTCCCGCCAGAGCTGGGGCTGGAGTGCCCCAGCAACTGGTTTGAACCGGTGTATGCACAGGGCACCTTGTGTGCCCCAGGCATGTCTCATTCCTTTCAGGCCTATCCTACCCAATACACAAAATCCTGTCTGGGGTGGTGCTAGCACCTCCCAAGGCAGGAAACCCTTTGTCCAAGCCACCCTCGCTGGAAGGACTCCCAGCAGCAGGAGGTCAGACTTGTGTCTGTAGTGGCAGCATCCATTTTGTGATGCCAAGGCTCGAGTTAACTTTAACCGGGGTTCACAGTTACATACATGTCGTGTCCCTCTAGAAGGGTGGAATGCTACCCCCGTCGCCAGAATTGGCGAGGGGGTAGTATTCCAATTCGTATGACACCTTACTCGACATGTTTTGATAATGTTATACCAGAGTTGGCATTTAACCGCGAGGTTGATAATGCACTTAAGAGTATATGGTATAGCGTTATCATGGAACAGCTATTAGGACTTGGTTCCGCAAGCTGCAAACGGGCTCAGCTCATGCCAGAGCACCTCACATAATTCCAAGCACTCTGCCTTCAGGATTGATAAGGCCTTCCATAGGAGTGACTGATAGGAATATATGTGTCCATTTTAGGGTTAGATATAGGTATACTATATCTATAGCAAAGGGTGATTACACCCTCTTGCCCCAGCGGTCATGCAGCCAGTTGTGTCAGTTTGGATGGCCAGCCAGGGGTGGCATAATACATGCTTCAGCCCCTGGTAGGCCCTGGGTACACCTATGCCCTGGGTACAGGGACTGATAAGGTGGCCCAGTACCAATTGGTAAATGCACCTAAAGTACATGGTTGTAAATTTAGAGAGAGAACAGCTAGGCTGTGGGTCTGATTAGCAGGCCCACAGCCAGGGAAAGTCGTAAACCAGTGAAGCAAAAAGCAAAAATCTGGGGTGACCATAGGATTGCAGACCCCACTCTCCTACACCGACTCCAAGAAGCAAAGCAACATACATAAACCCCATGGAGAACAGGCACCCAAAGGCTACCGGAACTCCCTAGCAGAGGGCAAGCTATATAACAGCTACCACTACCCCACATAGGGTACGTTCAGTCCCAAGGCATGGGAACCCTCTTTGGAAGAACTTCAGCAGCATAGGATAAAAAACAAAAGTAAAACAGGGAAAAAAAACAGCGGAAGGCTTGGCAGGCAGCCTAAGAGAAAAACAGAAGGCCTAATCTCAGAGCCAAGTCTGTGCAGATAACGCCAGCAAAACACACACAGTCAACAAAGGGCGGTCCAGCAGCCAACAACGCCAAAGTCCCAGCAAGGAGGACTTGAAAGGCCAGAAAACACACTTCACAGCAAGGGTAACCGGCCCAAAGAAGGTCCAGAACCAGCTCAATTCAGCAGTCACTGAAGAGGGGAAGGAGGAGGAGGAGGATAAGGCGGAGGAGGACAGAGTCCAGCCAGGAATCTTTGGATGGCGGAGTCCGCAGGGGCATGGAATAACAGGCTGCCATCAATTGATACGGAAGATCAATCAGCCACTTCCGAAAGTTTTCAGGGAACACGCCGTCCCGAAGCCAAGCATGGCGACAGAGGGCGACTGAGGAAGCCATGGCCCGGTCCAGCACCTGCGAGATGTCCAGAGCGGAGCAGAGAATAAACGCCGCTAGCTCCCGGCCATCCAACGCATGATGCCATAAGTCCACCTGAACAGTCTCCTGGGAAGCTGCGGACCCAAAGGACTCAGCTGAGTTCCACAAACAAGAGGGAGCCCTAGCCAGCACACACAAGGTGTTCAGGGCCCGCAGGGCAGCGCTGGCTGAGGCGAACATGTTGCGCCCCCAAGAGTCCAGCCAGTGGGCCTCCCTGGATGGCGGAGTCAACAGTGGCAGGAAGGAAGGAAAAGCAGTCCGCAAAAATGGACTTGAGGCAGAGGGGTGGAGGGAAAGACATGCAGGGTCACTTGGTGACTGAAGGTGCTGGTGCAGAAGGGGTTGGGGCACCGGATCCCCTGAGGCGGGGCACCTCCAAGTCCCCATCGGGGAAGAAAGGAGCAAACCCTCAAAGGAAAGCAACAGCTCCCTCCCACCAGAGCCCTAGTGGAGAACCTCCAAGAGATGGTCCGCCGTGAAATGAGCAAACGGGTCACCCATGCGCAGGATACCCACGGCCGTGGACATTGCGTTAGCGAAGGCTGCATTCGCCTCCATAGGGCCCCGCGGTGGAGAAAGCAGCTCCTCCGTGGGAGACGGCTGCAAACTAAGGCGGCCGTCCCCGAAGCAAAGGCCAGACCTGGAAGTCAGAAGGAACCGAAGAATGGGGAATCTGCTGCTCCTCCGATGAAGACTTCGGCCTCAGAAATGGCGGGGAGTGTATAACGTAGCTGTATAAACGCGTTCTTAGAACTGCCACAGAAAAGAAACAGAAGGCTGCGTAGGGGCCATGGATGCAACTAGCACCAATTATATGAGCTCACAAATTAAAAGAAGCTCACATTGCTATGTAAAACCGTTGTTAAACCTGCAACAATAAAGACACATAAAGCTTCGTGTGGGCCATGGCTCCAACTAGTGCAACTAATTATTTAAAGCTGACTCAAGTTGCTCTATACTCGTGTTGGTAAAACTGCCACAACAGAGAAGAACCATAAAGCTGCCAGCCAGCGCACCCGATTAATCTTACAATTTTAAAGTGGCTTAAGTTGCTCTTAATTAGCAGCAGTTATGTGCAAAGAGCGCTCATCCCGCGACTCACCCACCACTTGCAGGCGACACAGTACTGCGTCGGGACACACAGTTTGGAAAGCTCTGATCTAAGGGATGTCCAGCATTGCTGCATGGGTTTTCAATTCTACCTCCAGGTCGTTTCCTAGCAGACAGGCATCTGGAAGTTTTGGAGAGTCTACTACCTGTTTCAGGCCAATAAGCACTCCCCCCCCCTCCACTCCCCCCGAACAAATGTCTAAAGTTACCATAGTTAGTAGTAACACTGTCAGCATTGGTGACTGGTATGAGTTTCCAATCAGGTATTGCTCTGGGGAAACCAGCGTGTCACTCACCATGGTGACACTGGCACCTGTATCCCTCAGGACTGCTATACTAGGACCAATTATCCAGGGGTATTGCAAATACCTCTTTACGTTGTGAGGCCACACAGGTAAAGTGGCAAACTCATTGATTATAACTGCTTCAGTGTGAACTCTTGATTTCCTCTGGGCACATTGTTGATCCCATCTGGAGATTGGCTCTACCAGAACTAACTGGAGGAAAACTGGGGGGCTTCTTATTACGACAAGTAGCAACTCCAGTTAAATGTCTCAACTTTTTACGGTTGAAACACCAGGCCTTCTGGGGATAAAAGTTCATCCCTTTGTACATACCATTGGACTGGGAAGAGTTTTGGGACCCAACCCCGAGCAGGTTTCTGGGGATCTTTTGAAGACTCTTGGTTTTTGTCTTTGGGGTTCTCACCCCCCCTTTCCCCTGGGGCTGTTTGGTAACCCTTTTCCATTGTTCACCCCCAGTGTTTTTTTGTTACCCTAGTCTTGACCAAGTGGTCTGCCTTCTTTCTCAATTCCCGGGGAGAAATTAGACCTAGGTCTACAAGATGTTGATGCAGCTTTTCATTAGTGCAATTACTTAAAATATGTTCCTTCATAAACAGATTGTAAAGTCCATTGAAATCATGCACATTATTTCCAGTTAATTATCCATCTAGTGTCTTAACTGAGTAGTCTACAAAGTTAATCCATGACTGGTTTTGTGAGCCCCCTGAATCTAATTATATACTCCTTAGTTGTGAGCCCGAAGCATTCAATCAGAGTGTTCTTCATAAGGTCATAGGACCCAGCAACTGCCCCAGTAAGGATTAGGAGTCTGTCCCTGCAGTTACCAGTGAACAGTTCCCAAATAGAGAGCCCCCCCCAGTGTGACTTCCTCACCTTTCTCATTTCACAAGCCCTTTCAAAAGGTGTGAAGCATTTGGTGCTGTAATCACCTTCCTCAAATTTGGGGACAATCCCTTTGGGGATTTTGGGATCATAAGATTGCTCTCTGTACATATTTATTAATTTGCTGCCAGCATTGATGGAAGCTAAGCCCATCTCTGCTCTTTCTTTTTCTAGAGCCAGGAGTCTGGTCTCTAGGTCTAATCTTTTGGTCAACCTCACTAAGAGGTTGGCCTCTTCATTGAGGCCTTATGGGCTTTCCCACGCTTCAGGAATCCTATGGCATTATTTGGCAGTTGCGCACTGGGTGATGCGACCGTGGATCCGACCGCATGCTAGCAGAACCCTGACGCCTCTCAAAAAATGGCTTCTCACGAGATATTCAGACAAGAAAATACTCTCACATTTACACGTTTTTAAATACAATGCACTCCCCGCTGCGATCACCAGGGCAGGACAGATGGGAAAGGGAATGTGAGTTGCCCTTCACAGACAAGGAATTGAGCAACATACTACACCGAGCCCGAACTCCCGCTTTAAACACCGCCAGCAAGGAAATGTTCCTAAAAATCACCCATTACTGGTAACTTACACCAGCTTATTTATTTATTTATTTATTCAAAGTTTTATATAGCGCGAACAAGATCTTTACAGATATCAGAGCGCTTCACAGGGGGCAACAGGAGTGGGCAACAGGAGGGTGAATAAACATAATAATTGGGTACAGTATAGTAAACGCTAGCATGCTAGAATAGCAGTCATGTGCAGAGTCTTTGATCCAGCTACAATGTTGATCAGCAGGTACCAATAAACACTTAAAATAGACAATAATATAAAATGGTGCAGAGTCTTTGATCCAGCTGCAGAAGGAATCAGGAGGGCTCAGGCTAAAAGGAAATCTATATCACTTACTTAGAGATCCAGAGAACAAGGGATAGGGGCATCAGGGGGAGATTCAGCAAACTGATGTGCACCGTATAGTAATGGGTAGTAGGTGAGTAGCATAATAGGATCACAGTCATGCATGAGTATAAAGTTATTGGACCATCAAATAATCAATGTTACAAAATCGATGCAAAGTCTCTGAACTACAACAATAAGGTTCAGGTGAACTTGGCCATAAGGATGGCTTTCACTTCTTTCTTGAAGAGTGCAGTGGAGGAGATAAGCCTCGTTTCCGGAGGGAGTGCATTCCAGATCCTGGGTGCCATCCCTGAGAAGGAGCGTTTGTAAGTTTTTTCCTTACGGAATCTGCGAGGTTTCAGGAGCAGACTTTTTGCACTTCTATTGGATCTCGAGCCTCCTGATATAGACAACTTTTGAGTGAGGTAGTTGGGTGCCTTGAGGTGTATGGCCGCGTGTGTCATAACGGCAATTTTCAGCTGTATTCTGGCTTCAAAGGGAAGCCATTTCAGGGATTTCAAGTCAGGAGTTATATGAGAGTGTTTCCTTGAGCCAGTAATGAGTCTCGCGGCAGCATTCAAGGAGGCTCTTAGGGGTGCGGTTGTTGTTAGAGGGAGTCCGCTGAGGGCCACAATTCCGTAGTCTATGCGGGGGATGACTAGGGCTTGTACAGCAGTTTGGAAGTCCTTGGCTGGGAGGAAGGGTTTGAGTTTCCTCAAAGTGTTGATTTGAAAGTTAGCTCCTTTCGTTGCTTTGCTAATGTGCTGTTGCATATTGAGCTTTGCGTCAAGTGTGATGCCTAAGGATTTCGCAGAGTCCACGATGGTGGGTTGGACATTGAATGCTGTTAGGTGATTGAGCCAGATTTGGGTGGTGGTAGTTTTCGCAGGGGGTGATATCAGTAGGAACTCAGTTTTCAGCGCATTTAGTTTGAGGTGATTGTCGGCCAACCACGATTGGGTGTTTCTGAGTGTGTAGTTCAGAAGTTTGATATCTTCCGGGGATTGTACCTTTAAGTAAAGTTGAGTGTCATCGGCATACATATGGAAGTGTACATTGGATGCTTGGAGCAAGGAAGCAAGTGGTTCCATGATGAGGTTGAACAGCGTGGGTGAGAGGGAAGATCCTTGTGGGACGCCTAAATCTACTGGCACAGGTGAGGACAGCACATTGTTGATCTTGAACTTCTGAGACCGGTTGTGTAGGAAGGAAGTGAACCTGATAAGCTTATTCTGGTATTTAGGAGCTCCAATAGGTTCTCATGTTTGACCGTGTCAAATGCTGAGGAGAGGTCCAGGAGGATGAGGAGACAGGAGTCGTTGCGATCAAGGATTTGGAGGGCGTCATCAATTATGTGTGTCATGGCCGTTTCCGTGCTGTGTTTCGCTCGGAAGCCTGATTGATGAGGGTCGAGGAGTTCGAATCGGTCAATGTGTTTTGTTAGTTGGAGTTGCACACATTTTTCCAGTAGTTTGGCCAGAGTGGGGATATTGGTGATAGGGCGGTAATTGTTTAAGTCAGCCAGGTCTGCTGTAGGTTTCTTGAGTATGGGCGTGACTTGCCCCACCTTGAGGGAGTCTGGGATGAGACCTTGCTGAAGGGAGCTGTTAATGATTTTAGTCCAGAGTGGGAGGAGTACAGGGGTGAAGTCTCTTACAGCATTAGCAGGTAGGGGTCTGTGAGGTGATTAGAGGGTTTCAAGGTGCCGAGCAGCTTGTGTATTGCTTCTTCAGAGTAGGTGTCGAATGACGACCAGGATGCGTTATTTTTAGGTTGGGTGTCGGGTCTTTTGATGTGGCTCGGGTATCGACTTACATCATTAAGGAGGTCACACCTTATGTTGTCGGTCTTTAGCTTAAAGAAAGCAGAAAATTCTTCACAGTGTGGGATGTCGTTTGTTGTGTCGTTTGATAGTAAGGGTTGCGTCTTCGTTTGAGTTTTGACTAGTTCGAACAGTTTTCTTGGTCTGTTTTTTGCTTGGTCCAACTGAAGGCTGAAGAAGTCAGCTTTTGCACGCTTGATTTTCCTAAAGTAGGCATTTCTCTTGTTCTTAAGCGTTTTGCGATGCCGTGATGAGGGGTCAGATCTCCATGTGCGCTCTGCCATTCGCATAGCACGCCTGTCTTCATTGAGTCTGCCGTCATACCAAGGGTTCGAGATCTTAGTGGAGACTTTCTTTAGTTGCAGTGGGGCGGCTTCATTAATTATTGAGTTCATAGCGTTGAGGTAGTGGTCAGTCAGTGATTTAACATCAGAGGCGTCAGGAGGGGGAAGGAGGCGATTGGAGAGGTGGGGAGGCAGGGAGTTGGGGTTAAGATTCTTCATGTCCCTTTTCCAGATCTTGGATTTGGTGGGTTGAGCCGTGATAGGTTTGATTTTTTCCTTAATGAAGAAGGTGATAATGTGGTGGTCTGACCAATCACAAGGTTGGATTGCCCCTAGTTGGGTAGAGTCTTCGTTGGCGATGATGAGATCAAGTATGGGGCCTTTGTCATGTGTAGGGCTGTTGCATATTTGGGTGAGGTCAAGCGCGCTAAGGAAAGTTTTGAGACTATTCACCACTGCGTCTTTCTGATCGTTCCAGTGGAGATTGAAGTCACCCAGGTAGATTTGTGTGATCTGCCGACCAGCGTTGGATGAGATCGTGTCCATGAGTTGTTGGGTGAAGATGAGGTTATCCCCAGGTGGGTGATAGATGAGATGTAGAGCACATACTGGTTTGCCCTCGCTGGAGATATCAAGACAGAAGAGTTCACAAGACGTGAGGGAGGGGGAAGTGACTTTAACAACAGAGAGGCTGCTCCTGAATATGCATGCGATTCCCCCGCCCGTCTTGCTGGTCCTGTCGAGTCTAATGATGTGGTAGTTGGGGGGGTACTAGTATGTCCATAATAGGTGTAGAGGCATCAGTTAGCCAAGTTTCAGTCAAAATTGTTAGGTCAAGATCCATTGATGTGACGAGATCTGTAATGTTGGAGGAGTGCCTTTGGGCCGATCTGCAGTTGAGTAGGATGCATTTGAGTTTGGGGGTGAGAAGGGTGGTCGGGTGTTCTAGAGCGAGGGGTATTTTTTTGAGATTGTTGGGGACGGAGCCTCTGCTGCTTAGGGTTGGGTGCCTAATGGGATTTGTGAGAATTGTGGGTATGGGGCGTTGTGTGGACGCTGTGTGTTTTACCGGGCCAGGGCCAAATGAGCGGAGGAGGGTGTCTAAGTCATGATCCGACAGGAAGTTATGGGCGCGACGAGGGCGGTGTATGTTGTTGCGGTCGGGGATAGTGGGCCAACGTGGAGAGTATGCGCCCAGCCGTCTCACCCCTGGAGCGTGATGAGTGCGAGGGCCTGTGAGGAAGGTGTGGCGTTTGTTGGATACGGAGGTGTTGGTTGTAGGTCGGGGTTGTCTGGGGTGTGTGTGGAGAAATTCTTTGATGGTCTGGAGCTCGTCTTTGACTTGTAGGAGGGTTGTTAAAATCAGGTCCAGCGGTGGGTTGGGGCTAGCGTTGGAGATGAGGGCCGTGGCGTTGTTGACTAGGGAGCTGGAGAGCGAGCTGGTGACGGGGGGTGGGGTATGCAATCATTAGAGGAGTGTTCTGCGGTAATAGTGGGTGGGGTGGCAGTCGAAGGCTGGGAGATAATGTAGGCGAGGAGTGTGGGTGAAGACAGGGTAGGCTGGGACGAAGGGGCGGAGACGTCGGTGGGAGGCGATGCCGGTGAGTTGAAGGGAGAGTGAAGACTGAAGACAATAGGGGAGGTAGGAAGGTAGTGGGGGCTGAGTGTGTGGGGGGGGGAGAGAGGGGAGGATGTTAAGGTATGCTCTGTATGTCTGTTTGGGAGGGTGGAGAAGTGGGGCGTGAGAGTGGGGGGGGGAGATAGGGTGGGAGGGAGATCTGCCACGGGGGGGGGGGATATGTTCCGGGCGGTTGTGCGTTCAGCGAGACTCGTAGGAGGTGTGGGATGGGTGGGAGGAGGGGTGGGGGTAGGTGGGATGTGTGAAGGGGGACGATCTTCGTCAATGTGAGAGGGGTGTGGGGGGATTACGTTGGGTGTTTGACTAACTATAGCATTGGGGGTATGAGAGGGGTGTGTGTTATTCCGCTGTTGAGTTGGGCAGGGTGGGTTACATTGGGGAATGGAGTTGGGGGTTGTGGTGCATCCTGGTGTGTGTGAGGTGGGGGACCGTCCTTTGGTGATGTGTTCTAGGAAGGTAGGGAACAGGTGGTCGAGTCGGTCGAGATTCCTATCAGTGGCTTGGAATAGAATGATCCCGTTGTTGTAGATGGTGATGGTGGCTCTGCCTGGGAAGACTTGGGAAGGCGTAATAGAGAGCGTCAGGCCGTGAGCGGTTTTACTGGTGGTGGAGCTAGTGAGAATGGAGAGGAGCGCTTTCCTCCACTGTGCTCTACGCAGAGTGTGGAAGATGATATCGGTGCTCGTGGCTCCATTGACCTGTGAGAAGTAGGTGTCTACACACGGTGTTTCAGGGTGTGCCTTCAGGAAGTTGTGTTTGTAGCGTTTGGCGTTTTTTTGGAGAGCCCTGGTGGGTAGTTGATTTTGTATGTGTGCTCGCCTGTGCGTTCCATGATGGAAGAGGCGTAGGCAGAGGAGGGGGGGGGTGAAACGTGGGTGAGTTTGCGAGGTTGAGGGGCTGTAAGCCTAAGTGGTCTTAGGTATGAGCAGTGGATGGGGATGTCTAGTCTAAGTTGGCCGCCCCAGTGGATGACTAGTCAAAGATGGCCACCGGGATAACATATGGGGGACAGGGGTGGTAGTCCTTTCTCTGTTGTAGTTGTGCCTTAGAGAGACAGTTTCCCTCTCTGCTCTGGGGCATGTCGAGTTAGTCCATCATCTGTGTTCATTGGTGGGGAGGAGAGAGAGTAGACTCTGTGCTGCTCGGAGACGTGGAGGGAGACTTATCTCTGTTTTTGGTGACCTGTGACCACGTTGGTATGTAGCCTCATGGTCATCTGCTAGGCAGTGGAGGCGATTTATGGCTCCGCCATTTTATATGTAGTGGAGAGTGAGGGGTGGGAGGACCGCTAAGCTACGAGGGTAGTTTGCAAGCAGACTAAATATGTATGCTTCAGGGCAGAGACAGTAGAGCCGGCAGATTGAGAGAAACAAATAAAAGAATGCGTGCAAATACCTTCAGGGCTGTATTGAGGCAGTTCAGTTTATCACGTAGGACATAAGGCAGACTCAGGGCTTCATCCTGTAGAAGCGGGAAAAACTGTAGTCTCCAGGAACCATGAGAGTCTCCAAGGAGGGGGGGTGGGGGGGTGGGGGCAGTTTGGGCCGTCCACAATGCCTGCGCTGTGCAGATCCACGCTCGTTCTCCTATCTTTTGTTCGGCTCAGCTCCTGCCCCGTCTTTCCAATGATGTTATCGAGGGGGTGGTGGGGGGGCGGTGGGGAAGGACACCGAGTCACCTCGTTAGGACGCCAGTGCCCTCTCGTGCCAGGTCCCGAGCGCTGCGCCCAGTCCGAGTCTACAGGCTGGGCGGGGGCGCGCAGGCGATGCGTGCAAGGACAAGGACGCCTCCGCAGACCCCCGACGTGTCTAGAACGGGGTCCGCCAGCATGATGAGGGAGACCGAGGCAGTGGACGAATGCAGGCACACCCGCAACGGGCACCAGTCTTTCGATCCGAGTCACCCCACTCAGACCACATGCAGGGTGTCAGCGCCCGCGGCGGCGGTCCCAGGCAGACCAGACACCCTCGGTGCACCGCAGCCGCCCCGGTCGCGGCAACCAACACAGGCGCTAGTGTCCCACAGAGGGCTACGGGCGTCAAGCCTCCGCGCTGTGCCCTCCTGCCGATCAAGGGGCAGATCCCGGGCTGCACGGCAGAGGCTGCAGCCCTGATAGGCAGACTACCGGCGCCCTCAGAAAGCCCCGCAGGTCGCACGGAGGACAGCCACGCCAGCCCCCATAACAGGCTCGCCTCCACCGACCAGGGCTCAGTCGATGCTCCAATGAGAGCCGCAGGGGTCCAGCCGCCGCCCAGGGCTCCTTCGATGCTCCAGCGAGATCCGCAGGGGTCCAGCCGCCGCCCAGGGCTCCGTCGATGCTCCAGTGGGATCTGCAGGGGTCCAGCCGCCACCCAGGGCTCCGTCGATGCTCCAGTGGGATCCGCAGGGGTCCAGCCGCCGCCCAGGGCTCCGTCGATGCTCCAGTGGGATCTGCAGGGGTCCAGCCGCCGCCCAGGGCTCCGTCGATGCTCCAGTGGGATCTGCAGGGGTCCAGCCGCCACCCATGGCTCCGTCGATGCTCCAGTGGGATCTGCAGGGGTCCAGCCGCCACCCAGGGCTCCGTCGATGCTCCAACGAGATCTGCAGGGGTCCAGCCGCCAGAACTGCAGGTAACATTCAATAGATCCAATACTGTTTTGAAATCCAGTTACTTGTGTTACAACCCGTTACTTGTAGATAATCCAGTTACTTGTTTTCCTCGGAGTAGATGGGTGCTATCAGGGATAGATCCGTGACAGGGATCCCCAGCACTGGGAGCTCTGGGCTAGAGCTCCTACCAGGCGGCCATCTTGGCAGCTTAAATGGCAGTTTAGAATCCGACCGGGAGCGACCATTGCTGGCGGGACTGTGGCACTGCCCAAAGCATCAGCCCTTCTTGGAGGGTGTGTTAGAAGCCATAAACTCCATTTACATGATGGACATTCCGAGGTTCCCTAGTTATATATTACTAGGCCTCCCAAACCCTCTCACCTACCTGTTGCGGTCAACCAGAGGTAGAGCCATCACCCTTGCGCTTGGAGCTGCGAAACATCTCCTTCTTAGTAAATAGAGCACCACAGCCATCGAGTAGCACCTGGACACGTTAAACAAATTATGAAACATAATAGGCACGGAGAAATTAACTGCAGTGGCAGTGCAACACCTTTCCCTCTTCGACAGAATATGGCAGCCCGCCCTGACATACCTCGCTACTGAATTCCGGGAACTATTCTGTCCCTGCTAGCTCCACGTCCTGCATTTAATACCAGCAGAGGCGCCGGTAGAACACCAGGTCACCTGAACACACCCCGCAAACTTCTATACTACTGGGCAACTTTCTATCTTTCCTAGTTCCCTGTTCCTCCTTTTTACTCCTCTTGTTCACTGTACTCTACGCTGTACCCTCTGTGCATACTAGCCCTGCCTTCCCCATTATCCGATCACCAACGGTCGAGCGGATGTAGGTGGGTAGTATTGTACTAATATTTACGGTTAAATAGATAAAAACAGATTGAACCTTAAAATAAAACAAAGACATATTTGTGTACAAAATAGTTGGTCTGAGTTCAGTTTTTGAGTGTGTGACATAATATCTTACCTGAGTGTGTACAATAAATGCTTAACACTACCCTCTGATAAATCCTTACTGCTCACACTGCCACAAATAGAGAGTAAGGTATTATCTACTTTAACCACTGTAAGCCTTTTGGGATCCCCTGGACTCTGTGCACATTATACCTTACTTTGGTATGGTATATACAGAGCCAGATTCCTGCGTTGGTGGATCAGCGGTTGGATCTACAACTTCGCATTTGTTGGACTGACTTGGTTAACACCTGATCACACGACAAAACTCCTAAATTGTCTTTAGAATTCCAAATTTTTTTAATCAACAATTTTCTTTCAAATTCCTTAAAGTCTTGTTAAGTTGGTTTAATTCCCTTTAGAAGTTTCTAGAAAAATAAAAAACTCACCATAGTTCAGAATAAGATGGTTTTGAATTTTTTTCAGAATGTCTCTTAACAAGAACCCAACTGTTAGTGAAAACATACCAAATGGCGAGGAGCTGGATCTCACCCCTTACCTCCATCTAGAATTTAGGGAGTTAAGGTCTCTATGCAAACTTAAAAACATTGTCATGCAATCCCATCCTCTAAACAAAAGCTGCAGGAGCTGTTGGCAGGGTATGCTAAGGACCATCCCTCTGAGCAAGGTGGGGACCTTTCAGATAGGGAAGAAGATGTAAGGGATGAGGAAAACTCCCAACCCCCCTCACTTCCTAGGGAGAGCAGGGCCTCTGTGCCCCTGACTCCACGAATATTTCTCACAGCACCTAGATCTCACACATGTGGGTAGGGTACTTCTGAGCGTCAGGGTGTCAGGGTTCTGCAAGCATGCGGTCGGATCCACGGTCGCATCACCCAGTGCGCAACTGCCAAATAATGCCATAGGATTCCTGAAGCGTGGGAAAGCCCATAAGGCCCCCGGGTTCGAACAGGTCCTGATAAGTTTGCAATTGGCATCGTGCCTGAATAGAAATCCCCTCCACCGCCCCCCCCCCCCTCAATGCTGCAGGGGAAGTTTGGGGTGATATGGGTACAGAGAGCCAATGCTGTAGTTGGACACGATCCCACACACCAATGGTGGCCCGCGTCACTGGTGAAACATACATACTTGACAAGGCACCTTCCAGATATGAATGCCTGAGATAGCCTGGTCTATGAAACACCAGCGTTTTTTCGTTAAGGTGCGGGACCGCTCCACCATGTAGCGCAACTTGGTAATGGCAGCGTAAGTTTTGAAATCCCAGGCCGCCCACTTGTATAGGCAAGTAGGCACGGGTCTTGGCCGTCATTGTGTGCTTGCTTGCCCAATGAAGTCCCATACAAGTGTCTGAAGTTTATCTACAAGAGTTGGGGAGGCTGAAGCACTTTGTATTGTTAGTATTGTATTCCCCTCGACCTCTGTTTCTACCTCGTTGCACCCCTACTCTCCCCCCCCGCCCCCCCTCTCCTGCCTTCTGACCTGCTGCTTCCCCCGCGGCCACGCCCCCTCGCCGCCCCGCTCCCGCCTCCCAGCTGATCCTTCCTCCCTCCTCGCCACATAAGGCGGCCGCTGACTCATGGACAGGGTGACCTCCGACCCTGCTCCAGGGCCGGGTCGCTCCTCTGCCGCCTCAGCACCACCTGTGCGTGCTCTCCCCCGCTGCTGCCGCCCTGACTGGGGTTCGAGCCTCCGGTGCCCAGATCAACCTGCGGGTGTTTTTTTCTCAACTGTTGTTGTTGTGACTGCTGCACTTTGTATTGTTAGTATTGTATTCCCCTCGACCTCGGTTTCTCCCTCGTTGCAACCCTACTCCCCCCCCACCTCCCCTCTCCTGCCTTCTGTGCCCGCTGTTACCGCCGCTTCCCCCGCGGCCACGCCCCCTCGCTCCCGCCTCCCAGCTGATCCTCCCTCCCTCC
The DNA here is from genome assembly GCF_964261635.1 of Lissotriton helveticus. Classification (NCBI taxonomy): domain Eukaryota; kingdom Metazoa; phylum Chordata; class Amphibia; order Caudata; family Salamandridae; genus Lissotriton; species Lissotriton helveticus. Next base: position 1,246,587,661 of record NC_136069.1, on the reverse strand, counting down.
CTCCTCGCCTCATATGGCAAACACCGCCCGGACGCGCAGCGGGCGTGCCGATGGCGCGGCGAAGGCACACCAAAGGCAAGCCCATCTGCGCCTGGACAGCACCCCGCGCCAGGACCCCTGGACCCCGCGCACTCCACAACATCAGACCCCCATAAGACAAGAACTCCCACAACGCTCTCAACACCGGCCGAGACCATCACTGCTTCCTGGCCGCTCCAAAAGGCACCCACGGGCCCTTCTCCTGCTACTCCTACAACTTTACCTGCGACAGATCAACCAAGCCTCCAAGGACCGGACCCAACGACCTTCGCTGCATACTCCTAAATACCCGCTCCGCACGCAAACAGGCCATTGAGCTCTGGGACTTGCTCGACACCTCCGCCCCAGACGTCGCCTTCCTGAAGGAGACCTGGTGGAACGACTCCTTGGCGGATGTATGACGTTACAACGCATACTTTTACAACGCCTACCTTTACATCGCAAGTTTTACACCGCATACCTTTACAACGCATAGTGCTTTTAGGTGCTGGATAGTTAATAGTTTAATTTACTATTCCAACTCCAGTCCCCGTGGATAGTAGGGAAGGTGTTGGATAGTACATTAAACCTATTCCCTATCCTAGAGCGCCACCCAGCGCTATGCGTTGTAATAGTTTGCGTTGTAAAAGTTGCGTCGTAAAGGCACTGCGTGGTAAAAGTTGCGTTGTAAAGGATGTTTACCCTCCTTGGCACCTGACATCACCAAGGCCATCCCAGGCGGCTACAAGATCTCCCGCAGAGACTGCACCAACGGATTCGGAGGAGGAATAGCCATCGTCCCCAAGTCCACCCTCCAAGTCCGCACCCTCGCAGACTACTCCCTCAACTCCGCCGAACACCTCCACTTCCAGATCCACACCGACCCCAACACCACCCTCAGAGGAACACTCATCTACAGACCTCCTGGTCCCCGGGCCCTCTTCAGAGACTCCATCGCCGACCTCGCCAGCACCCACGCACTCGCCTCCATAGACTACATCCTCCTCGGGGACCTGAACTTCCACCTCGAGAACAACAAAGACGCCAACTCCGCCACCCTGAAAGACAACCTCGCCAACTTCGGCCTCAGACAGCTTGTTTGCGAACCCACTCACGTCGCCGGCCACATGCTCAACCCCATCTTTTCCACAAGCACCCACGTCGCCTTCAACAACACCACTGAACTCCACTGGACCGACCACCGCTGCATTCACTTCACCTTCAAGATAACAGCTACATACCACCGCACCCAGCAGCTGCCCCACCGCTGCTGGAGCAAAGTCACTGAAGACCAACTGACCTCCACCCTCGCCCAGATCCCACCCACCGACCCCGATGCCGCCGCCCGTAACCTCAGACAGTGGATCAACGACTGCGCCAACTCCCTCGCCCCGCTCAAGAATCCCTCCATCAACCACCTCAGCAAGAAAGCTGCCAGACCTCCAAACGGACATGCCGGAAGCTGGAGAAGAAATGGCTCCACGGCCGCACACCAGACAACCACGCAGCCCACAAGGACGCCATCCGCAGACATCACCACCTCATCAGAACAGCCAAGAGATCCTCCTTCAAAACCCGCCTGGATAACAACGCACACGACAGCAAAGACCTCTTCAACATTGTAAAGAAACTCTCCAACCCCAGCGCCAACACCAACGACATCCCGCCCTCGCAAGACCTGTGCAACTCACTGGCCACCTTCTTCCATCGCAAGATCGCCGACATCCACGACAGTTACAACACCCCGTCCGCTCCGACCAAGACAGCCCCCACCCCGAACACCACCTGCACCAACCAGCTGACCTCCTGGACCCACACCAATGACGACGAGACACGCACGGTCATGAACTCCATCCACTCAGGACCTCCATCTGACCCCTGCCCGCACCATGTCTTCAACAAAGCAGACTCAACCATCGCCCCCCAACTATGGAAGGTCATCAACATCTCCTTCGACTCAGCAACATTCCCGGAAAGCTGGAAGCACGCCGGTATCAACAACCTCCTCAAGAAGCCCAAGGCGGACGCCAAGGACCTCAAGAACTTCCGGCCCATCTCCCTGCTCCCCTTCCCGGCAAAGGTCATCGAGAAAATCACCAACATACAGCTGACCCACCACCTCGAAGACAACAACATCTTAGACCCATCCCAGTCCGGATTCAGACGAAACCACAGCACCGAGACAGACCTCATCGCCGCCACAGACGACATCAGACGCCAACTTGACAACGGCGAAACTTCAGCCTTCATCCTTCTGTACCTGTCAGCCGCCTTCGACACGGTCTGCCACCGCACACTAAGAACACGCCTCCAAGAAGCCGGAATCCAGGAAAAGGCCCTGGACTGGACCACGTCCTTCCTTTCCGGCAGAACACAGAGTCCGCCTCACACCCTTCCGATCCGAAGTCATTGACATCATCTACGGCGTACCCTAGGGCTCGTCCCTCAGCCCGACCCTGTTCAACGTCTACATGGCCCCCCTCGCACAAGTGGCCCGCTAGCACGACCAGAAAATTTTCACCTACGCAGACGACACCCAGTTCATCCTCTCCCTCACCAAGGACCCGCACACCGCCAAAAGCACAAGTTACTACTTGTGTAACGATATATCTGTAAGAGACATTAGTTAGTATTAGATTCCTTACATTAGAATATCCCCAGGCGTCAGACTGGATCCGGAATTTTTTGCGTAGCAGCACCCTTGCGCGTCGGTAGGCGTCGTCTGTGGCTCCGCGTCCGTCGTCGGCGTCGTGGGTGCCGTGAAGACGTCGTCGGAGTACTTAGACGCCGCCTCCGCGCGCTGACGTCAGTTGTTAGACACAGCTTTTCCGGGCCAGAAACGCAGAGCCATGTTAAAAACCAACACTTGTGCCATTGAACTAGGGCCCTGAAAGGGGGTAACCCTAACCCGAGATATTGGTTCGCAGAACGGGGAGGATGGGTGGGTCGGTAAGGAATCTAATACTAACTAATGTCTCTTACAGATATATCGCTACACAAGTAGTAACTTGTGCATCTGAAAGAGACATGTTAGTATTAGATTCCTTACCTTAGAATAGATACCCCAGCAATACCAACCCCGGTGGTGGGTCTGCGAACCAATAATCACACTAGAAAGTCCTGGAGGACGGAACGGCCAAAGAAGCCATCCCTCCGGATTTCGCTGTCCAGGCAGTAGTGTCTTGCGATGCAGCGATGCAGCGATGCCCACGTAGCTGCCTGACAGCTGTCTTGTAAGGGCACTCCCCTGCCTAGGGCAGTGGTAGTCGCCGTGGCTCGGGTGGAATGAGCCCGCAATCCAACAGGGGGCTCCTTCTTAGCCAAGGAGTAACATGCCTGGATGCACAAGATGATCCACCGGGAGATGGTCCTCTTGTATACCGCTTTCCCCATCTTAGCACCCACGTAACCAACAAAGAGTTGGTCATCCACCCGGAACTGGCGTGTGCGATCCAAGTAGAATGAGAGCGCACGTTTTGGGTCCAGACGGTGGAGCCGCTCTTCCTCTTTAGAGGGATGCGGTGGCGGGAAGAAGGTTGGCAAGGTGATAGACTGCCCGATGTGGAAGGCCGTTGTGAGAAATTGGCCTGATATACGATGCTCACTAGTTCTAGTGATCACCTTGTATCAGTCCAAACAACCCTTATGGTGATTGGTTGTAAGTCAACCTTATAGACCAGCTATCCTAATGGTAGCATGGACAAAGCAGTCTTAGGCTAAACTCTTTAGGCATGTGAAGCCAGCTGTTTTACCACAATATAACCCCTTGAATACCAGATGAAAGGACACCACACAGGTTGTTATGAAAATAAACAGTATATTTATTAATAACAACACCTCTGAACTCTTTATGAGGTCAGAGGGCTAAGCACATGACAATCTCTTAAGAAAAATACGATAAGTTGCACAAAATTACAATGGTGCCCTAGGGGCACGACAAACCATATACTAAGTAAGTGTAATGTGAAAGTCGATAAAAGGAATGGAGCTGTCCAGAGGCTGTAGGATCGATGGGACCACGCTATACTAACTCTAGATAAGTAATAGGAGGCCCACGGAACGCGTGTGCAGAGTGTGAACTCACACGCGAGATGCATAACAACGTCTATGGACAGTACAGTTCAAGTAAAAGGTAAGTACGGACAATCCTGACTAGTTAGGACAACAACGACTGTGGAATTGGACACTAGGACAGTTAGACTACCCTTGAGCACCGAAATGCTCTCGTTACCTCACCCACGGGCTGCGGGTGCATAGGTGCCAAAGTGTGTCGGGTTCTCGCGTTGAAGTCAATGGAGCCTGAAAGAAAAGATGCTGCAGGCGACCAGGAGGAAGATGTCCGGTGCGATCCAAGGGTGGATCGGTGAAGAAGAGGACCTGAAAGCAGAGGGGACAGTGTTCAAAGTCACTAGCCAGTGACCGGTGTGGAACCAGGAGGGAACCAGGTGCTGTCGTCGCGATCAGGTGAAGAGTGGACGCTTGACTCTGCAGCCACGTGGACCAGGAGGTGTCTTCGACGACCAGGATGGAGGCACGAGCGGTCCCACGCAGGCTCTCGCTGTCGGCGGTGTCGGATCCTGGATTGGAGTCAACAGGCCTTGGCAAAGGCAACCCACGCGGTGAAGGGAAAAGACATCTGGTGCGGACTAGGAGAGTCCGGGGTGCCCCTCTTTTGGAAGGGAGCAAGGGCCAGTCTGGAGCAACCAGACCAGCAGTAAAGATTCAAAGGTTCGTCGTCTAGGAGGCCACTAGCCAGCCGGCAAGTGACCAGACAACGCGTCGAGCAGCAAACAAGCAGAAGGGCCCCACGCAGATCTCATGGATGCTGGAGGGCTGACCTTCGGTGCAGGGGCTGCTCGGGGCTGGGGCTTCTCAGTCCCCAAAGCACTTGGTCGAGTTTACCTCGGGAGTCGTGCTGGAAGCGAAGTGCAGTTTCTTTCAAGATGGCCGGTCCCACGTGTCTCGTCGCACCCACGGATCTCAGCTGTGCTGCAGATGTAGGTTGAGGTCGGAGAGGTCTGGAAATCCGGGTCTCGTCGGGCTCTGAAGTCTGGATCCTGGAAGGAAGACGACAAAGGGAAGCCGCTGGACGCTTGATGGTGCCTGCAGTTGCAGGGTGGACACTCCTTGCCCACAAGGCAGATTTCTTCAGTCTTCTGTGGAGCAGAACGTCGAAGTCCAGAGTTTCTTCTTGTAGAGTAGTTCAGGATTAATCTAATTTGGAATGGGACCAGCTCCTACCTTTATCCTGCTAAAGGGGGCTGCACTACTGACTAGGTCCCTCCCCTGGGTGGGACCAGGAAGGGGGGTGGTTACACCCCCTATCCTTTGTCCGGTTTCCCGCCAGAGATGGGGCTGGGATGCCCCAGCAACTGGTCTGAACCGGTGTATGCACAGGACACCTTGTGTGCCCCAGGCATGTCTCATTCCTTTCAGGCCTATCCTCCCCAATACACAAAATCCTATCTGGGGTGGTGCTAGCACCTCCCAAGGCAGGAAACCCTTTGTCCAAGCCGCCCTCGCTGGAAGGACTCCCAGCAGCAGGAGGTCAGACTTGTGTCTGTGGTCGCAGCATCCATTGTTTTTTTTTGTTTTTTTTGTTCCTCATCTCAACCATGGCTGGCCCATCAGTACCGGGGACTAGGAAAAGTGTGACTTGAAAAACAGACATGCTGTCTCAGTGCAGGACTGGTAGGGGTCAATCGTTACGAAGATGCACCTGGACCCTACAGCCAAGTCAGTTTCACAATGAGTCACAGAACCTTTTGTATTCTTAGGATGGTGCTTGCCATTAGCCAAGTTCCACCATTACTTATATCACAGATTGACCTTAATTAAAAAGTACAAATATGATAAAGCGAAGGGAGTGCGACATGGCTTCATAATCATTGAAACTAGGGGGGGATAAAAAAAAAAAAAAAACAGCTTCCATCATTGAGACCAATCAAGTTTCAGCCAAAACGCTCTTTTTTCAGGTTTACCACCTCTGGAAAGGTCCAATTTTGATATATAGAGCATTGAGGAACTCCAATCTTGTAGTGTCGGGGGGAGGCCTCTTTCCAGCGCCTACAAATCTCACGTCGAGCCAACAGCATTGAATAGAACAGAAGGTTATTGTTTGCACTGCGTTTTTTGTCCGTTACTCCGAGAATTACCAGGCTTAGATCTATTTTCACATTGGTGCATGTAAAGGATGTTAGTTTATTACTTATTGATTGCCAATAAGATGTTAGGTGTGGGCAATCATAAAACATGTGTGCATCGGAGGCTGCAACCTGACCACAACGGGGGCAAGCTACTGGTGTACCTGGTGTAAATTTGGACAACCTCTGAGGAGAATAGTAAGCCCTGTGTAGGGTAAAGAAGTGGTTTCTTCGCAGCCAAGCTGGTTTAACAATGTCCCAAAGAACAGTGAAGGATGTTTCCCATAGTTCATTCACATTTGCTGCCGGCAATAGAGAGCCCCAGAGTTGATCCGGAAGATAGAATACTCTGTCTATTTCCTCTAAGATTAAGTTGTAAAAATGGGAAACCTCTTTGGTTTTTAGGGTATTATCAAGTAGGGAAGATTCTAGTAGACTATTGCCACCCAATGGTTGTTGTGGGCGACGTGTAGGGCCAGATTTTAGTGCAAGCGCACAGCTAGAGATCTGAAGGAATTTAAGTCTAGAGAGATTGGGGCCTACCTTGCTCACTAGATGTTCCCAGGTGAGCATTTTGCCCTCAAAAAACAAATCTCCCCAGGTTGTGATCCCAGCAACTTTTAGCGGGCTTATCAGTACATCTTTGGTCCATTCCGGAGGAGCTGGAAGATCCCATATAGGAGAACCATTAGAGTAGTAGCCTATTTTGGTAATGGTTCTAAGATTATACCAGGTTCTTGCTAGGCCTTGCAGTATCTTCAACTTAATTTTCTTAAAAAATTTTGGGTCTCCAAACTTGAATAAAAAACACGACTGATTTACACCTTCACATTTTAGTAATGTAGAAAACATGGGACCAATACCCCGATCAGTCGGAGTTTTAAATAGTATTCGGGCATGTGTCAGGTGAAATGCCCAGGCATAGATTTGTATATCAGGGCCGGCCAGACCCCCCTTCTCCCTACGACGCCTTAGTTTATTCCAAGAAATTCTTGCTGTCTTATTCCTCCATTAGAAAGAGGTGATATCACTCTGCATCTTTGCTATCCATTTCTTTTCAAAATAAAGTGGTAAACTATTGAAAATAAAGGTCAACCTAGGTAAAATGGACATCTTGACCAAGTTTGATCTGCCTAAGAGCGTCAATGGAAGATGTCTCCAAGAATTCATTAAGTTCCTACAGTCTTTGGCCACAAGAGTAAAATTTGTGTGGGCAATCTGGTTGATATCTTTTAAAATCTTTATACCTAAGTATCTCATGCTATCACAAGGTTGTACTGGGAGTGTTGCTGTTATACTGTTCCATGCCATAATCTCAGTCTTTGTGGCGTTAATTTCATAGCCAGAGATGATGCCAAATTGTTGGGCCAAATTAATGACTGAAGGAAATGTTGTGCTGATATCAGAAGTTAAAATCATAAGATCATCAGCATATAAAGATCCTTTTTTTTCCCAATCTCTGTATCTAAATGGAGCGATGTTAGTATCCTCACGAATCAGTTGGGCAAATGGCTCCATATAGATATCAAAAAGTAGGGGCGAAAGCGGGCAACCCTGGCGGGTGCCTCTTGTGATGGTAAAGGGTTCTGACAGTCCGCCGTTAACCAAGACCGAGGCTGAAGGTTCGTGGTATAGTAATTCCACAGCTCTATGGAAAGCCCGGCCCACCCCCAATTTTTCCAAGGCCCCCGACAGGTATTTCCAATTGACCCTGTCGAAGGCCTTGGTGGCGTCCAAGGTAAGAATAGCCACGGGTAATGATGAATTAGTTGCAATATCAATTGCACCTATTAGGTCATATATTAACTCGTAGAGTTGACGGCCCTTAACGAAGCCCTTTTGGTTAGGATGTAAGACTGAGGGAGCTACCTGTCCCAATCGTTTGGCAAGTATAGACGCAAAGATCCTATAATCAGCGTTGAGAACTGAAATTGGACGATATGAACCACAGGCGGTGGCCACTTTGCCTGGTTTCAGAATGAGCGTAATGGAAGCTTTGTTCCATGATGATGGAGGTAAATCGCCGTCTAGCAGTATTTGGTTGAATAGTTTAGTAAGAAAAGGAGCAATATCTGCTACAATGTATTTATATATCTCTGCCGGGAGGCCGTCCGGGCCCGCTGCCTTTCCAGATTTATTGTTTGATATAGCAGATGATACCTCCTCAACCATAATTGGATGGTCTAACAAATTCGCCTGTTCTTTAGACAGCACTGGTAGAGAAATTTTTTTGAGCCAGTTTTCTACATCAATAGAGGTGATGTTATTGTCCTCTCGATAAATATCCTGAAAAAAATCTTTGAAGGCTGACCTTATTTCTGGGTCCGAAGATGCTGTAACAGAGTCAGAAATTATAGAGTCGATGTTATTAAGCGTTTGGTCTGTTCTAGACTTCCAGGCTAATAATTTGCCTGCCCCTTCCCCGAATTAAAAATTGGCTAATTTACTAGCTTCCCACCTCTGCAGAATACGCTGATTTAATATTGAAGCCATTTGCTCTTTAAGTTTCGTAAGCTCCTCCTGCTTAGCTTGTATAACATGATCTGAGAAATTGTTTAAGTTTTCTAAATCTGATTGGGCTTTTAGTATATTGGCCTCTATTAGGTTAACCTTTTGGGTGTATTGTTTCTTTCGAAATGACGTTTTATTCTTGACTAACCCTCTCAATGAGCATTTAAAAGCGTCCCATACTAAACTGGAGCACGCCGAGCCAATGTTAATTTTAAAACATTCTTGCGTCTCCACCTTAACATACTCCAGATCCTCAGGAGATGTAAGGAAAGATCTATAAATTGTCCATGACCTTGTCGCGATTTGAGACTGTAATTCACAATCAATGAGTACAGCCGAATGGTCAGAGAGGTGTGATGGTAGGTGAGCTATATCCCTAACTGACTTTTCCAAGCATTTGTTAACCAATATGAAATCGATCCTTGATCTGTGGAGGTACTTAAAGTTTCTAAAAGAAAAGCCGGGTTTTTGACCCGACTTTACCCTCCAGATATCCATAAATCCGTATTGATGCATATATTTAATTAGAAGATCTCTAGTTTTAGAGTGTATCTGTTGTCGACTAGAAGTAGACTTATCCAACTTCGGATCAAGCACAATGTTAAAATCTCCCGCTATTATCAAGGGTTCTGGGAAGTGTAACAGCTCGGAGAACAATGTGGCCAGGACAGATGGATCATCACGGTTAGGCCCGTAATAGCCTACCAACGTAATACTTGACCCCCCTATCATAACAGCCGCGATTACCCATCTACCATGAGGATCGACCTTCTGCTTCAAGAGTCTTGTTGTGATGGTTTTTTTAAATAAAATGACAACACTTCTTGTATTAACTGTCTGAGAAGTAGCGACCGACAGATCTATCCATCTATTCTTTTTTACCAGGTCCAGTATTTCTGCTTCAAGCAGGTGTGTGTCCTGGAGAATAATGACCTGGGCACCAAAATCCCGGATATATTGTACAATTGTGTTGGCTCTAGGTTTGGTGCGCAGGCCATTAACATTCCAAGAGAGAATCTTAATGGTACTCATGATTGGCGTATCTAATGAAGATGATTAAAAGTCCTGCCAGTACATTCCCCTTGATATTGCAAAAGTAGTCAAGATTCGTCCTTAGTTTATTTATAAAGTTATCGACCGCCATTCTAGAAATGAGAAACATTTTTATTTTTTTTATTTCCCTGACCCCTTCCCTCGTGAACACCACCCCCCGCCCCTGAGGAACCCTTGATTATCCAACCGGAAAGGGATCCGGTTTGTGATACCCCTGATACTCTATCTAGGCTCAAACGGGACATTGTTGAAATTAGGATATTGGAGGATTAAATATGTGTAAATTTAGTGAGCCTGTTGGTTGGGACTCTACAATATGGAACTTTGACTGGATAGTTTGAAGTGGTATCTATATAGGGTTTTTTACAGGGGGAAGGAAAGTACATACACACGTGCTCTATGTAGTTGGCTATTACCTAGTATGGTTTTTCCCCCCCCTCCCTCTCTTCTCCCTTTTTTTTCTTCTTTCTTTTTTCACCCTTTTTTTTAAAGTGATTTGAGTGACCCCCACCCTTTTTTTTTTCCTTTTTTAATTTTTTTTTTAAATTAAACTATTATATTTATCTTTTACTAGACCGGTTCATGCTGAGCTAGAAAATATTCTTTGTGCTCTCACTCACTCATAAATAAGCTCTATAAACTCTAAAAGCTAGTTTGTGAGAAGATGACCGAAAATTTCTAAGGTTATAGTTAAAGTTAAGGTTAAGTTGGAATTACTTTTTTGAGGTGCCCAAACTTAATAGTAGTTCATCCGCTGCTTGGACTGTGCGAACGTTAAACATTTTGTTGTTTAGCATGATCTTAAGAGCTGCAGGGAAGCTCAACTGGACAGATGCTCCCAGATTTCTAAATGCCTCCATCCTCCGACCCAGCTCCCACTGTCTATCTAGGGTCGCCCTCGACAAATCAGAGCGCACTTGGAAGGAAAACCCATCACCTGTCAAGGTGGCAGCATCCATTTTGTGATGCCAAGGCTCGAGTTAACTTTAACCGGGGTTCTCAGTTACATACATGTCGTGCCCCTCTAGAAGGGTGGAATGCTACCCCCGAATTGGCGAGGGGGTAGTATTCCAATTCATACGACACCTTACTCGACATGTTTTGATAATGTTATACCAGAGTTAGCATTTAACCGCGAGGTTGATAATGCACTTAAGAGTATATGGTATAGCGTTATCATGGAAACAGCTAAAGGACTTGGTTCCGAAAGCTGTAGACAGGCTCAGCTCATGCTAGAGCACCATCTCACATAATTCCAAGCACTCTGCCTTCAGGATTGATAAGGCCTGCCATAGGAGTGACTGATAGGAGGATATGTGTCAATTTTTAGGGTTAGATATAGGTATACTATATCTACAGCAAAGGGTGTTTACACCACCTTGCCCCAGCTGTCGTGCAGCCAGTTGTGTCAGTTTTAGATGGCCAGCCAGGGGTGGCATAATACATGCTTCAGCCCCTGGTAGGCCCTGGGTACACCTATGCCCTGGATACCTAGGGTATACTGTACAGGGACTGATAAGGTGGCCCAGTACCAATTGGTAAATGCACCTATAGTACATGGTTGTCAATTTAGAGAGAGAACAGCTAGGCTGATTAGCAGGCCCACAGCCAGGGAAAGTCGCAAACCAGTGTAGCAAAAATCTGGGGTGACCATAGGATTGCAGACCCCACTCTCCTCTCTCTCTTTACAGCCGTGACAACCTTGGGCAGGAAAGAAGGCTTAGTACGCAACACCACTTTGTCCGAATGGACAGAAAGGAAAGGTGGAGTACAAGAAAGGGCCTGGAGTTCACTCACTCTCCTGGCAGAGGTGATGGCAACCAGGAAAGCAGTCTTCAGAGTAAGAAGGCGAAGAGGACAGTTGTGAAGTGGCTCAAAGGGAGCGCACATCAAAAACGTAACAACCAGGTTCAAGTCCCACTGAGGCATCACAAACGGAACAGGAGGGAATGTGTGTGTGATGCCTTTTAGAAATCTATTTACAATAGGGGACTTGAACAAAGAAGGTTGATCAGGCAGCCTTAGAAAGACTGAAAGGGCAGAAAGGTAGCCCTTGATAGTGCCCAGAGCAGAGCCCTGCTGGGCAAGAGAAAGAAGGAAGAGAAGAACCTCAGAAAGAGGGGCAGTAAGAGGATCCACAGCCTTTGCTGTGCACCATGCCACAAATCTGTTCCACCTGCAGGCGTATACAGACTTTGTGGAGGGACGCCTGGCTGCTAGAATGACATTACAGACTTCAAGAGGCAAGTCAAATGGCCTCAACTGTCGCCGCTCAATCTCCAAGCATGGAGGTGGAGACTGGACAGGTTCGGGTGGAGGACCGTCCCCTGCTGCTGCGACAGAAGGTCCTCCTGAAGAGGCAGACGAACCGGGGGATCGACTGACATACTGAGTAGCTCTGGATACCAGTACCTTTGTGCCCAGTCCGGAGCCACAAGGATGACTTGGGCCCGGTCGCGCTTGATCTTCTTCAGCACTCTGGGCAGAAGTGGTATAGGCGGAAAGGCGTACAACAGACCGCAACTCCACTCGCGACGAAAAGCGTCTCCGAGCGAGTGCCGCCTTGGAAATTCCAACGCGCAGAACTGATGACATTGCGCGTTCTCTTCGGTGGCGAATAGATCTAACCAAGGCTCTCCCCATCGCTGAAAGAGACCTTGCGCCACGTCCGAGTTCAGACGCCATTCGTGATCCATCATGCACCGACGGCTGAGCTCGTCCGCCCTGGCGTTCAGAGATCCTGCCAGGTGTTGAGCCACCAGGGTCACGCCCTGGCATTCCAGCCACTGCCAGAGGCGCAGAGCCTCCTGGCAAAGGGTCCACGACCCCACCCCGCCCTGTTTGTTGCAGTACCACATGGCGGTGGTGTTGTCCGTGAACACCTGCACTACACTCCCCCGGACAGAGGGGAGGAATGCTTTCAGTGCTAGACGAATCGCCCGTAACTCCAACAGGTTGATGTGGAGCCGGGCCTCCACCGGAGACCAGAGGCCTCTGATCTCCGCCTCTCCCATGTGGCCTCCCCAGCCCTGGAGGGACGCATCCGTCACAACTACGTGCTCCGGTTGGGGAAGGGAGAGGGATCTGCCGCTGACTCAATCGCGGTCCGTGAGCCACCACTGCAGTTGTCTCGCAGTGCCATCCGAGATCAGGACGTGGTCGGATAGGTTGCCCTGATGCTGGGCCCACTGAAACTTTAGGTCCCACTGCAGAGCCCGCATCCGCCACCTGGCGTGATGCACCAGCAGGATGCAGGAGGCCATCAGCCCCAGAATCCGCAGCGTCAACCTGACCTAGACCCGGGATAACGGCTGAAAGATGGGAATCAGAGCCTGAATATCCCGGACCCGCTGCTCGGGTGGATAAACCCGAAACCGCGCCGAGTCAAGAACCGCTCCGATGAAAAGGAGCTTCTGAGAGGGGCACAGGTGTGACTTCGGCACATTGATGGAGAACCCCAGCCGGTGCAGGAGATCTGCCGTAGTCTGGAGGAGGCTGACGACTGTCTGGGGCGAGCCCGCCTTCAACAACCAGTCGTCGAGGTAGGGGAAGACTGAAACCCCTAACCTGCGCAGATGAGCTGCGATCACCGCCATCACCTTTGTGAACACCCGTGGGGCGCTGGTAAGGCCGAAGGGGAGCACGGTATACTGAAAGTGCTCGTGGCCAACCGTGAACCGCAGGTAGCGCCGGTGGGCCGGCAGGACGGGGATGTGGAAATAAGCATCCTGCAAGTCCAACGCTACCATCCAGTCTCCTGGGTCCAGGGCAGCTAGGACCTGAGCCAGTGTCAGCATCTTGAACTTCTCCTTCAGGAGGAAGCCGTTGACGTTCCTTAGGTCCAAGATAGGGCGTAGGCCCCCTTTGCCCTTCTTGGGTACCAGAAAGTAGTGGGAGTAGCAACCACACCCTACTTCTGGCCCAGGAACGCGCTCGATGGCCCCCTTGGCCAAGAGGGCCGTAACTTCCTCCTGCAGAAGTCGCAAATGATCCCCCGATACACGGTGGTTCTGCGGTGGCATGGCTGGAGGAGTCGCCTCGAAGGGGAAGGAATAGCCCCTTCGGACGATCTGCAGCACCCACCTGTCCGAAGTGACGGTGCGCCAGTGGAGGTGGTGATGGCGAACCCTGCCCCCCACTGGCGTCACATGGGCCTGAAAGCACGGACTAGGAGGGTTTTGAGGCGGATGCTGCGGGGGAAGGTGTGGAGTGACCTCGCGGTTGTCCCCGACCGCCGGGACGGCGGTTCCCCGGCCGCCACCGCGTTGGGATTTACCCTACGGAGCGTGGATGGCAGCAGGTGTGGGTACACCCCTTCCGTGGCCACGAAAGGAGCGAAAAGCAGCCGATTGCTGGCGCGGGGCCGAGAGGCCCAAGGACTTGGCCGTAGCCCTGGAGTCCTTAAAGCGCATGGTCTGCCTTGTCGCCAAAGAGGCGCCGGCCATCAAACGGCATGTCCATCAAAGTGTTTTGGACATCGGCCGAAAAGTTGGCGGACCTCAACCAGGCGTGGCGTCTGACCGCCACTGTCGTTGCCATCGCTCTACCTAGTGAGTCGGTGGTATTCAGCCCACACCGTATAGAAAATTTGGCTGCATCCCGGCCCTCCACAAGGGCTTGGCCGAGTTTGGCCCGTACCTCCAACGGACACTCTGGCAGCACTTCCGCAACCGTATCCCACAGAGAGTGGGTGTAGCGGCCCAAGAGGCATGCGGTGTTGGAAGACCGCAGTACCAGACTAAGGGACGAGAAGATCTTTTTGCCGTACTGCTCGTACCTCTTGGATTCCCTGTCCGGCGGTGCTGACGGGAATGCGGTCTGGGAATTGGATGCCTGGATGACCAGGCTCTCGGGGGTGGGGTGGGTGGACAGGAAACATGGGTCGCCCGGGGCTGGGCGGTGGCGTCTGGCCACGTTCCTATCTACGGGCGAACCCGTAGCGGGCTTGGACCAAGTGCCCAGAAGAACGTCGGTCAAGGCCTCATTAAAGGGCAGCAGAGGCTCGACCGAGCTTGACTGCGGTTTAAGAACCTCAGTGAGGAGATTAGTCCTCACGGCCGCGACGGGGAGCTCAAGGCCCAAGGCCTTGGCAGCCCTCATCAACACCACACTGTAGGTTGCCCCCTCCTCCGAAGCCACGGTAGGAGGGGAGACAAAACCAGTGTCTGGAGAGGTGTCCAGGCCACTGGCCTCCCCAAGGTCTCCTGCCCAGTCCTCATGAGAATGACACTCTCGGGTCAGAGGGTCCTCAGACCCCTCCCAATCCCCTTCATCACCCATCTCTTGAAACTCAGGGTCCTCAACGAATGGGGCCTGTTCATAGAAGTGAAACTCCCCAAATGACGTCTGGAGCGGCGCCCATCGGGGCCGTCCCGACGTCGGAAAAGGAACGAAGGGGGCATGGCGACACCTGATGGTCCGACGCCCGGGGAGGTCGTAAGGTCCACCGGCGACGATCCAGATCCCGAAGAAGGTCTAGCGGAGTCCCGCGGCACCGGGCCCGAAGGCGTCGGCGGCGTCGAAGCACCCGACGGTGTCGGGGCCGAAGCCCCCGACCTGCTAGAGGCCCAGACGGGTCCGCTAGGCCCAAAGGTGCCGCGGAGCCTGTCGGAGGATAGTTTCCTCATGGCCATGAGGAAGCGCTCGATCTCCTCCGGCGTCGCGTTTAGCCCAGGGACCGGAGGGTGTGGAGCTGGACGCGGCGCCCGCGACTCCGACGGAGCCGCGTGGGTGGTGTCACCCGAACCCCCGGCCGCATCGCACGAGCGTCGGGGGGGGAGTCCGCAGAGCAATGACGCAACTTGGACTTCTTGTGCTTCTTACCTGAGGACGACTTCGACCCGGAGGAGTGCGGCCTACTCTTGGACCTGTGGTGGCTCCGAGCCTGCGACCTGTCCCTCGACCTCCCGTGGGACCGAGACCTCTCGCGGCCCGGGACCGACTGCCGAAGTCGAGTCGCCTCCGGGACCGCTCCCGCCTGGCTTTCGAAGAGAGGCCCGGCAGTCGGAGCAGGCCTTGTCGTCGTGGTCGACGCCTAGACAAGTTAGACACAGGTGGTGAGATCCGTGACCGACATTGTGCGGTCACAATCCTCGCAGTGCTTAAAGCAGGCATCCCTACGGCACCAATCGGAGTCAGAAGACTTCGAGAAATGATCAAAAATGATCCAAAAAGTTAGTAAAAATTGACTAGGGTTACTGCTTTTTCCAGATCTGCGCTTGCTGGCGCGGAAAAAAGAAGAACTGACGTCAGCACGCGGAGGCGGCGTCTAAGTACTCCGACGACGTCATCACGGCGCCCACGACGCCGACGACAGACGCGGAGCCGCAGACGACGCCTACCGACGCGCAAGGGTACTGCTACGCAAAAATTTCTGGATCCAGTCTGACGTCTGGGGATATTCTAAGGTAAGGAATCTAATACTAACGTGTCTCTTTCAGATCCAACCTCCACGAGGGAATGAAGGCCGTCAACTAGTGGATGACGAGCAGCCGCCTAAAACTGAACTCGGCCAAGACGGAAGTCCTCATCCTCGGCACCACCCCCTCCGCCTGGGACAACTCTGGTGGCCGACCACACTGGGAACAGCACCAACACCCACGGACCACGCACGCAACCTAGAATTCATCCTCGACTCCTCCCTCTCCATGTCAAAGCAGGTCAACTCTGTCTCCTCCTCCTGCTACAACACCCTCCGCATGCTCTGCAGGATCTACAAGTGGATCCCGAGCAAAACCAGAAGAATGGTGACCCAGGCCCTCGTCAGCAGCAGATTGGACTACGGCAACGCACTCTATGCAAGAATCCCAAACACCTACAACGGATGCAGCGCATCCAGAACGCCTCCGCCCGCCTGATCCTCAACATCCCTCGACGCAGCTGCATCACCTCCCACCTAAGAGACCTACACTGGCTCCCAATCAACAAGAGGATCACCTTCAAGCTCCTCACCCATGCACACAAAGCAATTCACAACACCGGACCAGCCTACCTGAACAACATACAACTTCTACACCCCGCCCGCCAACTCCGCTTCGCCAGCCTCGCCCTCGCCGCCGCCCCGCGCATCCAACGAACAACCTCCGGCGGCAGATCCTTCTCCTTCTTAACCGCCAAGACCTGGAACACCCTTCCCACCCAACTGCGGCACACCCAGGACCTGCTCACCTTCAGGAAGCTCCTCAAGACCTGGCTCTTAACAGTAGCAGCACCCCCCCCCCCCCCCCCCCCCCCCAGAGCCTTGAGACCCTCACAGGTAAGTAGTGCGCTTTACAATTTCACTGATTGATTGATTGATTGATTGATTGGAGCGGAAGAGTCTGCATCACATAGAGAATTTTGGGTAGTAGTTTCATTTTAACGGCAGCTATCCGCCAAAGTCAGGACAGATTATGAACCTTTCAAGCAGTGAGGGTCGGGTGCGTGGTGGTTAGGAGAAGACCATAGTTTTGGGCAGCTATGGACGGAAGTGTGGCATGTATCTGAAGTTCCAGACACAGAATCCTGTCCTCAGACCACTGGAAAGGTGTGAGGGGTGCCGAACTCTCTGTTGGTGGGCTGGAGATACCAAGTGCTAATGACTTTTGAAAGTTGGTTTTAAAGACTGACACTTCCATTATCCTAGCCTTTCTTCTGATTCTAGTGCTTCTTTTAGCTCTGAAAAAACAAACAGGAAGGAAGGTAGATGGCAATAAAGAAGGCCAATAATATTTTATTCTAATGGATACATCTTATTCTAGCAGGACACAAGCTTGAAGTAGGCCTAAGAAGAAAACAACTCTCTATACTAGAAAATCAACAAGACCAGATGTAATAAAATTATCATTACTTTTAGATCTAAATCATAATGCTTCATTAGGATAAAAGGGAAGACAAAGCTGGTATTAAGCAAATGTAAGGTACTACAAGCCTTCTAACTTAAACCTAGGTTGCTGCAGTCCCGCTCAAAGAGTAGGCACTAATACCCTGAGGTGGTTCTTGATTGTTAGGGCACAACATATTTTGATACATGGCCTGTCCAAAGAGATATCGAATGCTTCTAAATTGCCTTCCTTTTTTCCGTAAAAGCCTATAAACAACTGGTCATATTTTTACAGTTCCCCTGTCCTGTCTATATAAAAGTGGAGTACCATTTTAGGATACAAAAGGTGAATCAGCTTCTCATCTATGAATATTGTAGCAAGTAAAATACTGATGTATTTTATGATGCACAGATTGGCAACATACCTTAGGAAAAATGTAGGCATGTCCTCAATCAGGTGGCCTGTAACAAGAATGGTTGACGTGCGCTTCACAATGGAGGCAAGGAGTTCACTTGCTCTTCTGGCGGATATGACGTATGTATGCATGTTTGTATTTTGAAGGCATTTTAATAGAGCAAATTTAACAGATGATGGTGATAAAGTGTTTTCATAAAATCCACAAACAATAGCTATTCAAAGGGTGTCCTATCCATATAGGTCAGTGTAGGAGAGTGGGGTCTGCAATCCTATGGTCACCCCAGATTTTTGCTTTTTGCTTCACTGGTTTACGACTTTCCCTGTCTGTGGGCCTGCTAATCAGACCCACAGCCTAGCTGTTCTCTCTCTAAATTGACAACCATGTACTTTAGGTGCATTTACCAATTGGTACTGGGCCACCTTATCAGTCCCTGTACCCAGGGCATAGGTGTACCCAGGGCCTACCATGGGCTGAAGCATGTATTATGCCACCCCTGGCTGGCAATCTAAAACTGACACAACTGGCTGCATGACAGCTGGGGCAAGGTGGTGTAATCACCCTTTGCTGTAGATATAGTATACCTATATCTAACCCTAAAATGGACACATATATTCCTATCAGTCACTCCTATGGAAGGCCTTATCAATCCTGAAGGCAGAGTGCTTGGAATTATGTGAGATGGTGCTCTAGCATGAGCTGAGCCTGTCTACAGCTTTCGGAACCAAGTCCTTTAGCTGTTTCCATGATAACGCTATACCATATACTCTTAAGTGCATTATCAACCTCGCGGTTAAATGCTAACTCTGGTATAACATTATCATAACATGTCGAGTAAGGTGTCATATGATTTGGAATACTACCCCCTCGCCAATTCTGGCGACGGGGGTAGCATTCCACCCTTCTAGAGGGACACGACATGTATGTAACTGTGAACCCCGGTTAAAGTTAACTCGAGCCTTGGCATCACAAAATGGATGCTGCCACCACAGACACAAGTCTGACCTCCTGCTGCTGGGAGTCCTTCCAGCGAGGGCGGCTTGGACAAAGGGTTTCCTGCCTAGGGAGGTGCTAGCACCACCCCAGACAGGATTTTGTGTATTGGGGAGGATAGGCCTGAAAGGAATGAGACATGCCTGGAGCACACAAGGTGCCCTGTGCATACACCGGTTCAAACCAGTTGCTGGGACACTCCAGCCCCAGCTCTGGCGGGAAACCGGACAAAGGATAGGGGGTGTAACCACCCCCCTTCCTGGTCCCACCCAGGGGAGGGACCTAGTCAGAAGTGCAGCCCCCTTTAGCAGGATAAAGGTAGGAGCTGGTCCCATTCCAAATTAGATTAATCCTGAACTACTCTACAAGAAGAAACTCTGGACTTTGACGTTCTGCTCCACAGAAGACTGAAGAAATCTCCCTTGTGGGCAAGGAGTGTCCACCCTGCAACTGCAGGCACCATCAAGCGTCCAGCGGCTTCCCTTTGTCGTCTTCCCTCGAGGAAGCAGACTTCAGAGCCCGACGAGACCCGGATTCCCAGACCTCTCCGACCTCAACCTACATCTGCAGCACAGCTGAGATCCGTGGGTGCGACGAGACACGTGGGACCGGCCATCTTGAAAGAAACTGCACTTCGCTTCCAGCACGACTCCCGAGGTAAACTCGACCAAGTGCTTTGGGGACTGAGAAGCCCCAGCCCCGAGCAGCCCCTGCACCGAAGATCAGCCCTCCAGCATCCACGAGATCTGCGTGGGGCCCTTCTGCTTGTCTTCTGCTCGACGCGTTGTCTGGTCACTTGCCGGCTGGCTAGTGGCCTCCTAGACGATGAACCTTTGAATCTTTGCTGCTGGTCTGGTTGCTCCAGACTGGCCTTTGCCTCCTTCCAAAAGAGGGGCACCCCAGACTCTTAGTCCGCACCAGACGTCTTTTACACTCACCGCGTGGGTTGCCTTTGCCAAGGCCTGTTGACTCCAATTCCGGATCCAACACCGCCTACTGCGAGAGCCTGCGTGGGACAGCTCGTGTCTCCATCCTGGTCGAAGACACCTCCTGGTCCACGTGGCTGCAGAGTTAAGCGTCCTCTCTTCACCTGATCGCGACGACAGCACCTGGTTCCTTCCTGGTTCCTTCCTGGTTCCACACCGGTCACTGGCTAGTGACTTTGAACACTGTCCCCTCTGCTTTCAGGTCCTCTTCTTCACCGATCCACCCTTGGATCGCACCGGACATCTTCCTCCTGGTCGCCTGCAGCATCTTTTCTTTCAGGCTCCATTGACTTCAACGTGAGAACCCGACACACTTTGGCACCTATGCACCCGCAGCCCGTGGGTGAGGTAACGAGAGCATTTCGGTGCTCAAGGGTAGTCTAACTGTCCTAGTGTCCAGTTCCACAGTCGTTTTTGTCATAACTAGACAGGATTGTCCGTACTCACCTTTTAACTTGAACTGTACTGTCCATAGACGTTGTTACGCATCTCGCGTGTGAGTTCACACACTGCACACACGTTCCGTGGGCCTCCTATTACTTACCTAGAGTTAGTGTAGCGTGGTCCCATCGATCCTACAGCCTCTGTACAGCTCCATTCCTTTTATCGACTTTCACATTCCACTTACTTAGTATATGGTTTGTCATGCCCCTAGGGCACCAGTGTAATTTCGTGCAACTTGTCGTATTTTTCGTAAGAGATTGTCATGTGCTTAGCCCTCTGACCTCATAAAGAGTTCAGAGGTGTTGTTATTAATAAATATACTGTTTATTTTCATAACAACCTGTGTGGTGTCCTTTCATCTGGTATTCAAGGGGTTATTTTGTGGTAAAACAGCTGGCTTCACATGCTAAAAGAGTTCAGCCTAAGACTGCTTTGTCCATGCTACCATTAGGATAGCTGATCTATAAGGTTGACTTAAAACCAATCACCATAAGGGTTGTTTGGACTGATACAAGGTGATCACTAGAACTAGTGAGCATCATATATCAGGCCAACTTCTCACAGTCAGTACCAAATTTAAATCCAACTGCGCCATGTCAAAAAAAGAAGCTCAAAACATACTGACCTATGCCTTCAGAAATCAAGCTTTAAAAGGGCGATTTGGAAAATTAACCACTTGCGTGCTCAAGACGGCCCTCGGCCGTCCTACGTCACGCTGGGCGTGACGTAGCACGCAAGGGGTTACGCCCCCTAATTACATCCCGCACCACTGCAAAATTATCGTCGCAGGGGTTAAGCAATGATCAGATACACATGAAAATTGATCTAGAGGGTGCGTGGCCGAGCTGCAAGATGGCGGCTTAGTGGCGAGGTTCTGCCGGCCGAACACATTATTCTACATTTATCCGTTAATTGGGCAGCGATCCAGAGACACACAGACTGCACATACCTCGTCTTAACATCCCCTGGGATCCGAGACTACCTGATTGTTCTGAGTGGGCCACTCCCTGGTTTAATGTATACTTACCATTGAAGGGTTAGCTTCTCTTTGCCTTTAAGACTCTGAGCTTTAATGTCTACATAGCTAACATGGGTCCCCTTTTGCCAGTGACAACTACAACTGTTCGGCCACCCTGTTATTTGTTGACGGTGTTGTATGCAGGCGAACCCACGCCAATCTGGGATGATTCCCTGTTGCCCTGAGTTTTGGGGGCCTTCATGCGAAGAGGGATGTTTCATATGGGATGCACAACTTGATTTGGGGGTTGGTGTGGGTAGGATGGGATGGACGGGAAGTTATTCATTCTGTTACACAGTAATGGTTACGTTTTGGACAACCAGACCACACAACGGACACTGTGACACATAGTCGACCACCACACCTCATCCATTGGGACACAGATACACTGAGCATGATGGCACTTGACTAAACGTCGAGGAGACGTCATACTGGAAACACCACATGCCTGCACCATAGTCATACAAAGAGGCTTTAGATGTCCACACTGTTACGTCTCACCTGGAATGTGAGAGGCCTTCACGAACACCGAAAGTTGCGGTTGGTGCAATTATTTGCTAAGACAGGGGGTGGACATCTGCCTCCTGCAGGAGACCCACCTCCGGGAGTCCGCACTAGCCGGGCTAACCACAAGCAGGTGGAGTGAGGTACACATGGCCAGTTATTACAACTACTCCCATGGGGTGGTGATTCTCATAAGCACAGGGGTGCCCTGGCAAATACAACAGGCAATATGTGACCCAGAAGGGTTGTGCATTATTTTAAAAGGGAGCCTATTTCATCAGCCGGTTATAGTGGTAAACGTCTATGGGCCAAACGTGGATGATCCCACATTTTTCCTACAACTCTGGCAAAAGATTCAGTCGCTGGGGAACGCGGCAATACTCTGTGGCGGGGATTTTAATATTGTGCTAACAATGACTGACGACAGGGATGGGATGACCCGAGCACACCAACCACAGGCAGCGGCAACATTAAACAGCATTATGGAGGAGAAGTGTGGCTCAATGGTTAGAGCGGCAGACCCTGATACAGAGATGTGGCCCGGGACCAGGGTTCAATTCCCACCTCGGTGGGTCTTGGGCTCAATTTCCTCGGACCTGATAATTCTCGCCTCAGTGCCTATTCTAATCATGGGTCCCACACTGCAACTCTGGGCAATAGCTTGCTTAATCTCCACAACGGCCCCAACAGCGCTGGGATGCCTGCCTTCACCTTGGGGGTGCCGAGGAGTGGACATTTCACAGGGAAAAGCCAGGAAGGGTTCCACAGCGGTATGCGTTACAGCACCAGGACACCCATGGGTATTAGTGCGCTTTACAAGTACAAATTACATTATATCGAATCAATGCTTAGTCGACTCCTGGCGCACGTTTCACCCCAAGGAACGCATGGGCACGTGCATCACTCCCCACCATCGAGCCTGGTCAAGACTGGACTTTTTGTTACTAACAAGGGACGCACACGTTTGGGTTACGGGGGTCACACATTATGCAGGGACACTGTCTGACCACGCCCCAGCTGCATTATCCCTCCAGGTCCCGAAGCCCCATCAACAACTGTTTATATTGCGTCTGCCGCCTAACGCATTCCTAGACACGGCCTTCTGCGAAACTATTAGAACACACATCAGTGAATACTTTGAACACAACACCGGCTCGGTGGCTACCGAGAGCGCACTATGGGAAGCGTTAAAGTGGTGATAAGTGGGCACTGTATCGCGGGCCAGGCGGGAGTCTTTCGCGAAATCCGTGACAGCCTGAGCAAGTTGGAGGACGAGTTTAGGGTGTTAGAGACACGCTACTGCGCAGCACAGTCTTCCACCATTGCTAGCTGACATGTGCACCAAACTGACGGCCTTCCAGGAGGAGGCGGAGCGGGAAACTAAGTTTTTACATAAACATGTGATGGCGAGGCGATAGGGGGAGGGAGACAGACCGGGAAAACACTTGCCAACCTACTGAGGGTGCCAAGAGGGTCCCCCATTCACAACTGAACTGATCGCCGCGGATGGGACAACAGCGCGTACATCGCCTGACATTTTAGACACCATGTAGGAGTTCTACGTGCATCTATACACTTCTAATTCATGCCCCCCTGTATTGGTGTTGCAAGATTAATTTGACTCAGTTGAGCTCATATGGCTGAGCAGACTGCACCATGAGTACCTAGAGATTCCAGTCACGGAGAAGGACATACAGCAGGTTATTAGCGGTTTGCCTGCAGATAAGGCCCCTGGAACGGACGGCTTAATTGACACATTTTACAAAGAATAATCAGAATTATTGGCACAGCGGCTCCTGGCCGTTTATCAGGAGGCCATAGAAACTGGCGAACTGCCTGCCCCAATGCCCGAGTCTATTATCATAACTATTCTGAAACCGGACAAGGATCCCTCATGGTGCTACTCGTACCGGCCGCTTTCCTTGATCAATTTAGATGCAAACATTTTTGCTAAATTACTGGCGTCCGCCTCCAACCGGGCCCGGATCAATCTGGTTTAATACCGGGTCGATCTACCTCTCACAATCTCCGTACACTGTTTGACTTGATGCACTACGTTGCCCCACACATTTCGGCATTTGCGGCACTCTTGGACGCAACCAAAGCGTTCAATTCCCTGGAATGGGGATTCCTATTTCTGCTCCTCCAAAGGATGGGCTTCAGCCCTATTTTCATCCAACAGATTAAACTGTTGTATGCTAAGCCCTCGGCACGACTGAGGGTTAACGGCCTGATCTTAACACCCAACACCATCACAAGAGGCACCAGACAGGGGTGCCCACTGTCGTCCCTATTATTTGCCATCACTACTGAATCACTCGCAGCCCGACTTCGCCAACCCCACACGCAGCGTAGCATAGGTTTTACAACTAGAGGCCTAAATGTGTCCTTATACGCGGACGATATACCGCTGTACATGGTCGATCCCAAAGATAATCTAGCACCTATGATGAGAGAGCTGGTGCGATATGGAGAGCTGTCTGGTGTACGTATAAACTGTAATAAATCAGTCATCATGCCCCTTACACCCGGGACCCAGCCCTATGAACTTGAATACCCCATTGAGTGGACGTCGGGACCAACACGCTACTTGGGGATTTGGATGAGTAACAACGTACAGGAGATCCGAACAGAAAACTATGGGAGGTTGGTAGACTGGATCGGTCACAGAGTGCGTGGCTGGAACACTCTCTCTCATTGAGAGGGAGAATTGCGGTGGCTAAAATGATACCTCTTTGTAAACTTTCCCATCCCGCTTACTGCGAACTTCTTTCAAGCGCTGAGGCCCTTCAGGGTAGAACTGGTTTGGGCAGGTCAGCAACCCAGGGTGTCATGGGAGACTATTACACTACCACAGGCACAGGGGGGCTGGCCGCCCCCGACTTTGCCTTTTACGCATACAGCGCACAGGCACAGTTCTTACATTACTGGTCGCACCCAACTGCCTTCCAACCCCATGTGGCCATAGAATTGGATAGGGCGGCACCGCTCCCATTAGATACTGCTGTTTATTACCCACATAAGAGGCCACAAAATGAAGTTGATACTGTTGAAACACTGCGCTGGGCATGGACCGGCACTTGCAAACGGGCGAAGATGGAGAGGCTTCCATGGCGCTGGGCAACAATCCCACAATACTCCCCGCTCATGGACAGCAAAGCACAACAGCGAGCACGGACACACGGGTTACGGATGGGCAGAGATCTCTTCCCGGGGGACACTTTCCTAATGCTGCAACAAATGTGCAAGCCCGTGGAGCCCTCTGCAGCGGACATGTTGCTGTATTACCAATTGCGCGCCTCATGCAAAAAAATTAGTACATTTCCGAGCCCGCCTACTGCACTATCGGCACTTGAAAATGTAATAGCGGTAGAGTCTGGGCGCAAATTAATTACTCGAATCTACAACATCAGGCAGCGTGACTCCGATTATTATCCCAAGAGCTCGCGAGGCATGGGAAGCGGACGTTGGGGTAGAAATTACAAAGGAACAGTGGCGCCTGGCATGTGGACAACTGGAAATGTCTCCTAATTACCGCCTTAGACTGATACACTTCAAGTACATGCACAGGCTATACCGGACTCCGGTACAACTACACCTCATGGGGCTGAGGCAGGATGATCGTGCTGGAGGTGCGCAGCGGCTCAGGCGACATTCCTACACATAACATGGCAGTGCCGCCCAATAGTGGAGTTCTGGAAACACACCCTCAAACGCACAAGTTACTACTTGTGTAACAATATATCTGTAAGAGACATTAGTTAGTGATAGATTCCTTACCTTAAAATATCCCCAGGCGTCAGACTGGATCTGGAAAGTTTTGCTAGCAGTACCCCTGCGCGTCAGTAGGTGGCGTTGCATGGCTCCGCGTCCGTCGCTGGCGTCGTATGCCCCGAGATGATGTCACGGAGACTACTTAGGCGCCACCCATGCGCGCTGATGTCAGTTCTGGGCATGACTTTCCACGCCAGGAACGCAGAGCCATGCAAGAAACCGACTGCTGGTGCCATGAAACTAGGGCCCTGAAAGGGATGTCCTGAACCCTAGTAATCAGTCCGCAGAACGGGGAGGATGGGTGGGGCGGTAAGGAATCTATCACTAACTATTGTCTCTTATATCGTTACACAAGTAGTAACTTGTGAATCTGAAAGAGACACGTTAGTGATAGATTCCTTACCTTAGAATAGATACCCCAGCAATACCAACCCCGGTGGTGGGTTTGCGAATAAGATTACACCAGAAAGTCACAGATAACAGAACAGCCAAAGAAGCCATCTCTCCAGACTGAACTATCAAGGCAGTAATGCTTGGTAAACGTGTGCAGCGAGGCCCATGTAGCTGCCTGACAAATATCCTGCAAGGGAACGCCGCGTCCCAAGGCAGTAGTGGCTGATGTTGAGGATCCTTCTTAGCCAGCGAGTAACAGGCCTTGATGCAAAGAACGACCCACAGAGAGATGGTCCGTTTGTGCACGGCCCGACCTTTTTTGGCGCCCACGTAGCCAACAAAGAGCTGGTCATCCACCCGGAACTGCTGTATGCGTTTCAGATAGAAAGAGAGCACACATTTTGGGTAAGGACAGTGCAGCCTCTCTTCCTCTTTCAAAGGATGCAGAGGCAGAAAGAAGGTGGGCAAAGTGATGGTCTGCCCGATGTGGAAGGGCGTGACAACCTTAGGCAAGAAAGAAGGACGGGTCCTCAGAACCACCTTGTCCGGATGAACAGAAAGGAAAGGAGAGCTCACTCACTCTTCTGGCAGAGGGGATAGCTACCAGGAAAGCCGTCTTGTAAGTGAGAAGACGCAAAGGACAGTTGTGAAGGGGCTCGAAGGGAGCGAACATCAGATATGTCAAGACAAGATTTAAGTCCCATTGAGGCATGATGAACGGCACGGGAGGAAACGTGAGCGTGTTGCCTTTCAGAAAGCGGTTAATAACCGGGGACTTAAATAGAGAAGGCTGATCAGGAAGCCGTAGAAAGGTGGAAATGGCCGAAAGATAACCTTTGATAGTGCCCAGAGCAGAGCCCTGCTGGGCCCAAGAAAGAAGGAACAGAAGGACTTCAGAAAGAGGGGCAGAAAGGGGATCCACAGACTTTGCTGTGCACCATGCCACAAACTTGTTCCACCTGCAGGAGTATACTGTTTTCGTGGAGGGACGTCTGGCTGCCAAAATGACATCAAAGACTTCGGGAGGAAGATCAAAAGCGGTCAACTGTTGCTGCTAAATCTCCACGCATGGAGGTGGAGGCTAAAAGGTTCGAGGGAGGACCGTCCCATGCTGCTGTGACAGAATATCCTCCCGAAGAGGCAAATGGTTTGGGGGATCGATCGCCATGTTGAGTAGCTCGGGATACCAGTATCTTCGTGCCCAATCCGGAGCCACAAGAATGACTTGGGCCCGGTCGCGCAGAATCTTTTTCAGCACTCTGGGCAGAAGTGGTATAGGCGGAAAGGCGTACAACAGACCGCAACTCCACTCGCGACGAAAAGCGTCGCCGAGCGAGTGCCGCCTTGTAAATTCCAATGCGCAGAATTGATGACATTGCGCGTTCTCTTCGGTGGCGAATAGATCTAACCAAGGCTCTCCCCACTGCTGAAAGAGACCTTGCGCCACGTCCGAGTTCAGATGCCATTCGTGATCCATCATGCACCGGCGGCTGAGTTTGTCCGCCTTGGCGTTCAGAAAACCTGCCAGGTGTTGAACCACCAAGGTAATGTTTTGATGGTCCAGCCATGTCCAGAGGCGGCAGAGCCTCCTGACATAGGGTCCACGACCCCACCCCGCCCTGTTTGTTGCAATACCACATGGTGCTGGTGTTGTCCGTGAACACCTGCACTACACTTCCCTGGACAGAGGGAAGGAATGCTTCCAGCGCAAGTCGGATCGCCCGAAGCTCCAAAAGGTTGATATGGAGCCGGGACTCCCCCGGAGACCAGAAGCATCTGATCTCTGCCTCTCCCAAGTGGCCTCCCCATCCCAGGAGGGAAGCATCCATCAACACTGTGTGCTCCGGTTGGGGAAGGGAGAGGTATCTGCCATTGACCCAATCGTGATGCGTTAACCACCACCTCAATTGTTGTGCAGTGCCCTCCGAGATCTGGACATGATCGGACAGGTTGCCATGATGCTGCGCCCACTGGAACTTCAGGTCCCACTTCAGAGCCAGCATATGCCATCTGGCATGTTGCACTATCAGGATGTAGGAGGCCATCAGGCCCAGGCGCCGGAGGGTCATCCTAACTGAAACCCGGGATAGAGGCTGAAAGATCAGAATCATAGCCTGAATATCCTGAACTCGCTTCTCGAGAGGATAAACCTGAAACTGCGTCGAGTCCAGAACCGCTCAGATGAAGGGGAGCTTCTGAGAGGGACTCAGGTGTGACTTCGGCACATTGATGGAGAACCCCAGCAAGTGCAGGAGGTCGGCCATAGTCTGAAGGTGGGTGACGACTACCTGGGGCGAGCCCGCCTTCAACAACCAGTCGTCGAGGTAGGGGAAGACTGACACCACTGACCTGCGCAGGTGAGCTGCGACCACCGCCATCACTTTTGTGAACACCCGAAGGGCACTGGTAAGGCCGAAGGGGAGCACGGCAAACTGAAAATGCTCCTGGCCTACCGTGAACCGCAGGTAACGCGGGTGGGCCGGCAGGACGGGGATGTGAAAATATGCATCCTGCAAGTCCAATGCTACCATCCAGTCTCCAGGGTTGAGGGCAGCCAAGACCTGAGCCAGAGTCAACATCTTGAACTTCTCCTTCTGGAGGAAGGGATTGACGTCCCCGAGGTCCAAGATGGGGGCGCAAGCCCCCTTTGTCCTTCTTGGGAACCAGAAAGTAGTGGGAATAACAACCACATCCTACTTCCGGCCCAGGAACACGCTCGATGGCCCCCTTGGCCAAGAGAGCCATAACGTCCTGCTGGAGTAGCAAAAAGAGATCCCCTAACATGCGGTGGAATTGAGATGGCATGGCCGGGGAAATAGACTTGAAGGGGAGGGAGTAACCCCTCCTGACGAGTTGCAGCACCCACTTGTTTGAAGTGACAGAACGCCAATGGAGAAGGTGATGACGAATCCTGCGACCCACTGGCATGGGCTGCGACCTGAAGCTCAGACTAGGAAGGTTTTGGGGTGACGTCGCGGGGGTGGAGGTGGACTGACCCTCACGCCGGCCCGCAGAGCCATGCCGACCCGCATAGCCACCCCGGCGGCCTGCATGCCCACGGGCATGCGGAGTTTGGTTCTGCGCAGGCTTTTGGCTGAACGAATGGGCAGGGGCGCCTCTGCCATGGCTGCGAAAGGAATGAAAAGTAGACGTGGCCGGGCGAGTGGTGGAAAGGCCCAAGGACTTGGCCGTAGCCCGAGAGTCCTTAACGCTCCAGTGCAGTGTCAGGCTTATCATCAAACAGGCGAGTGCCGTCAAAGGGCATGTCCATGAGCGAGCCCTGGACGTCCACGGTCATGGAAATTGCCCTACCGAGGGAGTTTGCGGTGTCCAAGCCAGAACCAATGGCGAACCTAGCCGCGTCCTTACCTCAGCCACAGCCCGGGACAGCACAGTCTGAACCTCCTCCGGGCACTGAGGCAACAACTCGGCAACGGTATCCCACACCGCGTGAGAATAGCGGCCCAAAAGGCAAGCGGTGTTCACTGACCACAGCCCTAAGCTGGCCGACGAAAACAACCGCTTACCAAACGGTTCCAACTTCTAAGAGTCCTTATCCGGCGGAGCCGTGGGAAAAGCACTCTGGGACGTCAAGGCTTGAATTACTAAACTCTCCCGTGTGGGATGAATAGTCAGAAAGGCAGGGTCACCTGGGGATGATGCCCCTATGGCCGGCCGCGACCAAGTGCCCAACAAGCCTTCAGTGAGGGCATCGTTAAAGGGCAGCAGTAGCTCAGTGAGGAGATTAGTCTTATGGATCACCATGGGAGATCGAGGTTAAGGACCTCAGCTGCTAGACGGAGTACCACTGTATACGAGGCATCTTCCTCCACAGTGGGCAGGAGAGAGGCAAACCCCAGATTAGAGGAGACTTCAAGGCCGCCAGCCTCCTCCAAATCGTCCACTCATTCCTGCTCAGAATCACACTAACGAGCAAGAGGGTCCTCCGACCCCTCCCAATTGCTCTCCGCTGCCGGTGCAGTCAGCACAGCCTCGGCGGCCGGGCAGGGATCGGGGAAGGCAGAAACGGCGCCGGGAATGGCCAGCGCCATGTCCCAATTTGGATCCCAGGTGGGGACAAACCCGTCCGGGAACCGGGACACAGGCGGACCCAGCGGTATCCACTGCGGCGCCGCCAGCAGAGTACAGGGCGGAGCCGGTGCCGGCAGCATGGGACCTCTTGGCGCCTTGGCCAGAGCCAGCGGCGCAGGATCCTGCGGGGCCGGAGCCACAGGCGGTGCCGGGGCTGGGGCCGCCGGAGGAGTCGACGGCCCAGCAGGATCCTGACACGAGGCCTAAACAGAAGGTCCATAGCAGCAAGGAATTCTTGCATTTGTGCGGGAGTCGCCGACGGACCCGGGTAAGGCGGGTAGGTTGCAGGACTCCCAGGCTCGGAAGGAGCCACAGGGGCGGAGCTCCTGTCCTCCTCATCCGCATCCGAGGACCGACGGGAGGACGTTGGAGAGCAAAGACACTTCTTCGACTTCTTTTTGTGTCGTCTCTTACCCGAATCCGAGGGTGAAGACTTGGATCCCGAGAAGCGGTGATGATGGCTCCACGAGCGGTCACGGGAACAACCCCTGGACCTCGAATGGCATGGGGACGAATGCCAAACTTCAAGCAACTTCCGGCGCGGCTCGCTCAACGCCTTTGGGCCCATAGCCCTACAGTCCAGACAGGACCGGGAGTCATGGTCGTCCTCCAGGCAGTAGAGACAGACCTCGTGAGGGTCCGCCACCGACATATTGCGACGGTAGGTCCCGCAGGACTTAAAACCAGGCATTCCTACTCGCACCAGAGAGAACCAACACGAGACCAAAAAGTCTCCAAAGGATAGTCAAAAAATTATTGAGGTAAGTGCTCTAACCGGATCTGCACTTACTGGCGCCGAACACGAAAGAACTGACATCAGCGCGCATGGGTGGCGCCTAAGTAGCCTCCATGACGTCATCTTGGCACATATGACGCCAGCGACGGACACGGAGCCGCACAACACCACCTACTGACACGCAGGGGTACTGCTAGCAAAACTTTCCGATCCTGTATGACGCCTGGGGAAATTCTAAGGTAAGAAGGAATCTATCACTAAAGTGTCTCTTTCAGATATATTAGTACCATAATCGGACAGGAGCTCCCAAGTACGCTGCTGGTTGCTCTGCTGGGGATTGTGAATATGATCCCACCAAAATGGCACAAACTTGCGGCCCTGCTCTTGCTTATGGCTAAGCGGCAGGTGGCTCTGCAATGGAAGGCATCCTCCCCACCGACGGTGAGGGGCTGGCTACTGAGTGTAACCCACTGCAAGGCGCAATTGGAGGGATAATGGGAGCAGATGCCAGTTAGAGCCCGCCCCCGAGATATCTGAGGACCTCTCGTTACTTGGCTAAGCACTATAGTAGGCGCCATGAGACTTCCTGGAAGTGATTTGTGCGTCATATAAATATCCATGACTTGACTTGACTTGATAGTAGAGGACGATGCACAATGAGAATGATGGGTAGAGACACTAGCTGAAAACGGATGCAGAGACGGTGTAAAACTGGCTGCGATGCAGAGCCCTTATGTGACTACATGAGACAACTGCTTTCTTTACCCTATGTAATGTATGATGTCCGCATTGTATTAATATTGTACGAAGGAGGACGACACCTATACATTGATGAATATGATGTCCACTACATGATACTACTGTTTTGTTCTATGTATGTTTGCACTTCTTTAAATGCCAATAAAAACATAAATAAATAAAATAAAAAAAGAAAATTGACCGGCAGAGCCCCAGCAAAATAAGGTTGAACTGGCGCACCCCTCCTGGTTCATGTGCTGCATGGCCATGGTATTGTCTGTCAAAAATCTGTATACCTTGAAAGGGAATAAAGGTGGAAGGTGATATGTGCAAAACAAATCTCAAGTTCAACCTGCTCATATGTAGATGACTTTCCTGGTGAATCCAAAACCCACTAATCGGACTGAAATGGTGGACCACCTGTGTCCTGTCAAGGAGGCAAATGTCAGCAGAGCACTTTAAATATGGAAGGATGTACTAATCATCCATACAGTTTGAATCAGTCCAACACTGAAACTCAATATGCAGGAGCTGCGGCATCATTGTTCTGTTTTTTATGCTTCCATACTATTGGTTTCTCCTGACGCACCATCTCACTCAGAGTTGTTTATGGAAATAAGTGGAGGATGCCTTATATCCAATCCTTATCACGTCCTGAATTCAATGAGTTGTTGGGTAATGCTTTCCCACAGATGTGTCTAACACTGTCCTGATAAGGTGCAAAATTTAAAGTGAAAAAAGTGTTAAAAATCCCATGTACATGTTATCAGTTTGGAACAAATACAGAAACATTTTTTTTAAATTTAAAGTGAAAAAAAACGAATATTCACTTTTCTAAGTGTTGGAAGAGGATTGATTGAGGTGATGAGAAGAAGTGTGGTGCCAGTGGACAGGGGCACACTGTCCATTAACTTAGCAGGTGGAATGCTCAGTGCTGGGATCCTGCATATTTTGGGCTATATCACTGCATGAAATCGCCAATTTGCTTCTTCTGTCAATCGAAGGAAACACTCAAGCAGAGACATTCTTTATTGTCAGGTCTAAAAATAAGCACATTGCATACTTAGAACCGACTTTCACATGAGTCATGCTTCGATATAAATGGTTTGGCTCACAGTGGTGCATATAGAGGTGGATACAGTAAGAGTTCTGAAACAAGTCTATAACTGCATGCTGCTAGGGCTGCTAATGTCATCCCAGTATGCCACTGTCAAAGAATAATATTGGTAAGGTACACTTGTAAGAACAGAAAATAACAAGCCTCAAATTGCGAGATGTGTTTTTCGGTTTGAATAATTTAGAGTAATTGGGTGGAGCTCATAAAGAATCCACATTGAGACATTGTGCTGAAAAAGAATTTAATAATAAGATACCAATTTAAGAGCATTAGGTTCTCATGCTTGCCGAAAAATATTAAAGACCTCTCACATTGTTTACAGACTATCAACTAAAAGCTCAACAGCACAGTCTGCGTATCCAATTTCATTAACAAGCTCTTACCTGTCCAGTGTCGGTGACAGCAAGGCAGTGCAGTGCACCTACGGCCACATGGATAATCTTCTTCCCTCGCAGACCTTCAACAACTTGTGGTTTGCGCACATGAACATCAGAACCATGACCTAATCTGAAGTAATCTCCTTTGCCCCTAAAATAAAGAGAGACAAAAAAATATCCCACCTTTGAGGGTTCTATTCTCCAATACATTCTACATTGATTTAAACAGACAGGAACTTCAATGATCGTCATAAGTGTTAGAACACAGCAGCAAACAAAAAAACATTGTAACCCACACAGCTCTTGGGCTTAAGGAATACGAACTGTACTCAATCTAGGAAACTGAAGAAACCTGTAAAGCATAATTGCCCGATAAGGTTCATTAGAGCAGCTTGACCAAATCAAGACAACAGTAGCTAGTGAAAGTGTGGATAGATTTCAAAGGGAAAACCCCGCCCATACCTCAAAATGATGTTCCTCAGCCAGGTTGTGGTGGCTGATTTTTCTCTAGTGGAATGGGCCCTGGGTCTCCCCAGTAAGGACTTACTAGCAATGGTTGCAGTGATATGGAGGCTTCAATCCAAAGTGATTAACTGTTTCGAAGTGACCAGGCCCTGGCAAATATGATCTTAGTTGACTAAGAGCTGGTTAGATTTATGTAAGATTTTTAAGTATCTAGTTAAACAATAGTGTATAATGAACATTCTGTTGGGGGAGATGGTGTCATACAGTTACTGCTTACCTATATACCGTGTTACGTTAGCATGACCTTATTAAAAGTTTAAACGCCATTTTTCCTTTTGCACACGACACATAATTGTTATTTTAGCTTTCAACCTAGAAGAGCGTTGTGATTTACATGAGAATAATATGTTATTGCTCTGATATCAGCTTTGTTTGGTAAAATATGTCTGCACAGTGAGTGCTGAAGCCTCCAAGGATAACTCGACACAGTGTTGTTGTGAGGTCTGATCTTCGCACCTTCCTAGACATAACATGAATGCAGCTGCCACCAAAATCTGGCTTTACGCGCGTTCTATATTGCTTTGCTCAGACAGAGTCTGTCTCTGTCTCTCTCTCTGTCTCTCTCTGTCTCTCTCTCTCTCTCTCTCTCTCTCTCTCTCTCTCTCTCTCTCTCTCTCTCTCTCTCTCTCTAGAGAGAGAGAGAGAGAGAGAGAGAGAGAGAGAGAGAGAGAGAGAGAGAGAGAGAGAGAGAGAGAGAGAGAGCTGGTGGAAGATGATGTGATCCTCTAACACTGAGATCTTGAGGTATGGGCCCGCCCTGCTAAAACCCAAAGAGACCTTCATAGATATAATGTCCTATGCTAGTTAGGGAGGGTGAGAATTATGTGTTGTGTATTCTCTGCCGCCTGTAATTGTGCTGGATGGGGGGGCGCATCTTACTCCCACACGGCGGGATACTGCTGTATACGCTTTGTCCCGTTCGAGATAGTCTCGAATATGAAGGTGTAATGCACAAGTTACTACTTGTGTAACGATATATCTGTAAGAGACATTAGTTAGTATTAGATTCCTTACCTTAGAATATCCCCAGGCGTCAGACTGGATCCGGAAACTTTTGCGTAGCAGTACCCTTGCGCGTCGGTAGGCGTCGTCTGCGGCTTCGCGTCCGTCGTCGGCGTCGTGGACGCCGTGATGACGTTGTCGGAGTACTTAGACGCCGCCTCCGCGTGCTGACGTCAGTTCTTAGACACAGCTTTTCCGCGCCAGAAACGCAGAGCCATGTTAAAAACCAACACCGGTGCCATTAAAACTAGGGCACTGAAAGGGGGTAACCCTAACCCTAGATATCGGTTCGCAGAACGGGGAGGATGGGTGGGTCAGTAAGGAATCTAATACTAACTAACTCTCTTACAGATATATCGTTACACAAGTAGTAACTTGTGCATCTGAAAGAGACATGTTAGTATTAGATTCCTTACCTTAGAATAGATACCCCAGCAATACCAACCCCGGTGGTGGGTCTGCAAACCAATAATCACACCAGAAAGTCCTGGAGGACAGAACGGCCAAAGAAGCCATCCCTCCGGACTTGGCTGTCCAGGCAGTAGTGTCTTGCAAACGTGTGCAGCGATGCCCACGTAGCTGCCTGACAGATGTCTTGTAAGGGCACTCCCCGGCCCAGGGCAGTTGTAGTCGCCGTGGCTCGGGTAGAGTGAGCCTGTAATCCAACAGGGGGCTCCTTTTTAGCCAAGGAGTAGCATGCCTGGATACACAAGATGATCCACCGGGCTCTAGT
The DNA here is from genome assembly GCF_964261635.1 of Lissotriton helveticus. Taxonomy (NCBI): domain Eukaryota; kingdom Metazoa; phylum Chordata; class Amphibia; order Caudata; family Salamandridae; genus Lissotriton; species Lissotriton helveticus. Next base: position 1,246,552,287 of record NC_136069.1, on the reverse strand, counting down.
CGCCCCCACACCAAGAAACGGCAGATAAGGGGACCGACCCTCTGGGACAAACTGCAACACTTACCGACAGGCGAGAGACGCTCTTGCAACCTGAGAGAAGGACACCCTCGACTAGGGAGGCACCCTCCGCAGGGGCCGGGCAAGATGACGACGCCGACCTGAGAGAAGTTTCATCCTGCGCTCCCGCTGGGACTTCGGCTTAATCTGCTGGCACGCCTCACAATAAGTGGAGCCGTGGTGTTCCCCCAAACACCACATGCAGATGGGGGTGAGGATCCGTCGCCGACATCAGGCGTCCATAAGACGAGCACGTCTTAAAGCTCGAAGGCATTCACACACTGTTCCCACACACACAATAGCAGGATCCGAATCCGCGCTGCACGCGGAAAAGGAAAAAACTGACGTAGGCGCACCGGGCTGGGACTAATGTGACCTCACTGACGTCACGTACGCGGACGCCTGGGCGGAGTTGCGTGATGCCGTCCCCCAAGGGGCGCTGGGAAACATTTTTTCCAGATCTAGTCTTAAGCCTGGGGATAATTGTAAGTGAAGGAATCTGCGGCTAGTAGTCTCTATAAGATTGGTCTGACTGTATGTAAAGGTTTAGGGGTCTGAGGTCTAAGATGGGTCTCAGAGATCCATCCTTTTTTAGAATGAGAAAGTACAGGGAGTAAACCCCTGTGTTTTGTTGATGCGTGGGAACTGGTTCTATTGCATGTTTTTGTAGGAGGGAAAGTATCTCTTGCTTTACAAGCGATAAATGTTCTGTTGACATGGGCGCTGTCTGGGAGGTATGTTTCGGGGGTAGAGGTGAGTTCTAGACAATAACCTGATTGAATGATTTGTGTTACCCACCTGCTGGTAGTAATGTTGTTCCGTACAGGTAGGAATTGTAGCAAACTTTCCCCGACCGGAGTGGAATGGTCCGGGGGGGAGTTGAGGGAAGTCATTGGGTGGGGGTGGAGGCAGAGCAAGTATTGTTAGTTTTGCCTCTACCCATGTGATTATTGCCTATGTAGCCTCCTCTGTGATAACCTCTGGTAAATGAGGTCTGGGTGGGAGTTTTATTGGACGTGGAGTGGTTGTCTGAGGAATAGCCTCCGGAGGTGCCTCTGTAAGACAAGCGACGAAAAGAACGTCTGGGAGCTTGCGATTGCAAGGCTCCCATTGATTTAGCTGTGTCGGTGTCTTTTTTCATCTTTTCTAGAGATGAGTCTACGTCAGGGCCAAATAGGTGTTTTTGATCAAACGGCTGGTTAGGAATGGTATTTGGACTTCAGGTTTAAAACCTGAAATGCGTAGCCATGCGTGTCTACGTAGAAGGACACTTGTGTTAATGGCTCGTGAGGTGGTGTCTGCCACATCTAGAGCACAACGAATGGAGGTATTTGTTAAAAGTTTACCCTCCTGTATATGATCGTTGGCTTTAGTCTTGTATTTGTCAGGAAGATGTTGCAATAGGGTCTCTAACTCATTCTAACTCATCATAATGTGCCCTTTCATATCTAGCCAGCAAAGCTTGTGTATTTGCGATTCGCCATATGTTAGCTGCTTGTGACGCTGTGCATTTACCAGAAGCGTCCAGCAGTTTTGATTCCTTGTCGGGAGGTGGAGCATCGCCTGACGTTTGTGAGTTGGCCCTTTTCTGGCGTTGGAGACCACTAGAGAATCCAATGGCATTTGTCCCTTGATGTAAACAGGGTGTGCTGGGGCAGATTTGTATTTCTTTTCTATTCTGGGGTTAATAACCCTAGCCCTTACAGGATCTTTGAACACCTCAGATGCGTGTTTAATTACCCTTTTTAACATAGGTAGAACAGATGTGGACCTTTGGGATGTATCAAATGTGTTCATTAAGAAATCCTCCTCTACAGGGTCTGTATGTGGATCTACCCCGTGATATTGTGAAGCTCTGTGAACGAGCTGGGTGAAACCCATGGTGTCCTCTGGAGGGGAAGGTCTAGAGGGATAGACGTCCTCTTGTGGTATATTAGGGACATCTGGTGTATTATAATCGTCCCAGGGGTCTGGGGTGTAAGGCTGCGTAGGATCCCCTAGTGATTCCTCGTCTGCAACCTCCCCCTCGCCATTAGAGGTGTCCTCATCTTCTTGTGGTGGAGGAGATGGTGAGGGGAGTGGAGATGGAGTAGGAGAGTGGTGTGGAGGGGTAGATGCAGGAGGAGGTGGAGAAGTGAGTCTGAGAGGAGATGTTGCAATGTCTATTTTCTTTGCTGGAGGTGGAGCCGGTAAAGGCATGTACATTGGTCTCTTTTTGGAACTGAGAGTCAGCTGTCCTGCTTTTGGGTCCTTTATAAGAGTTTTTTGTGTGGGATCCGGTTGAAAAAGCTCTTCTGGTGTAGGCTGTCCGTTTGGCTCAGATTTTTTCGGTTCCGAAGGTTTATGTGGCACCGACTCTGGAGTGGATTTAGGCTGTTTTGGTTTAGAAGCGTGAGACTTTTTAGTTTCTGAAGAAGCCTGCGGAACCGGTTGTTTTTTAGGTTCCAATGCTTTTTCGGTGCTTAAGGTTGAGAGTCCATACTCTTTGGAATTGGCTTTTTACTCGGTTCTGATGTCTTTTTCAGAGTCGAGGGATCGTGCCAGTATGTTTTGGTGCCGAGCTTGAAAGTGTTTTTTTACTCAGTTCCGATGGCTTTTTCGAAGTCGAGGGATTGGTTTCGGTATGTTTTGGTGCCGAGCTAGTGGTTGGCACGGAGGAGGACGATAGCTTCATTTTGAGTGCCGGGGTTTTGGTTCCGATGGCAGGCTGACTCGATCCAAGGTGGCCTGAAGGCTTGTATGTCGACTTCTTTGCCGGACCCGAAGGCGGGGCGTGAGAAGTATTGTCCCGGTGCGCACCTAGGCCCGAATATGGAGGTGTTACCGAAGCCTTTTTTGGGGGTGGAGGGAGGGGGTCTGGGTCGACGTCGGTACTTCCGACCCACTGCCCTGGAGTGATGTCTTTGACGTCGGAGTTATCGGCTTCGGAGGTGCTGACGAGGCATTCTTCGATCAGCTCCTGCTCTGGTACATCGACGCCCTCCTGGAAGATGTCCTCTGGAATGGATATCTAAGAGCGAGCCATGCTTCTTCGAGCCCACCGATCCTCAATTGTTTTCTTGGAGCGGAAAGAGGTACAAGCTGGACAGTCTCTGGGCTCGTGCTCCGGTGAAAGGCAGAAGTTACACACCTCATGAAGATCTGTGTGTGGAAACTTGGCTCCACATTGAGGACACTTTTTAAAGGGAGTCCATTCCATGAGCCAGATGTAATGGTGTAGGTAGGCCCGAAGGCCTTCGTTGACGACCGGAATCGAAGACTTCGAGCATGAAGAGATACGGGACGACTAGGGATCGCGATCAAAACAATACCGGAGAAAAGGGTTTAGGATTTCGCGTTGAAAGTTGAATCGGTAACAATACCGAACTGGATCGCTAAAGACACATCCAAGGTTGATGGCAGAAAAAAACCCAATCTGAAGATGGAGTCGATGCCCATACGCACTATTGTCCAAAGGAGGAGTCACCTAGCTCGTGAATTCCAAAGACTTTTCCAATACAACAACAAGTGCAAACTTCTGGGCCCAACACCAGATGGCGAGCTATCACAGTGTGTGATCAGCAGCTCATATGCCTCGAACAGTGACATTTCTCCCTCCTCTGAAATATTTCTCTGTACACTGGGTCTACAGTTGCACCCATGGAGGATAGAACTTGGGCGGTGGATATTACAAACTTCTGGATGTTTATCTGTAGGCCCGCACTGAGTAAAAGAGTTTGTTGTTCAAAGTCCTAATCCGCATTTTGCTAGCTTTGAGTCTTTATCTGCCAATCGCCCGGTTAAGGGTAGACAAATATTCCTTGACATCAAATGTGGGCTTCTGCTACTGGCCATGTATTTCAAAAAGGTTTGAGGGGTGGATTTCAGAATAAACTGGAACACCGCATATTGGTAGTGTGATGTTCCTAGTACAAAGCTGTGCTTTTTTGCTACTGTTAGGTGTCTTGTAGATCTTTATATAGAACGCACAATCCTCTTGCCTGACATGAGGGAAAATTAATGAAGGTCTAGCATAGAAAATTTTCCCTTTTTGATCCACTTGTTGGCTATGTGTACAAGTAATACTAGTTTGAACTCCCTCTTTGGGCTTTTTATCTAAACCTGGAAATATCTCTAGTAGATTCCTCTTCCTCTGTGTGAGACAGGGACTGGCTTGACTCCATGCTTTTAAGTAGTATGGTGGTTTGTTTTGGTGGAATAGGCTGCAGAGGTGCACTGAAAGGAAGAGACAACTATGTTGCTGCAGAGTTGCTCAACGCCCTCTACTGACGCAAGGAGGTACTGCTTAGAAACTTTCCAGATCCAGTCTGGCACCGGAGGAGGATTCTTAGATAAGAAATCTGCAGCTAGATATCTCCAGCAGATGTTTGTGATCTTTTCCCACTCTTCCAGATGTAAAGATACCGCTCCCCACACTGGATTGGCAAATGGAGAGGGGGAAATTAGTAATTACTCACAGCTACTGTTCAGTGGATGCCCTAAGGGTGTTGGCCAGTTGTGACTGAATAGTTATATTTTAAAGCCTCCTTGCTTGTCGGGTTATCTCTGGCTTTTTGTAATGCTGCTGTTGATGGTTGAGCCAGAGAGGGAATTGAATGCTCAGTGGGCAGTAACTACAGTCTCTGCACTCGGTGAAGTTCTTGAGACCATCACAGATTTCCAGCTGTAGTGTCATAGAAGGGCAGTGTTACCGACTATCTTTTGTTCTATAACAGCTGTTCTGCAAATCTATCTACTTGTCTTGTGTATCACGCAGAGAAGACATTCTGAGGGGGAAGAATACCCCAAAAAAAGAGAAACACAGATTTGCTAGTCTTTTCTAATGTAAAAGACATAGAGTTGAAGCTAAAGAGAGAATTCAGAGAGAAAAATCTCAGAAGAAAACACCTATGAAAACTCCCAATATGTTCCAGGATCGCTCCGAGACAAAACCTCGGAGGTCACTGCCAGTACGCGGAATCGTGGGTAGTGGAAACCCAATGAGCATGAAAGGGACAAGGTGCATTTCTAGCCCTTGTAAGCTTATAATGCTCACCTTTTCCTCATTACATGTTAGTAGCAAATGAGGCTACGGTGCGGCAATGTTGCTTTGAGAAAAGTTCCTGGCACAACTATTAGTCAAATTCAGGGAAAGGAGCCTGGTTTAGGCTTTTGGGCTTTTGGAGGGAATTCCACAACATCTAGACATGTTGGACTGTCTTTGTGGATATATGAACATACACAGTGATTGGAAATGTTCTGAAGCCCCTGAATGCAACGAGGCAAGGATTCTGACATTATGACTTCAATGAAGATCCTATGTTACAGAAACTCAATTTCAACCCGAACATAATACTAATTGGTAATAACATCTAGCTATTACAAAATGATAATATGTGCAAAAAGTTGTTCATAATAGTTTATTCTACATACCATGTCCAGACAACTCCAGATTTGGTCAGGGCCAGAGAGAACTGAGCTCCACACTCAATTTGACAAACACCCTGCCCATTCAGTCTTTCGATGTTCTGTGGAATGTTGCAACCTTCACTTCCTCCTCGACCAAGCTTGCCAAAATCACCGTCTCCCCAAGAAAACACCAGGCCTAAAAATAAGAGAGAGAGTTAAGCCGTGGCAATGCCCAACCTTTATTGTAAGAGAATGTATAAATAAGTGATGATTCTAAAACAGTGCATTATTGAAATACCTTCATCTGTCAGTGACAATGTTTGAGCATCTCTGCTTCCACAAGCCACTTGAATCACTCTGTGACCAAGTAGAACTTTCACCTACAGGAAAACAAGAATGAAAGACAGAATGAAAGACACAGGATGGGAGTAAATGAAATTATGGGCAAATGTAAACACTGAAATTAACTGTTCCTTCACTCTAGTCAACAAAATACAAGTCTATGGTGCATATTATTTTTACAGTTCAACAGCATCACATTTGTGTGCTCCTCCGTCTCATAGAAGCCTTTGAAGTGCACTAGTGCCTGCCACTTTAGAGAATAAATGTGAAATTGACACCTAAACATTAAAGTGTCCTTTTCATTGTAGTTAAATTTATCAACCTTCATGTCTGAAATATATGTCAAAGAGTACTGAAGTTTAAACTGAAAAGTCCATCTTGCCCGAAAGATACATACAAAATCTATTCCGATCACACACTCAAGCTTCAAGGACATTTATAAACCTTTTTTTAGTACACTGTTATGATTTAAAATACAGGAATTTGTGTCAAAATAAACAATGTGGACATCAATATAAGTACAGTAAACCATAATCCATTGGAACACATTTCATATGACTGAACGCACAAGTTACTTACCTTGGGTAACGATACATCTGTAAGAAACAGTAGTTAGTGTTCATTTCCTTACCTTAGAATATCCCCAGGCGTCAGACTGGGTCCGGAAAGCACTACCCCTGCGCGTCGCTACGCGTCGTTTGCTGCTCCGCGTACGTCGTCGTGATCGCCGGGATGACGTTGGCGTACTTAGACGCCGCCCTCGCGCGCTGACGTCAGTTCTGTACATAGCTTTCCGTGCCAGGAACGCAGAGCCATGACAGAAACCGACACTGGTGCCATGAAACTAGGGCCCTGAAGGGATGTCCTTAACCCTAGATATCGGTTGGCAGAAAGGGGAGGATGGATGGGGCAGTAAGGAATCTAACACTAACTACTGTTTCTTATAGATATATCGTTACCGATGGTAAGTAACTTGTGCACCTGAAAGAAACAGGTTAGTGTTAGATTCCTTACCTTAGAATAGATAACCCAGCAATACCAACCCCGGTGGTGGGTCTGCGAACCAAGGTCACACCAGAAAGTCCTGGAGAACGGAACGGCTGAAAAAGCCATCTCTCCGGACTTGACTGTCTAGGCAGTAGTGTCTAGCAAACGTGTGCAGCGATGCCCACGTAGCTGCCTGACAGATGTCCTGCAAGGGGACTCCCCAACACAGGGCAGTAGAAGCCGCCGTGGCCGGAGTGGAATGGGCACGAAGCCCAACTGGAGGCTCATTCTTAGCCAAGGAGTAGCAAACCTTGAGGCACAAGACAACCCACGAGAGATGGTCCGTTTGTGCACCGCCCGTACCTTCTTAGTGCCCATGTAACCAACAAAGAGCTGGTCGTCCACCCGGATCTGGCGTGTGCGATCTAGATAGAAGGAGAGTGCACGTATGGGGTCCAGACGGTGGAACCTCTCTTCCTCTTTCGAGGGATGCGGAGACAGAAAGAAGGTGGGCAAGGTGATGGACTGCCTGAAGTGAAAGGCTGTGACTACCTTGGGCAGGAAAAAAGGACGGGTCCCTAGAACAACTTTGTCTGGATGGACAGAGGGGAAAGGAGGTTTTGAACATCGAGCCTGTAGCTCACTCACTCTCCTGGCAGAGGTGATGGCAACAAGGAATGCAGTTTTAAGAGTGAGAAGACGAAGAGGACAGTTATGAAGTGGCTCAAAGGGAGTGCACATCAGATATGTTAGAACAAGATTCTAGTCCCACTGAGGCATCACAAAGGGAACAGAAGGAAACGTGTGTGATGCCTTTCAAGAATCTATTTACAACAGGGGACTTGAAAAGAGAAGGCTGATCAGGAAGTCTCAAGAAGGCTGAAATGGCCGAGAGGTATCCCTTAAAAGTGCCCAGAGAAGAGCCCTGCTGGGCAAGAGAAAGAAGGAAGAGGAGAACCTCTGAAAGCCTATGCTGTGCACCATGCCACAAATTTGTTCCACCTCCAGGCGTATACCGTTTTTGTGGCGGGACGCCTGGCTGCCAGAATAAAATCGCAAACTTCAGGAGGCAAGTCAAATGGCCTCAACTGCCGCCGCTCAATCTCCAAGCATGTAGGTGTAGACTGGACAGGTTCGGGTGGAGGACTGTCCCCTGCTGCTGCGACAGAAGGTCCTCCTGAAGAGGCAGACGAATCGGGGGATCGATTGACATGCTGAGTAGCTCAGGATACCAGTATCTTTGTTCCTAGTCCGGAGCCACAAGGATGACTTGGGCCCGGTCTCGCATGATCTTCTTCACCACTTTCGGCAGAAGTGGTATAGGCGGAAAGGCGTACAACAGACCGCAGCTCCACTCGCGATGAAAAGCGCCGCAGAGCGAGTGCCACCTTGGAAATTCCAATGTGCAGAACTGATGAGTTTGCGCGTTCTCTTCGGTGGCGAATAGATCTAGCCAAGGCTCTCCCCACTGCTGAAAGAGACCTTGCGTCACGTCTGAGTTCAGACGCCATTCGTGATCCATCATGCACCGGCGGCTGAGTTCGTCCGCCCTGGCGTTCAGGGAACCTGCCAGGTGTTGAACCCCCAGGGTAATGTCCTGGTGTTCCAGCCATTGGCAGAGGCGCAGAGCCTCCTGGAAAATGGTCCACGACCCCACCCCACCCTGTTTATTGCAGTACCACATGGCGGTGGTGTTGTCCGTGAACACCTGCACCACACTTCCCCGGACAGAGGGAAGGAATGCCTTTAGTGCAAGTCGGATCGCCCGCAGTTCCAGTAGGTTGGTATGGAGCCGGGACTCCGCCCGCCGGAGACCAGAGGCCTCTGATCTCCCTCTCTCCAATGTGGCCTCCCCATCCCAGGAGGGACGCATCCATCACCACTAAGGGCTCCGGTTGGGGTAGGGAGAGAGATCTGCCGCTGACCCAATCACGGTTCGTGAGCCACCACTGCAACTGACTCGCAGTGCCCTCCAAGATCAGGATGTGGTCGGACAGGTTGCCCTGATGCTGGGCCCACTGAAACTTCAGGTCCCATTGCAGAGCCTGCATCCGCCACCTGGCGTGATGCACCAGACGGATGCAGGAGGCCATCAGCCGCAGGAGCCGCAGCATCAATCAATCAATTATTCAAAAAATTTGTATAGCGCGCTACTCACCCATAAGGGTCTAAAGGCGCTGAAGGGGGGAGTCGCTACTGCTCGAACAGCCAGGTCTTGAGTTGTTTCCTGAAGGAGAGATGGTCCTGGGTCAGCCGTAGGTGAGTGGGGAGGGAGTTCCATGTCTTGGCTGCCAGGTAGGAGAAGGATCTGCCTCCGATGGTGGATTTCCGAACGCGTGGGACGGAGGCGAGGGAGAGGCTGGCGGAGCGGAGCTGGCGGGTGGGTGTGTAGAAGGTGAGGCGGCTGTTGAGGTACTTCGGGCCCATGTCATGGAGGGCCTTGTGTGCGTGGGTGAGGAGTCTGAACGTGATCCTTTTGTTGACGGAGAGACAGTGCAGGTTGGACAGGTGAGCGGAGATGTGGCTGCGGTGAGGGATGTCCAGGATGAGTCGTGCCGAGGCGTTCTGAATGCGCTGGAGTCTTTTCTGGAGTTTGGCTGTGGTTCCGGCGTAGAGGGTGTTCCCGTAGTCCAGACGGCTGGTGACGAGGGCCTGGGTGACCGTCTTCCTGGTTTCGGTGGGGATCCATCGTAAGATATTTCGGAGCATGCGCAGGGTGTTGAAGCAGGCTGATGAGACGGCGTTCACTTGCTTGGTCATGGTGAGGCAGGAGTCCAGGATGAAGCCCAGGTTGCGTGCATGGTCCGTTGGCTTGGGTGCGCTGCCCAGGGCAGGTGCCAACCAGGAGTTGGCCCAGGCAGAGGGGGTGGTCCTAGGATGAGGACTTCCGTCTTGTTTGAGTTGAGTTTTAGGCGGCTGATCTTCATCCATTCTGCGACGTCTTTCATTCCTTCCTGGAGGTTGGCTTTGGCGGTGGTGGGGTCGTTGGTGAGGGAGAGAATCAGCTGGGTGTCGTCGGCGTACGAGATGATGTTGAGATTGTGTTGGTGAGCGATGGCTGCGAGGGGGCTCATGTAGACGTTGAAGAGGGTGGGGCTGAGAGAGGATCCTTGTGGTACGCCACAGGTGACTTCGGTGGCCGTGGAGCGGAACGGGGGGAGGCGGACTCTCTGGGTTCTTCCGGCAAGGAACGAGGAGATCCAGTCCAGTGCCGCTCCTTGGATTCCAGTGTTGCTGAGGCGCTGTATCAGTGCGCGGTGACACACGGTGTCGAAGGCTGCTGATAGGTCCAGGAAGATGAGGGCAGCAGTTTCCTCGTTGTCTAGAATTGACCTGATGTCGTCGGTGGCTGCGATGAGGGCGGTCTCGGTGCTGTGGTTTGCTCGGAATCCGGACTGTGAGGGTTTGAGGGATCCGTTGGTCTCGAGGAAGGCGGCGAGTTGTCTTCTCGATGACCTTGGCTGGAAAGGGTAGTAGCGAGATGGGACGGACGTTTTTGAGATCCGTAGGGTCCGCGTGGGTTTCTTCAGGAGAGCGCTCAGTTCGGCGTGTTTCCAGCTCTCCGGGAAGGTGGCGGTTGCGAAGGAGCTGCTGATGATGTCCCGGAGTTGGGGTGCGATGATGGAGTCAGCTTTTTTGAAAATGTGGTGTGGGCATGGGTCGGTGGGGGAGCCGGAGTGGATGGTGTTCATCATGCGGGTGGTGTCTTCGGTGGTGACCGCAGTCCAGGTGCGGATAGTGGTGGTGGGGGGTGCTGGTTCGGTGGTAGTGTGCGTGGTCATTGCGCCGAAGCTGTTGTTAATGTCGGCGATCTTGCGATGGAAGAATGCGGCGAGGGAGTCGCAGAGGTCTTGCGAGAGTGTGATGTCGTTGTTGCAGGCGCTGGGGTTTGAGAGCTCCTTGACGATGCTGAAGAGTTCCTTGCTGTTGTGGGTGTTGTTGTCCAGACGTTCTTTGAATGCTGTCTTCTTGGTGGTGCGGATTAGTTGGTGGTGTTTGCGGGTGGCGTTCTTGAGGGCTGTCATGTGTTCTGTAGTTTGGTTGCGGCGCCAAGCTTTCTCCAGGGTACGGCAGGTTTTCTTTGAGTTTTTGAGGTCGTTGGTAAACCACGAGGCTTTCCTGCTGCCGGGTCTGCTGGGTGAATTTTTCAGTGGTGCGAGTTCGTCGGCGCAGTCCGTGAGCCACTGTGTGAGGTTGCGGGCTGCTTCGTCGGGGTCCGTCGTGTTGGTGGGCGGGTTCTGGCTGAGGGTGACGGTGAGCTGGTCGGTGGTGATCTTGCTCCAGCTTCTGCGGGGAACCTGTTGAGGGCGGTGGTGAGTCATGGTTCTCCTGAAGTTGAAGCGGACACAGCTGTGGTCTGTCCAGTGTAAGCCGGTGGTGTGGCTGAAGGAGATGTGCTTGCTGGAGGAGAAGATGGGGTCAAGCGTGTGGCCGGCGCGGTGGATGGGGGTGTTCACCAGTTGCTTGAGTCCGAGGTTGGCGAGGTTGTCCAGCAGGGCGGTGGTGTTGCAGTCTTTGTTGTTCTCCATGTGGAAGTTGAGGTCCCCCAGGAGGATGTAGTCTGTGGAGGTGAGGGTGTGAGGACTGACTAGGTCCGCGATGGCTTCGCTGAATTGTGTGCGTGGTCCCGGGGGTCTGTAGATGAGGGTGCCTCTGAGGGTGGTCTTGGGGTCGTGTGGATCTGGAAGTGAAGGTGTTCGGCGGCGGTGAGGGTGTCGTCTGAGTTGGTCGTGACGCGGATGGTATTTCTGACGTTGACGATGCCTCCTCCAGGTTTGGTTGACGCGGTCTCTCCTGGTGATCTTGTATCCCTCAGGGACGGCTATGGCGATGTCTGGGGCTGAGGAGGCGTTCATCCAGCTTTCTGTGAGGAAGGCGACGTCTGGTGATGTAGTGTCGAGGAGGTTCCAGAGTTCAATAGCGTGCCTGTGGATGGAGCGGGTGTTGAGCAGGATGCACTTGAGGTGGGAGTTGCTGGTGCTCGTCTAGGTCTTGGCTGGTGCAGTGCAGGATCGGAGGCAGGTGTGTTTGCAGACTTGGCAGGTGAAGGGTCCGTGGGTGCGTTTCGGGGTGGCTTGGTAGCAGGCGGGGTTTCTGCCGGTGTTGAGTTCGTGGAGGGTGGTGGCGTCGTAAGTCCGTCGGGGGGGCTGGCGGCGACGGGGGCCAGGGGTTGTGGCGCTGGGCGCGGTCCAGGCGTGGACGGGCGCAGACGGGCTTGCCTTTGGCGCGCCTTCGGCGCACAATCGGCGCGTTCGCTGCGCGAGAACGCTGCGCGTGCGCGCAGCCTCCATATGAGGCGAACTGGGAGGGAGGAGCAGCTGGTAGGCGGGAGCGGGGCGGCCAATGGGGTTTACAGCAGAAAAGGGGGCGGGGCAGTGAGGGAGCGGCGGCGGGAAGTGGGGGGCACACCGGGGGGTACAATACACTACTAAAGGACACAGCTAATACCAGGGCAGAAATACACCAGAAAAAAAAAACAATCAGGGCAACAGAGACATGAACACCAGCAGTAGGAATTTACATTAAGGGTACGGAAGAGAGAACGAGGCAGCATCGAGAAGCACGAACAACAGAAGCAGGAATTTAAAATAAGGGCAACGGAGGCGAGAGCGAGGCAGCAGTGAGGGCACCGATGTCAGGGGCGGGCCTGAGGCGCTACAGCTGGGGTCAGGACACCCCCTGCGCCAGAACGAAACTCAGGATAAAGGCTGAAAGATCGATATCAGAGCCTGAATATCCCGAACCCGCTGTTCGGGGGGGAAAAACCCGAAACTGCGCCAAATCCAGAACCGCTCCGATGAAAAGGAGCTTCTGAGAAGGGCACAGGTGTGACTTCGGCACGTTGATGGAGGACCCCCGCGAGTGCAGGAGGTCGGCCGTAGTCTGGAGGTGGGAGACGACTGTCTGGGGCGAGCCCGCATTCAACAACCAGTCGTCGAGATAGGGGAAGACTGAAACCCCTAATCTGGCCAGATGAGCTGCGACCACCGCCATCACTTTCGTGAATACCCGAGGGGCGCTGGTAAGGCCGAAGGAGAGCATGGTAAACTGAAAGTGCTCGTGGTGTACCGTGAACCGCAGGTAGCGCCGGTGGGCCGGCAGAACGGGGATGTGGAAATACGCGTCCTGCAAGTCCAACGCTACCATCCAGTCTCCTGGGTCTAGGGCACCCAGGACCTGAGCCAAAGTCAGCATCTTTAACTTCTCCTTCAGGAGGAAGCCGTTGACGCTCCGTAGGTCCAAGATAGGGCGTAGGCCCCCTTTGCCCTTCTTGGGTACCAGAAAGTAGTGGGAATAGCAACCACGTCCTACTTCTGGCCCAGGAACGCGCTCGATGGCCCCCTTGGCCAATAGGGCCATAACTTCCTCCTGCAGAAGTTTCATGCGGTGGTACTGCAGTGGCATGGCTGGAGGGGTCGCCTCGAAGGGGAAGGAGTAGCCCCTTCGGACAATTTGCAGCACCCATCTGTCTGACGTGATGGTGCGCCAGTGGAGGAGGTGATGGGGAACCCTGCCCCCCACTGGCGTCGAATTGTCCTGAAATGCCGGACTAGGAAGGCTTAGAGGCAGATGCTGCGGGAGCGGATGTGGACTGACCCTGCCGTTGACCCCCGGCACCGCCATGGCGGTTACCATGTCCGCGACCGCGTTGGGGCTGGTTCTGCGGCATGTGACTGACTGGACGTATGGGGGCGCCCCTTCCTTGGCCACGAAAGGGTCGAAAAGCGGAAGTTTGCTGGCGCTGGCCTAGGCCCAAGGACTGGAGTCCTTGAAACGTTCCAGCGCACTGTCTGCTTTGTCGCCAAAAAGGCGACGGCCATCGAAGGGCAGGTCTATGAGTAAGGCCTGGACATCCCATGAAAAGTTGGCGGACCTCAGCCAGGTGTGGCGCCGAACCGCCACCGTCGTTGCAATCGCCCTACCCAGTGAGTCTGTGGTGTCAAGTCCACACCTAATTGAGTACCGTGCTGCATCCCGCCCTTCCGCCAGGGCTTGGGCGTGCTTTGCCCGGGCCTAGTCCGGACACTGTGGCAGCACGTCCGCAACCGTATCCCACATAGAGTGGGTGTAACGGCCCAAGAGGCAGGCGGTGTTGACAGACCTCAGCCCCAAACTCAGAGAGGAGAACAGTTTCCTCCCAAACTGATCATACCTTTTGGATTACCGATCCGGAGGAGCGGTCGGGAATGCGGTCTGGGACATAGAGACCTGGATCACCAGGCTCTCGGGGGTGGGGTGCACGGACAGGAAGCTAGGGTCGCCGCAGCCAGGCGGTGGCGTCGGGCCACGTTCCGACCCACAGGAAGGCCTGAGGGGGGCTTGGACCGGAGCGACACCCTTGGGGTAGGCGCCAGCGGAGGAGTCGTGAGGTTGACTGGCGACGGCCCGGATCCAGGCCTGGATCCTGCGGAGCCCTGCGGCATCGTGACATGAGTCGTCAACGGCGCTGGGGCCGAAGCCCCCAACAGCGCCGGGGCCCGAGCCGCCGGCCCACTAGGGCTCCCAGTCAGACCCGCAGGGCCCGAAGGCGCCTCAGCAGGTTCGACGGAGGAAAGCGTGAACTCATGGGCGAGAGAAACGCGCTGACCTCCTCTGGTGCAGCGTGCAGCCCAGGGACCGGCGGGTATGGAGCTGGACGCTGTACCTGCGGCTCCGTCGCAGCCACGTGGGCGGTGTCGCCCAAACCCTAGGCCGCATCGCGCGAGCTTCGGGGGGAGTTGGAAGAGCGATAACGCCTCTTCGACTTCTTTTTCGAATGGCTCAACTTACCTGAGGACTTGGAGCTGGACGAGTGTTGGTGGCTCGCCAAGCGGCAATGACTGCAGCTCCGCGACTGGAACCTCGAGCGGCACGGAGCAGACTGCATGCTCGAGCAGCTTACGGGACCGCTCCCGTCTAGCCTTCGAGGTCAAGGCCCAGCAGTCGGCGCACGACTTGTCATCAAGGTTGGCCCGAGGCAATAAAGGCACCGACGGTGGGGGTCTGTCACCGACATCAAGCGGTGACACTCCTCGCAAGGTTTAGAACCAGGCATTCCTAGCGGCACCGCGAGTCGAGGGTCGGCTCGAAAAGTGATCAAAAACTTAGACAAAAGTTGACTAAGTCTTCCCGGATCTGCGCTTGCTGGCGCGGACAACAGAAAAACTGAAGTCAGCCCGGCGATCACGATGCCGACGACGGACGCGGAGCCGCAGACGACACCTAGCGACACGCAGGGGTACTGCTGACGAAAACTTTCCAAATCCAGGCTGACGCCTAGGGATACCTTTTATTTCATTTTTATTTTCCCTCCCCGATTGTAGCAGCGATCTCAAACGCAGGACCGGGGACGCCCATGAAGCCCGCAATCAGAGCGCTTCGTGTAAGAGGGGTTTCTTCGCCCCTTTTTTCCTTTCACCACACTTCTTCCAAGGAGAGTTAGACACTGAAGAGTAACGCACTGGTTGCTAGGGGCCTGTTGACCCCACGTGCGTTTTGCGAGAGCATGTTTTATATATTTTTATATATCTAAACGCGAGAAAGCAAACAAACCACTTTCACGCGCCCCTCGATCTCGAGGTTATACACCCACCTAATAACTGTATATCGTGACCGCCATCTGTGAGTTGTGGTTATGTGTGTGTGAAAGCTCACATATAGTACAGTGCTGAGTGGGTTGCACAAATATTTGAAGCAGACGCAGTCTGTTACACAACTGCACGTGTGTCTGTGGTTTCTATGACTCATAGAGAATGTAGGATATCCTTCCACGACGTGGTCTCAGCTTATACCAAGGCTGTTCACGAGGTGCACCATTAATGATACCATCAGTGTTTGTATATGTTTATATGTACAACTGTCCAGCAATCATGGAGAAGAACAGTATTTTGTAACTAATCACGATTTTTGGGATTTAGAGATTTACGCAGGCGAGGGCAGGGTACGCCTTAGCGTGCGTATACCACCCAGTCTGCATCACATTGGTCCTGACGAAAACCTCATATTTGTACGTAGGTTGAAACATGTAGACCTCTTTTTAGAAACATCAATAGCCCACCTAACCGGGCAAAGGTGTCCCATATTATTTTAATCATTGTCCAAAACGCTCCAGAATAAATTCTACAAGTGGGTAGTATTGGACAATTTTAATATACACTTTTATATTACTTCTTCTGCACATATAAAAAACAAAAAACCAGCTCCACTGTAGTCAGGTGTCGAAGCACACCTGGATGGCACTCGGCTGTCCAGGTGGGACCCCGATGATGAAGCATGTCACCAACTAGGTTGGTGAGTGAGGGGTCTTCTAAGGACAAAGGTTGTCCCACTATGGGTTGTAATAGACGCACCTCGATATCCATTTGAAAAGAGGTATTAGTCAACCTCTTGAGGGCACTCCTCCATTTTGTTGTAAGCCTGGGGATACCTGCCATATTTATGCAAAGCCAGGAACTACTGCAAGTAGCTTCTGTTTAAGTTACACTGGGCCCATAAATCACTTTAATGTATGTACTTTTCAAAGCAGCAACAATTTTCAAAGCAGGATGTGCTGCTTCAATGGAACAAGGGTGAACTTTGTCTCTCTCATGAGAGAGGACTAGACTGATAGCAACACAGATTCGTCTGGTATATACAACACACACAAACTGATGCTTTCAGCAAGATACAAGACTACTGTGCGAGAGGAATAGAGATGGTTAGATTGTTTAGAGCTGGGACAAAACGGGATCCTATGAAATGTTGTTCTACCCAAGCCAGAAACAAGAACATTTGGGTTTGTGGTGGCAGGGAGAAGGGTTTGCACAGGGCGAGTCTAATGAAATGGCCAGTTCAAGGAAAATGTAATTCTTTGAATGATGCAATAATTTGGCATCAAAATCATAGGGAATGCAAATTAAAGCTGGAGACCTAGTAAAATATGTATTTTCTACTTGGTCAGAGATACAGGCAGGCAAGATGGACCTAGCAGTATGTATGCGCTATCAAATCATAGGACTGATGAGGATACTTTGTGCATCAGGTCAGTCATGTCAAAAGAAATGAAAGCTTGAACAAATAATTGACTATTCACCATCTTAGGTTTCAGCTGTGTTGTATTGTCACCATGTCCAAGCCGACCATATTCTCCAAGGCCCCAAGAGTAGAGCTCGCCGCTCGAAGTGATTGCAGAACTGTGAGAACTTCCACAAGCAATATCACGGATTCGCTTGGTTTTAAGAGCTTCTATTAGTCTTGGCTTGTCACAGTTCCTAAACAAAATATGCATGAGAAGACAGGTTAAACATTGTGCTGAGCTTAATCAAAAATTCACAAAATCCAGGTTTGATGTTTTTTAATGGATGAAAAATATTTAAAAATAATATGAAGCAATAATATACTACATAACGTTCAACCCCAGGGCCATTAGAATAAAAGTGGTATATACTAGTAGGATAATTAGGATGTATCCAAAGTAATTCTTACGTCAAAGCTCTAATTATAATCTTGCAAAATAATAATTTATCATTGTTTGAGATGCCTAGCTTATGTTTACATTGCAAAAGCAAAAGCACAAACTGCATTATTGAACAATAAAAGCAGATCAAATTAAAACTAAGAAAAAAAGTGAAGGCATGCTGAGTTTAGGTAGCAAAAGCAAGAATCATGAAGGACAATGACAAACATAATGGCAAGTGCCACATGGCAATTTTTTTTATTCCAATTTAAGATTAAGCAAAAGAGTACTTAACTGTACGATTAACAAAGAAAAACATCCCAACACATTTTGTAATATAATGTTTAAAACACTGAAATATGTTTTAAGGAACATAGAAGTGCACAAGGCTATTGCTTCTTCACGTAAAAGATGGAACCAATTATAAGGTTAGCCCATTGATCTACAATAGATCGCACATAACAGTACAAAGAATCTGTTTCTGTTACAAAGTGCAATGCACAGACATATGCAAAAAAACTTACATTCTGCTGAAATGTCCAAGCTTTCCATCATCTCCTTCGCCCCAAGAAAAAATCTTTCCATCAACAGTTAAAGCCATTGCATGCCTGCCACCTATAAAATAAAACTCTTTGAGCACAGCATCCTGCAAAGATATCAACTACAAAATAATTACTGTCCTGTGTCTATAAGGACTACAGTCTGAAAGAACAAGTTACTTACCTTCAGTAACACTTTACCTGGTAGAGACTATGTAGCAATAGATTACTTATATTTGAATCATCCCCAGGCATCAGACAGGATCTAGAAACTTTTCGAACAATAACTCTGTGCACTGGTAGGAGGCATCAATCGGCTCTGTGTCATAGGCGTCATCGAGTTCAGAGGTGAGGTACATGATGTCTATATAAGCACCACAGGACCACCACAGCACCACCACAACGTGCGTACATCACTTGTGATATTTCCACGTCAGAAGTGCAGAGCCATTAAGGTTGCTGATGGACCAGTGTGCAGAGATGGCCTTTATGGAGAAATCCGTTCACAGAGTGGGGATGATGGGATGGTCGGTAAGCAATCTGTGGCTACATACAGTCTGTACCAGCTAAGGCATTACTGAAGTTAAGTAACTTGTTCATCTGACAGAGACTTTTAGCTGCAGAGTCCTTACCTTTGAATAGATACCCAAGCAATACCTCTCCGGAGGTGGGTCTGTAAACAGATTTAGACCAGGAAGTCCTAGAGGAACGAACGGGCAAAGTGCCTGTCACGATGGACATGACTGTCCAGGCTATAGTTTTTGGTAAATGTGCGCAGAGATACCTATGTTGCAGGCTGACAGATGTCCAGGACAGGGACTCTACAAGCTAACACAGTGGTCGCAGACTTGGCTCTAGCGGAATAAGCATGCAGGCCCTCAGAAGGTTGCTTCTTGGCCACTGCGTGGCAGATCTTAATGCACAGCACTATCCATCGTGAGATGTGCAACTGCTGCACGCCCTCTCTTACTTCGCCTCAACGAACCAAACGAAAAGTTCAACATCCACCCGGAACTCTCTGGTATGATCAATATAGAACGACAATCCTCTTTCTGGGTCGAGTCGGGGGAGCCTCCCCTCTTCTTTGGACGGGTGAGGCAAAGTAAAGATGGTAGGCAAGGTGATCGTCTGGCCCACATGAAAAGGTGTCACCACTTTTGCTAGGAAAGTGGCACTTGTTTTCAGAACCACTTTGGTGGGAAGAAATATTTAAGGAGGGTGCACAGAAAGTGCAAGCAGCTCACAAACCCTCCTGGCTGATGTAATGGCTACTACACAAGCAGTTTTTAAGGCTAATAAGCGATGAGGACAACTGTGCAAAGGCTTGAATGGCGCACACATATGGAAGGTTAAAACTAGGTTCAGGTCCCACTGGGTTTTAAAGGGAACATATGCTGTAGTCCCTTAATAAAACGAGTCACAACTGGTGACTTTAACAGGAAGGGCTGATCTGGTTGCTGCAAGAATGCCAATATGGCTAAAAGGTACCCTTTAACAGTGCCCAGAGCAAAACCTTTCAAGGCCAATGAAAGAACGAACAACAAAACATCAGATAAGGATGAGGAAAGGGGGTGAACGTGTATAGATGTTAGGTGTAGGGCATTGCGTTCTCAAAGTCTGACAATGCAATGCCCAGACAGAATGAGGTTTCTTCCACACCACCATTATTGGATTGAAGAGAATCTAAATGAAAAGCAGAGGCAAAGGATAGTGTCTCTGAATATGTAGAAAAATGAGGGAGCTTAAATCTACAGTTGAACAATTGTTTTTTTTTTTTTTATATTTTTATTTGAGTTCCCCCCCCCCCCCCCATTTTCGTTGTACAGAACACAAAAGAAAATTCATTACATTTTACCATGCAGGACTTATCACAAGTTATAAAAAAAATTATAACAATAAGTCAAACATAAGAGATAAACTATAAATGAAGGCAAAGCAAGACATATAGTTACAATAAAACAGAAATTCCAGACAATTTATCTACCCTGGATCTCTCTCTTTCCACTTCTGTATATAATCCCATATCTCATTTCCAAGTTTCTTACCTATTCTGCCCCTCCTTGTGTAAATCGCTTTCTCAAGGTTAAATGCAGCTAATAATTTGTTTAACCACTGATGGAAAGTAGGTGGCAAACGGTCTAGCCATGCTGTAGCAATACATAGCCACAAAAATAAAATACTGGTAATTAGTCTTACCTAGTCTATCCTCTATTCCTAGGAGTATGAGTGATGGTGTTAGAGAGATTTCTATTGGTAATGATCTTTTAAGGAATACTTCAATTTCCTCTTGGGTTGTTTTTAAGTGTGGGCAAACAGCAAACATGTGGACTAAATCAGCCTGAGTACTGTCACATCTCGGACACGTAGTGCCAGCTACTCCTCCACACTGCGCCAACCTGGATGGAGTATAATACAGAAAGTACAGCGTTTTAAAGTGCTGTGCCTGAAGTGATGCTGAACATAATAATTTCTGCCCTAGTTCCAAAGATTTATAGAAACGTTCCTTCTCTATACTCACTGTTCGTATCCATTTTCCTTCATATTTTTCCAGATCATCGGGTTGATACTCTATTAATTCTGAATAAAATCTTTTAATTGTACAATCTGTACCGGCCTGTATAGTGTCCAAAATTGAATTTGTTGCAAATCCCGCCGGCCCTCCAGTTTTTTCAAAATAAAACTTCTAATTTGCAAATATTTAAAGTAATGATTAGTATTCAGCCCGTATATTGCTTGCAAATTATTAAACTGCATCACCCCCTGTGCTCCTATCAAATCACCCAATTTGAAAATCCCATGGTTACCCCAATCCGAAAACACAGCCCCTGAAAATATATCACCAGGAAAATTCAGATTATTACTCATCCTAGTATAGGCATTATATCGTCCTAGGCCAAATTTTTTCGAAAAGGAAAACCAGACCTTGTAAGCGGCCATAACCGTTTTGAATTTAATTCTCTTAAAGTAACTATATTCTGCAAACTTCAACAGAAAGTTTTCCACTTGATCCCCTAAAACTATAGAATAAATTGCCAGTGTTCCTAACTCAGAATATCCTTCATTCTCTGCTCCTCCAAGCAGACCTGTCATATATTGGAGGCATGCTGCCCATTAATATAATTTTAAATCCGACAGGGCCCACCCCCCTCGTTCCCTCGGTAGTGTCATGTATCTAAGTGCCCTTCGAGTCTTCTCATGTGTCCAGACAAATCGATTTACCATATGTTCCAGAAGCTTAAACCATTTCCTTCAAATAATAAGGGTATGGCCCTAAATAAATACAAAAACTTTGGGAGAAAGATCATTTTGACTATGTTGGTTCGGCCTACTATTGAAAAATGTATATTATTTAATCTATGCAAATCCTTCTTAGCTTTATTTATTATTGGCGATATATTTAACTCCACAAGGTTATCTAAATCCGGGGTTATTGTTACCCCTAGATAAACTCCACTTTGGACCACCCAGGAATCAGTACAAACTATTTTGCTATTTTTAATAATTTGCGTTTTTGCAGTATTGAGTGCATAACCAGACACTTCTCCAAATAATTGTGCTTCTGCCTCAACCAGCTCTATAGCTTCTGTGGGTCTAGATGTTACAATCGCCACATCGACAGCATAAGCCAGGATTTTGCACGGGCCCCTACCAGTCTCTACTGGGGAAATATTGTCATTTAATTCTATACTCCTTATATAGGGGTCCATATAGAGGGCAAATAAAAGCGGGGAGCAGGGGTACCCCTGCCCTGTACCCCTCTTTATCTGAAAAGATAACGTATACCCTCCGTTTACTCTTATACGAGCAGTCGGTCCTGCATATAGTACCTGTAGGGCTTTCACTATTCCCTCCCCAAAATAAACCAAAGAAAGTCCCAGGAAACCCGATCAAAAGCTTTTTCAGCATCCAATAACATCACAGCGAACGGGTTTCCTGTTACCTCTGCAAAATCAAATAGAGTAATAACCTTTCGTATATGATGGGTAGTACCCCTCCCTGGAATAAACCCATGTTGGTTAATACTAACCAAAGTGTCAATTATCTTCGCTATTCTAAGGGCGAGTATCTTCGAGTATACTTTTGTGTCTGTATTCATTAAAGTTATTGGCCTCGAGGACCCAGGTTTTTTTGGTGGCTTACCCTTTTTAAAAATTATAACAATATCCGCCCCTGCCCAGCTATTTGGAGTTGATATACCTGTCTGCCCTTGCTGCATTGTGGCAATAAAATCATTTTTAATTATATCACAAAACGTTTTATAAAATTCCAATGGGATTTGGTCAGGTCCTGCAGCCTTCCCAGACGGGAGGCTGGTTAAAGCAGTCAATATTTCTTCTGGTGTAAACAAAGCCTCCAGTATATTAGTCTGTTCTTCTAATAGTGTAGCTGCCAGTATGTTATATAGGTAATTCCTTATTTTAGGAATATCAGTCAGGCAATCTTGATCATACAAGGAAGTATAAAATTTTCTGAAGACTTCTTGTATCCCTTCTGAATCTGTGACTACTGCTCCTGTGCCATACTGTATCTCTCTTATTTGCCCTGGAGAGACATTCTGTCTTGTGCGTGTAGCAAGTGTGCGGCCAACAGTTTCGTTAAATTCATAGCATCTTTCTCTATTTGCTATATATATTTTCGCTGCCTTGTTAGCTATATCTTCCTCCGCCTCCATCCTTGCTTTTGCTATTCTAATCAGTACTTGATCTAGAGGGGCACCTCTAAGCACACTCTGAGTTAATTCCTCCTCTGCCTCTACCACTGCTTGAGCCAGCTCCGCCTCTCTTTGTCTAACCCTTCTTCGACTTGCTACACTAAAGCTTATTGTCTCCCCTCTAATGGCCGCCTTAAATGAGTCCCACATATTCCCTGTTGACGTACTGCCTCTATTGATATCTAAGAAACTCCTAATCCACATCCTCATATGCATAAGGTAGGCATCATCCTTTAATAGCCCTCTCTCAAATGTCCAGATTCGGGGCAGGTCCGTGCTCACCCCAGTATTTAGTGTTAAGATCAGGGGATTATGATCGGATATTATCCGTGGTAGTCTTTCAATCTTAACTTTAGGTTGCAGAGAGTATGAAATAAAAAAGTAGTCTAGCACAAACTTTATGTGGGGCTGAGTAGTAAGTAAATCCCTGCTCAGTAGGTTTTAAAAACCCCCATACATCCACTAACGCATTATTCCTTATAAGTTTATATAGTGAACGCCAAACTCTTTTTCCTACCGTGGTAACCCCCACCGGGGGCCATTCCCAGTCCTCCTGCCCCATTAATATTAAAATCCCCAGCCAAGATTACATTAGGGGACCATGTGGCTAATTCTAAATCCAAGAAATCCAGAATATCCGGATCATCTTCCGTTGAACCATGAACACAGCCAACAGTAATCCATTTCTCATTAACTTTGCACTCTATTAGGACCCATCTCCCCCCATTGATCTTCAAGCTTCCTCCTTACTGTTATATCCCTACCTTTCGCTAATATTGCCACTCCTCTATTCTTAGCCCCTTGCTTAGAATATGCTAATACGGTAAATCCCAGTTGTTCTAATAGGTATCCTTGTCCCCCTTCTACATGGGTTTCCTGCAGACACACCAGGTCCACATTTAGAGATCTTAGCCAAGTTGCAACCTTCTGCCTTTTAATTCGATCATTTAGACCGCAGACATTGATCGTAACTACACGTATACTCATTAGTGTACCTCAAATGGATTTCCCGTCAGGCTCATACCAGTAAAAAACAGTATTTTGACATTTATCTCTTGCTGAGATACATTCTCCCAATTAAACACATCAACATTTTCTATACTGTCCTGCATGTGATAACTCAAACAAAAAACACTGTGCTCTGTACCCCTTCCCCCCTCCCAACCCCCCTTACGGGCAAATAGGTCAGTCCTGACCTATGCGTGACAGCTGTAGCCCCAAGTGCCACCCGCCCCTCCTGCTCCCACTCCAAAAAACACATGCCTCTGAAATACAATCCACTAGATATTACTGCTGCTAATACATTTTAATCCAAGAATTTTTACCCTTAAACTCATCCTCTTCCCCCCCCCCCCCCCCTCCTGAACCATGTCTTATTACTTCCGATGTTTAGGGACCATCATCGTAGACTTGGAACCTTCTTTTCTCCCTTTGACCTCATCCAAATATGCCTGCGCTTTGATTTCTGAAAAGAAAATCTTAGTATGTCCATTAAAAATAACTTTAAGGCGACAAGGAAACATTAAATAGGCCTCACAACCGATATTTTTAAAGGGGGTTATCATTTGCCTCATGCGCCAACGCCTTTCCACTGTCGCGTGGCAGAAGTCCGGCCGGGCAAAAAATGTTATGCCGTCGTGGGATCGTCTAGCCTCAGGTTTAGCTTTATCCATAATTTCCTGCCTTAAAAGGAAATTTCCTACATATATCAGAATCACCCTCGGTTTATCTGATATTTGATCTCTCCTTTGTACCATAGGGAACCTGTGAGCCCTTTGTATCTCAATATCCCAATTCCAGACCGACAACTCTGGAAAAGCCCCCTTAAGTAAAGCAACAACAAATGCTCGCACATCCTGCCCCTCTTTCCCTTCCGCGACCCCTAGAAGTCTAACATTGTTCCTTCGTTGCCTATTTTCATAGTCCTCGAGCTTCCAATGAACATCCGACGCCATCTTTTCCCGATCGTTTTTGAACTCATTCCATTTCTCAACATCCTCCTCTAGTCTCTCAGTTCTTGCCTCCACTTCTGTGACCCTGGCTTCCATGTCTGCGTAAAGTTTATTCACCTTGCGTAATGAGCCCTGTATTTTCTGGTTGGCCTGCTTCGCCCTCCCAGACTCACTTCTTGCCTCCCCCTGCATTTCTTTCAAAGTGGCATAAAGCATATCCATAGTGGTTGTCTGTCCTGAGGTGTTTTTCTGAGTTTGAAATAAAGTAGTGCCACCTTCTTGGTAAAGCTGGGAGGTTGCTGAGTAATCCCAGTCTAGCTTTTTAGATACCTCTGCATGGGTCGGGCTCACACTATTCTTTGCCCAGTTATGTGATCTACTCTTGAGACTTCTCAGTGGCTTAGCCCTTCATTTTGTGCATACCTTGTGTATTGATTTGCTTCCTTGAGATGAGACTGCTGAGTCTATTCTCCCCTCAGCTTCTGAGGTGTCGGACTGGCTTCCCGTTGCGGAGCCAGATGCTGTCTTTTCATCGTCCTCATTCCCCTCCTCATCATTGACAGAGAAAAAACAATCGTCACTGGGAGATCCTGGGTTGAGCAATGCATCTCCTACCTGTATTCCAGACTCAATGCATGCATTGTGCACATCAGAGTTTGGGTCACTTACAGCCTCAACAGGATCAGTATAAATGTTAGTGAGATCGCCCTTGGGTCGCGGTATCTGGTCTATACCTGATAGTAACGGGATATTGGGCTCTAGACCCTCCTTTGGGCCCACCTCAATATCCCTAGATTTACTATTTCCGTCGTCAAGTATTGCAGAGGTACGTTGTAAATCAATGCGCCCATTTTCAATCAATAATAGAGGTGATGGGAGGATGCAAGTATCCACCTCTACGGATGATTCTCTGCCATCAATAGCCTCGGTTTCAGGATTACGCCCAATCACCGGTAAAGATTCGTCCCCCGCGGCGCCCTCCTTACCAGTTTGTTTTGCAGAAACTGCAGAGTCTGTTTGCATCACCTGCGCTTTCAACTGTGCTCCACCACCATCACACCACCATCAACGGCCACAGCAGCATCAGCGCCAGTCCCCGCAGCCTGCCCATCCTGCACAGCATCCGCGGCCACAATCAGACGTGCAGGCGATCGCTGCCTCCCCGAGCTCAAAACGCCGCACTCAGTAGCCGCGCCAGTCTCCACCGTCCACATCCGGTCATCGAGCAGCTCTGGGCTAGGTGCCTCTGTCTCCTCCGTCTCCGCTGTCTCCACTGCATCTCCCGCGCTGCCGTCTCCCACCCTACGAGCTACAGGGGAGGCGTGGGTTACCGGTCCTGTTACTGGTCTTGTTACTTGTGCTGCTGGTGTTGCTTGTGTTGCAAATGACTCACGAAGGGTAGGCTGTCGTAAATTCCCCTCCTTAGTAGTCACTTCGCTATTCTGGCGTTTAGCATTCTTTTTGCTAACTGCAGTTTTCTTTTCCTTTTCCTTATCTTTTGACGGTATGCTTTTTTCCGATGGAATGCTTTCCGTATTCTCTGTATTCTCCTGTCTTTTGTTTCTCCGCAATTGAGCTGCTGATCTTAGATTAGTCGACATTGTAGCTGACATTGATGCCGTGCCCGTATCACTAAAAATAGCTTTGTCCGCTTCCCCTTCTTTTTCCTTTTCCTGATCGTTCTGTGGCTTCTGGATTCGAGGGGCCATAGCTTCCTTCTCAGCTCGTCTTAGCCCTTGTTGTAAAGCGTCAATTCTCAGCGTGTTTAGTCAAAGATTGAAATAAGGCAATCGCACTGCACTTCTCTTTAGCCAAACGATGATGCGATGAATCAGTTCAAATGAGTGAGGCATACTCCGCACCCCACATATTCCTACTCAAATCCAGCTTTTTTTTTAGCAACAGCAGTCAAGCAGCACCTCAGAGGCAATACCAAAATTTCATCATAGCAGAAGCAAGAAAAAAGGCGTCTGCTCCCTACGGCATG
Source organism: Lissotriton helveticus (assembly GCF_964261635.1). Taxonomy (NCBI): domain Eukaryota; kingdom Metazoa; phylum Chordata; class Amphibia; order Caudata; family Salamandridae; genus Lissotriton; species Lissotriton helveticus. The sequence continues at coordinate 1,246,525,910 of NC_136069.1, read as the reverse complement.
TCAGCGGCCATCTTGCCTCCTCCAACTAGCTACAGTACAGTTCAACAATTAAAGGAAACTTCTAGCCAATTATAAACACGAGCAGAAGGTACAAAAGAATGTTCTTGTTGCAATAACGTAAGATCTGTAGGTGGGAAGGAGTGGAATGCTTTGTCCCAAAGATCTTTCTCAAGACATGGCTAAAGGGCTTCCGGTCATTGACAATCTTTCTTTGTAATATAACTAATGAAGAGTGCTTGTAACCAAAAGCAACAGGCGAGAGACCGTTTATTCCATTATTCCCGAATAAAATAGACTCCAATGAACAAAGACCAAGAATAAGCCAGCTTGTGGCATGCCTCAAAGACCAATCGAAATAACCTCAGACTCTGAAACAGAGGTTGAGTGGTGTAGTAATGTACGAGTTACTTACCTTCGGTAACAAAGTATTTGGTAGTGACGATTCTAGCCGCAGATTTCTTAACGTAGAATTATCCCCAGGCGTGAGACTGGATCCGGACAATTTTTTGCCACAGCATTCCTGTGCACCGGGGGGACGGTATCATGCGACTCCGCCCAGGCAGCGTCCGTGTACGTGACGTTAGCGAGGTCATATAAGTCCCACCCCGGCGCACCTACGTCAGTTTTCTTCGGAGAACTTTTCCAGAATGACATTACAGACCTCGGGAGGAAGGTCAAAAGCAGTCAACTGTCACCGCTCAATCTCCACGCATGGAGGTGGAGGCTGTAAAGGTTCGGGTGGAAGACCGTCCCCTGCTACTGCGACAGAAGATCCTCCCGAAGAGGCAGACAGAGCGGGGGATCGATGCTCATATGGAGTAGCTTGTGATACCATACTCTTCGAGCCCAGTCTGGAGTCACCAGAATGAATTGGGCCCGGTTGCGCCTGATCTTCTTCAGCACTCTGGGCAGAAGTGCTATAGGCGGAAAGGCGAACAACAGACCGCAGCTCCACTCGTGCCGAAAAGCGTCTGCGAGCGAGTGCCACCTTGGAAATTCCAAAGCGCAGAACTGATGACATTGTGTATTCTCTTCTGTGGCGAATAGATCTAACCAAGGCTCTCCCCACCGCAGAAAGAGACCTTGTGCCAGGTCCGAGTTCAGACACCATTCGTGATCCATCAAGCACCGGCGGCTGAGTTCGTCCGCCCTGGCGTTCAGAGAACCTGCCAGGTGAAGAACCACCAAGGTAATGCCTTGATGTTCCAGTCATGTCCAGAGGCGCAGTGCCTCCTAACATAGGGTCCACGACCCCACACTGCCCTGTTTGTTGCAGTACCACATGGCGGTGGAGTTGTCCGTTAACACCTGCACTACGCTCCCCTGGACAGAGGGGAGGAATGCTTTCAGTGCAAGCAGGATCGCCCAAAGCTCCAAAAGGTTGATATGGAGCCAGGACTCCGCCGGAGACCAGAGGCCTCTGATCTCCGCCTCTCCCAAGTGGCCTCCCCATCCCAGGAGGGACGCATCTGTCACCACTGTGTGCTCCGGTTGGGGAAGGGAGAGGGATCTGCCGTTGATCCAATCACGATTCATGAGCCACCACTGAAATTGAGTGCAGTGCCCCCCGAGATCTGAACATGATCGGACAGGTTGCCCTGCTGTTGCGCCCACTGGAACTTCAGGTCCCACTGCAGATCCCGCATATGCCATCTGGCATGTGTCATCATCAGGATGCAGGAGGCCATCAGGCCGAGAAGCCGGAGGGTCATCCTGACCGAAACCCAGGACAGAGGCTGAAAGATCGGAATCATAGTCTGAATATCCCGGACTTGTTGCTCGAGAGGATAAACCCGAAACAACGCCAGAACCGCTCCGATGAAGGGGAGCTTCTGAGAGGGACTCAGGTGCAACTTCAGCACGTTGATGGAGAACTCCAGCAGGTGCAGAGGAGGTCAGCAGTAGTCTGGAGGTGGTTGATGACTGCCTGGGGCGAGCCCGCCTTCAACAACCAGTCGTCGAGGTAGGGGAAGACGGACACCCCGGACCTGCGCAGATGAGCTGCAACCACCACCATCACCTTCATGAACACCCGAGGGACACTGGTAAGGCCAAAAGGGAGCACAGCAAACTGAAAATGCCCCCGGCCTACCGGGAACTGCAGGTAGCGCTGGTGGGCCGGGGATGTGAAAATAAGCGTTCTGCAAGTCCAATGCCACCATCTAGTCTCCAGGGTCGATAGCAGTCAGGACCTGAGCCAGAGCTAGCTTTTTGAACTTCTCCTTCCGGAGGAAGCGATTGACGTCCCGGAGGTCCAAGATGGGGCGCAAGCCCCCCTTGTCCTTCTTGGGGAGCAGAAAGTAGTGGGAATAACAACCACTCCCTACTTCCTTTCCAGGAAACGCGCTCAATGGCCACCTTGGCCAGGAGGGCCGTGACTTCCTGTCGGAGAAGAACCAAATGATCCCCCGACATGCGGTGGCACCGAGGTGGCATGGCTGGAGGGGAGGACTGAAAGGCAAGGGAGTAACCTTGGCAGATTATCTGCAGCACCAACTTGTCAGATGTCATTTCGTGCCAGTGGGGGAGGTGGTGGCGAATCCTGCCACCCACCGGCATGGGGTGCTCCCCGAAGCTCAGATTAGGAAGGTTTGGAGGTAGAAGCAGCTGGGGTGGAGGTGGACGGACCCGCACGCTGGTTTCCCACCTCGCCCCGCCCCTGCGAAAACCACGAGCATGGCCGCGCTGAGGTTGGTTCTGCACAGGCTTGGCGGATGGGCGAACCTGGGTGCCTCTACCTTGGCCACGAAAGGAACAAAAACCAGGAGTGGCCGAGATTTTAGTAGAAAGACCTAAGGACTTGGCCGTAGCCCGCGAGTCCTTAAAGCGCTCCAGGGCACTGTCAGCCTTGTCACCAAACAGGCGGGTGCCATCAAAAGGCATGTCCATGAGCGAGCTCTGGACATCGGGCGAGAACCCAGTGGAACGCAACCAGGCGTGGCCCCGCAACGCCACAGCTGTAGAAATTGCCCTGCCCAATGAGTCAGCGGTGTCCAACCCACACCGAATGGCCAACTTAGCTGCATCCTTGCCCTCAGCAATTGCCTGAGAAAGGATAGCCTGCACCTCCTCAGGACACTGAGGCAACACCTGAGCAATGGCATCCCACACAGCGTGGGAGTAGCAGCCCAACAAGCAGGCTGTGTTCACCGACCGCAGCCCCAAGCTGACCGAAGAGAATAACGTTTCCCAAACTGGTTCAGTCTTTTAGAGTCCTTATCCGGCGGGGCCGTGGTGAAGGCACTATGCGACGTTGAGGCCTGAATGACCAGGCTCTCAGGCATAGGGTGAGTGGTCAATAAGGCGGGGTCACCGGGCGTCAGTCGGTGGCGTCTGGCGACTTTTTTATCCACCGGGGCCCCCGTGGCTGGCCTCGACCAAGTGCCCAAGAGGACCTTTGAAAGGGCGTCATTGAAGGGAAGCAACGGCTTTGATGAAGTAGACGCCGTCTGGAGCACCTGGGTGAGGAGGTTGGTCTTCTGGGCCTCAGCAGCCCGACTGAGTACCATCGTGTAGGAGGCACCTTACTCCATCGTAGGCGGGGGGGAGGCGAATCCCGGATCAGAGAAAACATTGTGTTCGCCTGCATCCTCCAAGTCGTCCAACCAATCTTGCTCGGAGTCACATTGCCGGGCAAGAGGGTCCTCGGACCCCTCCCAGTTTTCGTCCGCCTCTGGTGTAGAGGGATCCGGTCGCGGCGGCAGAGCCGGAGAAGGGACGAACAGCGCCGGGAACGGCACCGAGAACGGCGCAGGCCGGGGCCGGACCAGCGCCACCTCCCAATGCGGATCCCAGGTCTGAGCCGGCAACGCCGCACCTCGTGGCGCTGGGGACGGAGCAAACGGCACAGGATCCTGTAGCGCCGGGGCTGGAGCCGGTGGCAGAGCCACCGGGCCAAAAGCATGTGGACACGTGACCGTGGGGCCCAAAGGCGCTGTCCCCCTCGTCCGCCTCTGGGGAGCGACGGGGGGACGTCGGAGAGCAAACAAGCTTCTTCGACTTCTTTTTATGGCGTCGCTTACCGGAACGTGAAGGCGAAGACTTGGAGCCCGAAGATTGACGCTCCGGTCCCGTGAGCGGTTCTGGGTACCGCCCCTAGACCCGGAGCGACGGTGTGACGAATGCTGGACCTCCAGCAATTTCCTACGTAGCTCCTGCAAGGCCTTGGGGGCCATGGCCCGGGAGTCGTGGTCGGTCTCCAGGCAGTAGAGGCAAACATCGTGGGGGTCCGCCACCGACTTATTACGGCAACAGGCCCCACAAGATTTAAAGCCGGGCATCCCCACTTGCACCAGGACAAAAAGGGGGAGACAAAAGTCTCAAAATAGTAGTCAAAAAGTGATTACGGTACGTGCTCAATCCGGATCTGCGCTTACTGGCGCGGAAAAAGAACTGATGTCAGTGCGCATGGGTGGCACCTAAGTACTCTCCGTGACGTCATCTCGGCGCTGACGACGTCAGTGACGGACGCGAAGTCACAGGACGCCACCTACTGACACCCAGGGGTACTGCTAAGCAAAACTTACCGGATCCAGTCTGACGCCTGGGGATATTCTGAGGTAAGGAATCTATCACTAAAGTGTCTCTTTCAGATACGCGTAGCGAGCACTACCAGTGCCTGGTGCAATTTCATTATCGCAATGTCTTGCACCTTACATAAACTAACCCTGAGGCCTCAGATGGTGCTGACAGGCCTGAGGCAAAATTGGCAGACACAAAGCCGCTAATCCCAGACCTGGAACTCAAGCCACAGGTGTGGACAGCTTCCATAAGGTGTTGTTGTATATGAATTTAGGATCCTAGTGTAATTTTCCCGATTCATGCCCATACATAGGTATAAATCACCCTATCCTTATATAGGCATAGAAATCATAACCATATTTAGACTTAGCCTATGCAGTCCAAATACGGCATGGCTACTTCCACTAGTTCCGAAAATCCACAACGATTTCTTGGAAAAACCCGCCTTCAGCAGTCAGGGACTTCCCTTGCTTGAATATTGATTTATCCAAGAACTCATGGAGTTTTCAAAGAACTGAGTCTTTGATGACGTTATTATGTCCAACCTTACGTCAAACTAGGCACCTTCAAGGTATACATATACCCACACTTGCCCAGGCAAACACACAGTGGTTTGGAGCAGTTCGACTATCTACTTGCCCGACGCCCTGCTACAGCTAGTGCCGAAGGAAGCCGACCCTCCAGCAGACGCACTGAGAGAGACGCTGTCTTTTATCTTGCCGAGAAATCACGCTCCAGTGTTTCCAACCTACCCTTGCCGGTTGTTGGGAAATCGAGTCCTGAGAGAAAGATACCAGACCTCCTTCATTCTAAAACCAAGGTACGGAGCTGATTAGACCCTTAGAGAATTCTTGGATTAGATTCTTGGCAAAAGAATACTGAAACTAAGCTACACCTCTCTTACTTCTTACCTCGTACTAGACCTAGGTTAGGTACACTGGGGAAGGCGTATTTTAGAAGCACCAGTTGAGAACTTTTAGTCTTTATTTATTAATGTATGTATTCTATGTATTTTATGGCGTAGAAATCATATCATGCTTTTACAGTATTATTTTATAATACTCTTCGTACTGTACACATTGTACTTTGCAACCAGTATTACGATTGTAGCAGTTCATTTCTCCTGCATGAGAGAGAAGACTGTTCAATAAATCCCTTTTATTGAAAACGCCCGTCTCTCTATTTCTCTGCACCTCTGGTGAAACGAAGCATGCACGATTGACTGAGTAAAATAACTATCTATTGTTTCTGTGACACTAGAGATACATTTCTTATTCTTGGGAAACAAAGTTGTCATGTTTATGCGGTTGTCAGAAACGAATCCCTTCTTGTTTATTCGAGAAAGTGTCTAGTGACCTCCGAGCTAGCTGGCACTCACAATTAAGTCTAGTATATTCGATAGAGACCTAGTAGACCTCAGTCCCATGTCAAATCTATAGGATATATTATTCCAATGCGCAGAGCCTATTGGGAATATAGTAACTAGACTACAGTGTGGCCCCTGTTAAAAATATTTGAGCCAATATGATTACAGAAACCTCGATCTGTGCCATCCTCAAAGGTGTTGAAGGAAAGGTGACCTTGAGCTCTGGCCGAAGTCTCTACAATGGTCTGATCCGTAGAGGAGTCAAAATGGTGCAAAGAAGACAAAAAACTCCAGAAGAATTCTGAACCAATGCCATTTTCTCTGGATCAGTTCCACAAAAGAGGAAGAGAACAACTTCCAGGTCAGCCTAAATACACTTTTGAAACAGCAAGCCCTTGTTCTGGTGGTTAACAGCTAGTAGACCTTTTTAAAATATCTGTGCATAGAGGTTTTGGGCTTCTGCACCGAACGCCAGATGCTGACATACACTTTTTACAAGCATTAACCATCACAATTTTGAATAGGAAAATAGAGCAAAAACAGGTAAAGAAGCTCCAGATTCATATCTCTATGGTACACACAAACCAAGCCCTGGCAAAGCTTCTAGTTCTGAGTTGACGACCAGGTTATCAGCTTTGCCACTACTCATTTCATAAAGTATAAGAAGTGCCTGTGGGTGCAGCTGCAATTGGAGGCACAATGACCATCAGTGAATGATTATTAGTAAAGTAGAAAAAAATGCATTCAGTGATGGTCGCTTGTGCATGCCCATGCTCGGCTTGTTTGCACACTCACAACTGGCTGTCTTGGAATTGTTTTAGGTACAGGACATTAAAAAAAATTAAAAGATGGCAACCAATGTGTCTGCATGCATTCACAGACAGCCTTCTTGGAATGGTCTTGAAAGGCCATTGCTAAGGTGGCTCCTACTTGCAGTGCCCCATGTGGCATGCAGCACACTTCAAGCAGGTAGCAAAACCACAGGAGCAGCGTCTGGGAAGCTGCCAATAAATAAGGGCCTGTACTCCCACCAGTGTCAGCCAAAGAAGGGGGTCCTTTCTGAAGCTGCTGTGTATATTGTGCACAAGCTAAATATTGTCACAGCAAGGGAAGCCAATGGCTGAATTGGGCCGACTTCTTGCCCACGTGCTGTATGCTGGGGCAGAGAAGCAAAATGTGGCTAGCAGTTGAACAGATGAATGGAAGAAGGCTGAATGAAAGCCCATGTATGTATGTATGTATGTATGTATGTATGTATGTATGTATGTATGTATGTGTGTATATATATTAGCTACTGGCGGTCGCCAGTAGGTAGTTATAGTTAGGACCCATCTTCCATAGGAAATACGCAACATACTATTTGGAATAACTTTGGCGCCGGTTGACGAATCTTCGTGAAATTTTCAGAACTGGTGGGGCGCTCCGGTCTGCTCCTATTATGAAATTCTTGGGGTGATTCGTGAAGCGGGGGCCGAGAAAAAAGGGGGATCCCAAAACGTGTTTTCCCCATGCAATTTTCCATAGGAACCGTTCATCGCGGCTACAGCCCGAACTGCTGAACGGAATTACACCAAATTTGGCAAAGAGGTAGTCCTTGGTTCAGACTCGTGTCTTTTGCTTAAATTGTGTAAATCCGTTAAGTAGTTCCTGAGAAAATCAAAATAAAAAGTACATATATATCTATGGCTTCGGTGCATCCGCGCACCCTGCCATGCATGAGCTTCATGCTAATTGGCTTTCAACTCTCCAAACCAGGAAGTGTTGGCAGCCATCTTGTAAACCTAATAAAAAAGAAACGTGCAAAAGGCTCACCCTGACCCCCTAGGCCTGCTCAGGGTGTCCCGCAAGGACCAAAAATAAATGTTTAAAAAAAATAAATGAATAAATAAAAATCGGCAAAATCCACGCTGGGTGCCAAATCCCAGGGGCATGAAGAAAAGTGTGGGGGGGCCCAACCCTCCCCCCCCACACTGCCCAGGGGACCGCCAACCCCGGGGCATTATGAAAGTAAAGGCGGGGGGCTCATGGCCCCCCCGCAGCCCCGAGGACCGCCACCCCCAGGGCTTTAAAAAATGAATGGCGGGGGGGGGGGGGGCGGGCGGCTCACGGTTTACCCCGCGACGATATGTGTGCAAACATGCCCTGTGGCGCGTTTTAAGTTTGGGAATTAATTCCTCTTCAATCCTGAGGTCGCCTGGGGGCCAACTAGCCCACCAGGTACCTCCAGGAAGCGCCACGGAGCTGCGTTGCAGAGTGTTGTAAAAAGGGGCGTGGCTTCTGAACACCTCTCTGCAACGCAGCTCAAGGGGACTTAATCAACCAAATTAAGAGGGACACATGGCACGTTTACACAGTGGTGAGGGGAGGGGATGGTGTAGGAAAGTGGCTCTATATTTAGTGGACCAAAGTAAAATCAGCCAAACTATGAATTGGGATTTACTCACCTGTTATCAGGAGAGACCTCAGTGCTGCATCTTTGAGTCCAGTACTGATCCTGAAAAGTAATTTTAACCGTACTTACCAGTAAGTTGAATTTCCTTCCACAGGCTAACATTGACGGGTTTCACTTGGAAATTCTCCTAAGTGTGGAGTTTTGGAACTTACAAATATTCCTCTAAAATCAACCGAACTACGAATTCCGATTTACTCACCTGTTATCAGGAGAGATCTCAATCCTGCATCTTTGAGCCAGTACTGATCCTGAAAAGTAATTCTAACTGTACTTACCAGCAACTTGACTTTCCTTCCATAGGCTAATATTGACTGGTTTCACTTGGAAATTCTTCTAAGTGCGGGGTTTTGGAACTTTAAAATATTCACTGAAAATCATCCGAACGAATTCCGATTAACTCACCTGTTATCAGGAGAGAACGTAGTGCTGCATCTTTTAGCCCAGCACTGACCCTGAAAAGTAATTCTAACCGTACTTACCAGTAACTTGTATTTCCTTCCATAGGAATCCATTGTCTGGTTTTCACCAGAAAAGTTTCTACGTGTCAATTTTTACAAACTACAAATATTCCTTAAAAAATCGCCTGTATGACTTAAACGCATTCTTTCAACTGCTTACAGGAGATGCACCAGTGCTAGATCCAGGATCCACCACTGAGTAAGAAAAAGTAACTATTATACTACTTACCTGCTAAGTGAATTTCCTCTAATAGGATAACATTGGTGATTCTATGTGAAAAAGTTTCTAATCGTCAACTTTTAAAATTCAATAATATTCCTTAAAAATCAGTACTATAACCAAAATGCTTTTACTCAACTCTTTACAGGAGATTGTCCCAGGACTGAATCTAGGATCCAGTCCTGTGGTTAGAAAAGTAATCCATAAAGTAACTAATTGCATTTATCTAGAAATTCCCATTGAGCGCAATGTTGGATCGTGTTTGAAATTTTGTTGCCCATTTCAACAACTGTAACTACTGCACTTAAAAGTCTACAGGCTATTTGCAAAGTATTTAAACTAAAGTAATTCATTTTGAGAAAGTATATTTTGTAATGTAATGTATAATGTAATTATAATGTGATTTAAAAAATTAAATATCTAAAAATAAATAGTTTAAAAAAATGTAAATCAGTATCAAAAAAATAATTATAACAATTAATACATTTAAAAAATTGTCATTTACAAAACCATTGAAATTCACTTAAAAAACCACAGGTTTCAGACATGTTATAGTTAGGAATTAGCATTTAAAAAACCTTAGAAATTCACTGAAAAAAACCATAGGTTTTAGGGGTGTTATAGTTAGCTGGACATATCACTCGTACAAAACCATTGAAATTCCTCCGTTATAGTTAGTTGTACTCACTATAACTCGCGCGCCCGCAATCCACTGCTGATGATGTCACCTATTACATCATTCATGACATGGTCAGTGACATCACGGATGACATCTCAAATGACATCATTGATGACATCACTGATGACATGATCCACATGACAATCGGATACATCTCATCATACACTAGTATAACCTTTCAACATGCATAATAAAATATGGAGTACCATATTTGAAACCATTCACAAACCAATACAAGTTTCTAAAAACCCACTCAGTGATTCCTGCATCTACACACACATCTAAACACTTACCTATAGATTCACTCATACATGCTAACAAAGATCAATAGAATACTATTAAATATACTTATACACCTACATCGACATTACACACAGTACACTTCCTATTCACTTATGCAGTCATCCTACTCGCTTATGCAAACAATTGATCATACCTACATTTACTAAGCTACACACTTATACAAACACCACTTTATTTATTCAAATAGATAGTAACTCATACTTAGCGTGTTATAAAATCACTATTACAAGTATATAGTTTTCGATACAGTCACTCATGCAATCACTGAGTCTTATGTATGCTTATTTATATACAACAACTGTCACATACACTGCCTGTTATATTTGTACTTTGTTGGACATGTATCATTGAGAAGGAAAATGCTACTTACCAGTATGCATCTGTTCTTGGCATGTAGGGCTGCTGACATTCATATTTTAGCATAGATCGCCGCCTAGTGTTGGGTCCGGATGTTTGCACCTTGTTGTCTTGGAAGAGTCTTTGAAGTATCACGAGATAGGTGACTCCTCTCCTGGACTACAGTGCGCATGGGCATCTTCTCCATCTTCAGATTGTTTTTTGCCATTGTGGCAAAGATGGAGTATAGAAAAGTAAGAGATGACCATGTAAATGTATGTTAAGAAGGTAACCCTGCAGCTGTGACAGGCACCGGGGAGGAGGGTGGGCGATATGATTGTCATACTGGTAAGTAGCATTTTCCGTTCGAGGCAAGTAGGCTGCTGAATTCATACCTTATCATAGACTGTATAGCAGTTTCTCCTCTAGCGGTGGTTACCTGTACCAGCTGCAGTGGTTTGAAAATGAGTTTTAAGGACAGCCTGGCCTACAGCAGCTTGTTGCTTAGCTTGCACGTCAACACAGTAGTGTTTAGTGAAAGTGTGTATGGTAGACCATGTAGCTGCCCTACATATGTCTTCTAAGAGAATATTTCCTAGGAAAGCCATGGATGCCCCCATTTTGCGCGTTGAGTGCGCTCTTAGGGAAACTGTTAAAGTGTGCTTTACTTTTTGATAGCATATTTGAATGCATTTAACGATCCATCTGGCAATCCTGTCTTGGAAATGGGATTACCCTTATGTTGTGGTGAAAAGGCAACAAATAGTTGTTTTGTCTTTCTGAATGATTTTGTTCTGTCAACATAATATAGCAGAGCTCTTTTAACGTCTAGTGTGTGTAGAGCTTTTTCAGCTCCTGATTGCAGGTTTGGAAAGAAAACTGGTAATTCTATGGACTGATTGATGTGAAAAGTGGAGATGACTTTTGGCATAAATTTAGGGTTTGTACGGAGTACTACCGTCTTTGCGGTGTATTTGCATGAAAGCTTCCTGAATGGTTAGTGCCTGTAGCTCACTTACTCGCCTAAGGGAGGTAATGGCAATTAAAAAAGCCACCTTCCATGTTAAGAATTGTAGTTCACATGAATGAAGTGGTTCGAAGGGAGGTCCCATGAGTCTGGTAAGTACTATGTTTAAGTTCCAGACTGGAGAAGGTGGAGCTTTGGAGGGATAATTCTTTTAAGTCCTTCCATAAAAGCTTTGATAGGTGGTATTCTAAACAGGGAGACATGCTGTCTGTTTTGAAGATATGCTGCTATAGCAGCAAGGTATAGCCTTATTGATGAGTATGCTAGGTTACATCTTTGAAGATGAGGCAGGTAACAAATTAGGTTTTGGATGGAGGCATCCAATGGATTGATTTGATTATTATTACAATAGATTACACATGTTTTCCATTTAGCTGCGTAGCATGCTCTGGTAGTGGGACGCCTTGCTTCCTTGATAATGTTCATGCAGTCGGGAGGCAAGTTAAGATATCCGAACTCTAAGACATCAGGAGCCAGATCGCTAGGTTCATCTGATTGGGATCTGGGTGCCTGATTTCTCCACTGTTCTGTGTTAGCAATTGTGGCGAAAGGCGCAGCCTTTGGTGGGGGACTACAGAGAGTTCCAGGAGTGTCGTGTAGCATGGTTATCTTGCCCATGTGGGAGCAACTAGGATCATTGTGAGTGACTGTTGCCTTCGTTTGCATGCCACCCATGGAATCAGTGGGGTTGGTGGAAAAGCGTACGCAAATCTGCCTGACCAGTTCATCCATATCGCATTGCCTTGTGACAACGGGTGTGGGAACCTGGCGGCAAAGGACGGGCATTTTGAGTTTTCGTTTGTGGCAAACAGATCTATTTCTGGATGTCCCCACTTTTGTAAGAATGGTTGAAGAACTTGAGGGTGAATCTCCCATTCGTGTACTTGTTGACTGTCGGCTCAGTAGATCTGCTATCTGATTGTCTATTCCTGGGAGATGTTCTGCCAAGAGATAAATGTTTTGTGGAATTGCCCACTTCCATATGTGTTGTGCTAGGTCAGACAGCTGCAGAGTGTGTGTCCCTCCCTGTTTCTGGATGTAGTACATGGCTGTCATGTTGTCTGTCCGGATTAACACAGCCTTGTTGCACAAGTATTTCTGAAAGGCTTTCATCGCTAGAAATACTGCTAGTAACTCTAAGTGGTTTATATGTAGTGTCTTCTGTTTGAATGTCCAGAGACCTTGGACTGTGTATTGAAGGAGATGGGCTCCCCAACCTGTCAGTGATGCGTCCGCTGTTAAAACTACTTGTGGAACTGGCTCTTGGAACAGTCGCCCCTTAGAAAGGTTTTGTGGGTTCCACAATTGCAGAGAGTTGTAAGTGCGACTGTCTACCAACACTAGGTCTTTTAATTGTCCTTGAGCCTGGTTCCACTGCCGTGCTAGGCATACTTGTAAGGGACGCATGCGAAGGCGAGAATGAGGGACGATGAATATGCAGGAGGCCATCATGCCTATAAGCTGCATGAACACTCAAGCTGGTAGAGTGTTGTATCTGAAATTTTTGAATGAGAGACTGTATGTTGGCTATCCTGGCTGGATTTGGCTATGCCTTTCCCACTGAGGTATTTACTGTAGCTCCCAGATATTGTTGTATGTGGGAGGCTTGCAGATGTGATTTTGGGTAATATATGGAAAACCCTAGACTGTGCAGTAGCTGGATTGTCTGTGAGGTATGGCTGGCACACTGAGCGTATGAGTTGGCTTTTATGAGCCAATCGTCGAGGTAGGGAACACATGGATGTGTTGCCTACTGAGGTGTGCTGCTACTACTGCTAGGCATTTGGTAAACACCCTTGGTGCTGTAGTTACCCCGAAGGGGAGAACTTTGAATTGGTAGTGTTGACCTTCGATTGTGAACCTGAGGTATCTCCTGTGAGCTGGATGTAGAGGGATGTGAAAGTATGCATCCTTGAGGTCTAATGTAGCAAGGAAGTCGCCTTGCTGGAGCAGTGGGAGCACTTGTAAAGTGATCATATGGAAATGCTCAGATAGTATGTATTAGTTCAGAGTTCTTAGGTCCAATATTGGTCTGAGTGATCCGTCTTTTTTGGGGATGAGGAAGTATAGAGAATATACTCCTGTCCCTTGATGTTGAAATGGGATTGGCTCTACGGCACCTTTTTGTAGCATGGAGAGTACCTCTTGTTGTAACAGCGTGATGTGTTCTTTGGACATTGGACGGTGTTTAGGCGGTATGTTGGGTGGAGTAGAAATGAGTTCCAGGCAGTAACCATTCTGGATCATTTGTCTCACCCACCTGTCTGTAGTGATGGCATTCCAGACTGGTAGGAATTGTGTTATTCGCCCTCCGACTGGTGTTAAATTGTCTGGAGGGAGTGTGAACAAGTCACTGTTTGGTGGTGGAGGCTCTGATGTTGTTACCACCACATCCTCTGCCTTTGTTATTGTTCCCTCTATAACCTCCTCTATGGGAGCCACTATTAAAGGTGCTTTCTGTAGTACTTTTAAATGAGGAAGTGGCCTGGGATGTGTTGCCCCTGCCTGAGCCTCGAAAAGAGGAGCGACGAAAGGAGCTTCGAGACTGTTGAAATTGAAGTGAACCCATGGACTTAGCGGTGTCAGTATCTTTTTTCATCTTTTCTAAGATGGTATCTACTGCAGGTCCAAACAAGAAATCCTGATTAATGGGTTGATTAAGTATGGTAGACTGCACTTCATTCTTAAATCCAGAAATGCGGAGCCAGGCATGCCGGCATAGTAACACACTAGTGTTGACAGACCTAGCGGATGTATCCGCTACATCAAGGGCGCATTTAATGGATGCATTGGTGATCAATTTCCCTTCCTGTATTAATGCATTTGCTTTATAGGTTTCTGGTAAATGCTGTAATAACCCTTCCAGTTCATCATAGTGTGCTCTGTCATAGCGTGCTAGGAGAGCTTGTGTATTGGCAATTCTCCATGTATTAGCCGCTTGAGAAGCTACTCTTTTGCCTGAGGCTTCTAAAATCTTTGACTTCTTGTCTGGAGGGGGGCATCACCTGTTTGCGAATTCACTCTTTTCCTAGCGTTATAAACAACTAAAGAGTCTAGTGGTAGCTGAGCCCTGATATAGGAGGGGTCTGTAGGGGCTGGTTTATATTTCTTTTCAATTCTTGGATTGAGTATGCGCGCTCTAGCTGGGTCTTTAAAGATGTCTGATGCATGCTTTAGTACTCCCTTTAACATAGGTAGTATACGTACAGTCTTCTCTGATGTTGGGAAGGTGTTAAATAGGAAATCCTCCTCTATAGGGTCAGTGTGCATGTCTACGCCATGATACTGAGCTACCCCGTCTACTAGCTGGCTAAAAGCGACAGTGTCGTTAGTAGGAGATGGCTTTGTGGGGTATGTGGAGGGATGGGGAATGGGTTGTGTATCATATGGGTCATCAGGGTAGTTTTGATCGTCCCATGTGGTATCTTGGTTTCCTTGATCGTCAGGGTCTATAAAATCCTGTTGAGGATCTTCACCCACGTCTTCTCCCTCATCATAATGTGGAGGTGTAGGAGAATATGGAACATAAGGCATGTCAGGCGTGAAAGGAGGTGTAAAATGTCTTAAAGGGGATGTCCCAAAGTCTTTTTTCTTAGGAGGAACAGGAGAAGGAGCTTTAGTGTCCAGTCTTCTCTTGCTTTTACTGTAAACTGCTATATGTCCAGTTTCAGGTTCTATATACAGTCTATTTTGGCCTGGGCTCACTGGATCAGGATGAAAAAGTTCTTCTTCTATTGTCCGTGGCTTTGTCGCCGAGATTTTTAGATCGGTCGCTTTCTTGTCCTTATGTATCCGTGGTGCTGTATCCGGCTCAACGTCTTTTGTCGGCTCAACAGCTGTTTTCGGGTCGCCGTTCCTGTTCAACTCGACGGTCTTTTTCGGCCCTACTGTCTTTTTAGGCTCGATGTGCCTTTTCGGTTCGACGACTTTTTTCGAGTTGAGTGCCTTTTTCGGTTCGACAGCCTTCTTCGGCTCGGCGGTATTCTTCGGTTCGAGGCCTTTCTTCGGCTCGATACCTTTTTTCGGGTCGATTACCTTTTTCGGGTCGATTACCTTTTTCGGGTCGACTACCTTTTTCGTGTTGACGCTCTTCTTCGGGTCGACAACTTTTTTGGTGTCGGAGCCCATTCTCGGCTCTGTGGCCTTTTTTGAATAGACAGTCTTTTTGGGAAGTGTTTTACTTGGTACCGGTGTACCTGAAGGCTTAGGTGTAGTCTCCGTAGCCGAGCCGGAAGGCGGGGCTTCTGAAGCTATGTTTCGGTCTCGGCTAAGGCTTTTGGGCGATGCTTTGACCGGAGCCTTGGATGGAGGTGGAGGCAGGGTAGGGGCTTTGGTACTCACGGTTTACTCCTGTGGGATCTCGTCATCGGAGTCCGACTGGTCTTCTACGGTGACTAGCTCTAAGTCGGAGTCCTCTGCCTCTGGAAGTTCATGTTCGTCCTCGAAAATGTTTTCTGGTTCTGGTGCCTGCCGCTGCATCTCTAGTCGGGCAGCTCTTCGGTTCCGGATAGTGTTCTTCGACCGGAAATGAGCGCAAGCTGGGCAGTTTTCTTCGTTGTGCTCCGTGTGAGAAGTTGGCCTGATGTGCAGTGTTCACTATTCTAGTGATCACTATATATCAGTCCAAACAACCCTTATTGATGATTGGTTGTAAGTCAACCTTATAGACCAGCTATCCTAGTAGCATGGATACGAGCAGTCTAAGGCTAAGACTCTAGAGGGCGTGTTAAGCCAGCTGTTTTACCATCACATTACCCCTTGAACACCCAGTGAAAGGACACCACACAAGTGTTATGAAAATAAACAATGTATTTATTAGAATCACAACAACCCTGTACTCTTTATGAGGACAGGGTGCTAGGCACACAACAAAACTCTTACGAAAATACTTAAGTTAGCACGTTATACACAAATGCCCGAGGGGCACGAAAAACCATATACTTAAAAAGTGGAATGCGAAATTACTAGCAGGTAAGTACAGTACTAATAGGCTTTGGAATCGCTAGGACTTGACTATAGAATCGTTAGACTACTTCTAGGAGACCTAGGGGACTCGGGTGCAGAGTGTGCACTCTCACGCGGGATGCGGGACAAAGTCTATGGAGGCTAGTAAAGGCAAAGTTAGTGTTCACGGGCGAACCCGACCTGGTAGGAAGAAAACGACAGTGGATCCTGACCCTAGGATAGTGAGGCTATGCTGGGACACCGAAGTGCCGAAGTTACCTAGCCCAGGGGCTGCAGCTGCATAGGTCTGAAAAGACGTCGGGGATCTCGTTGCCGGACCAGGAGCCTGGAAGAAGGAAGTTGCTGGCAGGCGACCAGTGAAGGAAAGTTCGTTGGATCCAAGCCTGGATCGAGGAAGAAGAAACCTGAAAGCAGAGGGGACCAAGTTCTTGAATCACTAGCCAGTGATTAAGTGGGCACCAGGATGGCACCGGGCGAAGTCACCTCGACTAGGTGAGTGGGCGACGCTGGCTCTGCAGATCTCACGGACCAGGAGGCGTTGTCGGCGACCAAGATGGAGAGGCGAGCTGTCCCACGATGGATGAAGCTGTCGGCGTCGAAGTTACCCAGGATTGGGCAACAAGCCTTGGCTAATTCAAGCCCACGCGGTGGACTCAAAATGGCGTCTTGAGTGGACCAGGAGGGTCCGGGGTGCTCCTCTTTTGGAAGGGAGCAAGGGCCAGCCTGGAGCAACCAGACCAGCAGCAGAAATGTCGTCGGGCGTCGTTCAGAAGGCCACAAGCCAGCGGGCTAGTAGCCAAACAACGCGGTGAGCAGCAAAAAGCAGAAGGGCCCCACGCAGATCGTGGAGATGCTGGGAGGCTGCACTTCGGTGCTGGAGCTGCTCAGGGTCGGGGCTTCTCGGACCCCAAAGCACTCACCAGGAAATTACTCGGCGGGCTTGCTGGAAAGAAGTCGTGCAGTCTTGAAGATGGCCGGTCCCTCGAGGTCTCGTCACACCCACGAATCTCAGCGTGACTGATGATGCAGGTAGAGGTCAGAGGTGCCAGGGAAGCCGGTTCTCGTCGAGCTGGGCAGTCTTGATCCGGAGGAGAGACTTGCAGCAGACCGCAGTGTTCTTAAGATGGTGCCTGCGGATGCAGGGTGACTACTCCTTAGTCACAAGGGAGAAATCTTAGGAAGAAGTCTTGAGTTCCTTTCGTGGAAAGTAGTTTCAGGATTCAAAGATGATCTGATCTGGAAGGGGGCCAGTTCCTACCTTTATCCTGTAAAAAGGGGCTGGCACGCGACTAAGTCCTGCCCTATGGGTGGGACCAGGAGGGGGGTGGTTACACCCACTTCCTTGGCGGGCTTTCCCCAGGCCAGGGGCTGGAGTGCCCCTGGAACTGGTTTCAGCCGGCCTATGCACAGTGAGCACCGGGGTGCCACTTGCAGTCACCTTCCTCTGTAGCCCTGCCTACCTGGAATACACAAAACCCTGTCTGGGACGGTGCTGGCACCGCCCCTGGCAGGAAACCCTTTGTCCTTGCCTCCTGCTCTGGGAGGACTCCCAGCAGCAGGAGGGCAGACTTGTGTCTCGGTGGCAGCATCCATTTTGTGGAGCTGAGGCTATGTCTGACTTTAACCGGGGTTAGGGGTTACATACATGTCGTGTCCCTCTAGAAGGGTGGAATGCTAACCCCGTCGCCAGAATTGGCGAGGGGTTAGTATTCCAATTCGTATGACACCTTACTCGACATGTTTTGATAAAGCGATACCAGAGTTGGCATATAACCGCGAGGATTACAATGCACTTAAGAGTATATGGTATGCGATATCGTGGAAACGGCTAAGGGATGGATCCCGAAAGCCGCAGACAGGCTTAGCTCATGCCAGAGCACCATCTCACACGATTCCAAGCACTCTGCCTTCAGGATTGTTAAGGCCTGCCATAGGAGTGACTGATAGGAGATCTGTGTGTCCATTTTTAGGGTTAGATATAGGTATACTATATCTAAAGCAAAGGGTGATTACACCACCTTGCCCCAGCTGTCAAGCAGCCAGTTGTGTCAGATTTGGATGGCCAGCCAGGGGTGGCATAATACATGCTGCAGCCCCTGGTAGGCCCTGGGTACACCTATGCCCTGGGTACCTAAGGTACACTGTACAGGGACTGATAAGGTGACTCAGTATCCAATTTAGATATGTACCTAAGGTACATGGAATCCATTTTACAGAGAGAGCAGTAGGCCTGGGGCCCTGAATAGCAGGGTCCCAGGTCAACTAAGTCAGAAAACCAGCAAAACACCAGGCAAAAAGTTGGGGGCAACCATAGTCAGGGATCTACCTTCCTATACTCCGCAAATAGGCGCCTGTTGCATACTGTATGCTGGTCGCTATGTGGAAACTTGTATCGACATTGTGGGCATCTTTTGAACGGGGTCCTTTCCATCGGCAGGAGGCCCACGTGGCGTCGAAAAGGCCCAACGGCCCGCGTCGACGACCAGATATAGATGGAAAGAGTTGTCGAGTCGAGAGATACCGAGCGAAAACAATACCATCGAAAGTTGAAGGTTTTCGGCCTTTGAATCTTGCAAAACTTCGGTCCCGAAGTTGGAGTTGTCGAAGTGCATGCGAACCCAATGGTGGAGAAAAACAATCTGAAGATGGAGAAGATGCCCATGCGCACTGTAGTCCAGGGGAGGAGTCACCTATCTTGTGATACTTGGAAGACTCTTCCAAAACAACAAGGTGCAAACATCCGGACCCAACACTAGGCGGCGATCTATGCTAAGATATGAATTCAACAGCCCACATGCCTCGAACATATATTTACTCATCACCACACCCATAAAGAGATTCACTCACTCAAACAACTGTTTTAACATAGTCTTAACCTCATATACCTACTAAATCAACTATTTACACATCTTTGGACAGTCACACACCTCCCACCCAACCAAACGCACATTAACTATCCCATACAAATACTCACTTAAGTAATTAATAACTAATATAGACTTCCACATAGCTAGTAACCAACTTATGTAGTAGTTTACGCAACAAGAGATAGAGCGATACAGATATTCACACAGTTTAATCACTATCCCATATATTTAGTGAAACACTTTAAATTACTCACTTAGACAGTCAATCACAGTGCTACTAAATCCGCCATCCAGACACTTATACATCCACTCAGTCTTCAATGCACATTGCTATATATATATAATACTTAAATATCGAACCAAACCACATTCACTGGATGATGTCATCAGTAATGTCATTAGTGATGTCATCAGTGATGTCACTGACCATGTCATGAATGATGTAATAGGTGACATCATCAACAGTGGATTCCTGGCGCGCGAGTGATAGTGAGTACAACTAACTATAACGGAGGAATTTCAATGGTTTTGTACGAGGGAAATGTCCAGCTAACTATATATATATATATATATATATATATATATATATATATATATTCACTGAAAAAACCATAGGTTTCACACCAGTTATAGTTAGCTGGACATTTTACTCATACAAAACCATTGAAATTACCACGTTATAGTTAGTTGGACTCACTATAACTCGCGCGCCCGCAATCCACTGCTGATGATGTCACATATTACATCATTCATGACATGGTCAGTGACATCACTGATGACATCACTGATGACATCTCAAATGACATCACTGATGACATCACTGATGACATCATCCAGTAAATGTGTGTTCCTGTAAATTAAAAATTAAAAATGCGTTTAACATATTGTAGAATGAGTGTATGTATGAGTGTTTGGATAATGGATTTAGTAGGTGCGTGACTGACTGTATGAGTGGGAGATTAAATGTGTCTTACTGAATGCATGGGTTAGTGACTAAAGTGTTAGAATGTGTGCATCATTATGTCTGTTGTTGTGTAACCTGCTGCATGTATTGATTAGTAGCTATATGACTGGCTATATGGGTTAATGATTGATAACCCAAGTATTTGTATGTGAGGGTGAGTGTGAGTGGAGGTGGCTGGGAGGTGTGTGACTCTGTGGATAGATGTGTGAGCAGTTGATTCATTTGGTGTATGGGTTCAAGAGTGCATGAGGAAACAGTTGTATAGGCGGTTTACTGTGTGCATGGGTGTGTTGGTGACTGAATAGATATCTCAGTGCTACATGTCCAAGTAAGTACATATGTAAAACACAGTGCTTGTGAGAGTTGTCATATATAAATGACTATATATAACAGCCTGTGATTGCATAAGTGACTGTATCTATCAATATGTACTTGTATCCGTGAATGTAAAAGACAGTAAGTATATGTTAGTCTATGTTTAAATAAGCAAGGCTTTGTGTGTATAACTGTATAGTTGTGGAAGTGGGAGTGTGATTGATTCTTTACATAATTGACTAGGTGTGTGAGTAACTCCATGGATGAGTGGCAGTGTGTGAGTGTCTGTATAGGTGTATGAGTGCATATGATAGTATTGTATTGATGAGTGACTGTATGTATGAAAGATTGTATGGGTGAAGGAGTGGATGTGCGTGTAGACCTAGAAATCAGTGAGTGCGCGTATGTGGTTTTACTGTGTCAATGGTTTCAGGAATGGTAGTTTGTATTTAACACTAGGTGTATCATAGGTTAGATTAGAGTGTACATTAGTGTGAGGAGGCGTATTGTATTATCACATGGATGATGTCATCAGTGATGTCATTTGAGATGTCATCAGTGATGTCATCAGTGATGTCACTGACCATGTCATGAATGATGTAATATGTGACATCATCAGCAGTGGATTGCGGGCGCACGAGTTATAGAGAGTCCAACTAACTATAACGTGGGAATTTCAATGGTTTTGTATGAGTAAAATGTCTAGCTAACTATAACTGGTGTGAAACCTATGTTTTCATCAGTGAATTTCAAAGGTTTTTTAAATGCTAATTCCTAACTATAACGAGTGTTAAACCTATGGTTTTTTCAGTGAATTTCAAAGGTTTTTTAGAAGCTAATTCCTAACTATAACGATTGTGAAACCTATGTTTTTTTTAAGTGAATTTCAAAGGTTTTTTAAAAACGAATTCCTTTATATATCGAGTTTGTAACCTACGATTTTTAAACAGTTTTTTTATTAGCTGTTTTTTATAACTATTAATTATTTTTTAATTATTTTTCAATGTATTTTTCATGTTTTTTTTATCATTTTGTCCTGGGGCGCTCAGGGTGCGCGCACCGGTAAGCTTAGCCGTATCTTTTTGACTTGCAGCGCTCAGGGTGCGCGCACCGGTAAGCTTAGCCGTATCTTTTTGACTTGCAGCGCTCAGGGTGCGTGCACCGGTAAGCTCTCCGAGAGCGCAGCGGGAGCGCTATTTCTGCGTACGTAATAAAAAATATGTCTGAAAACTAAATAATAATGCAAGACATTCAGTACCATACTTATAAAAGTAGTATTTTTGATTTTCCGAATGAAAATGATTTTGCATTTCCGTAAAGCTACCAAAACGTCATTCAGGCGCGCCACGTAAGCGCCCCCGGAAGCGCCTGCGTTTGCGCCGCGTAAGCACCCCCGGAAGCGCTCCGGTGCGCGCAGCGTAAGCGCGTCAAGTCATGTGACGTTAAAATAACTCTTTTCATTGGTTGTTAACAGTTTTTTTTACAACTAATGAAAACCCCACCCTTTTCCTTCACTTCTTCTTTCACTTTCGAGACAGCAAGACCTGTTTCTTTCTGTCCTACCATTTTGTGGAAAGAATGGCTGGCAGAGCACCCAGCAGTAGCGAGGAGTCAGATGGTTTCATTGATGAAGAGCCTCCTCAGCCCAAGGTCAAGGAACATTTTATTTGGAAGTTTTTTTCAATACCTGAAGGATTAAAAAAGGTGAATGCTCCCAAAGTTGAATGTAAAATCTGCCAAACTGTGCTTTCCCGAGGAGACCCCAGAAGGAAGTACAGTTTTGGAAATTCAACAATGATTCGCCACGTTCAACGCAGGCATCCTCAGAACTATGCCCGGGAGTGTGTCCGAGACCTGGCACGTAATCCCCCAAGGGATGGTGCCTCTACATCAACAGGAGGAGCCACAACTTCAGGGAGAGGACGAGCAGCGGAATTAGAGATGATTCCGAACATTCAACCTGTTTTTAATGACATTACTATAAAATGCAGGCAATGCGATGAATTGCTCTGCTATGGTGAGCAGAGCATCGAGATCATTACACGCAGGAGGCAAGAACATCGCTGCCCTCCCCAGTCCTAATTTTTCCCCCTTTTTTTTCTCCTGTTGAGCAGTTTTGCATTCCCTGTGTTTGTTTTTGTTGAGAAAAAAACAAAAAAAGAAGAAAAAAGTTCTTTTTAGAACTACCTCCAATTCTCAAAAAAGAGCTGTATTCTTAACAAATTCAAAAAGAGTAACTGAAGTGGAGTGCAGTGAGAGAGGAAAGGAAAATGAGTGAGAAAGCAAAGAAAGGGACGAGAGGGGAAGGGAAGTGAAGTAGGGGGACTGAAAGAAGGTGAGTGTGGGAGGTGAGTGAGGAGAAGGAGAGTGAACATGGGGAATGAGGATAAGTGAAGAAAATGTAGTAAAGGAACGGGGGGTGGAAGGGTAAGAAAAGAGCAGTGATGTTGAGGAAAGAGTGGAGATACAGACTGGATAAAGGCAAGTGAGTGTGAGACAAGGGGAGTAAGGGAGTGAAGAGACAGAGAAAGTGAAAGAAAAAGTGAGAGTAGAGGACTGAGTGAGGGAGGAAAGAAACATAAGTGAGAGAGTGTGGCTGTGTTATAGGGAGTGAGCGTGATAGAAGAGGAGTGACAGACTAAGGGGTCGGAGAGAATGAGGCTAACAGAGAGAATGAGGGAAGGGGAGTGTAGAAGTAAGAGGACAGAGGGAGTAAGAGAAGGAGTTAGTGAAGTGGAGTAAGGAGAGTAAGGGAAGAGAAAAGAGTGAAGGAGCAAAAGAAGGAAAGAGACAGGAAGGAAAGTAAAGGTTAAGGTCTGAAAGAAGGTGAGTGTGGGAGTATGGCTGAGTTATAGGGGTGTGAGCGTGACAGAAGAGGTGTTAGAGACTAAGGGGACGGAGAGAATGAGGCAAATAGAGAGAGAATGAGGGAAGGGGAGTGTAGAAGAGGAGAGAGGGAAGAAGTTAGTGAAGTGGAGTAAGGAGAGTAAGTGAAGGGAAAAGAGTAAAGGAATGAAGTAAGTGAAGAGAGAGGAAGGAAACTAAAGGAGAAAGTCTGAAAGAAGGTGAGTGTGGCTGAGTTGTAGGGAGTGAGCGTGACAGAAGAGGTATGACAGACTAAGGAGACGGAGAGAATGAGACTAACAGAGAGAGAATGAGGGAAAGGGAGTGTAGAACTAAGAGGACATACGGAGTAAGAGAAGGAGTTGGTGAAGTGGAGTAAGCACAGTAGGGGAAGAGAAAAGAGTTATGGAGCGAAAGAAGGGAAGAGAGTACTAGAAAAGTAAAGGAGAAGGTTTGAAAGAAGGTGAGTGTGGGAGTGTGGCTGAGTTAAACGGACTGAGCGTGATAGAAGAGGAGTGAGAGATTAAGGGGATGGAGAGAATGAGGCTAACAGAGAGAGAATGAGGGGAGAGGAGTGTAGAACTAAAAGGACAGAGGGAGTAAGAGAAGGAGTTAGTAAAGTGGAGTAAGGAGAGTAAGGAAAGGGAAAAGAGTGAAAGAGCAAAATAAGGGAAGAGAGAGGAAGGAAAGTAAAGGAGAAGGTCTGTAAGAAGGTGAATGTGGGAGTATTGCTGTGTTATAGGGAGTGAGCGTGACAGAAGAGGAGTGGGAGACTAAAGTGACGGAGAGAATGAGGGTAACGGAGAGAGAATGAGGGAAGGGGAGTGTAGAAGTAAGAGGAGAGAGGGAAGGAGTTAGTGAAGTGGAGTAAGGAGAGTAAGGGAAGGGAAAAGAGTAAAGGAATGAAGTAAGAGAGAGGAAGGAAAGTAAAGGATAAGGTCTGAAAGAAGGTGAGTGTGGGAGTATGGCTGAGTTATAGGGAGTGAGCGTGACAGAAGAGGAGTGAGAGACTAAAGGGAAGGAGAGAATGAGGGTAACAGAGAGAGAATGAGGGAAGGAAAGTGTAGAACTAACAGGACTGAAGGAGTAAGAGAAGGACTTAATGAAGTGGAGTAAGGAGAGTAAGGGAAGGGAAAAGTGTGAAGGGGCGAAAGAAGGGAAGAGACAGGAAGGAAAGTAAAGGAGAAGGTCTGAAAGAAGGTGAGTGTAGGAGTATGGCTGAGTTATAGGCAGTGAGCGTGACAGAAGAGGAGTGAGAGACTAAGGGGACTGAGAGAATGAGGCTAACAGAGAGAGATTGAGGGAAGGGGAGTGTAGAACAAAGAGGACAGAGGAAGAAAGAGAAGGAGTTAATGAAGTGGAGTAAGAAACTGCACATTTTAATTGGTTGTACATTTGAACACTTTGAAAGTCACATAACATACACCCATCCCCCCAGTGCTCATTCCCCTGTTACCATGGTAACTCCCTCCTCACCCAGCACACTGTTCAAAAGTTCATCATACTATGTTGCAAAAAAATGCAGCAAGGGAGTTTGACCTCTCAACGTACCAGCTAATCATGTGCAATGTTTCTTGAAATGACTTTTCCTCAACCATTGAAATGACTTCTTTAAAAAAAAAAAGCATGCACCCTAATTTTCAGTGCTGAATTTTAGGAAAGCACCAATCTTTTTTTGTTTTTCCAGTGCACTGTATCTCAACCACTTTTTTACATAACTCCTTCTTTCAAACTGCCATTTCATTTCCACAACTCATCTGAATACAAGCACATCTACCTTCAAGATGCCAAAAGTCTGGTTTGTGGGTCATAGCTTTGTCCACTGGAGTCAAAAATACGCAGCTAACAGAGGTATTACAACCTTGATTTACCAAATGTGGACATTGTATGGATTGGACAGAGAGGATTAAGATGCCACCAATTGATACCATTGGTAAAATCCTTTATGCATCTTCCACACCCTGACCTTATAATTGTGCACTGTGGTGGAAATGACCTAGGCACTTTGACTGGGGTAGGTCTGGAAATGCTTTTAAAGGACATCTTTGGGCAATTGATGTCACTTTTTCCAAAAACTGCCATGGTATTTTCTAATATATGCCAAAGGCAAAAATGAAACTGGTCCAACCAATTTTGTCCACAAATTGAAAAAGCAAGGAAACGTGAATAAATCTGTTTCTGCTTTTCCTCAGAGACTATGGTATGGGTTCCATTTACCACAACAACTTGCGTTACAACATGCAAGGCATCTATAGGAGAGATGGTGTGCATTTTACAGATGAGGGGAATAGAGTTTTCCTCTTGAATATAAGACTCTGCATTGGTACCTACTTGTAGGTACAAAAAACACCCACATAACAACAGCTCTTTTCAGAGCTACCCTACTTCTAAGCACTCAAAATTATCTTTTTACTCTATTTTCTTACACTGTTTTTCCCCGTGGTGCGCTCAGGGTGCGCGTACCGGAGAGCGCACCTAGGAACGCACCCAGCGCTTACCCCGCGAAAATGTAAAAAAAAAAAAAAGTTTTTTTGCCCTTCAGGGTCCTTCGAGGCCCCCCTCAGAAAACCTAGGGGGGTCAGGGGGTGTCTACTCTGCCCCCTTTTAATTATTTCCCCCTTTCTTTTTCACCTCTTGTGTCTCGATTCTACCGAGACACAAGATGGCGGACTCTTCGGACTGTTTAGAATGTTGACAGACACCCGACAACCAATCAGCTTTCCCGTAGCGCGCCGGGTGCGCTCCCCGGTGAGCGCTCGGAGCGCGCCTATAGATATATATGTGTTTATGAAGT
Source organism: Lissotriton helveticus (assembly GCF_964261635.1). Taxonomy (NCBI): domain Eukaryota; kingdom Metazoa; phylum Chordata; class Amphibia; order Caudata; family Salamandridae; genus Lissotriton; species Lissotriton helveticus. The sequence continues at coordinate 1,246,499,799 of NC_136069.1, read as the reverse complement.
TAATTTTAAAAAAAAAACACTGGAGCAATTTTCACCAAATATAGCAAAGGCACATCTGCGTACCAGTCCCTACAATTTTGCCAAATTTCTCGTAATTCCGTTCAGCTGTAGACTTGTCAGACCGTCCTATGGAAATTAATATGGCGAAAACACGTTTTGGGACCCCCCTTTTTTCTCAGCCCCCACTTCACGAATCCCCCCCAAAACTTTCAGGGAAGGAGCGGAGCGGATCTGGCCAAAATTTTAGAAAAATTACATGCAAATTCCTCAACCGGTGGCAGAGTTATTCCCAATAGAATGTTGCGGATTTCCTATGGTAGCTAGGTCCTAACTATAACTACCTACTGGCAACGGATGGATGGATGGATGGATGGATATATATATATATATATATATATATATATATCAAAACAAAACCCTTTCAGGCATAGAGTGACACATAAATTATGCAAAAAAGAAGGAGAGAACTCTGGGTAGGTCTCAGTTTAGGTGGAAAGCAGCTACTGTAAGAGCACTCTCAACACCAGCGACACTCTAGATCTGCTCACCTCAAATGTCTGTTTTTCTATCAAAGTTTTTAAGCATAGGATTAGACAGTGCTATCCATGCCGAGATAGAAAATGACAAAGTCTTTCGCCATTTAAACAGCAAAGTCTTTAAGCATAGGACTAGTACAGTGCAGTCCTAGACGGAGACCTACCCAGAGTTCTCTCCTTCTTTTTTGCATAATTTATGTGTCACTCTATGCCTGAAAGGGTTTTGTTTTGACTTAATACTGGGTGCTCCCTTGTGTCTGGACAAAGCTATACCTCTCTGAAGAGCTCTAATTAGAGCGAAACACTGTGTCAGGGGTTGCTTTTAATCATTTCAGGTTGGCTTGAGTTGGTATTTTACTAATTCAAAGCTGTAATATTGTGCCTGGAGTGATAAATGGCTTTTGTTATTTGACAGCTCGGCAAGGACTGCACTGTACTAGTCCTATGCTTAAAGACTTTGCTGTTTAAATGGCGAAAGACTTTGTCATTTTCTATCTCGGCATGGATAGCACTGTCTAATCCTATGCTTAAAAACTTTGATAGAAAAACAGACATTTGAGGTGAGCAGATCTAGAGTGTCGCTGGTGTTGAGAGTGCTCTTACAGGAGCTGCTTTCCACCTAAACTGAGACCTACCCAGAGTTCTCTCCTTCTTTTTTGCATATATATATATATATATATATATATATATATATATATATATAATTTTAAGGATTTTTGGAAGAGCTAAAGGCATTTAATAACACCAGATCTAAAATTGAACCTAAATCTCTTGTTGGGGTAGAACTGTGGAAGGGTCTGCAATCAGCGAGGGGCAGAACTGAGTAATCCCAAATCTATTCTGATGTCTAGGGGGATTTTTCTAAGTTAAGAATTCTGATGTAAGACATATCCATTAGAAGCAAATCATTTCTGAAAACGCTTTCCCTCGTGGGTGCATGAGCTCAAACTTTCAAGTTTAAATTCAACTTTCGAAGATACTTTTATTTTTGTGTTCATCCAGATCACATAAAACGTACCAGACACAAATAATATGATGCTAATAACAAACATTAGATAAACAATATCTGAAAATACAATTGCCTATTTATTTATGTAAGGAAAAGGAACAGAAAAGTTATCTTTACCTGAATGAACAGCAACCTTTTTCACTACATAGTTACTAAGAGCTGTTATCTGCCGGGGTATAGGCACAGTACCACTGGATATACCTAAACCGAGTCTTCCATTGGTGGCTTCTCCACAAGCATACACTTTACCCTCCACAGTGACTATAAACAAATACAAAGAGGTAGAAATAAAGCTCACTGTAACTTCATTTGGAAATTTAACATGGATTCATAAATCTAAATTTATAGTAGGCATTAGCAGACTTAGTTTGACATAAGAAAATGTACCTGCAAAAAGGCTTTTTGATCCCCCAGCAACCTGCACTACATTCAAGGCAGACAGGGTCTCCGAAAAGGAAGGGATTTTTATCTGCAAGAGTGAAAGTCCTAAAGTTAGACATGTTCAGTTTATAGCAATGACTATAATGGTTCAACTTTGATGATAAGCTGCTCCTAATGTTTGACAGGAAGAAAATATGTTATCAAATAATGGAAGCAAAAAAACATAAAAAAAATATTTAATATTCTAAGAACCATGATCAATAATAAGTTACTGAACTTCAATAGAGCCCTTTCTGGTGGATACATTATCTAACCGCAGATTCCTCACCTTTTGAATAGTTCAGAGGTGCATGACAAGATATGCAAAATCTCACATCACTGCTCCAAAAGACCTCCACATTGGCTCTGCAATGCACAGGAACATATAGAGTGGAGTAGCATAAAAGTACGAGTTACTTACCTTCAGTAATGATGTATCTGGTCAAGATGATTCTAGCCGCAGATTCCTTCACGTAGAATTATACCCAGGTGTGAGACTGGATCCTGAAACATTTTTGCCCAGCATCCCTGCACGCCGGGGGGACAGCATCACACGACTCCACCCAGGCGCTGTCCACATACATGACGTCAGCGAGGTCACATAAGTTCCACACTGGCGCGCCTACGTCAGTTTTCTTCGAAGAACTTTTCCGCGCCACAACGCGGAGCCATCAGACAAAACTGTGAGAGTACAGAAACAGTGTGCGAAAGAACAGAAAAAGGAATGGAGAGGAACACCACCATAAAAAGCAGTGCTAGGGACTGCAGTACCCAAAGGCAGGGAAAGAATAAAGAACAGAGCCCAGCCCTGAGCAGCAACCCTGCCAGGACGGAGATAGCCTCCCCTGGAGACAAAGGACATAAGTAACAAGCATTTGCAATGCAATAGCTCTCGCATTAGTAAAGGTTTGAGCTATTAGAGTTGTTGATAATAATGCAACGCCAATAACTGAAACATTTAGTAATGCGAGACCTATTGCATTGCAAATGCTTGTCTATTACAGACATTTTGCAGAAAATGTTGTGTTTATGTTTCATGCAACATCCATAAATAATGTTTCTATTAGATAAAAACAGAACCTCATGTTTGAGAAATAGGAGGGTGTCACAGAGATTATTTGTAGTAACATTAGTGAGCTGCTGCTGTATTACAATATTAAATACACACCTCACTATTCCTGAATATATAATGTAGCAGCTTTCGAATTTGAACGAGTGTGCCTGTGCACTGATAGTGACATGGCCAAAGAAGGCATGAGAGAACTGAATTGGGACATGTTACTTGACCTCTGGAGTGCAAAACCAGGAAAGTACTGACTGTTGCTTCGTTTTAGATCCGAACCCTGTTTTAAAGGTGATTTACATTTGACTTCTTAGAATGTTTCTTTGCAGAACATTACCAGCTAAGCATTGCGGTGTTTTTTTCCATGGCACATCTGCAATCAGAAAGTGTCCTGCTCCCCAGGGAGCAGGAGACCACGTACTGAAGGAGTGAATGGGAGACGCTGATTGGTTGAACAGTATTTTGCTTAAAGGACGGAGCAGTGTGCTTGGGGTCAGATTGTATAAACTGCGCTGGGTGGCACGGTTGTTTGCACCTGTACTTGGTGCGGGTGCTGCCGTTGTGTCCACTGTATGCAGTGCTTCACATGGGGTAGACATCGCCTGTACTAATAATAAGTATCAGCTTATACTGCGCAAACATACTCTTTATTATGTTGTTTTTAAGACAGAAATCCTTTGTAATTCATGAATACTCATTATTCTGTAAGAACTAAATAGTACTGACTTTATCAATGCTAGAGGAGTAAAGACCGTACCTATATATAAATCGGTAATTGCAGGCTATAAAACAAGCAGCCCTAGGACCTCAGGAACACAGACGTGACTGCTGCATACAAAACTGGGGTAGAGCTGTGATGAGACCAGCGAGGAAGGCCGCGGGGCATTCAACTCCTACTGCATTCCATGCACCGAACCAGTATTACTGTAGCAGTCGTCAAGTTATGGTATTTGAAGAGAGCCCGATTACCTGCATCATTTAGCAACAATGAGCGGGGTAGCACGAGCAGCCTCAAGCAACCGCAGCACAACAGGACCCTCTAGCAAGTGTAGCAGCCGGGACAGAGAGGTGTAGTAGTTCACAGAAGGAGGCAGCAGGTGATAAGTTGTGAGGGCCCCAGGTGAACACTCTAAATATTGCAGCACAGCAGGGATTAGGTTGATACAGTGTAGGCATCAGTAGGGACCCAGGGGATAATACAGCAGTTCAATGCCCCTATGTCCTAACCATCCGTTAGGGAGTACTGTCTGGGCAAAATGCATTCATGGGTAGGGCCCAATCGATTCTAGGCCCGTTCAAAGGCAAGCGTGGCACGTCGATCTTACCCACTGCATGGAGCGCCAGCGACCTCCGTTCACAGGAACACCAGTCCCACGATCACTTCAGCCTGGCTGTGCGCCAGTCAATGGGGAGTGCCGCTGTGAACAGTACAACAACTCCAGAGGCAAGAGTCACTCAGGGTGAGTACCGCTCTTGACAAAACTTTAGAAACGTGGTATTATAAATAGGATTATGGCGCCTCTTAGTAGAATCACACTCGGTGTTTTGGGTTTGTAACAATAGTACAAAACGGTGCTAAAGGGTGTAGAGAACCACAAAAACTCTACAATTTGAGCCTCAACTCTGTACATAGTATTACTTAAGTCCCCAGCACACGTCAAATTATAAACAGGTTTCCCTATTGTGAAAAGAAGCACTAAATTATATGCAATAAAATTCTTGAAACAATTTTGTCTGGTTCTTTTTTCGTTTTATTCCCGTGTTCTTGTGTATCAGTTGAAACAGCCACCGCCAACACGTGTTTCGTCGCTTTTGGAGGTGTAGTCCCACGACTTCCTCAAGGCTAGATGCTTCAAGTCCGTTACTTTTGAAATGTGGTGATACTTCCGACCCACATTGGGGTTCCAATGTATGCGACGTGTCCACGATATTTAAACAGATGTACAGTCTCCTTTCCTACTTTAATTCTGGGTTCTCAGTATTTCATATCTTCATTCCGAAAGAAACACGCCGCTCCCGCTTTCTACCGTGTTCGGTGATCAGCTATCGAAAGCCGGTAAACGCTGCCTCTATAAAGGCCCGTTTATAATTGACGTGTGCTGGGGACTTAAGTATACTGAGTGCCGCTCTTGTGCAGGACCCCCCCGGGGCGGCACCTGTGTCCAGTTAGTGTCAGGGGTAGGGGGACCCACCTATCACACAATCGGAAGCTCCATTGGCAGCCCCCTCTGTCCATGAAAGCTGCGCCCCTCTGTCGGTCTCATGGGGGCAACCAAAGCAACTCCAATTTTCAATTTTAATTTGCTTTATTCGAGGTTAACTCATAAAAAGCATTTACAAACAACATTAAAAACCCATAAAAACATTTGCACATTTTTCTTTAAAAAATAAGGCTAAACAGTTATAAAAGTGCCTCAATTACATCTTACAGATAAAATACAGTATAAACACTCTGATAATAACCTCTTCTTAATTCATCTGTCTAAAAACTTTTGTCTGATGGACCATGACCAGCCAAGAAATTTAGCAGTGGCTGTTATTATAAACAATGAGGAGCTAGTACGTATAATTCTTAAGGCCACCGCACTGCTGGTCGTACCTAAGTTCTTGCACATGGGGGTAAGCCAGATGCGTCTGGGCTCAGCATAAGATTTACATGAAAATAAAAAATGTCCAATTGTTTCATCATGCATTCCACAGGATGGACAGGAACTGTTAGATGGGCCTCCCCACCTGCCTGTCGGAGATCTAAGGGGAAGAGCGCCTGCTCTAATCTGGAAGAGCAACTTCCTATCCCTCTGGCTAATAATGGTATCCCAGTAAAGTTCGAGGGTGGGGAGAAACTTTGCTTCCAGGAATTTTCCCGCCATAGTCTCTGGGCTAGTTTCATTCCAGGTTCGTTCTGCCACCTTTTCCCAGTACATCTCTTTAAGATTAGATTTTGATGGAAATAAGGCACCTTCTGGATTCTCCCATAATGTTCGGAGGCCGAGGGCGCCCAACATTTTTCTAAGATCTTTTAACCATCCTATTTTGTGGAACACATCTGTCTTAATTATGTCCATAAATCCCTCAGCATAATGTAAAAGTTCGGGTGTAGTCCAGAGTCTACGCCAATACAGAATTGGCCGCAACCTTGCTAAATCAGATACAGCCTTCCTGCCCAGATCGTACCTAAGCGGCAACAAAGGAGTACCTTTAGGAAGGCTAGTAATAAGTCGGAAGAACTTATTTTCTGAAATTTGTAATTTCCCAAGGTTCTCGTAGCTCCACAGCTCTGCCCCATAAAGTGCTGATCCTAGGGCTTTGGCCTCGTACACCTGAAGCGCAGGTTTTACTGGTTTTGTTAGGGATTTCCTGTGCTCAGAGCCAAGTGCACCAGCTATTTGCCTGTGTCTTATGGTTGCAATGTCTATATGTTTGGTCCATTTTAGATCATTTGATATATGTATTCCCAAATATGTAAAAGCATTGACAGTCTCCAAAGGGCGATCATTCATAGCAATGTGAAATCTTCGGCCTCGACTTGGATTGAAAACCATTAGCTTTGTTTTGGACACGTTGATTTCTAGCCCATGGTCCTCACAAAATTGATCAAAGATAGCTAAGGCTCGCTGTAGACCACTCGGGGTCTTAGATAAAATCAGAGTGTCATCTGCAAACATTAAAATAGGTATCTTGGTACCGGCCAATGATGGGGCGTCCACGTTTTCAGACAACATAGGGAAACAACTCCATTAATGTACAGCGTGAACAACGTGGGGGCCATTGAGCATCCTTGGCGTACACCTCGCTCAACTGGAAAGTCTGAGGTGACCATACCATGTTCTCCCCACTGGATTCTCGCAAAGTTTGCCTCATGCAGCCTCATTAGCATTGTCAAAAGTTCTTCTGGTAGACCCAGGTTCTTCAGTACTTGCCACAGTTTAGGCCTTGGGACTAGATCAAAGGCAGCCCGCAAATCTACGAAAGCTGCATACAGGCTGCCCTTCCCCAGTAACACGGTCTTCCATTGTAATAAAGTGAAGCAGAAGACCTGGTCCATCGTGCTAATAGATTTTCGAAAACCTGCTTGAAATGGCGACAGGGCATTGTTCTCTTCGGCCCAGTCCAAAAGTCTATTAACAACCACCTTACCAATCACTTTTTGAATGGTGTCAATTAGGCTTATGGGCCTATAGTTTCCTGGTTGCGATCTATCTCCTTTCTTAAAAATAGGAATTATAACAGCTCTCTAGCGCACCTCCCCTCCAGGCTTTCCTGGCCACTGAACGGCAGTTCACCGTTGGGATAGCCGCCAGGTCCTCCGCTACTCTGCCTAGGGAGTCAGCAACCCAAGGCAGTAATCCTGCCACGCCAGCCGCAGGCCCGGCCACCTCCACAATAAACCGCAGCCTTGCACCTTTGATAAACAGAGCCCAGACAGGTTAGAGATATTTCAAAATCGGATATCAGTTCCGGTTTGTGTCTTAACTAACAAAATCAAACTAATTGAAAGACGCATTTATCTCTGCCATATGCTAGATGGAGAGGATTCACGCAATCATTTACCCGTATTTAGTCATTTTACAGAAGGGAATGAAGTGTCCTTACCAAAAATGGCAAAGTGAACCTGCGTTCAACTGCTTTCGGAACAAGCTTCCGGTTGACCACAAAGGAAAAGAAAATGTCCACATTTTCTCACATACGTATTTGTCACATACGTTCTCCACAGCAAAAAGGAACTGCTAAATGAAATACGCCATACAGAACAAAACTAAAAACAGCCATTTGTAAGGAGTGCCGAACGGAGGTTTCGAAACAGGCCAGTGAAAACAAGCAGCACTGAAAGTGATCGCAAAAGCGATCGCTATTGTAAAAGAAAAAGAAAAACACGTCCAGGAGTGGTGCGCGCGCCACTGCAAGCCATATGTCTTCAATTATCGAGCCAGTGTCTGGGCACGATAATTGAAAACATATGGGCTTTGGTGCATGTAACAGACACCAATAGGCTATGGGCAGTGCAATGCGCCCGCCTTTGGCCTAGTCCGTGCTCTGCTTAAAAAATACACGCACTGAAAGCCCAATAACAGAAGAGCAAACTAAAAACACACGCACGAGCATGTACAATTCCAGGGTCCATTTCAGAACCCCGGACAAAAGGACTCTCGCTGCGCGAGCACTGCTACGCAGTGCATCGCTGGGCGCAAGACCTAACAAGCATTTACAATGCAACGGTTTCGCCTTTGTAAAAGTTAGAGCTATTGGCATTGTAAATGACAAATTTTTTTATTTATGTGTTGGTTTTGAAAACATAAATAAATGGCATTGTCATTTACAATGCCAATAGCTTAATCTCTCGCAAATGCGAGACCTATTGCATTTGCATCCACACGCACACACACAGAGAGCCACACACACAGCAACGTCTCGCAACACTCGATAAAGTGAAAAGCTTAGCTCTAGGTAAGCTTGTGCTAAGTAACCATCAATCCATCAATCCTAAGTAACCATCAATCCAATTCATTAAGCATTCAATAACACCTGGGGATGATAGGGTTAGACAAACCGGAGGATTGTGGAAAATTGAAAGAAGTAGAGGAACAGAAGAAAGGTGAGACACCAGGAGCACTGATGAAAGAAGAGAGAATTAAAAGAATAGAAGAAAGGTGAGACAAGCAGGAAGACTGAGGAAAGGTGAGAGAAGAAGAAGAATGTGAGAAGGGTGAGAAGAGAAAAAGTAGGGAGGATTGAGGAAAGGTGAGAAACGCAGCAGGACTGAGGAAAGATGAGAGAAGTAGAAGAATAGAAGAAAGGTGAGGCAAGTGGGCTTGAGAAATAGTGTAGCGAAGAGTGAACACGACAGTGTAGTGAGCGACGGTGGTGAAGCATATGTTAAGGTCTGAAAGAGGCAGGGGGACAATATGTTGAGACATGGAGGAGAGGTGTGGTGAGACTCAGTAGAGTTTGGGGATTCATTGTGTTGGAGCATGGAGTAGAACTGTGGGCAAACTAGTTTGTTGAGATAATGTGTGGTGGGTAAGTGGGTGTGTGAGGGACGAAAGAGAAGCGTGGTGAGGTTTAGAGGAGAGTTGTAGGAAGGGCAGCGCACTGGGGTTTGGGGAACAAGGTGGGTTGAGAGGTGTGGAAAGGCCTTTAAAGAATGAATGCGATCAGGCCCTACCACCGGCACATCCACAATGAAATGACCTTTGTACGAGCGCCAGGCAAACACCGAAAACAAACATCCCTCTTACGGCCCCTAATCTGATCGTCATTTCCACTGATTGTGAGAAACCGTAGACTGTGTTCAAACACCTTAGCGTGCTGAAACTGGCAGGCACGCAGGGCTGTGTTTATCCTCAAAGCCATTCCGGGGGAGGGGGCTGGGCCTCCGGCTTGTAGGTTCGTCGTGGTGGTGAAGTGAGGGTGGCATTTAGAAAAGAAGTCCATGCAGAACAGCGAAGTGCTGAAGTTTTTGTTTAAAAAAAAAAAAAGCTGGCCTGGCCGTAGGAGCCCGTCCCAGCCCCGCATGTTGAGCCGAGCGCTGCAGCACAGCCCGTGCTGTCCAAGAACTAGTCATGCCAGGGCACCCCCACTAACAGCTCGAGACAGCCGGGTGATGCCACTAGGTCATGCCATCCCCAGGGAAAGGCAGCCGTGGGTGAGGAACGGACTTGTAGAGGTCGTGTGAGAAATGCATTCCAAAGGCATGCTCTTCATATCCGGCCTGATCTCTTCTTTTCACCAACACTAATTCTTATGGTATATCTCCATATTGTACGTGTCATAATGCATCGCTCTTTTATGTGGCCTAACGGCTAGAGCGGTCGATCCCGAAGCTGGGCAACCAGGTTCGAGTCTCGGCAGGGAGGCTCCACATCCTGTTATTCTGGGTAAATCAATTAATCTACCCGTGCCTAACAAAATGAATGTGCCCGTCTGTAACGCAACTGATGCTCATGTAACGCGCTGGGATACCTTCGGTCACGTTCGTGCTATATATCACTAACAAAATAAAGGGAAGACTTTATAATCTACGAGCAAATAATATAAAAAAGATATCAAAAGAATATTTACAACGTTCTCATCTATCTCACACAATGCATCAAAAATATTAAAAGCAACATTTCCCCCAAAAACCAAGCACAGGCGAGAGCCAAAATAGTATAAAATTAGTTCCCATATCTTTAAGGTGGCTGTTAGGTCAGAGGGTAAAAACAACGACTTATCCATTTTTCCTTTTCTTTTATTGTACTTTGTATAACATGTCTTTGGAATGTTCTATGTGGTTACGGTTTTAATTAACCACACAATAAAAAAACAAGGTCAATTTGAGATTCGGGGCGTGTTTTTCGCCCTCTCCCCTTCCCATTGGCCGGAAGGTAAAATTCCAGCCAATGGGAAGAGGAGAGGGCGGGACTTAAAAAAGACCCAGAAACGCCCCCGAATCGCGTCAAGACGGGCCCTGAACTGAGTGACGCTCCTCTCCTCCAATGGCTGGCCAGCATTTACGAGGTCAGCCAATGGAGAAGAGGGGCGTGTTCAGGCCCCCATACTACACACATAAGATTTCGGCTCCGCCCACTGCTTACGCAGTGCGACGGTAGCCGAAACCTAAAAATGTCGTGATAACATGTAGCAGGACTACAACCCCAACCAAAAACAAGGAAGGGGAACCATTCATGGACAAACAAGGAACGTTAAAACTCCAAGACAGCCTTTTCACAGAGTGTGACAACCCCCATAAGGAACAAAGGGCAGAGGCAAGGCCAAAAGACCCCAACCTAGAGGATAGCAGAGGGCCCAGAACCCTAGTAATTAAAGGGGGAAGGAAGGGATGGGGGAGCGGGGTGGAAGGTAGGCCCCAACCTGGAGCAACCAGAGCATAGAGGCACAGAAGCACCTGTAAACCTATCCTCCAATGTGCCAAAAGGGGAGGAAAAGGATCAATTAAACAGGACTAACATCCAGTCAGACAGAGGGAAATAATGCACTCGTAGAAGACACAGCCACCCACAGGGAGGCAAGTGCAAAAGACGAAGCCAAAAGCCCTCGCAGACGGGGAGGAAGGGCGGGCCGTGAAGGATTCTGCAGCTAGAATCGTCTCTACCAGATACATCGTTACCGAAGGTAAGTAACTAGTACATCTGATAGAGACCACTAGCCGCAGATTCCATCACGTAGAATAGATACCCTAGCCATACCCAAGGGGAAGAGGGTCTGCAAGAGGACCCCATCGGCCTGGTCATAAGAGGGTCCCACAGGAGCCGAGACCCAAGACAGGACGAAGAGCCCCGTCCCCCCAGGCAAGGGGAACCCACCAGCAGAAGACCACCAACCCCAAAGGGGATGCGGAAAAAGGGAAAAGAAGAGGTAGCCTGTCCTCACTCAGCAGAGGAAACAAGGCAAGGCGAAAGGAGGCCAAGCACCCCACGCCCCTACAAGGTAACAAAACCTATGCCCAAGGCCAAGGCCAGGAAGAGGAGCCCCGAAGAAGAACCTAGAGACTCCAAGGAGAAGAGGCAGAGCAAAGGCAATCTCAGACAGGACGGCACCCAGGAAGAACCGTCCAATACCCTGCAGGGACGGACTGCACCTGCAAGAGGGACAAGAAGTCAGGGACCGACTCCTCCCACAAGGAGAAGAGGTAGAACCGGGTGCAAGGTTCACTGGAAGAAGCGGACAAGGCAGGATGACAGTCCCACTAAAACCCCAAGATGGCACAACGGTGCAGAGAAAACAACAGGTCGGCACCGGGAAGCTCCGCCAGACGCCGAAGATACCACAGAACGAAGCACTAAGAGCAAGCCAGACTCCAGCCGAAAACAGAGAGCAGGAAGGCAAAGAAGAGTCCGGACACGCCCCAGGGAGGACACCGCACAAACGGCCCAAAAAACAGTGGGACCGGATAGGTCCATGACGCTAGGCCACGGACTGCAGGTTAGACCAGGCAAACAGCGCAGCGTCCTCAGAGAAGAACACCCTGGGACGGAAGATCAAGCTAGTCTAAGCCATCAACAAGAAGACTGCATCTGCAACATACCATAACGCCACGGAGAGCCGAAGCCCGCAGGCGACCACAGCTCCCCAGCACATAACAGGGCTATATAACAGCCACCATTACCCCACATAGGGTAGGTCACGTCCCAAGACATGGGAACCTGTTAGGAAAAAACTTCTACAGCAGAGGACAACAGAAAAGACCAGTAGCAAAAACCCTGCAGAAGGCTTATCAAGCAGCCATAGAGAAAAAACAAACACAGAAGGCCCAATCTCAGGGCCAGCATGGTGTAGGAAACCCAAAACAAGAACACACAGTCAAGAAGAGCTGGTCAGCAGCCAACAGAACCACAGTCCCAACAAGGAAGACTCGACTTGCCACAAAGCATACAGAACAGACAACCGGGGCAACCCGCCCCAACGGAAGAACACCTCCAAGAACCAGATCAACTCGCAGGTCACTGAGGAGGAGGAGGACGAAGCCCAGCCAAGAACCTCTGGATGGCCGAGTCCGCAGGGGCATGAAACAAAAGAGCACCATCGAATGGAAGGTCCACCAACCGTTCTCGAACGTTCACCAGGAACACACTGTCCCGAAGCCAGGCATGGCGACGAAGGGCAACCGAAGAAGCCATGGCATGACTCAGCACCTCCGAGATGTCCTGAGTGTAGTGAAGAATAAACGCCGCCAGCTCCCGGCCAGCCAACACATGGTGCCTCAAATCAACACAGACACCCTCCTGAAAAGCAGTAGACATAAGGGACTCCACCAAGTCCCACAAACAAGAAGTGGCCCTAGCCAAAACACACAGATCATGTTAAGAGCCCACAGAGCCGCACTGGCTGAGGCGAACATATTGCGCCCCAAGGAGTTAAGCCAGCGGGCCTCCAGTGACGGAGGAGACAACAGCGGCGGCAGAGAAGGAAAGGAAGTCTGCAAAAGGGGGCCTCTGGTAGAGGGATGAAGGTAAAGACACACCGGATCATGTGGCGCCGGATGATAGTGGTGAAGAAGGTGTTGGGGCACCGGTTCCCCCGTGGCGGGACGGCCCCAAGTCCCTAAGAGAGAAGAATGGAGTGAACCCTCTAAGGGAAGCAACAGCTTCCTGCCACCAGAGCCCTGATGGAGAACCTCCAGAAGATGATCCGCGGGGAAATGGGTAGCTGGGTCACCCATGCGCAAAATTCCCACAGCTGTGGAAGGGAAATGCAGCTCCTCGTGAGGTGACGGCTGCAAGTTAAGGCGGTCATCCCCCAAGCCAACCGGAGGAAGGAAGGGCCAGGTCCAGAAAAAAAGGAAGAGGGACCGAGGAGTGGGGAACCTGCGGCTCCTCTGGCGAAGACCACGGAGATGGCGAGGAGCCGCCCTTAGACGTCGTCGGTGAAAAAGCCACGAAGCGTCCTCCGGCGCCGGAGGAGACGCCAGGGCGGCCTCCGACACGGCGCAGGGGACCGGGGCTGGGCCAGAGCCGGGGCGGCGTAGGAGCGGTGCCTGAAAGGCGCCGACCTGACCTCCGAGAAGGCAGCTGCCGGCATGGAGGGACGAGAGGGACCCGGGGAGGGGCGAGGAGTCCCCCGCCAGCCTCGACCCCTGATGGGACGAGAGGGGCCCTCCGCAGACCCCTGTGGCGCCGCCAGGGCCAGCAGCCGCCTGTGCCAGAGCGGCGTCAACTCAGTCAAGACCGCCGCCTGTCCAGAAGACCAAGAGGGGCTTGGGGGTGCGTCCCGAGCCCCGGCGCCCTCCCGCGATACCACAGGGACTCCCGCTGGAGTTTGTGGTGAAGCAGAGGCGCCGTGGTCCGAAGGAGGGATCCCCGAAGGGCCGCACCACAACGGCACCACATCCTCCGAAACTGGATCTGAGCCAGTCCGCACCGGGGCCTGAGCCGCCGGCGACGCCACGTAGTGCCTCGCACACTGCAAGGGATCCGCTGACATCCCAGGAAGGGAAGGAGGAGAGGGAGAAGCCAGGGAGGCTTGCAAGCCACTGCATATGTCTCCATCTGGGTTCTAGTCGCCCCCACCCCGGGAAACGGCAGATAAGGGGACTACACCGCAGGCCGCACCACCCGCGGAGAGCCCACGCCACCGACAGGCCGGAAGCCGAGTCTCGGGGACAAACTGCAACACTTACCGACAGGCGAGCGACGCTTCTGCGACCTGGGAGAAGGACGATGTCGACTAGGGAGGCAGCTGGTTCGAGAACCCTCCGCAGGGGCTGGGAGAGATGACGACGCCGACCTGGACATGCAAGCCGAGAGAAGTTTCATCTGCTGGCACACCTCACAATCAGTGGAGTCGTGGTGTTCCCCCAAACACCACATGCAGATGGGGTGAGGATCGGTCGCCGACATCAGGTGTCCACAAGACAAACACGTCTTAAAGCCCGAAGGCATTCGCACACTGTTCTCACACACACACGCAATAGCGAAAGAGAAAGGCCTAAACAGGCCCAGAGCACGATCCGGATCCGTGTTGCACGCGGAAAAGGAAAAAAACTGACATAGGCTCACCAGGGTGGGACTTATGTGACCTCGCTGACGTCACGTACGCGGACAACGCCTGGGCGGAGTCGCGTGATGCCGTCCCCCCGGTGCGCAGGGATGCTGGGCAAATTTTTTCCGAATCCAGTCTCACGCCATGGGATAATTCTACGCGAAGGAATCTGCGGCTAGTAGTCTCTATCAGATGAGCCACATCTTCATGCAGATGTCAATTTTATGTTTCTTCCCTTTCCACACCTTCAGATGCGGAGCATAGATGAATTGAAGGTGACAGTGTGCAGATTTCTAACTTTGGACCTTGTAGGTGTTAAAGAGGCCACTCCACAAAACCGGGAGGTGGGGGTAATGAGCAATCCACGTTTGGATAGAGCATTCACCAGAAAGAGGGTTACAAAATGTAACAAATAGTTCTGATTGATACATCTAACCGCAGATTAGTCGCATTTTTGAATAAAACAAAAGCATTACTTTTACAAGGCAGAGGTCCTGTGGAGAGGGCCTAAATCAAAAAGTTTGAATGAATCTCCAATGCTGTGCAACATGGCTAATGAATTTTTTTAAAACCATGAACACAGCTGTGCGTCATCTTGTAGACACGCACCACAGATGCGTGCATGTACACAAATAATTATTCACTCTTCATTAATAGTTAACAATCAAAAGATGGAAGCAACAGAGAGGGCAGGTGAGGTATCAACATGTTGGCAAAGGCAACACAGGAGAGAGGGCTAGGGCAGAAACAACACACAGGCTCGGTTGGAGGTGAAGCGGATAAAACAATGAAAGCAAAGTGGAGTGCAGGGGGAGCAAATGACAAAGAGAATGAAGAGGAGAAGCAAACAAGGGAAAAAACAACCAGGGAGTTGGGGTTTTAAACAAGGGAGAGAGCAACGTGAAGTGGGGCAGCGAGAAGGACACGGACGACAGACAGCAGCACAGAATGAAGGGGGAGAGAAGTACACAAGAGAGCTAGAAAACAGTGTTTATTCCCCAAAATATGGAGTGATTGAAAAACAAGCAGTGGAAGCACAGAAGTCAACCAATCTAAATAAATGGTAAAGAGGCAATGCTCCATGGGAGGGACAAACACAAGACTGAAACGCTGAGCTAAGAATATGAAGCAGGTAAATGAAAGTCAACCAATGGTAAGTAACGGGCGGGCTCCAGGAATCTGTACTTTCTGGGTAAGGCCACAATATGTCTACCAATAGACAGCGCATGCACTCTCTAGTAGACAAGACCTATAAAGACCTTTTAAACACACATTGAGCTCACAGAGTCTGCTGATAATAAATATATATATATATATTATTTTTTTTTGTTTTGTTTCTTGACGATTCATCAAATGATACCAAAGTTATTAGCAAAAAGAACAAGTTACTCACCTTAGGTAAAGCTCTATCTGGTACAGACTCTAGCTAGCCGCAGATCCATCACCTTTCAAATATTACACTGGCGTCAGACTGGATACAGAAGCAGTTTTTGTAGTACTTCTGCACTCCAGAAGGTAGAGCAGTGCGGACCCACACAGATGCCGTTCTGCTCCAGAAGTGGCATGTGAGCCCTATAAAAGAGCACCTCCTACATGCTGATGTCAGTTGCTTGCAAGACTGTCTGCATCTCCAGATGTGGATCCCCAAAAGCAAGCTGGTGGGTCTTTGAAGGAACGTAGGATCTTACCCCCACTTTTTGCCTGGTGCTAAGCTGCTATTGACTAGTCTGACTGCTAATCAGGACGCCAGTCTCTCTGCATTCTCCCTTAAATAGTTATGTTCAGTACTTAGGTACATCCCAGATTGGATACTGGGGTACTGTTGTCAGTGCCTACTATATGGTACTAAGGTACCCAGGGCATAGGTACCCCAGAGGTCCCCCATGGGCTGAAGCATGCATTATGCCACCACTGGGAGACCATTCAAAATGGAACCACAGGCCTGCCATTGCAGCCTGTGTAAGCTGGTGCTAGCACCACTTACTAAAGATATAGGTTTCCAATATCTAGAGTACTGCACCTAAAACCTATAAGTCACCCCTACAGCAGGCCTTTGCAATCCTGAAGGCAGAGTGCTTGGTTCTAAGTTTGAGGGTGCCCCTGCATGAGCGAACTCCCCTATAGCTACGGAGTCGATTCTCCCGAGATGTAAATGAAGCAGCCATATACCATCTAGAGGGGCACTGCGTAATTACGTGACGACAATCTTGAAATTGGCTGCAACTAATCCTGTCATGTTTGGTATCAAACATGCTGGAATCATACACCCACACCGCAAACGGTGTGCGAGGTAAGAGCCCTCCGTTAGGCTCTCAGTGTTCCTGGTGCCAGTCTTCTAGACCCGGACAGCTCAAAATGGTTGCTGCTGACCAGAGACATGATTCTGCCCTCCTGCTGCTGAGCCAAGCTCAAGCCAAGGAAGGCAGAACAATAGGCATCCTGTCACAGGGAGGTGAGACCACCTCCCAGACAGGATTTAGTGTATTGGGACCGGATGGGTGCGCTTGCGAGCGCCACCAAGTCTGCATGAGGGGCACGTTTGATGCCTCCATGCATAATCCAGTCCAAACCAGCTCTGGGAGCTGTTGGCTCCCGCTCTGGCTCAACTGGACAAAGCACATGGGAGTAACCTCCCCCCTGTCCAGACCATCCCCTGGAAGGGTCCTCTGAATCATCCCAAACATTTCTTCAGGGTACTTAAGGGCTTACCCGAGTGTAAGTCCCTAGATTAGTCGTGGGACAAGATTCAAGTCAGACACCACTTCTACTTCTACCGTCTGGGCACTCTGAACTTCGTTGTACTTTGCTTGGACTCAACTTCATCTCCCTTCCAGTCTGCTGCAACGTCTGTGCCTATGCACCATACAGGAACCTTCCAAGGCCTGTGGGCATCAAAGACACTTGAAGGAATCCCCCTTGAAGTGAAGGAGTCACTTCCCTCCATTCGCAGGCATCACAACTAAGCTGACTGGTCTGCTGATCCTGAGCTCCTCCGTTCTCCAATAAGTTCTGCAATACAGGTGGTGGTTCTCCACAGCTCTCGAGGCCTGCCTTGCCACCAAGTATGAGGGCAGCATCCGATGTGGGAGCCGCAGGAACTGAACCCCTGTGCACAGCGTCGACTTGCAGTTGCAAAGGCTTATTCTCTTCCTGCCAACAAGATCTGCGGGCTCCCAGTTGGAGGGAGAGAGGATGTAGACTTAGGGCTGGAACGGTCAACCTCGAAGCTGGGGATCCGGGTTCGAGCCGCGGCAACCACACTCAACATCCTGTAATTTTGAGCAAATCACTTCATCTCTCAGGCCTAACATAAATGAATGTGTCTATCTGTAACGAAAATGGTGCTCATGTAAAGCGCTCGGTTACCCGATGTCTCGGTTCTAGTTCGCGCTATATAAAACTCAAAAAAAGTAGCCCCAACCTCAAGCATCTCAAGCAAGCCGGGCCGACGATGCCTGAAATGGCAGAAACCGGTCCCCGGAAGCTTGTTTCCTTCCCAGTACAAGAATTGGCTTGGTAGTTTGGTTTGCCCTGTTCCCATCATGCACTGGGACAGGAACAGACTAATTTGCATATAGCCAAGTTCTGAGCTGGGATGGTGCAGTGAGCTAAAAAACGGTCATGGATCAAGCCCTGATCTTTGGACTGGGTAAGAGTGGTCTGCTTAATTCAGGCACTCTGTTCATCACCACCCCCTTTTCTGAATCACTTTGTCCACCATAAGCGTGGAAGGGTATACTCAGATGTGAGTCCCTTGCTCATTGCACCATCAGGATTCAAGCAAGCCGGGCCGACGACGCCTGAAATGGCAGAAACCGGTCCCCGGAAGCTTGTTTCCTTCCCAGTACAAGAATTGGCTTGGTAGTTTGGTTTGCCCTGTTCCCATCATGCACTGGGACAGGAACAGACTAATTTGCATATAGCCAAGTTCTGAGCTGGGATGGTGCAGTGAGCTAAAAAACGGTGATGGATCAAGCCCTGATCTTTGGACTGGGTAAGAGTGGTCTGCTTAATTCAGGCACTCTGTTCATCACCACCCCCTTTTCTGAATCATTTTGTCCACCATAAGCGTGGAAGGGTATACTCAGATGTGAGTCCCTTGCTCATTGCACCATCAGGATTCAAGCAAGCCGGGCCGACGACGCCTGAAATGGCAGAAACCGGTCCCCGGAAGCTTGTTTCCTTCCCAGTACAAGAATTGGCTTGGTAGTTTGGTTTGCCCTGTTCCCATCATGTACTGGGACAGGAACAGACTAATTTGCATATAGCCAAGTTCTGAGCTGGGATGGTGCAGTGAGCTAAAAAACGGTGATGGATCAAGCCCTGATCTTTGGACTGGGTAAGAGTGGTCTGCTTAATTCAGGCACTCTGTTCATCACCACCCCCTTTTCTGAATCATTTTGTCCACCATAAGCGTGGAAGGGTATACTCAGATGTGAGTCCCTTGCTCATTGAACCATCAGGATTCAAGCAAGCCGGGCCGACGACGCCTGAAATGGCAGAAACCGGTCCCCGGAAGCTTGTTTCCTTCCCAGTACAAGAATTGGCTTGGTAGTTTGGTTTGCCCTGTTCCCATCATGCACTGGGACAGGAACAGACTAATTTGCATATAGCCAAGTTCTGAGCTGGGATGGTGCAGTGAGCTAAAAAACGGTGATGGATCAAGCCCTGATCTTTGGACTGGGTAAGAGTGGTCTGCCTAATTCAGGCACTCTGTTCATCACCACCCCCTTTTCTGAATCATTTTGTCCAAAATAAGCGTGGAAGGGTATACTCAGATGTGAGTCCCTTGCTCATTGCACCATCAGGATTCAAGCAAGCCGGGCCGACGACGCCTGAAATGGCAGAAACCGGTCCCCGGAAGCTTGTTTCCTTCCCAGTACAAGAATTGGCTTGGTAGTTTGGTTTGCCCTGTTCCCATCATGCACTGGGACAGGAACAGACTAATTTGCATATAGCCAAGTTCTGAGCTGGGATGGTGCAGTGAGCTAAAAAACGGTGATGGATCAAGCCCTGATCTTTGGACTGGGTAAGAGTGGTCTGCTTAATTCAGGCACTCTGTTCATCACCACCCCCTTTTCTGAATCATTTTGTCCACCATAAGCGTGGAAGAGTATACTCAGATGTGAGTCCCTTGCTCATTGCACCATCAGGATTCAAGCAAGCCGGGCCGACGACGCCTGAAATGGCAGAAACCGGTCCCCGGAAGCTTGTTTCCTTCCCAGTACAAGAATTGGCTTGGTAGTTTGGTTTGCCCTGTTCCCATCATGCACTGGGACAGGAACAGACTAATTTGCATATAGCCAAGTTCTGAGCTGGGATGGTGCAGTGAGCTAAAAAACGGTGATGGATCAAGCCCTGATCTTTGGACTGGGTAAGAGTGGTCTGCTTAATTCAGGCACTCTGTTCATCACCACCCCCTTTTCTGAATCATTTTGTCCACCATAAGCGTGGAAGGGTATACTCAGATGTGAGTCCCTTGCTCATTGCACCATCAGGATTCAAGCAAGCCGGGCCGACGACGCCTGAAATGGCAGAAACCGGCCTCCGGAAGCTTGTTTCCTTCCCAGTACAAGAATTGGCTTGGTAGTTTGGTTTGCCCTGTTCCCATCATGCACTGGGACAGGAACAGACTAATTTGCATATAGCCAAGTTCTGAGCTGGGATGGTGTAGTGAGCTAAAAAACGGTGATGGATCAAGCCCTGATCTTTGGACTGGGTAAGAGTGGTCTGCTTAATTCAGGCACTCTGTTCATCACCACCCCCTTTTCTGAATCATTTTGTCCACCATAAGCGTGGAAGGGTATACTCAGATGTGAGTCCCTTGCTCATTGCACCATCAGGATTCAAGCAAGCCAGGCCGACGACGCCTGAAATGGCAGAAACCGGTCCCCGGAAGCTTGTTTCCTTCCCAGTACAAGAATTGGCTTGGTAGTTTGGTTTGCCCTGTTCCCATCATGCACTGGGACAGGAACAGACTAATTTGCATATAGCCAAGTTCTGAGCTGGGATGGTGTAGTGAGCTAAAAAACGGTGATGGATCAAGCCCTGATCTTTGGACTGGGTAAGAGTGGTCTGCTTAATTCAGGCACTCTGTTCATCACCACCCCCTTTTCTGAATCATTTTGTCCACCATAAGCGTGGAAGGGTATACTCAGATGTGAGTCCCTTGCTCATTGCACCATCAGGATTCAAGCAAGCCGGGCCGACGACGCCTGAAATGGCAGAAACCGGTCCCCGGAAGCTTGTTTCCTTCCCAGTACAAGAATTGGCTTGGTAGTTTGGTTTGCCCTGTTCCCATCATGCACTGGGACAGGAACAGACTAATTTGCATATAGCCAAGTTCTGAGCTGGGATGGTGCAGTGAGCTAAAAAACGGTGATGGATCAAGCCCTGATCTTTGGACTGGGTAAGAGTGGTCTGCTTAATTCAGGCACTCTGTTCATCACCACCCCCTTTTCTGAATCATTTTGTCCACCATAAGCGTGGAAGGGTATACTCAGATGTGAGTCCCTTGCTCATTGCACCATCAGGATTCAAGCAAGCCGGGCCGAAGACGCCTGAAATGGCAGAAACCGGTCCCCGGAAGCTTGTTTCCTTCCCAGTACAAGAATTGGCTTGGTAGTTTGGTTTGCCCTGTTCCCATCATGCACTGGGACAGGAACAGACTAATTTGCATATAGCCAAGTTCTGAGCTGGGATGGTGCAGTGAGCTAAAAAACGGTGATGGATCAAGCCCTGATCTTTGGACTGGGTAAGAGTGGTCTGCTTAATTCAGGGACTCTGTTCATCACCACCCCCTTTTCTGAATCATTTTGTCCACCATAAGCGTGGAAGGGTATACTCAGATGTGAGTCCCTTGCTCATTGCACCATCAGGATTCAAGCAAGCCGGGCCGACGACGCCTGAAATGGCAGAAACCGGTCCTCGGAAGCTGGTTTCCTTCCCAGTACAAGAATTGGCTTGGTAGTTTGGTTTGCCCTGTTCCCATCATGCACTGGGACAGGAACAGACTAATTTGAATATAGCCAAGTTCTGAGCTGGGATGGTGCAGTGAGCTAAAAAACGGTGATGGATCAAGCCCTGATCTTTGGACTGGGTAAGAGTGGTCTGCTTAATTCAGGCACTCTGTTCATCACCACCCCCTTTTCTGAATCATTTTGTCCACCATAAGCGTGGAAGGGTATACTCAGATGGGAGTCCCTTGCTCATTGCACCATCAGGATTCAAGCAAGCCGGGCCGACGACGCCTGAAATGGCAGAAACCGGTCCCCGGAAGCTTGTTTCCTTCCCAGTACAAGAATTGGCTTGGTAGTTTGGTTTGCCATGTTCCCATCATGCACTGGGACAGGAACAGACTAATTTGCATATAGCCAAG
This sequence comes from Lissotriton helveticus, assembly GCF_964261635.1. Taxonomy (NCBI): domain Eukaryota; kingdom Metazoa; phylum Chordata; class Amphibia; order Caudata; family Salamandridae; genus Lissotriton; species Lissotriton helveticus. Next base: position 1,246,477,915 of record NC_136069.1, on the reverse strand, counting down.
TTCTGAGCTGGGATGGTGCAGTGAGCTAAAAAACGGTGATGGATCAAGCCCTGATCTTTGGACTGGGTAAGAGTGGTCTGCTTAATTCAGGCACTCTGTTCATCACCACCCCCTTTTCTGAATCATTTTGTCCACCATAAGCGTGGAAGGGTATACTCAGATGTGAGTCCCTTGCTCATTGCACCATCAAGATTCAAGCAAGCCGGGCCGACGACGCCTGAAATGGCAGAAACCGGTCCCCGGAAGCTTGTTTCCTTCCCAGTACAAGAATTGGCTTGGTAGTTTGGTTTGCCCTGTTCCCATCATGCACTGGGACAGGAACAGACTAATTTGCATATAGCCAAGTTCTGAGCTGGGATGGTGCAGTGAGCTAAAAAACGGTCATGGATCAAGCCCTGATCTTTGGACTGGGTAAGAGTGGTCTGCTTAATTCAGGCACTCTGTTCATCACCACCCCCTTTTCTGAATCATTTTGTCCACCATAAGCGTGGAAGGGTATACTCAGATGTGAGTCCCTTGCTCATTGCACCATCAGGATTCAAGCAAGCCGGGCCGACGACGCCTGAAATGGCAGAAACCGGTCCCCGGAAGCTTGTTTCCTTCCCAGTACAAGAATTGGCTTGGTAGTTTGGTTTGCCCTGTTCCCATCATGCACTGGGACAGGAACAGACTAATTTGCATATAGCCAAGTTCTGAGCTGGGATGGTGCAGTGAGCTAAAAAACGGTGATGGATCAAGCCCTGATCTTTGGACTGGGTAAGAGTGGTCTGCTTAATTCAGGCACTCTGTTCATCACCACCCCCTTTTCTGAATCATTTTGTCCACCATAAGCGTGGAAGGGTATACTCAGATGTGAGTCCCTTGCTCATTGCACCATCAGGATTCAAGCAAGCCGGGCCGACGACGCCTGAAATGGCAGAAACCGGTCCCCGGAAGCTTGTTTCCTTCCCAGTACAAGAATTGGCTTGGTAGTTTGGTTTGCCCTGTTCCCATCATGTACTGGGACAGGAACAGACTAATTTGCATATAGCCAAGTTCTGAGCTGGGATGGTGCAGTGAGCTAAAAAACGGTGATGGATCAAGCCCTGATCTTTGGACTGGGTAAGAGTGGTCTGCTTAATTCAGGCACTCTGTTCATCACCACCCCCTTTTCTGAATCATTTTGTCCACCATAAGCGTGGAAGGGTATACTCAGATGTGAGTCCCTTGCTCATTGAACCATCAGGATTCAAGCAAGCCGGGCCGACGACGCCTGAAATGGCAGAAACCGGTCCCCGGAAGCTTGTTTCCTTCCCAGTACAAGAATTGGCTTGGTAGTTTGGTTTGCCCTGTTCCCATCATGCACTGGGACAGGAACAGACTAATTTGCATATAGCCAAGTTCTGAGCTGGGATGGTGCAGTGAGCTATAAAACGGTGATGGATCAAGCCCTGATCTTTGGACTGGGTAAGAGTGGTCTGCTTAATTCAGGCACTCTGTTCATCACCACCCCCTTTTCTGAATCATTTTGTCCACCATAAGCGTGGAAGGGTATACTCAGATGTGAGTCCCTTGCTCATTGCACCATCAGGATTCAAGCAAGCCGGGCCGACGACGCCTGAAATGGCAGAAACCGGTCCCCGGAAGCTTGTTTCCTTCCCAGTACAAGAATTGGCTTGGTAGTTTGGTTTGCCCTGTTCCCATCATGCACTGGGACAGGAGCAGACTAATTTGCATATAGCCAAGTTCTGAGCTGGGATGGTGCAGTGAGCTAAAAAACTGTGATGGATCAAGCCCTGATCTTTGGACTGGGTAAGGGTGGTCTGCTTAATTCAGGCACTCTGTTCATCACCACCCCCTTTTCTGAATCATTTTGTCCACCATAAGCGTGGAAGGGTATACTCAGATGTGAGTCCCTTGCTCATTGCACCATCAGGATTCAAGCAAGCCGGGCCGACGACGCCTGAAATGGCAGAAACCGGTCCCCGGAAGCTTGTTTCCTTCCCAGTACAAGAATTGGCTTGGTAGTTTGGTTTGCCCTGTTCCCATCATGCACTGGGACAGGAACAGACTAATTTGCATATAGCCAAGTTCTGAGCTGGGATGGTGCAGTGAGCTAAAAAACGGTGATGGATCAAGCCCTGATCTTTGGACTGGGTAAGAGTGGTCTGCTTAATTCAGGCACTCTGTTCATCACCACCCCCTTTTCTGAATCATTTTGTCCACCATAAGCGCGGAAGGGTATACTCAGATGTGAGTCCCTTGCTCATTGCACCATCAGGATTCAAGCAAGCCGGGCCGACGACGCCTGAAATGGCAGAAACCGGTCCCCGGAAGCTTGTTTCCTTCCCAGTACAAGAATTGGCTTGGTAGTTTGGTTTGCCCTGTTCCCATCATGCACTGGGACAGGAACAGACTAATTTGCATATAGCCAAGTTCTGAGCTGGGATGGTGCAGTGAGCTAAAAAACGGTGATGGATCAAGCCCTGATCTTTGGACTGGGTAAGAGTGGTCTGCTTAATTCAGGCACTCTGTTCATCACCACCCCCTTTTCTGAATCATTATGCACCATACAGGAACCTTCCAAGGCCTGTGGGCATCAAAGACACTTGAAGGAATCCCCCTTGAAGTGAAGGAGTCACTTCCCTCCATTCGCAGGCATCACAACTAAGCTGACTGGTCTGCTGATCCTGAGCTCCTCCGTTCTCCAATAAGTTCTGCAATACAGGTGGTGGTTCTCCACAGCTCTCGAGGCCTGCCCTGCCACCAAGTATGAGGGCAGCATCCTATGTGGGAGCCGCAGGAACTGAACCCCTGTGCACAGCGTCGACTTGCAGTTGCAAAGGCTTATTGGCTTCCTGCCAACAAGATCTGTGGGCTCCCAGTTGGAGGGAGAGAGGATGTAGACTTAGGGCTGGAACGGTCGACCTCGAAGCTGGGGATCCGGTTTCGAGCCGCGGCAACGACACTCAACATCCTGTAATTTTGAGCAAATCACTTCATCTCTCAGGCCTAATATAAATGAATGTGTCTATCTGTAACGAAAATGGTGCTCATGTAAAGCGCTCTGTTACCCGATGTCTCGGTTCTAGTTCGCGCTATATAAAACTAAAAAAAAGTAGCCCCAACCTCAAGCATCTCCAGTGACCAAAGTCTTCGTACACATCGCATCGTTTGCACCGTGGCCTGCATTTTTGGGTGAGCTGCTCGAGGTCCTCTTGCAACTCTGGTGCCTCCGGCCTGAGGGTTCTTTTGAGGGTCAATTTTGCTTCTTTTGGGCTCCTCAGACGTCTAGGGGCCTGCCCAGACTCCCCTGCTTGTGGTGAGTCCACTGGACCTTGATGGTCCTGACATCGCACCTTCTTCGACGCCTGCACAGGTTGCATTTGCCAAGGCTTGTTGGTGCTCCCGCCGGACACCGCCCCTCAGCACCAGACATCTGACGTGCCACAGCTCGTGCACAGCTCCTGGTCTTCCTCAGCGTCACCTGGTCCTCACAGCTGCAGAGTCAAGGTCGTCGCCAACTCTCCTGCAACTCCAGACATCGGTGGGCATTCGTCTTCCAGATCTCCTAATCACTCCTGTGGGACATAGACTCTGTCCCCTCTGCTTGCAGGTACCTCTCAACTAGAATCCATCTTCGGATTTCAGCAGACACTTTCTCCTTCTTCAGTAGCAGCACTTTCCTGAAGTTCTCCATTGGGTTAGATGGCAGTTTCCGACACCAATTCACACCTATGCACCCGGGGTCCCTGGAGTAGGTAACATGGGTACTAGGGTATCCACAGGTGGGGTGGCTCTCCAACCTTCTGTCTTCAATGAGGTTTCTTCAGGGTCCAATGGGAAGGGTGCTTAACGTTAAAATTCCAACCGCGATTTACACAGTGATTTGTATGGAGCATAGCCACAAAAGGGGCGAAAGGCAGACTGCATGGGACGAGAGGTGGCAGCGAGGCCCAAGGATCAGGCAACAACCATCAAAGGGCATCGATTGAACGTCCTCAAACAAGCCAGTGGACCTCAGCCATGCGTAGCACCTCAGGGCAACTGACGCTGGAATCGATCTACCCAGCAAGTCAGCAGTATTCAGCCCTCACCGGATGGCGAACTTTGCTGAGTCTCTACTCTCTGCGACAGCGCAGGTGAGCACGGCCCAGGTCTCGTCCGGGCACTTTTGCAGCACTTGCGCAACCGTGTCCTACACAGAGTGTGTGTAAAGGCCCTAGAGACAAGGGGTGTTCACCAACAGCAGTCCTAAGCAGGAAGAAAACAACATCTTGGATTCCCCATCTGGGGGAGCAGTAGGGAACGCGCCTTTGGATATTGAGGCATGGACCACCAAGCTCTCGGGGGTAGGGTGTTGGGAGAGGAAAAGTGGGTCGCCCGGGGCCGGGTGTGTGGCAATCATCCTATCCACAGGAGCCCCTGTGCTAGGCTTAAACCAAGCAATCAGAAGGATGTCAGTGAGGGCCTCATTAAAAGTCAGCAGGGGCTCCGAAGAGGCCGCTGACGCACCTCAGTCAGGAGGTTAGTCCTGACTGCCACCGTAGGAAGCTCAAGGCCCAAGGCCTCAGCCGCCCTACGCAACACCACAGCATAGGAGGCTCCCTCCTCTGTAGCCACGGTAGGGGGAGAAAGCATACCAAGGTCTGGGGAGGTATCCAGACCACTGTCATCACCCAACTCCTCTTGCCAGTCCGGCTCCTCAAGTTGGTCTGCCAGAGGGTCACCCGACATTGGTGGTTGACGTCGGTCCAGCATTGTGTTCAAGTCGGGGTGAGGCTGGGGTCAACGCCAGCTGGGGGCTCAGTCGGCATCAGGGGCGTCGCCACTGGAATTGGCGCCGGGGAAGGTGACGTGAAATTGACCGCACCGATCCAGGCCAGGATCCACGAAGGCCATGTGGCGCCGAGGCCGGAGCCAACTGCATCGAAGGCCTAAGGACCCCAGCCAAGTCCAGGGGACCCAAAGGCGCACAGCAGAGTTGGGCTGCCCAAAGATTGAGTGGAGGACTTTGTAAAAGGCACAAAGCTGGGCAGAGGATGCTCCAGCTCCCAGAAAGGGAGGGAAGCGTGGAACTGTACCAGCGGGCTCCGAAGACACGACGGACGGGGAGAAGAGCGACTATGATTCTTCGCCTTCACTTTGTGCTTCAACTTACCTGATGAGTGTGAAGACTTTGACGACGAATGAAGATGGCTCTGCGACCATTCCCCTTGACCGGGACCTCGAACAACACAGAGCAAACTGCCAGGCCTCCAAAAGCTTTCGGGACCGCTCCCGCAAAGACTTCAGATTCAGGGCCCTACATTCGGAGCACGACTTCGGGTCGTGGTCGCGCTCCAGGCAACAAAGGCACACGAGATGTGGATCGGTTACCGACATCAACTTGTGACTGGAGTCACAGGGCTTGAAACCGGGCTGATGGCTGGACATCTCTCGTGCACCAAGGTTCGTTAGACTCAAAAAAGATGTCGACAAAAGTAAAAAAAGAGTTAGTCAAAAAGTGACTAGGGGCACACTCTCTGCGGATCTGCGCTGGCTGGCAGGGAAAAGGAAAAACTGACATCAGCTCGCAGGGGCGGCGTTTAAGGAGACACCGCAAAGTCATTCCGTTTACAACGCCGAACGCAGAGTCGACCAACGCCACCTACCGGCATGCAGGGGTACTGCTACGAAAGCATTTCTCTGTATCCAGTCTGACGCCTGGGGGTGATTCTAAGGTAAGGAATCTATAACTAATGGTCTCTTTCAAATTATCTAATACAGAGAAATCATTCTGTCTCCAGCCTTTGGTGGAATGTTCAACTTACATTCACTAATAGCTCTGACGTCTATTAGACTAAACAAGTGTTGACTGTGTTTGCCACACTTATTGTGTGTGGATGTCTTTCATGATACCAAAATCTAATTATTGATCAAGCTGAACCCCTACTAAAAGACTTTGGAAGATTTTTGTATTGACTGGACTTGGGTTGCAAACTGATGAACCATATTTTATATTCTTTCGGTTGGACTATGGTGTCATATTTTTTGTTGCATTCTATGACAATGGGCTTTGAATGTACATGTTTTGTGGCCCACTGGATATTTTTTAATTCTACACTTGAATAAATGTTACCATTGTTATTACCTTTTGTGATATATTGTGCATTTAACTATATTATGCGCTGCAGAATAATACTTTTTCTCATATTTTGGATTGCTTTTAGCAATCTCTACATAGACACTTTACGGTCGCAGAAGTATAGTCTGTTGCAACACCAGTTTAACTCGTTTACCACAAATACTAACCACATTATTTGGGGGTATTGGGCAGGTAGGTTGTTCCCACTGCTACCACTGTGATTATTTGTGTCATGTTAAATGACTTAATTAATAACATGTCTTACATGGTTTGTAGACTTACACTTGTGGCCAATTTTATATCACCAATCACATGATAATGTACATAAATTTTGACAACATGATTGACACGCACTAAATCTGTCAAGTCACCCGTAATTTGGTGGATGATAACCTATTTTTACAGTTATTAACCCACCAAACATAATGCCTCCCCAGACTTTGATGCAGTCTCCCTCTTATTAAAATGCTCTTTTCTGCTTCAAATGGATTTTGCAAAAATAATAATTTTTACTGACATCCTGAGATAGAGGTTGTATTTAACTTTTCGACCGGCATCACCAGCACCACTGTGGTTATAGTTAGGCTAGACTATCCATAAGAAAGGTATTTTTGTTTCTTTAGGAACTGGGGCGGCGTTCGATGAATCTGCATGTAACATTAAAAAATAAAAACAAATGTTCACTCACTTCCGCTCCTTCTTGGCAAGTTTTGCGCTGATCCATCATGAGAGGGCAAATAATAAGGAAGGGTCCTAAAATATCATTTTGCACTTAATTTTCGCAAGAAGTTTGCTATTCGACGGAAAAAACGGCTGAACAGAATTACACCATATTTGGTAGAAATTTAGAAGCTTGCGTTAGTTTCCTGATTTGCTGTAAATCTGTGCCGCAGTTTTTCAGCAATTAACAAGGGGCTCAGTGAGGCCTTAAGAGGTTAATCTCCTAGATATCTGGATCATTGCATACCTAGGTATTCCCGCCATACTGAACATTGTATTCACCTGCCCAGTATCAGCAACGGAAGCTGCATGCTACTGTGGTACCATGGTAAAGATGCTTGTGGCTGGAGTACTACCGTATCCCCCCCCCAAAAAAATAATAATAAAATAAAAAGGGAAGAAAACAATGTGTCAGTTGGTGGCTACAAGCGTAGGGTTGGGCGCAGGACCTGGTAAAATGCCAGGCCCTGCAACCAACTCTTACCCCGCATGGGCAAAGGCCAACGCTGTTTTTAAATCACCGCTGGAGTACCATGGTACCACAAAAAAAAAAAGTTATAGAATGTATATATATATATATATATATATATATATATATATATATATATATTCACTGAAAAAACCATAGGTTTCACACCAGTTATAGTTAGGTGGAAATTTTATTCGCATAAAACCATTGAAATTCCCACGTTAAAGTTAGTTGGACTCACTATAACTTGCGCGTGCAATGCACTGCTGATGACGTCACATATTACATCACTCATGTCATGGTCAGTGACATCACTGATGACATCTCAAATGACATCACTGATGACAACATCCTTGTGACAAAGTGGCAGACCTCCTATCAGCATAAAATAACCTTTGACACACACATTCAAAAATAGAAACTAACATTTTCTTAAAAAAGGAGAAACCAATACCAATTACAACAACTTATTAGGTAATTCCAACATCTACATACACATCCACTCATTCACCAACAGGTCTATATAGTCACTCATGCATGTACTTACTCATCATATGTACTCATACAACTATACATCCTGTTACACACTAATACTCATCCATATAGTTACTCACACACAAAATTCACACATGCAAATAAACTATCAAAAAAACATTTACTTGATTATACTGCTATATACACACCACTACACATACTTCTACAGAAACGGAAACATATTTACTCTCTTAAACAATCAATTATAAAAACACATACTCACTAACCCACCCATACACACAATCATCCACCCATACAGTCTTGCACACATGCTGTCTTCAAAATACATACACATAGTGAGTCACTCATTTATGCATCTGTGCTCTAAGTAATATCCCCCACCGAACCATACAGACACTGATACTGATACTCAAAAAAACAACTAATAAGCCATATACACACTCTTGTAGCTACTCACCAACGCATGCAGCCACTTATACACAAAGTGAGACACAGATACAGATATTTAAATATTTAAACATTACTCGCTAATATATGTATTCACTAAGATACATTTAATAAGTCAGTTAACCAATCAATTTTACACAAAAAAACATCCATTTAGACATTTATTTACCCATTTATTCTTCCATCAACCTTTAGATACACATATATAAAAAATATTTATTTTTCAGAAAGATACACATTCACTGGATGATGTCATCAGTGATGTCATTTGAGATGTCATGAGTGATGTCATGAGTGATGTCATGAGTGATGTCACTGACCATGTCATGAGTGATGTAATATGTGACGTCATCAGCAGTGCATTGCACGCGCAAGTTATAGTGAGTCCAACTAACTATAACGTGGGAATTTCGATGGTTTTATGCGAGTAAAATTTCCACCTAACTATAACTGGTGTGAAACCTATGGTTTTTTCAGTGAATTTAATAGGTTTTTAAATGCTAATTCCGAACTATAACTGGTGTGAAACCTATGGTTTTTTCAATGAATATATATATATATATATATATATATATATATATATATATATATATCCATTCCGTTAGGTCCACAAGGCGGGCTTCCAGGCGCTCTAGGGGCGGTGCGTTCAGAGCGTGGCAGAACCAAGCCACGAATTAAATTATTCCAGTTTTCCCCGAGGGGAAGATTATCTCCGCGCACTCCCGGATATTTAAATAAATTACCAAGTCATATAACCAAGATAGTAGTTCAGTCTTCGATTTATTTCAGCAAGCCAGCTGCACCTGACGCGTTTCGGTCTCTACGGAGACCTTGCTCACAGGAAAACATTTCTACATTTTTTTGTTACGTTTAAATAAAATGAAAAAAAATTCCAAACATCCTGTTACATCATGTTACATCACTTCCTGTTACTAACACAGGAATTCTGGGACCTGTAGTTTTTCAACTTATTTCATTATCAAAGCAAATTATTAACTTTTTGGTGATTGAGTTTGAAACAATAATATTTCTTATGCTTCTCAAAGCCATATTAATCATATTTGACCCTCTGGTGGGTCCATAACCATTTAATAACACCCTTGTCATCAAGTAATTAACCTATGATATCAGCTAAGTTTTCAACTCAGATTCACTCATACAACCCTCTGGTGGGTGATTTATAGATTAATCGTAATTCTATTCTCTATGTCTCATATCTGCAATCGAAAAAATGTAAACAATATATTTCGTGAAAAAATAAGTAGGTTAAAAGGTTACTGAGAGAGATAGTTCATGTATGTTTCCGTTTCAATATAGTTTTAGAGTTTCAAAGATGGCAATGAAGTTCTTCATCCAAGTTAATCCCAAAAGGGTTCATGGTTCGAAAGTTCATTATATGTTTAGATTCTTTTTGCCTCATTATTTTCTCGCGATCTCCTCCTCTTTGATTTGCTCCCACACTTTCAATCCCATAGAATGTTAGTTCTTTCCAGTTGCCTTTGTGTTCTTTTTCCATGTGCTTAGCCATGGCGTTACTTCTGTCACTGTTAATCGTTGCACGGACATGTTCCAATATTCGTAATTTGAGCTCTTTTTTTGTGCTCCCAATGTATTTGAGTGAACATGGACACTCTAGCACATAAATTACGAATTGTGTTTTGCAGTTTATCAGTTGATTAATTGTCCAGGTCTTATTGTTTGCCATTTTAAGTTCTTTGGTATTTTGGGCAATACAGCACACCTTGCAACTTGAGCATTTGTAAAAACCTTTGGACTTGTACCAAGCCTTTGTTTTGATCTGCTCCTGAAAGTGGCTTGAGATTAATTTGTCCTTTAAGTTTTTGGCCCTGCGATACGTTACATTTGGATGATCTCCTACGATTTCTGCAATTTTTGGGTCCATGTGCAAAATATGCCAATTTTTTCTCAGGATTTTGATTATCGAATCATTGGCTGTTGAATGTGTGGTGATAAACCGGATCTTTTGATTCTCGGTTTCTGGTTTTGGTTTTTCTTTCAGCAACTCAGCTCTGTTGATAACGGAGGATCGTGTCAGTGCGTTTTGGATCATGAAAGGCTTATATTTACGTTCTTCGAATCTTTTTCTTGTCAATTTCTGGTTGGTGATCCAATCCTCTTCTTTTGAGCATATCCTTTTGATTCTCAAAAACTCCCCGTATGGAATATTACGGATTAAAGTTGGCTGGTGAAAACTTTGGGCATGCAGTATTGCATTCGTCGCTGTACTTTTACGATGCAAGGTTGTTTGTATTGCATTATTTTCGATGAAAATTTCCGTATCTAGGAAAATCACTTTTGATTCACTGATTGTGTAGGTGAATTTGAGACCAAAGTTGGAATTGTTCAATATTTCAAAATAATTTGCAAACTCCTCCTCCGTTCCATCCCAAATCAAAAGTAAATCATCGATGTATCTCAGCCAAGCTATGGTTTTTGATACTGACACATCGTTTTCAGATCTCCAGGCCCATGTCCTTTCCCAATGGCCCATCGTTAGGCAGGCATATGATGGACTAAAAGAAAAGCCCATTGCGGTGCCCTTGGATTGTCTGTACAATTCATTTCCAAACAAAAATACATTTTGATTCAAGCACATTGAGATCATTTCGAGCAACATCTTGTTGTGCTCTGCAAATTGAATGTTCCTATCCATCAAGAAAGATTTACAAGCTTCCATGCCAATTTCATTTTGAATGTTAGAATACAGGGATATTACATCCATTGCTATAAGTTTGTATGAGGGTTGCCAAGGGGTATCTTCCAATCGTCTTAGCAGATCCCCTGTATCTTTCACGTATGATGTTAAACCCTTCACATAGGGTAAAAGGAAAACGTCCAGATAATTTGCAATTGGTTCCAATAATGCACCTTTTGCTGATATTATTGGCCTCCCTGGTGGTTTCGTGGGGTGCTTATGTATTTTGGGAAGGAAGTATATGGTTGCCATTTTCGGGTGCGGTGTTTGGAGATATTTATATTCATCAATGTCTAATAGATTCAATTTGAACCAATTGTCCAGCTTGGTATCTAGTTCTTCTTTTTGTTTCACCAATGGATTAGCCTTCAATTTTTCGTAATATTCCTTGTTGCGGAGTTGGGAGTATGCTTCCCGCATGTATGTTTCCTTGTCTTGAATGATGACATTGCCCCCCTTGTCCGCTATTTTTATTTCAATAGTGTCATCTTGTTGCAATTTATTGAGCGCTTGTCGTTCTTCCCTCGTGAGATTATCCTTTTTGTGAGGGATCTTCAGTTGGTAAAGGTGAACAAGTTACTTACCTTCGGTAACGATATATCTGTAAGAAACAGTAGTTAGTATTAGATTCCTTACCTTAGAATATCCCCAGGCGTCAGTCTGGATCCGGAAACTTTTGCGTAGCAGTACCCCTGCGCGTCGGTAGGCGTCGTCTGCAGGCGTCCCCTGCGGCTCCGCGTCGTCGGCGTCGTGCGCCGTGATGACGTCGCTGGAGTATATAGACGCCGCCTCCGCGCGCTGACGTCAGTTCTTTGCACACAGCTTTTCCGCGCCAGAACACGCAGAGCCATGTAAGAACTAACACTGGTGCCATTTGAAACTAGGGCCCTGAAAGGGATGACCTTAACCCTAGGTATCAGTTCGCAGAACGGGGAGGACGGGTGGGGCGGTAAGGAATCTAATACTAACTACTGTTTCTTACAGATATATCGTTACCGAAGGTAAGTAACTTGTTCATCTGAAAGAAACAGGTTAGTATTAGATTCCTTACCTTAGAATAGTTACCCCAGCAATACCAACCCCGGTGGTGGGTCTGCGAACCAATACAAACCTACACCAGAAAGTCCTGGAGGACCGAACGGCCAAAGAAGCCATCCCTCCGGACTTGACTGTCCAGGCAGTAGTGCCTCGCAAAGGTGTGCAGCGAGGCCCACGTAGCCGCCTGGCAAATGTCCTGCAAAGGGACTCCCCGGCCCAGGGCAGTAGTAGCCGCTGTAGCCCGAGTGGAATGGGCCCTCAGCCCAACAGGAGGCTCCTTCCGAGCCAAAGAGTAGCATGCTTTGATGCACAGGACGACCCACCGAGAGATGGTTCGTTTCTTTACCGCCCTTCCCTTCTTCTCACCCACGTAGCCAACAAACAGTTGGTCATCCACCCGGAACTGGCGTGTGCGATCCATGTAAAATGAAAGCGCACGTTTTGGGTCCAGACGATGGAGCCGCTCTTCATCCTTTGAAGGATGCGGAGGCGGGAAGAAGGAGGGTAAGGTGATGGACTGCCCGATGTGAAAAGCAGTAACTACTTTGGGCAGGAAAGAAGGCCTAGTCCTAAGAACCACCTTGTCAGGATGGACGGACAAGAAAGGAGGTTTAACAGAAAGAGCCTGGAGCTCACTCACTCTCCTGGCAGAGGTGATGGCAACCAGGAAGGCCGTCTTTAAAGTAAGAAGACGGAGAGGACAGGAATGAAGCGGCTCAAAGGGAGCGCACATCAAGAATGTCAGAGAGGGGCGTGGCCAACTGCCGAACATGGCGGCAGCTTAACTCGGGAGCTCCGCAAGGCTGACCGGCCCGCGTAACTATCCGACCACTTATCCGCTCTTCAGCCCGCCCGAAGGGGTGAAATCGGTTCCGGGAACCAAGCGGCGCACATTGAGCCGCCCCCGGTGGCAATCCGACACCGGGAAGTGCTGGGTTCGGCGACGGCAAAGTGGGGCCTCCGCCTGACCGGCAGCACCGGCCTGGAGTACGGGCTGCGCCCGGCCGGAAGTCCACCATACCCGGCGGGGAGACATCGGCTCTGCCCGGCGCCCGCACCCTGCAATCAAAAGGCGGGACCGGCGCGGCATCTGACCAGCGCGACAGCCTGAACATACCTGCGGCACTGAGGTCTCTTCGCGGACAGGACGTCCTCGGGAGAGGAGGAATCCTTACAACGCGAGGGGGCCATTTTGAGGATGCGAGACCGGGCTGACCCCCACACACACGCCGAGGTAGAGCGGGAGGCGCCTGGGCCCGCGCGGCCCCCCCCTGCAGCTCGCCATATTTGACTCTGGCCCAGGACTGAGTGGGGACGGAAGGGCGCTCATAGCCTGGCAGCGCCTGCACCCAAAGCGCCCATAAAGGAATAGGACACGGCGGTGAGACCCACGTGGAAGGGGCACCTCCATATACGTAATCGAATTTTACCTGCGGGGAGCCAATACTCCAGACATCACCAGAGGCGAGTCTCGGCCTCATATCGCCGCCACCTGCAGTGCCCACGGAGGTGAGGGTCGCTCTCACGGGGGCATACACAGAGAAACCCCAAGCAGTTTACGACGCGGGCCTGGCGTCAGGGGGCTGCGGTGCGTCACAACCTGCACTCCTACATTTGCGACAACGGCACGCGCCCAAAGAGACTAGGGAAGCGGTGTAAGGCTGTACCGGGGCCCGCTAGACGGATCGGACAGTGCAGCGCTACACACAGCGTCATGACGGGCAAAAACACGAGGCACACAACGACGCAGGCGAAGCTTGATAAATTCGCATATGCCCAGAGTGGACAATCGCAGGGGCCTGGGCGTCACTCCACCGGTGCGTCCGCAGACGCGAATGGGGCTGGGAAAGTCACACTGGAGGCCATAATGAAGACCCTCACTGAGGTCCAGGCGACGGTGGGCACCATCTCCACTGAAGTGAACCTACTGAGAGCGGATTTTAAAAAGATGTCTGAGAGGGTGTCCCAAGTGGAGGTGGTCACAAAATCACTCATTGAAGACACCTCGGATCTGCAGGTGGCGGTGGAGCGACTGGACAAGACCACCAAGCAACTACAAGCGAAACTGGATGACCAGGAAGGGCGCTCGCGGAGGAACAACGTCCGCATCCTAGGCCTTCCGGAATCGGAGGGGAAGGGCACCATGGACCTCTACATCGAGGACCTTGTCAAGACCAAACTGCAGCCCAAAGGCCTGTCCAACTTCTTCTCCGTTGAGAGGGCACACCGGGTCCCTGGGGGAACGGCCAAACCAGGAGCCCCACCACGGCCAGTGTTGGCTAGACTCTTCAACTTTAGGGACAGGGACGCTATCCTGCAGGCAGCCAGGGTGGCACCGCCTGTAAAAGTCCAAAACTCTACTCTGGCCTTCTTCCCGGACTACACGGCCGAGGTGGCCAGGCGCAGGAAATCCTTCACTGAAGTAAAAAAGACACTGCGTGACAGGGGCCTAATCTATTCGATGCTCTTCCCCGCCAAACTGCGGATTGTGGCTGAGGGAAAGACGTGGTTTTTCGACACGCCTGAGGTGGCACGAGAATGGCTGGATGGCTGGAGGCCGGTGGGCAAATCGCAGCGCCCGCACAAAGAACACCAAGCCCGCCGCAACGAGAGGACGCCGGAACGCCGGGCGGACAGCCCAACGTCCGAACAAGGTGCAGCCGGGGGACTGGAATCTGATCTTGAGAGGGATCCGTTTGACTCCGGACAGCCTAATGTGGGTTGATTACCTGAGCTGAGTATACCATGATTTGGACACAGCCCTTGGGACTTCGGACCGATGGAACTGAGTAGGGCGGGCTCTGGCCGGTGCCTGTAGGGGACTCACCAACCCCACAAGCAAGTAAGACTAGATGGGGAGGGAACGAAAGCACTCTGCCAAGTTGGGGATGCGGGCGGGATTTCGTCCGTGGAGCAGGGGAGCAGGGAGGGGGTGGGGGGGGCAGACTTGCACTGTTACAGTTAAAGTTAAGGTTATTGGTCATCATTCTGAATGTACAGGGCATAGTTACACTACTAGTCATCTACGCCAGGTATCATGGCGTGCGGTTCCGCACACTGGCTTCACCACATTGTTGCCCGTTAGCATCTTGGGTATTGAACACAAATGGCACACCAAGCACAAGTGGCACCCACTGAGGACGCCCCTGTAACGACACTGGTGCCCCCACTGAAGCTACTTACATGGAACGTTCGGGGGCTGGGGGACAAAATCAAACGTGGTTTGGTACTGCAAACCATTAAGCGCCATAAATCTGAACTGGTGCTACTTCAGGAAACACATTTAGCGGGGACCACCTGCAAAGCACTGAATAGGCGTGGCTACACCATGGCAGTCCACTCCGAATTCACCACGGGATCCAGGGGTGCCGGGATACTCCTTAAGAATAACTCATCCTTTCTGGTCACTAGCCACAAGACAGACGATCAGGGGCGTTTTGCGGCACTCTCTGGCCAGTGGGAGGGGAGGGCCTTGAATGTGGTATCTGTGTACATCCCCCCAGCGCTTCATTCTACAGCGCTGCCGGCTCTTGGGCAGTTTCTCATCGATCTCCCGGAAGGTGATATGATCCTGGGGGGAGACTTCAATGCTATCACAGACCCCCTACTGGACACATTTCCCATACGGAATCGCCAGAGGGGGAATGCCACGCTTCCTGGATTTCTGACTGCCATGGGTCTCACGGATGTATGGCGTCACTTACACCCCACAGAGAAGCAATACACGCACTACTCAGCCCCCCACGATAGCCTTTCACGTATTGACTACTTTTTCTCTCTAGGGGTGGGATTAGGCTCCATAGAAGGGCTAGACATCCTACCGAGGGGCATCTCTGACCACTCCCCAATCTCACTTCACCTTTCTACCAAAGAACGAAAACGTGCTAGGATGTACCCAATATATCCCCACTATCTGCAGGTTCCTGGGATTAGGAAAAAACTTAAATTGACTACAACACATTACTTTAGTGAGAACACGGGTTCGGTCTCCTCACCCTCGGTGCTGTGGGAGGCGTATAAAACGGTCTTCCGAGGGGCATCCATATCGGCAATTACGGGGCATAAACGGGACTCTAGAGCTGAACTGGCTAATTTAGAGCTGGCACTGCACACGGCGAATAATGCTCACATGGCCGACCCCACCCCTACCACTGCACATGAGTTGCAACTACGACAGCAGCAGCACCTGGCACATCTCACTACAATCACTAAGGGGCACCTCGCGAACACCGCACACCGCATATATGATGTGGGAGATAAGGCAGGGAGGCTGTTAGCATGGCTGGACAAAAGGGGCGGCAGCAACAGGGGGATACAACGATTATATGATGCTAGGGGCCAGCTGCAGACCCACCCGGAGCGGATAGTACAAGCCCTAGCGCACCACTTCAGGGAGATATACACGCCGACACGAACGGTCACGGAACAAGAGGCCATGGCGTCACTCGACCACATTTCTGTCCCTGTGCTTACTCCTGAAGCGCGGGAAGAGCTTGATACAGATTTGACGGAGGGGGAGATTCAGTTAGCGATCCAGGCGTTGCAATCCGGTAAGGCTTTGGGCCCAAACGGTATCCCTGTGGAGTGGTCCGACTCCGCGTCAGGAGTCAGAGAGGGATCGGGGGTGGCGCCGCGCGGCGCCGGGGACCCGACGCCGGCCGGAACCGACGGCGGAGTCACGGCGCCGCGCGGAGGCGGCACCACGGGTTGCCCCAATGGAATCGGCGCCGGGGAGGCCGGAGGACCAGCCGGCGAC